>NC_064639.1:230728052-231396802 GCF_023864345.2 Schistocerca serialis cubense
TCTACACGGATACTCTGCAAATCACATTTAAGTGCCTGGCAGAGGGTTCATCGAACCACCTTCATAATTCTCTATTATTCCAATCTCGTATAGCACGCGGAAAGAACGAACACCTATATCTTTCCGTACGAGCTCTGATTTCCCTTATTTTATCATGGTGATCATTTCTCCCTATGTAGGGCGGTGTCAACAAAATATTTTCGCATTCGGAGGAGAAAGATGCTGACTGAAATTGCGTGAGAAGATTCCGTCGCAACGAAAAACGCCTTTCTGTTAATGATGTACAGCCCAAATCCTGTATCATTTCTGTGACACTCTCTCCCATATTTCGCGATAATACAAAACGTGCTGCTCTTCTTTGAACTTTTTCGATGTACTCCGTCAGTCCTATCTGGTAATGATCCCAAACCGCGCAGCAATATTCTAAAAGAGGACGGACAAGCGTAGTGTAGGCAGTCTGCTTAGTAGATCTGTTACATTTTCCAAGTGTCCTGCCAATAAAACGCAGTCTTTGGTTTGCCTCCCCCACAACATTTTCTGTGTGTTCCTTCCAATTTAAGTTTTTCGTAATTGTAATACCTAGGTATTTAGTTGAATTTACGACTTTCAGTTTAGACTGATTTACCGTGTAACCGAAGTTTAACGAATTCCTTTTAGCACTCATGTGGATGACCTCACACTTTTCGTTATTTAGGGTCAACTGCCAATTTTCGCACCATTCAGATATGTTTTCTAAATCGGTTTGCAACCTGTTTTGATCTTCTGATGACTTTATTAGTCTATAATCGACAGTGTCATCAGCAAACAGCCTAAGACGGCCGCTCAGATTGCCCCCCAAATCGTTTATATAAATAAGGAACAGCAAAGGGCCTATAACACTGCCTTGAGGAAACATGTATTTTTCCTTTTTGTTTTCTTACATATTGATGGAAATTGAAATATATTTGTACATGCCACAGACGGAACAACGTGGCTAGCTTATGGACAAGGCAGGAAATGTGCCTTTTAATGGAAATAACGCAGGAATTTTACGCGCGTCCGTTTTCGTGAATATACAGGGTGTTTCAAAAATGACCGGTATATTTGAAACGGCAATAAAAACTAAACGAGCAGCGATAGAAATACACCGTTTGTTGCAATATGCTTGGGACAACAGTACATTTTCAGGCAGACAAACTTTCGAAATTACAGTACTTACAATTTTCAACAACAGATGGCGCTGCGGTCTGGGAAACTCTATAGTATGATATTTTCCACATATCCACCATGCGTAGCAATAATATGGCGTAGTCTCTGAATGAAATTACCCGAAACCTTTGGCAACGTGTCTGGCGGAATGGCTTCACATGCAGATGAGATGTACTGCTTCAGCTGTTCAATTGTTTCTGGATTCTGGCGGTACACCTGGTCTTTCAAGTGTCCCCACAGAAAGAAGTCACAGGGGTTCATGTCTGGCGAATAGGGAGGCCAATCCACGCCGCCTCCTGTATGTTTCGGATAGCCCAAAGCAATCACACGATCATCGAAATATTCATTCAGGAAATTAAAGACGTCGGCCGTGCGATGTGGCCGGGCACCACCTTGCATAAACCACGAGGTGTTCGCAGTGTCGTCTAAGGCAGTTTGTACCGCCACAAATTCACGAAGAATGTCCAGATTGCGTGATGCAGTAATCGTTTCGGATCTGAAAAATGGGCCAATGATTCCTTTGGAAGAAATGGCGGCCCAGACCAGTACATCTTGAGGATGCAGGGACGATGGGACTGCAACATGGGGCTTTTCGGTTCCCCATATGCGCCAGTTCTGTTTATTGACGAAGCCGTCCAGGTAAAAATAAGCTTCGTCAGTAAACCAAATGCTGCCCACATGCATATCGCCGTCATCAATCCTGTGCACTATATCGTTAGCGAATGTCTCTCGTGCAGCAATGGTAGCGGCGCTGAGGGGTTGCCGCGTTTGAATTTTGTATGGATAGAGGTGTAAACTCTGGCGTATGAGACGATACGTGGACGTTGGCGTCATTTGGACCGCAGCTGCAACACGGCGAACGGAAACCCGAGGCCGCTGTTGGATCACCTGCTGCACTAGCTGCGCGTTGCCCTCTGTGGTTGCCATACGCAGTCGCCCTACCTTTCCAGCACGTTCATCCGTCACGTTCCCAGTCCGTTGAAATTTTTCAAACAGATCCTTTATTGTATCGCTTTTCGGTCCTTTGGTTACATTAAACCTCCGTTGAAAACTTCGTCTTGTTGCAACAACACTGTGTTCTAGGCGGTGGAATTCCAACACCAGAAAAATCCTCTGTTCTAAGGAATAAACCATGTTGTCTACAGCACACTTGCACGTTGTGAACAGCACACGCTTACAGCAGAAAGACGATGTACAGAATGGCGCACCCACAGACTGCGTTGTCTTCTATATCTTTCACATCACTTGCAGCGCCATCTGTTGTTGAAAAGTGTGACTACTGTAATTTCGAAAGTTTGTCTGCCTGAAAATGTACTGTTGTCCCAAACATATTGCAACAAACGGTGTATTTCTATCGCTGCTCGTTTAGTTTTTATTGCCGTTTCAAATATACCGGTCATTTTTGAAACACCCTGTACTTGCCACGTTGATATACCGTCTGCGTGCACATCAACATTAGCTGCCTCGTCACGCGTGCCGACAGCTAAAGGGAGGGAAGTCGTGTGCGCCATCTGTCCGTGAATCGTGAAATCCTTTATTCTATGATACGGAATTTCGGGATCACAGCAGTATTTTTCTAAACAAGCGTGAGAAGCCGCCTAAAAACCACAGACTGGCAGATATACCAGCCCACAGTAATTAATTCGACGCTTGTCCAAAGTCTTTATCTGTAACAGGCAACAGTTCATACTGATAACTGCAAGATATACGCTATTTCTGTCTACGACAAACGATCTTCTTAAGTAAGAATGATATCTACGAAGCGTCGTTACCTTACCATGTGTTTCATCGGGCAGTGGAGAGATAATTTCAACTCACTTGTTAGAGGCAATTCCCCGATGACACCAGCGTTGTTGACGAGAATATCTACGCCTCCCAAGTTGTCCTCGATCCACTTGAAGGCGGACAAGATGCTCTCCTCGCTGCTGACGTCGCCCTGAAGGGCGTACAGCTTGCCGGGGGCATCTTTGAGCTCAAGAGCCTGTGCAGACGAAGGGATGAGATCATAGTATTACGACGTCGTGACTACAGTACGTTTCCATTGCAGATTGATCTAAGTCCATTGAAGATTGATCTAAATTAGTGACTGATGTTGTGACAGGAAAAAATATTAAACTAAGAGCGTTTATTGAACAAGCAGTCGTTATTACAGTGTGGCGTTCTTAAAATGCAAACGATGGCCAGCGTTTACTGAACCATCAAACGTAAAAGTAACTTCCGAAGCCCCCAAGTGGAGTGTTTTAGGGCCGTTAACGTTGACTACGAACAGGGTGTTATCGGTATAAGTGCAAATATTATGAACATAGGTATCTTAATATTTACGCACTTCAGTGTGTTAGTTCTTTTTTCTCTGGATCTAATATTCCTCCCACAAACACCTCACATCATTTACTAACTGGTGTTTTCTGCACTGTTGTAATTGCGCCATTAAATGGACTACTCCTGTCAGTATAGATTAACCGTTTTTCGTCCATGCATCTACAACGCCTTACCTGCTGCCCAGGGGAAAATAAGCATTATTTGCTTGCTCTTGCCACATGTACTTTGAGGTACTGACCAAGCTAAAAACATAGTACTCCTAGGAACTATAATTATTAGTCTGCTATGGAGTAATTACTTATGCAATGTTTTTCAGTACAATGACCTCAGTCACCAATAGAAATAGCTGCACTTATACCCCTAACACCTTGTGACTAACTGACCTGGTGGGTAACAATGGAAGCTCCACGAGGCAGTTCGCAGTTGATGCTGTCGTGTATGGGGAAGGGCAACGCTAGGAAATTGCACCAGAGTGCAGGAGGACTTGTACTATCGTCACAAATATGTTAAGTCCGATGTCTGAGGGTGGAGAAGTGCGAAATCAATAAATTAAATAAAAACGAATTTTTAAAACACCATGTCGTTAAATTGAACTAAAAAGTGTGAAAAATTTATCATTGCCCCGTGCATATTCCTAATAGCTATAGCTAATAGTGAGGAGGTAAATGATTCATGCATTAATTATGTGCTGCCTGCGCCCCTCCTTTTTCGTTTTAAATCCTTCACGTACTGTCCTCGTTAAAAATTCTCAATCCCGAATTTTCTGGTCTATCTGTATGGGGTTAGGAGTCTGTATGGGGCTAGGAAAAAGTATTTAATACTTTTTTATACAATTTAAAAAAGTGGTATATTAAAAATTTATTTTAATTTAAAGTGTGCTGGTACAACAGGCAAACATACAGCATTCTGCCTATGATGTAAATGGTATGGAGTGTACATTGCGAGCACTGAAGGGTGAAATCGTACTTTACGGCACTAACTAGCTAGTAGGGTGTAGAAAAATGTCCGCTACCAGTCACAATAGAAAAAAAAATGGTTCAAATGGCTCTAAGCACTATGGGACTTGACATCTGAGGTCATCAGTCCCATAGACTTAGAACTACTTAAACCTAACTAACCGAAGGACATCACACACAGTCATGCCAGAGGCAGGATTCGAACCTGCGACCGTACCAGCAGCACTGTTACGGACTGAAGCGCCTAGAACCGCTCGGCCAAAGCTGCCGGCCACACAATAAAAGATAATTTATTCGTCACACAACCGGTTTCGGGCTTGTGCCCATCCTCAGGTGTTTATACAATCATGTACATGTCTATATTGCTGGAGATCACTGAATAAATACGAAGAAAATTATTTGCTGGTGACTAAACAGATGCAAGTGGAACAATTGTAAGTGGCAAGGCAGCATTTGTCGAAAATACACCTGTACTTAAATAAAGAAGAAGCATCATTGTTATGATTATGCTGTGGTGACAGTTTTGCCACTCAGTTGCACATTTGTTATCATTTTCACGTGCATGTTCCGGTTTTGTAAACCTGTCACCACAGCATAATTATAATAATGATGCTTTATCTTTATGTAAGTACAGATATATATTTTCGCCAAGTGTTGCTTTGCCACTTACAACTGTTCCACTTGTATCTGATTAGTCACCGGCAAATAATTTTCTTTGTATTTATACAGTGATCTCTAGCAATATTAACATGTACATGAAAGTATAAACACCTGAGGATGGACACAAGCCCGAAACCGGTTATTTGACGAATAAATAATCTTTTATTGTGAGTGGTTGCGGAAATTTTCCTACACCCTATAAAGGAACAGTCGCGGAGATCAGTAGCATCCAATTCGGATAAAATTCACTAACTAGCTTAGCGCTATGCAGGAAACTGATTGCTGTCAGCATATGCCACCCGCTATAGCCATGAAGTCGTTATTCTGCTGTCGCTTGCAGGACAGAAGCTACAATGCGGCCCGCATCTCGTGGTCGTGCGGTAGCGTTCTCGCTTCCCACGCCCGGGTTCCCGGGTTCGATTCCCGGCGGGGTCAGGGATTTTCTCTGCCTCGTGATGGCTGGGTGTTGTGTGTTGTCCTTAGGTTAGTTAGGTTTAAGTAGTTCTAAGTTCTAGGGGACTTATAACCACAGCAGTTGAGTCCCATAGTGCTCAGAGCCATTTGAACCATTTTTGAGCTACAATGCGGCTGTTTACCTTGACTTTGTCGACCCTGCGGGCGAGTCCGACGACCTTGAGTCCCTTCCTGACCAGCGCCTGTGCGATGGCAGCGCCAATACCTGAGCTGGCGCCCGTCACCAGGGCAACGCGACCTGTATACCTCTCCATCGTGTGACGCTCAGAGTATCTGCTGTCAAACACACGCTGCAGACGCAATAGCAGTGACGTCTTTTATATCCGACAGCCGCTGTGTTATCGCCCTTATCTACGTGGTCGTCGCGATACCACCTGTCAACATCCGCCCCCTCCCCATTAATCTTACTCCTGTTCGATAAAGATTCCCCTTCTTTCCTCGCATCATTTGTCAAGACATCGGCGATGTAGAGGCTGTAAACGATAACTGTTCACAACGTACCGCAGTCGTGTAGCTGAAGTCGAAACGATCTATTTGATACAGGACTAGAGTCGTAGAACTACCATATGCTACCGTAAGTACGTGCAGACTACGGCAGTTTTCCTAGTACATTTGGTCAGTTAAGATAGTTACCGCGTTACCTGTACATTAGGTGTTTTGCATACCTATTGGGAGTTACCTCTTTTCGATCGCTTTGTTTACGTATGTGATCAGCGTCTTACCAGATTCCTCTAGAAACCGGAAGTGGTGAACCGTCTAGAAAGTCATTGTGGATATATTAAGGGCTGCTTAACCTATGGAACATTTTTGATCCAGGTAGTCATCCTTCTATCTGCTACTTAAAAATAAGCAGTATTATAGCAAAATTGAATTGTCACTCTCTAATTCAGGTTTTATTCGAAAAACAGAGGGATGTAGTAGTAAAAATAAAAAAAAGATACGTATTTAACATAAACCGCTAGGAAACTCAATTTCCTCAAAAAAGATAAAAAAAGCAAACAAAAAACACATAAAAGATCCCTTGAATATTTCGTCGAGCTTCTATAAAACATGTTTCTGTTATTGCCAAACAACATTCGCACTTATCAGTTATAACAAGAAACTCTTGCGTTTGATAACGATGAACAACGTTCTATTGGGTACAGAATGATAACAATAATTATATAGAATTCTATTGTGCTTGTGCGTGTAGACTGTACTTGCTTCAAGAATAATTGTTTTGGTTACATAAAAGCACAGAAGTTACGCAAGCAGTTATTTCTTTTTTACTTATAAAATGCAATTTAGTATTTTGAAAGGATATAAAATACACAGTGAACTAATAATTGAAAATCCCTTGCAGCGCGCCTGAGCTCAATCATAGGTGGCTTCTGTAGACCAATTTCAATTTATCTTCCGGCTTGACAGGTCGTATGCGTCCGGTATAGAGTTACGCTGTACCAAACCCACGGTTCGGTAGTTTTGGTACAGTATACAGGGTGGTCCAATAATAGTGACCGGGCCAAATATCTCACGAAATAAGCATCAAACGAAAAAACTACAAAGAACGAAACTCGTCTACTTTGAAGCGGGAAACAGATGGCGCTATGGTTGGCCCGCTAGATGGCGTTGCCATTGGTCAAACGGATATGAATTGCGTTTTTTTTTTTTTTTTTTTTTTTTTTTTTTTTTTTGAAATAGGAACCCCCATTCTTTATTACATATTCGTGTAGGATGTAAAGAAATATGAATGTTTTAGTTGGACCACTTTTTTCGATGGCGCTGTAATAGTCACAAACATGTGGCTCACAATTTTAGAAGAACAGATGGTAACAGGTAGGTTTTTTTTTTAAATTAAAATACAGAACATAGGGCCGGACGGCGTGGCCGAGCGGTTCTGGAACCGCGCGACCGCTATGGTCGCAGGTTTGGATCCTGCCTCGGGCATGGATTGTGTGTGCTGTCCTTAGGTTAGTTAAGTTTAAGTAGTTCTAAGTTCTAGGGGACTGATGACCTCAGAAGTTAAGTCCCATAGTGGTCAGAGCCTTTTGAACCATTTTTTTAAACAGAACGTAGGTACGTTTGAACATTTTATTTCGGTTGTTCCAATGCGATACATGTATCTAAACGAACTTATCATTTCTGAGAACGCATGCTGATACAGCGTAATTACCTGTAAATACCACATTAATGCAATAAATGCTCAAAACGGTGTCCGTCAACCCCAATGCATTTGGCAATACATGTAACGACATTCCTCTCAACAGCGAGAAGTTCGCCTTCCATAATGTTCGCACATGCATTGACAATGCGCTGACGCATGTTCTCAGGCGTTGTCGGTGGATCCCGACAACTAATATCCTTCAACTTTCCCCACAGAAAGAAATGCGGGGACGTCAGATCCGGTGAACGTGCGGGCCATGGTTTGGTGCTTCGACGACCAATCCACCTGTCATGAAATATGCTATTCAATACCGCTTCAACCGCACGCGAGCTATGTGCAGGACATCCATCATGTTGGAAGTACATCGCCATTCTGTCATGCAGTGAAACATTTTGTAGTAACATCGGTAGAACATTGCGTAGGAAATCAGCATACATTGCTCCATTTAGATTGCCATCGATAAAATGGGTGCCAATTATCCTGCCTCCCATAATGCCGCACCATACATACATTAACCCGCCAAGGTCGCTCATGTTCCACTTGCCGCAGCCGTTGTGGATTTTCCGTTGCCCAGTAGTGCATATTATGCCGGTTTACGTTACCGCTGTTGGTGAATGACGCTTCGTCGCTAAACAGAACGCATGCAAAAAATCTGTCATCGTCCCGTAATTTCTCTTGTGCCCAGTGGCAGAACTGTACACGACGATCAAAGTCGTCGCCATGCAATTTCTGGTGCATAGAAATATGTTTAAAAAAATGTGTGTGAAATCTTATGGGACTTAACTGATAGAAGTATGGTACGGGTGCAATCGATGTTGATGTGGCATTCTCAACACCGACGTTTTTGAGATTCCCGATTCTCGCGCAGTTTGTCTGCTGCTGATATGCGGATTAGCCGCGACAGCAGCTAAAACACCTACTTGGGCATCATCATTTGTTACAGTTCGTGGTTGACGTTTCTCATGTTGCTGAACACTTCCTGTTTCCTTAAATAACGTAACTATCCGGTGAACGGTCCGGACAGTTGGATGATGTCGTCCAGGATACCGAGCAGCATACATAGCACACTCCCGTTCAGCGTTTTGATCACAATAGCCATACCTCAATACGATATCGACCTTTTCCGCAATTGGTAAACGGTCCATTTTAAGACGGGTAATGTATCAAGAAGCAAATACCGTCCGCACTGGCGGAATGTTACGTGATACCACGTACTTACACGTTTGTGACTATTACATCGCCATCTGTCACAAAGCGAAAAAGTGGTCCAACTAAAACATTCATATTTCTTTGCATACTACACGAATATGTAATAAAGAATGGGGGTTACTACTAAAAAAAAAACGCAGTTCATATCCGTTTGACCAATGGCAGCGCCATCTAGCGGGCCAACTACAGCGCCATCTGGTTTCCCGCTTCAAGCTAGACCAGTTTCGTTCTTTGTAGTTTTTTCGTTTGATGCTTATTTCGTGAGATATTTGGCCCGGTCACTATTATTGGACCACCCTGTATACTGTACCAAAACTACCGAACCGTGGGTTTGGTACAGCGTAACTCTATACCGGACGCAAACGACCTATCAAGCCGGAAGATAAATTGAAATTGGTCTACAGAAGCCACCTATGATTGAGCTCAGGCGCGCTGCAAGGGATTTTTCTTTTGTGTTTTTGTTTTGTTTTCGCTATAACGATTTGTGTGGGGTTTAGAGTTTATGAATGTCACTTGTTCGCATGCGAACACGTTTGTGAGATAATAATTGGATCTTAATAAAGACAAGTTAAACTGTATTCTGAATTCGGAATCTAATCCTACGGTGGAAAGGATTGAATCCCCACTGAAAGATATGCAAGTGGCGTAAATAATAAAGATCTACAGTGATGCAAAGTAGTTAAAAGTCAGTCTTGCAGAGATAAGTCAGTTATTCAAGGTCAAAGAACCAGACTCTGCGTCATATTGAGATTTTATTACGATTTAAAAATCAGTAATTAGAGAAAAAAGACCTAATTAGATTTCATTAAAGAAGAGGCAAGGGTTTTAACTTTTTTATTCATTTAACGGTTATTTCAAGGATCAAAGAGAAAGAAGCAAGAAAAAGGGACAACAAGAAATAACGTCTACAGATCGTAAGAGAATTAGTAATATCGCAAAGATAACTATCGGTATATCGCTGGTTTGCAATGAAATTATAACTTTGGTTTGTTACGTTCGGAATTATCGTAATAAGAAACGGTTTACTGAATTTAACTGAACAAAGGCGTACGAAATTGAGATTACCATAAGCAAGAGAAACGTTGGTCACGGTAAATATTTATAACGTGTTTTTAGGTGATTCTGTTTTGTAGTTGTGTGTGAATGACCTTCAGGTAGTAAACTATACCGACCATTAGTGTGAATAACGTAAGTAACCAGCGATAGCTATAGTTATTTCGTGTTGTAAGGTTGTTGGATGTCAATAAGAAGTCTTAATCATTGAAACAATCACTTTCAACGCGCAAGTTATGAATTATAATAGATGCAATTTTATTGAGAATTGTTGAACAGTCGCTGTCAATAGGAATCCAAGTTTGACGGCTCACTGAACGAGCGTATTTAGATTTCAGATAATGTGCAGAGTGCACATGGTTTAATCAACTCATAGTTATGGTAACGATAAGTACTGATTGTAAAATGTGTTGAGCCTTCACCACTTCAGCCCATTGCAGCAATATTGACGAGTGTAGTAGTGACAGAGTGTTTGTACGATGTAGTAGGAGCATGTAACCTGTGTACGTCTGTTTTAGTCGGATGCATAGTTTGTGCGCAGTTCCGATTACTATCACTCAATTAAACATCTTGGATGGACCAAAATATACGATTTGTATAAGTATTGGAACGAAGTGTATCTAGTCTTGAAGGCAGGGCTATTGTCAGTACACAGATTAGAGTTACGTCTCGATACGCCACTCTGCATAGATCAAAGTGGCATACCACAGTTCAGCAGCCATAGTGCATTCAAGACAGCTTGCCTGATGGCGAGATGGACTGGTAACTCTTTATATCGCGGCCGTTCGAAACCAAGACGATTAGGACGTGTAGCTCTCTTTTGTGTTCTACAGGCAACTCCTTCAGTAACACAGATGGAATCAGCTTTTACGTGCTCACTCAAGTGATCCTGGTTCGTCATTTGTAGTGATACAGAAGTTACGCAAGATTAGAGAGAACCTTGTTGCCTACATGGTGTATTCTATTGTATATAATTAATCTAACGAATATATTATAATATCATTTTTGTTTAAAGTGTTTTTACTTGTTACATATCTGTCGCGGAGATCTGGTGAGAGCTGACGACAATGCTTCGCGCGGCACGACGCTCAATACGGTACATAGGTGGTCGATGGCCGTCCAGCGCAGCAACAAGGCTGGAGCTGTGCCATATCTCCTGCAGTGATTATGGTAATGAAATAGACTGGTGTAAAACTTAAGGACAAGAATAACTTATATGTCATTGCCAAGTAACATAGATTGAGGAAACTTGGGCCATACATAGAAATAAAGAAATAACTGTGTAATACAGAAGATAAGTGGAAGAAATACGCAATGAGACGAAAAGAAATTATATATTTATTCAAAGACAATAATTACACTGAATTTACCCCGATTCACAGCGTTGCTCCAGACGTTACGAATACCGAGACATGGTTCTGAATAGACTGTGCGATCACCACGGACGGCAGTACATGCTCTACAACGTGCTCCCAAGCTGGCGACGAGGATGATAAGGAGGTGTTGCAATAGCGCGTTTGACTCCTCTACAAGCACGGTTGACAACTGTTGGACGGCCGGTGGTGCAACAGCGACATTCATGACTACAAGTCCAGAGAAATGAGAGACCTACACTACCCTTTACTTAACCTATCTTTGGCACGGAAAGGGGTAAAATGTGCTGCTTTTTGATAAATTACCAGATGAAATAAAATGTCTGACAGACAGCAGTAATAGTTTCAAAAACAAATTGAAATCATACCTTCTTGACAACTCCTTCTATACCACAGATGAATTCTTGAATATGAGTAAATAAATCTGGACATATAATATATGCATTTTGTGCCATTTAAGGGAATGGGATGGATAATAGAAATATTTAGGTATAACACTATAATGTAACAAAAAAGCAAAATAACATGTTTCCTGTGCGCATTTCTTGTGCATTTGACACGTTCCACATCATAATGGTTTTTCCGTGCTATTGATCAATGGAACACGTAACTAACTAACTAACTGTGGTGACTGCAGTACGTTGCCCACGCATCCCACACTTGCTGGATGGCATTTAAATTGGGCACAGGGGCAGACTACTCCATTCGCCGAATATCTCCTTCCAAGAGCTTCTCCCTCTGCACTGTTGGTCACAATCCCTCATTGTCATTTTTAAAACTGAAGTTAGGACTCAAAGTATCCCTGACAAAAAGCACACAAGGAAGGGGGACAGTGACAAAAGAACGTTGATAGGTGAGTGTTCCGTTTCAAAGATTTCGCGGTCAGCAGACCCATGACACACCACAGCAGTACAGACACGGTCCTACGCTCTGGTAGAAATGCCAAAGCTGAATCCCCCCCCCCTCCCCCCCCCCCCCCCCCCCCCGCACTGCCCGATAAAACTACATATCTATTTTTCTGCAATTATTTCTACACAAATTTAGCAAATTTGTAAGCTGATTTAGTAAAGGCGAACCATTTTTGAAAAATATCACTTACATTAACAGTATTGGTATAAAATATCACATGCAACAAATTAAAAACAGTATAGTAAATAAATTACGAGATGCACAAACTTTCAAAAAAATGGAATGTAAAATAGAGATAGCTTTGTGGAGCTACCGTACATTGATTTTAGTTCGATAAATAAAAAAAGAACAGATTTTATTTGTTGCTCATAAATTTTTTGTAGTGGAATTACTGATTAGGGATAAAATAAGAAAGGACATAATTAGTAGTTGGGAAAATATGTTTCAAGGAACTGTATTTTTATCATAATATTAATTTTCATTTCCTTGTTTTGAGCGGAACAAACTCATTGTTTTTCTCACTGAAATCAAGTTTAGCATATGTTTAGCATTCTAACGACGAGAGAGCGCAGTCTGGCGATATACGTCCACCCATACTCGATCCTAAATAAATCTTTTATCGCCTAAAGTTCGCTGAGACTTCGTTGATATTGCAGTGACTGCCATTGTCATAAGTACCCTCAAATTTATTTCGGTGTTGGGAAAAGGATCTCTTAACCCATAATTAACATAATTCAAAATATCCAAAAGGAAGAACAGTCACTGCTTTTCATACAGTCTCTCACCTGGAACTTGAAAGCAGCTAATTCATAAAATAGCTTCACTTCATTAATATTGCACAAAAATCTTCTGTACACTTTTTTAGATAAGGTACATATATATTTTCATTTCGTTTATTATTCTACCAAAGGGTTTGAAGTACTCTAGCTCAAACACTCTCCTTCCAGTCGTCAGTCGGCAGAAATCGGAAGACTTCGGAAGTAGCGTATTTACTTCAGCATCCACTCGCAGACCTTTCAGACCCTACAATACGGTAACGAAACTATAGCAAGAACATTGATGAACATGAGAGAGCTGTGTAGGCGGAACACTGTGAACCGAGCACACTGGTGTCACAGAAACCATGTCAGTGACAGATGTCCGGAAACTAGTCATTTCCTTATGATGCTACATGTCCGAATCGGCACTGCAGAAATGACACTACGACAACTCCGTGCGTTTACAATCGCAGGCGAGGGAAAGTCTTCTTCCGGTAGGCAGGAGACAGGGACACGAGGCGTAGGACAATTCACTTACTTTACCTGGCTACTCCTTAAAACGTATTTCTTTCTTTCTGTTTTTCTGTTCAGTTTTTGCAACCCCTCTATGCCTGCCGCTTTGGCGGGCCTATCCCGTCACACCCACCCGCACGGCCCTATGCAACATCATGTCTCCCTTCGCCATAACACCTGGGCCACCACAACGATCATGTTCGATAATGGTGAACGTCCTCGCGTATAGTGAGAGATGGCTAATGCACATAGGATCACTGTAGAACATGACCCAGGTGTTATGGTGTGGAGAGGCATAATGTTGCATGGGCGTACTGAACTCCAAATGTTTGAACACGGTACGGTCAGCAGTCAACGTTATTTTGACACTCTATCTCTTTCCCATGTGCCTCATCCAGGGGTGGAATAGGCCATGACGTCATTTATGTGGATGACGGTGCGCTACCATATCGAATATCGCAGGTGGAGCAGTTCTTGGAACTAGAGGATACTCGGTAAATAGACTGGCCTGCTCGTGCCCCGGACTTAAATCCCATCAAAAACGTTTGGGAAGCGCCGGGGAGACATATTACAGCATGTCCACTTGCATCAACAACCATTCAGCAGTTTTCAAGTAGGCTGCTGTAGGAATGGAACGCACTACTACAGGAACTTCTCATCTCCTCATCAAGGCTTTGGCCAGCATGGGACCACGTTACAGAGCATGGGTTGCGTCCGTAGTTATCACAAAATCTAAAATCTATTAGTAACCATGTCCTGCCTTTTACAATCTCGAGTGGACCATTATGAATCGCGGTGACTTCAATCTACTTATAGTCTCTGAACAGAAGTTTATTTTTCTCTTCGTCTCATTGCGTATTTCTTTTAGTTACCTTCTGTACTGTATTATAACAGTCCTTTTCCACGTATCGTGCAACTTCCATCGAGCTATATTACTTGACAGTGACACATCAAGCGGAGGTTACATTCATCCTTAAGTTTTGCACAACAGTGTAACGGAATGAATTTCAGTGTCATATATGCCTTTAAACAAATAGTCTGTTCTTGGCCACTATAGAATCTAGTTCATTTTTAATTAAAAGTATTTATTATGTGGTCTTTAACTGCATATCATTCATGAAAATAAATCCAGGTAAAATGTTTATGAACAACAACTAATATTCACTGAAGGATGCATACAGCCTTACATACATATGAAGAAAATTATTTCAGTTAGTCTGTTCATCTATAGTCAACACGGATTTAGAAAACATAATTCTTGTGAAATGTAACTAGCTGTTTGCGGACTATCCATGTAGATGTAGATGTGCTGTGGAGCTGTAATAAGTTGGTTAGACGGATATGAAAAAGTTTTTAAATTTGAGAACAGCCAAAAATCAGGAATTTAGGTACGGCTTTATAATACTTTTTTTGACAACGAGTGTTTACTAAAGAATAATTTCGGAAGAAGATTTAAGCTGTATGTTAAAGGTTGCCTGGGAAATTATCCTATAGTAGGCAAATCTAGCAAAATATTAATTTCATGTACAATTGCTTGAGCAGAAACTAGTGATCTCCACACTACCTGGATATCGAATTCCAGCTGTCTAAGCGTACCGGCCAAAGATGCTAAAAATTCTCTTATTTCGTTTCCCGAATAGCTAGCATATGCCTGGTACAAAATGTTACTTGAACACAGAAGAAACCTTTTTGACTTTACTTCTGAAACGTCCCCTTAGAAAAATTAATGAATTACTGTGCTGGTAAGCCCGTACGTTATTTGATTTTCAAACAGCTGAGCAGAACTTAACGTACTCAGACATTTCGCATTTCGCTCTTTACCTATTCTGATCAACACTAAAATGACACACAATATTTTTAGCGCAACGCAATTTGACTTTCAATAATCCCTACAAAAGAATGACCCTGACTAACATTAAACTATACCTTTCACAAATCACTTATCTCACCCCGGATTTCTCTTTTGTGTTGCGTATTAATTTGATTCTGGTTTTGTTTGAATTTCTTAATTTGTTCATACTCTTCTGTGTCAGTGAAGGCTACGGGTCTTGTGTCATTCAGATCATAATCTACCTTTGTAGATAAGTTAGTGAACTGATCCGAAAGTTCGGCTACTTTCTCCGATAGTGAACTGATTTACTTAGTGTGTTTTTCTGAACCAAGTTTCAGAGTGTCCATTTGTGTTGAAATCGTATCTACTGTGTCCTTTAAGTTTTCCTGAGTTTTTGCAAGTTGCGTAACCGCATCGGTAGATGCAACTGAGTCAATTTTAGCTTGCAAGGTGTCGTGATTTTCATGAACAATAGTTTGCAGTTCTTTTATGGCTGCTTCGTGATTCCGTAATGCATTTTCATGACGCGAAAAAATAGGTTCAAAATGCTCGCAAATTTGTGTTTTTACGTCATTACAGACTTTTTGACATTTAGATTCGATTTTAAGTAACTCAGCAGTTAAGCCTTCACGTGTTTGTTCAAGCGTGGTGTCTAGCTTTTGAAGCTGTTGCTGTGTTTGACTCTGATTTTGTTCCATTTGTTGTATTAATTGCAATAATAATTTATTAGTGTCTGGAATCTGTTCCTCTATGCTTTTTGGCAGTGCATTTTCACCGGCAACATTCACATTTTGACAAGCAGAAAATGTGTCCTGACTCATTTGAGAAAACGATGAGGACCCAAAACCTGAGTTTACAGTATTTGCAATATTGTGTCCTGTCATTCCGGATTCCTGAGGCGAACTGTTGCCGACCGATCGATCGATAATGCTTCCCTGTTCACTAATTGTTTCACTTCCATTTGAGGTTATTAAATCGAATCTGGTTCAAAACAGGAAATAAGTACATAAGTCTTTATCATGCACAAACCAATGGAATTTTTTGCCTAATGACTACACGGTGGACGACGCAAACGACAGGAATCTGCAGGCATGCCCAAGTTTAATGCTTAGGGAAAAAGAGTTCAATGTTCAGGTAGTAAATGGATCAGGGTCAGAAACCAATGATCATCAAATTTCTTGAGTGCCAGTTTCAACAGTATCCTTGGGTGTCTGGGCAATGAAGAAAGTCAATAACTGAGTTTCTGAAAATGACTATAGAAAGCAGTTTTTCTATCTTTACTATATTCTTCCTGAAATGAGGTCAGCCTGTAGATATTCACGAAATTAATTATATACAGCCAAACTATATCAAGTATCAGACGAAGCTGTGATGGTGACGTGACAGAACATGGTCGTAACGTCATTAACTAAATTATTAATTATCGTATCATAAGCATAAGGAAGCCATTCCAGGCTCATCAGTTCGAAATTTAGGGAATCCTTAACACCTTTAATCCTAAATGGGACTAATACAAGTTTCTTTTTCTCAGGACAGAGTTAAGGAGTAGAAGAAAGGATCTAAATCCGGCTCCCGGCCCCAAAGTGGACCCCTAGGGCTCCAGACTCTGCATCGTGCTGAATTCTGGTGGAAATCCCTCTAAACGTTAGTTTAGGCTTGTGCAGCTATGTAGTGGAGCGCTCGCGTCATCTGCTCAAGCTGCCGCTTGCTCGGGTGACAACAAGCGATTTTCGTGAAATCAAAGTTTTGAGACAGTCTGCTTATTGCTACTCTTCGTTAGGACACTGGAAGGTGAGTAATAATATCTAAACACATTCTTTAATGAGAAGGATAGGGGACGATGTTTATATCTAAGTTATGTTATCTTGGCGTTTATCTAAAACGTTATTTTAATTATAAATCTGATAATATGGGTGCCTAAAATCGGACAGCCTCCTGGTTCCCAAATCGGACCCCTCATGGTGAAAACGAAGCAGAAGAGTTGGAGTCCAACCAAAAGGAAATAGGCTATAGATGCTATTACAAGTCAAAAGATGAGCTGGAAAAAAAAGCAAATAAGCAGTATAATGCCCCGAAAACTGCTCTAATGAGGTTATCTAACACGAAATACGGCGCTCCAGAGGAAGCAGCGAATGTTAAAAGGGGCAGACGTACAGTTTTAGGCACTACCCTTGACGATGAGCTTGTCAACTATTGTCTTGCAAAGGAGGCTTCGCTTTTCGTGCTTACTCGTTGCGAATTGAGGAGAATCTCTGTTCAGTAGGCAGAAAACAATGGCCTTGAACATTCTTTCAATAATGACATCGCTGGAAGATAGTGGGTTAGACTTTTTTAAAAATGTCATCATGCTAAATTATCAGAAAGGAAACCTACTGGTACATCTTACAGCAGGGCCTTTGGTTTCTCCAAAGAAAATACACAGACGTTCTACAAACTTTTAGAGGAAGTTTACGATAAAGCGAAGTTCACACCAGACAAAATCTACAATGTGGACGAAAGCGGAATCACTGTCGTACAGTCGAAAGTTGCGAAAGTAATCGGCCAGAAGCGGAAGAAACAAATAGCTGCTTTAACATCAGCAGAAAGAGGAGTTCTTATAACTATAGTTTGCTGTGTTAATGCTACTGGTTCATTTGTACCTCCTCTGGTAATTTTTCCGTGCAAAAATATGAGTGACCAATTGAAGAAAGGGGCACTGCCAGGCACAATATTTGCAGTGCATCCTTATGGTCAGATCCAAACCAAACTATTCACTCAATGGTTCGAACACTTCATTGAAAACACTAATCCTACAAACGAAAAGCCTGTGCTACTGATCTTGGATCGGCACTTTAGCCATACACAGAACATTGACTTAATTGATCTGGCGAGAGCAAACCATGTTACCATAGTGTGATTGCCTCCTTAGAGCTCACATAAATTGCAGCCGTTGGATAGGACATTTATGAGTCCTTTGAAAGTCTAATACAGCAAAGAAGCCACGCAGTGGCCGAGACAAAATCAATGGGCTCTCTGTGCTTATGACATCATGGAGCTATTTGGCAGCGCATATGTCAAATGTCAGACAGCTCAAATTGCTATCAATGGTTCTAATGCTACAGGGATCTTTGGCAGATCAGAGGTTGACTCCACCACCATGTGGTGCATCACCAGAATTTAGCTCCTCTACCAAAACAAGTCCATTCGACATATTTCCGGTCCTGCAAATCAAAAATGGACTTCTACTAGGGGAATAAAAGGTTGTAGTTCTACTGTGATCACTTCCTCGCCCTACAAAACACAACTGGTTGAAACTAAGAAAGTTAATGAAGAAAAAGAAGCTAAAAAGCAACAGAGACGCGGTCAAGAACAAAAGGGCAGACATGGTCGCGATCACGGTTCCGTATCAGTCAGGTCTTCAGGAAAAGGAAAAGTACCAGTGAAAAAAGCGACTTCATTTCAAGAAAGAAGACGATAAATACAGCAATGGAGATAAACATGCCAGAATTCTCTAGTGGAACGTCTAAATTATATGTCATTCCAGGAGTTACGCCTTCTCAAGATGATGAATACGCTGAGTGCATCTTCTGTTCCAGGAAGCTATCAGAGAACACAGAGTTGTGAGTCATGTGCCTGATGTGTAGCTTGTGGGCACATATAGGACAATTAACTTTGTGACTTCTGCAGCTAAAGCCAATGTATTTATAAACTGCTCGGTTTTTGTTTCATTGTGTAATTTTTGAATTTCAAAATACATCATTGGTTTCATTAAAGCAGTACTTCTAATCTTAATTGTGTTTTATTTCACTGTGACATCTCTGTGACTCATTTTCATTGCTACTTAAAATACTTTGAAAGGGGGGTCCGAATTAGGCACCAATTTTCCAAAAATAAAAAATGTAAGCCTTTTGTAATTTTTTTTAGAGTAAGAAAATTATTTCAAACTGTTGAAAATTTCACCTAAACAAGTTTACAACTTGCTCATAAAGCGTAAATTTCAGATATTATATATTAAAAAAAAATAAAAACAAAATGGGGGTCCACTTTTGGGTAATTTCCTCTAATAGTGAATGGAAATACGCGGAGCACGAAGCGTCAGTTTGCAAGAATGTATCAGCATCTCTCAATGCCGCACAAAAATATAAAAACCTCTTTCCTCTTGATCTGAAAAAGAATTTTGTTCAAGCGCTTGTATTTCCAACAGCTGTGTGTTACTCTGCAACGTCTTTCTCTGGAAATCTCACAGCACTTGGAGCTGGTGATCAACGTTTGCATACGGTTTATTTCTGACGTTCGACGTTTTCATCATATTTCACCATCACATGCCCCAGCTACACTGGCTACGTGCAGAGAAGTGCAGAGATTTCCACACACTCCATCTCTTTCCGTCTTATCTAGAGTCCCTCGTATCTCTCCTCGACCTTGATGCTCTTGTGTGAACAGCAAAGCAGAAACACTCATCCCCCCTCAGAGTCAAATCCTTTGCATTACTCAGCTGCTTCCCCAAGGTCCTTTTCAATGACAGGAAATGACTCTCGGATGATCTCGCTCTTTAAAACGGAGTACTAAATAACGTATTCAGCTTGAAAAGACAGCTAATGACATATGCATTGGAACAATAACAATGTCTGCTTGTTCTCTACCCACAACATATTGTTATTACTAACCCCACCACCCCCTGAGTCTTTATAAAACCCAACTTCCACATTTAAAAAAGCTCCAAACGTCTGATTGTTTTACTAACGAGTTAAAGTGTTAAACTAGTTTTTCATGCATATCAATGTTTATAAAAACATACCTCCTGAATTATGAGTCTTACAATGATATAATATTTCAGGTGAATTCACTGTTATATTGCGACGCTATCTACAAAATGTGTCGCAGATAGATTTACTACTAAGGAAGTAATAAATTAAAAGTGTGATGTTGAAGTTTTAATGTATGAACGGTGGAAATGTAGTTATGTAATAAACTTTTTTCCGTTCATTATTTTGTTGGGGGATGTCTGAGAGAAAATGTTTCAGAAAGGATGAAGTTATGTGTAAAGACTTTTGGAAGCCACTAAGTGATCTCACTTTCAAATACTTGTTGAATATAGTCTGGGTAATCTGTGTGCTGTGAGTTAAACTGCCTCAAAACGTGTAGCTACACAGTTTCTGACTTTGATAATTGACTGACTTATTGTGTTAAGCCTTTAACGTCAGAATTTATCCTTTAATTAGTAAATTATGATGAGATTTTAAATTTTTAGATTCGGTCAATAATAATCTTTGCTGCCTCTGCAACCTACAACTGGACTTCAGTGTCTAGGTAACTGTCTTAGCCGTTTAGTAATATAAATCCAAGATGGCATTATTAGTACGGCACCACCGATTGTAGGCTATAACGATAATGCAGCCTAAGTCATCACATTCAACTACCTTCAAGTGACACAATTGCACGTCATATTTAACTGGCAGCAACATCAGCACTTCCTTATCTCTGGGCCATTCCAGGAGTCATGACATCAGCATCATAACATCTAACCACATATCGAGGGCATGGAGGGGCAAAAGAAGTCTCCCCACACCCCACCCTGAGTGCCCACTCTTGGCAGCTAAATAGGTAAAGTATTTGAACTGTCGAAAAATCTGTCAGCTATGTTTGCATTATTGACACTCTAAAATTTGTTTATGAACTAGCTCACCAATCACACTGGTAAACTTCATTTGAAGCTGTAAATCATCTGCCATGGAACATTGGAGTGAGTTGATAGCATACTTCTCTGCAAACAATTATGAAATAACATTTGCTTATAAAATACAAATAACAAAATAGGAATTCGTATTCATTTAAAATGAGTTTTACCTTGAATACTATCCCAAAAACCCTGAAAGTTGGAAATAAAAACAAGTACTGTTTCACATCCTGCTTGCTCCTGTCACCAGCAAATAGTTGCATTGTAGAAAACGAGTGGTTACTGCCACCAGCAGATGGCGACACTGTAAAGTCGAAGGATGTTTGATCTTTGTACTACGATTTCTTACCAACACCAATACATTGCTGCACACTTAAAAAACTCAACAGAGTAGTAAATTAATTGTTTTCCACATTTGAGATACTGAAAAAAATTCTAAAATGTCTGTAAAATAAGCCAACAGTGCAAAAGATAGGATGTTTCTATTGCTTGTTGAGGTCAATACATGAAAAAACTATGTGGGGCCCCAATCAATTAATGTGATGCAATATTGCAAAAATATATCTGCTATGTAAAAAAAAGTGTTTATTAATTTCCACATATACACATATTCACCAAATTACGCTCAAAATGTATGTAACTAAATGCTAGAGTTCAATGCCTAATAACAATTGACATTTGAGAATCTAGGCATAATAAAATGGCGCCATGAAACTAAGCCAAGGAAGCTTATAACTGCAGAAAAATACCCTTTTGCTAAAACATACTGCACTAAACTGGCAAATAGATAGGCTGAAACTCGTTAATCAGGTCTACTCTTGATGTAAGTCGTAACACACCCTCAGAATTAATATTTCTGCATTTAAATTGTTCTCAAGAAACTTTTTAGCAGAGACAAATATAATTCATTTTTTTAGTCACAAAAAAGATATAAACGATGCTACGGATTGCCGATTATTGGCGTTATTGCAGATGACACAGTCCTACTAATGGTTATGTAAGTAAGAGCAGTTTGTAGTCTAAAAGCTCCCTAAAAGGCTTTATGGACTGTATTTTTTCTGTATTATTGCTCAAAACATTCTAATAATACGTCTCAGCATGAAAAGTGCGACGTTCACGTTGCAGCGGTATCTATATATGTAATGTGTGTGCAGTTGAACTTTTGGAAACCTTGGCTCGTGAAAACAAAACTCGTAACCAACTACACCACCGCAACTATTTCGTTAAGGACCGAAAGAATACGGTGCGTTTACTACGAAAACATCACGTAAACAGCAGAGGGACACGAGCTGCTCGTAAACATGCGACCAAAGATGGTAACAATGGTACAGGTGACATTCCAAAAACAATGCCAGAGTCGATATCTCGGAAAATAGGTGAAACGACTTACATATATTGCGTGACACTTTTCAGGCACAGATTACAGATTACAGCATCTAAATTATCTGCATAACTCATTAAAAATACATGTTCATCACAATATAAGCACAATCGATACGAAAATTCGATTTTACTTGCCTTGCAAGAACAATGAGCCATCAGTATAAGCCTAACACAGGATATTTTCTGATCACTCTCCAATGCTGTAAATGGTAAACAAATGCCCAAACATGTATTAAATTCAAGCGATTCTCTACAATGTACAGATATGTGGATGTAGGTGTGGGAGTTGTCGTTTCCTAAAATCTAGAGGGTCACAACTGGGAATTACATTAGAGACTCTTCCTACCCATGATACTGCATCAGCTGAAATATAGACTCAATATGAAGCCCTCAACCACATCTTTCAAGTTAGGACTTCCAATGAGCAAAGCTTAAACAAAAGTCGCTGTAAATATTACAAGGTATTATACCAAACATTGCTGTGTGGCAGAAAGACATTGTGGGTTTGCGCAGACAAAGATTCAGCGTTGTAATACACAGAAAACAGAGATAAATCATGTGATTACAGCAGAAGTAGCGGTTAAATGTTAAGCATTACGCTTATGTTTGTGCTTAGCATGAGCACTTAGGACTGTCTACGGCTGCTACTGCACAAAAATGTAAGTGGCTGGCTGTGGTGTCAGCATATTCACTAGGCTGGTTGCTTCCACAAAATACCGTCATATAGCCCACCGATAAATATATCCTTTCCTGCAGAAATCCTCAGTCCAATTGCAAATTACTGCTTACCTGTTCTCCTCATAGTGTCCTACACACAATCTCATCCCCAGGCATCTCAATGCAATCTCGGTCCAGGAATTGTACATGACTACCCCTGTGATTACTGGAATGCCTTCTGAGAACATGTTGCTACCCACACTGGAAGCCAACCCCTAAATTTCCAGCAACCTGATGACATCAACATACCACAGCCTTCCTGCAGCAGACCTTGTCAGTCACAACATTTGCCTGCATCCCTATGAAGGCCATAGAACCCCATCACCTACTCTCCCCCTTTTAGCCCTGCTCCTTCTCTGAGAATCCTGTCGTTTATACCGCTCCTTTCAAGGAATTCATCACCAGCAAACATTCGCTCGCAACTGGCAAATAAAGAGACACATCAGGAATTTACTAAAGACTAAAGAACGCTAGAACTGACCCCAGACATGCACCAGACTCAACATTACACTCCCCAACAACTCTCAAGTTCTGGAAAGCATTCCACCGAATCATTGGCAGTCATTCCATCCGTCACTACCTGCTCCTACATAACAACCATCCTTTAGCTGACAACCTGAGCAAAGCTGACCACTTTGCATCCTATCTCACTACCATCTACTCCATCCATGATGACCCTCTTTCTGATTGAAACTTCCTGGCAGATTAAAACTGTGTGCCCGACCGAGACTCGAACTCGGGACCTTTGCCTTTCGCGGGCAAGTGCTCTACCAACTGAGCTACCGAAGCACGACTCACGCCCGGTACCCACAGCTTTACTTCTGCCAGTATCTCGTCTCCTACCTTTCCGATTACTTCCTGTTCGCTACCATAAATGAATGCACAGACCCCATTAACCCATGCCTTTCTCCCAGCTTCCAGTACTTGGACAACATACCATAAACAGGATTAAACACCCTAATCACAGCACATACAATTAAAAAATTACTTCACACAAAACGCAACACACCTCCTGGTCACGACAGCATTAATGCCGCGTCTCCTTTCTAGTCACCCTTGCCGCCCCTTATACCACCATCCTCTCCTCAGGTTACTACCCTGAACTGTGGAAAACCATGAAAATCCAAATTTGGGGAATGCTAGGCTGCTCTATGACTAGTTGGATAAGTCAGTTCAAAGATCTGCAGAAGGCAAGGGTATGCGATCTCTTGTAACACAAAGCTTAGTATACCATTTCACTGTTCAAACTAAATTTCTGGCCGATGTCAGCTTACCTTCTTATGCTAACGTAATCGTCTTGTCTTCGACCACTGCTGAGATTCGGTATACTACCTGTGAAATTAACTGAATTGTATTTACTTCGTGCAAAATCTTACACTGTGCACACAACACCTGACTTGGAGTTATACAGTGATACATATAGAATTGCTTCATGAGTCTTTAAGAAATGTTGTTAAAAATAGGCGGTACCAATTGTCTCATTGACTCTTTAGTCAGTGGTTTGGTATAAAACCGACAAAAACGAAATCTCATTTGTCTTTCATCATTTCAAAAATAAAGTTTTCAAAACAATTCTTTTCTCTTCTAAAGTTTGATAAGGCGCTAACGTTTATGATGGGGGGGAAACGGGGAGGGGGTTGGGGAAGGGGGGGGGGAGAAAGAAGGAAGACTAGTTAATATTTCATGGCACATAAGGGTAATCGTCTCAGAAAGGTTGGGAACCAATACAATAAACTTTACCTATGTCACAGATATGACGTTTGTCCCATTCGTTATTTAATGTTATTCCAAAGACTTAGTGACTGGAGATGGGTTGTGCACATCCACAAGTATCGATTTTTGCCTCTTCTAAAATGACGCAAACCCCAACAAAGCGTTTAATCCACAGGGTGTGGAGGCTGTAATTCAAGCAGATTGTGTGTTTTTAGGATGATGAATTGGCCTCAGTTTTTGGCGTTGTCCTGAACTGTAATCACCATGTTGATTTAAACTTTTTCGGTCACAATGTGTTGCTCTTTCTTCTAAATCTTCATGATGAATATGCTTTCGACATTTGCGACTTGTAAGGTGACAACAGCCACGTTCAGAGGGCTGCATGCATACATTCCTGGTTTTAGTGAATAATGGCGCCCTGCTGCACGTCGATTAGCCAGAGACAATGTCTGGGACAGAGGGAAAACGTGGCAATGTGATTTTCACCTGTGACGTTATGTCAGATACATTGTTCTCACACGTCCATTTCCCCATGACATCGCTGACATAGGAGGACGTGTCAGGCAAACGCCACTGACATCGATCACGTTGGGAACAGTGAGGGCGATACTGGACTGCGGACTGGACGTGTACGGCGTGACTAACGGTTCGCATACTGACTTCCGTGCCGATGCCCAACTATGACTCTCCCCCACTTTAACTCAGCACATGACTAGTACTGCTGGGGTATGGTTGACATTGGCATGGCAATGCTCATTTCCGAGAGAAGATGTGCTCAGATTCTAAAATTCCTGAAGCCAGCGGTAATTAAGGAGTACAACATCGCTAACTTGTAACATCAAAGATACCCCTAACAAGCTAATATTCCACACCTGAAGAAACTTATGTACACCCTACCTTTCTGATCTATGAGCACTATTGTGCGTAACTAATTTATTGTCACGTGTGTTTATGTGAAGACATTTGCAAATGCTTCTGTGATCGGGTCGACTGTAAAATAGTAACTGTGGGTTTAGCCTAAGGGTGCACACAGAACGAAAGCGAGCTACCTGCGCAGGGGGGCCCGGTTTGAGGCGGCTTGACCCAGTATGGAAAATACCCCATTGTTATCTAATGAGGCAGCACACAATGACAGCCAAATGGCTGCGCCGACATGGCGTGGACCAGCGCCTACCGGCGAGGCAGAATGAATGAGGCACTATTTGCCTGCTTTTGGAGCGCCGGTTAGCGATGCTCTGCGCTTCAGAATCGATGCGCACGCCCTGTAATCTTCCTCAAACGATTTTACAGAAATGAATCAGTAAAAAAATGATTTTACCTTTAATTATAGCTTCACATGTCATCTTTATGGTGCAGTGCCCAACTTCTCGCTAATGGTCATGCTTATTGTGATATTCTCATTGAAGTTAGATGCTGCGCGAAATTCGAAAAATATTGCAATCAAAAATATGGGTTGTAAACGTTTTGCGTTTAGTGCATATTACACCATATGTTGCTGTGAGTGAAATTTAGCTAAGATACTGAATTTTTCTCTATACTTGAGAGGAGGTCTCTATCTGTCTCCAGTCTCGAGAAAATGGAATTCGTGTTGCACGTACACTTCCGACCGCTTGCCCCCGCGAAAATGAAATATTCATAACATACCTCATATCTCCTAAACTGTTCGAGATATCGATACGAGATTTTGGCAAGTGATACCACGCAAAGAGGAGAGTAGTTTGCTCTATAGCTAACGTATGGAACTTCCTCATCTACCGTGAGCTATGGTTTTTAATTTATTTTTTCAGTCTAGTGCTGTAATTTTTTAAGAGTCTTCGACAAAGAGAATTTACTACTATGGAAATCAACGTGAAATTTTTTGTCTTGTATTACAGCAGACTGATTCAGTGAGGTTTACCGTAAGGTATTGACCACCCTGGTCGCCTATAACTTGTTTAATAACACACTCTGTTTCACGATTCTGTCGTAATACCTACTGCAAGGAGGGTTTGTGCAATTTTCGTTGTGTTTTGGCATAAAAGCGAAATTAAACTTGTCAACAAGAGAAACGTGGCTAGTCCTCATAATTGATGAAGCTTAATCAAATGAGTAATGGTTAACAGTTCAGAAAAAAGTAATTCACCAATTCTGTTGCAATTTGGTGGGATTCTGTAACCACTGTATTTTTAATACTGAAGAAGAGGAATGGAAACTCGCCAAAGGATTTTCTTCTAGTTTTTAATTTGAGAAATATGAAAATAATTCACAGCAAATAGTGAAGCACATTTTTGTTCCAGTTCCCATTAGGGTTAAGTGGTAAACTTCACTATAATTATGTTTTAATGTGTTAAGAATAGATTATACATATTTATTATTTTAAATTTAATGAGTAGTCTGAAGCTGTTCGTAAAGCAATGACTATCACATTTTTCTAACATCCTTATCTGCAGATACACAGGCATCAAACTCGTTAATTCTTATGGTACAATATTGAATTCCTATATATCTCGTAACTCTGAAGCTGTCAACACATTGATGACATGTAGAACTTCGCCAACCATTCCTGCCAGGGAGTTTCAAGTCAAAACAAGTCACAGAATTTCAAATGTAAAGATGCCGCAATTCTACAAATACACAGGTGTCCCTATTTCAAAGGAAATACAAAGCCATTATATTATTAGGTATACAGGATATCATTTACAAAGCAAATATTTGTGAATATGTCAAATGCGGATTGCGTTGTAAAACGGATGCACTATTAAATACTTGTCTGTTTAGGAAAAAATAAACTTTTAAAATTACTGAAAAACGTGGCTGCTATTCGTTTATTCAACATGTTTCCAGAACATTTTACTCTGTGTAGCGTTATTTCTAATTGTTCTAGGAGTTCAAGTTTTTTACTATGGTCTTATGTGAGGAGTACTTATAAGATATTGTGGATGTCACTAGTCTTTGTCTGCTAAGGTACATGTGGTTGGCTATTGTCGATTATTCCAAGTGGTTATTCATATCATGAGTGGAAAGTTCTTTCTGTTTTGCGTATGTAAAATACAAGGCAGCTATTACATTGTAATTTATATATTCCGCTATGTTCTGTTATTGGGGTGTTTGTGTTTACTGCATGAGGTAAGAGGTGTCCAAGTGTGTAGTTTGCGGAGAATGATATTTTAATATTGGTGTTTCTAAATAAGTTAGCAATTTCTTGTGATCTTCTGCCTAAATAGGGAATACTTCTGATGAAGTGTGTTGTGTCAGTTGTTACTCTTGTAGTGCTTCTGTTACTGATGTTGGTCTGTATTTTGTTGGATAGGTTGTCAATTGATTTTTCTGAATACCCATGTTGCTTTGATCGTATCAATTTCTTGTGTTCAAAGGTATCGTGTGTGCCCTGTTCAACATGGGTCTAAATGCAGCGTACTTGTGTGTGTTTGAATGGTGTGATGATTTATGTATTGTGATATCAGTGCCGGTTAGTTTCTGTAAATGTAAAAATTTTGTTCTTGTTGTTAATTAACAACTGTGATGTTTAAGAAGTTTAGTTTACAGGATATGAAATACGCCGAGAAAGCCGGCAGTCGCAAGTTTACAGGATTTCATCGAAACTGCAACAGAATTGGCGATTTACTTTTGTAGGCCCTTACTATAAGTTTGCACTCGGCACAGGTCGAAAGGGCAAACAATCGACAGTGTCGGGTTACGAGAGCGAGTGTGAGTTGAGTCAGTTCCCTGGTTGCGGGCCGAGCGGGTGGAGGCCGGTTGCTGTGATACAAGGCTGACCGACACAGGGAGCGGCCATCGCCACGGTTTAACCCCTTTGTGTTAGAATAATACGGGAAAGTGAAGAAGTATAACTACGATAGCGATCAGTGATATTTCTGTGCCGATATTTTGTGGTTTCGCGTCTACCGCGCCGGCATCATTTGGATTG
The DNA here is from genome assembly GCF_023864345.2 of Schistocerca serialis cubense. Lineage (NCBI taxonomy): Eukaryota > Metazoa > Arthropoda > Insecta > Orthoptera > Acrididae > Schistocerca > Schistocerca serialis. The sequence goes on from NC_064639.1 coordinate 230,756,815, forward strand.
CAGTGTTGGATTGCAGTGTTGGATTGCAGTGATTGTATTTAGCGTGTGACGATTGATGAGTAACGAAGAAGCCTGTGCTGAGATTAGCCGTAATTAAATATGTATGACGAAGGCAGTGGCTGTCTCCTATTTCTTGTGTTTTTGAGACGAATATAGGTATTGACTAGTGAAGCTGTGTTGGCGTTCTTCTTGTCACCAGACATTTCATTATTACAGCATTTGAGAAGGACAAAATGGAATGTAACAACTCCGTAGCAGTCAAATTCGATTGCCAGCCCCATTAGGTACACGGTCACATTAATTAATATTTATTTGGGCTGCTATTCAGATCCCAATCGAGCGGGATACATAAAGCGGAGGTGTTACACCCTTGGCTTACCGTGAAAGGACTAGTGCAATTTTCGGACGAATCGTAAAGAACAATAGGTAATTTTACCTTGCTTAAAGCGAGAATTTTTTTTTTTTTTTCATTTTGGATCCAGACAGAGCATAAACTTTGAAGTCGCAACAAGAAACAGTGCATTTTGAACAATATGAAGTAATAGCATCTTACGATTGTGACTAAACTTTTTCCTTGCCATATTAGATAAGAATAATAGTGTCAATAAACTGTGTTGTAATGTGCAAACGCGTAAATCCGCACGAAAAACTGTGAAAAGTGAACACTAAAGAAAGACACGTGTGAACATTACTATAGAAAAACGAACTAAGAAGCCTTAAAGAAGAGTTTAGTGGTAATATTTTGACTGAAATTGCTTTTTGAATAGTGAAAATCGGACAGCTTCATGTGGTCCCATAAACTGTTACGCAGACGACAATTTATTGTGGCGACGCAATTGTTGAGTGACGTCACGCAGACCCGTGTAGCAGCTGCGCCAAAGAGCTTCGATCTGCGAGGTGATTTCACACGTCATCCCCAACTACCTGTGCAAGGAGTAGGTCAAGCACAGACGTACTACACCGACGATCTTCAGCGCGACTTCGAGACACCGAGCGCCGACCTGGCATCTAGCGGCTGAACTACAAAATATGCCCGCCTGCAGCGCCACGGAGCGGCCGACGGAGAACTGCGACGACTCGCCACAGATCTTCAGCGCGACTTCAGGCGGCTCCGGCAGCAGTACAGCGCCACGCCCACTTCAAACGTCAAAACATCGCGACTCATGGTAACGTCAGTTGGTGAGTGAAGACGACTGGTTGACATAACATTAAATTGTAGTGTACAGTCTTCGCGGTAAATAAACATTTGTAAACAGGGTTTCGCGTTAGGAAAAGTGCCCAATTACAGTAATTTCCGAAAAGTTTGCGAAACATACTCTGAAATATAGCATACTTATTTATGCATACTGCGCAGTCTAAATGGTGACTATGCAAATATGCTTATTGTTTTTGGGGATTTTACATTTATAGATTTTATGAGTGGTGTGATTTATCTTGTTTAGAACATTTTACATAAGCTGTGTATGTGAGAATTGATATTTGAAGTTATTAGGTTTTGAGAGTTGTTATGTTCGGTATTCATACGTATTGTATCAATTTTGGGATTAACTGAAAATACTGCAGGTACTGTTTGGTTAGTTTCATGGTAATTAGGAGTGTTTTGGGTTACTAGAGGTTATTTTGTGTTACTTGCCTGTGCATTAAAAATAAACCAAACATGTCTACTGAAGATAAGCAGGTTTCTGAGGCAGTAGTTGAAAGGAAAGGGATAGGACAGGAAGACAGAGATGATTCGGGAATCAGTGATTATGGAGTGTCTTTAGAAACCCCATTAGCACGTTCAACTAGTTATCCTGAGACACCGGGACAAACGACGAGAAATAAGTCAGTTTCACAGGATGCAGATTTATGGTCGATGTTGGAAGTCTCGCTAAAAGAAGCTAGAGAAAGGCAAGAAATATTCCACAAATCAATAAAGGAAGATTTACAAAAATCATTAAAGGAAGGTTTACGAGAATTCAGAGAATCATTAAAGGAAGATTTCCAAAAAACTAGAGAATCATTTAAGAAAGGTTTACAAGAAATTAACGCATCATTAGAGAAAGGTGTACAAGAGATCAAAACATCGTACATGAAGATGGAATGTAATCTGAAGAAGGAAATGCAGGATTTACCAGAACGACTGAAGATGAACGTCGACGAGAGAGAGAGTAAGCTACAGAAGAATATAGACCAGGTCCAGGGAGACGTGGAAAAGATGGAAGGAAAGTTGATAAAGAAGATAGAAGACGATGTTGAAGAAACTAAAGCCGAATTGGGAGAAAGGATCACCGAGGTGACGCTGATGCAGAAACAATGCAACAATGCAGTTAAGGGGATAGGAGATAGGCAGAACCAATTGCCTGTCAATCTGAGAAATGCTATAGCCGTGCAACGAGAAGAGGATGACCAGAGGGTTGCAATGGAAGGTGAGGCCTTCACTTGGGGAATCCAGAAGAAGGAAGGGACTACTACTTATGATCAGTTTGAAGGAGAATTCTTGAAGAAATACTGGTCCAAAAGTCATCAATGTGAAGCACTTGAGGACCTACTCCACCGCAAGTCACTTAGTACATGGAGAGGAACGTTGAGAGAGTTTGCCGAACATTTGTGGGAATTGAACGAGACCTTGGAACAACCCCTGAGTGGTGACGTAATGATATCAGCGATAAAAAGAAGATTGAGCTGGAAAATGCAAGAAACTGTATCCGGGAGCCTAATTAAAGATAGGGAGGCCTTGATGGAAATACTGGAACAGTTGGAATCTGTTCGATCACAGGAACACAATCAAGCTAATGATCAAAACAGAGAGGGAAGTAATGACCCAAGGAATCATTTTAATCATTCGTCTGATTATAGAGGAAGAGGTGGAGGGACCGGAAAACTGAATGACACTCCAGGTGAGGTCCGGTCAAGAGTGAGAGCTACAAGGACCCGAATAAACCTACTAAGATATATTTAGGACATTTAGTTGCTAAATGGACATTTGAAAAAGGGAAATGTTTATTTACATTGTGTTTTCTGATGTATTATAATTAGAATTGCATATTTCATATCGACGATTACCTGAGAATGGATGTAAAAAACCTGTAACAACTAATTTGTAGTATAATAATTCATATGTCATGTGTTCACGTAATAATTTTTGATTTTATGTTGTGTGTTTCATTCAATATTGGACTATAGAGGATTATTGCTGTTAGATACAAAAAACTGTATTTTGGACAATGCCATGTTTATGAGATGTAATAACCTTTTGTAGAATATTATTATGGAGGCAGCCCACTACCGGAGTCGAGGGATTATTTGGTGAATTGTAATTTCATTAATTATTTACACTATGTGTTTTGTTCAGATGTAGCAATGTCTAATTCCCTTGCCGATTCTTTTACGCCAGTGGCTCCAAAGAAGTTTTCGAGGGCGGGGATGTAAGGGGTCCGTAGGCCCTTACTATAAGTTTGCACTCGGCACAGGTCGAAAGGGCAAACAATCGATAGTGTCGGGTTACGAGAGCGAGTGTGAGTTGAGTCAGTTCCCTGGTTGCGGGCCGAGCGGGTGGAGGCCGGTTGCTGTGATACAAGGCTGACCGACACAGGGAGTGGCCATCGCCGCGGTTTAACCCCTTTGTGTTAGAATAATACGGGAAAGTGAAGAAGTATAACTACGATAGTGATCAGTCATATTTCTGTGCCGATATTTTGTGGTTTCGCGTCTACCGCGCCGGCATCATTTGGATTGCAGTGTTGGATTGCAGTGTTGGATTGCAGTGTTGGATTGCAGTGATTGTATTTAGCGTGTGACGATTGATGAGTAACGAAGAAGCCTGTGCTGAGATTAGCCGTAATTAAATATGTATGACGAAGGCAGTGGCTGTCTCCTATTTCTTGTGTTTTTGAGACGAATATAGGTCTTGACTAGTGAAGCTGTGTTGGCGTTCTTCTTGTCACCAGACATTTCATTATTACAGCATTTGAGAAGGACAAAATGGAATGTAACAACTCCGTAGCAGTCAAATCCGATTGCCAGCCCCATTAGGTACACGGTCACATTAATTAATATTTATTTGGGCTGCTATTCAGATCCCGATCGAGCAGGATACATAAATCGGAGGTGTTATGATATGACGTACAAAGCTATGTGTAAAGTAAAAATAAAATTTCTTTATAATTTCTGTAAGATCCTGTGAGAAAGAGTGCCGTGCTAACAGGGCGCTCATGACGTTCTAGCAGTAATGGCGTTGCTGCGCCCTGTTTGGCACACTAACCAGCGTTCTCTGTGTTCCCCCATTGACGCACATACACTCCTGGAAATGGAAAAAAGAACACATTGACACCGGTGTGTCAGACCCACCATACTTGCTCCGGGCACTGCGAGAGGGCTGTACAAGCAATGATCACACGCACGGCACAGCGGAGACACCAGGAACTGCGGTGTTGGCCGTCGAATGGCGCTAGCTGCGCAGCATTTGTGCACCGCCGCCGTCAGTGTCAGCCAGTTTGCCGTGGCATACGGAGCTCCATCGCAGTCTTTAACACTGGTAGCATGCCGCGACAGCGTGGACGTGAACCGTATGTGCAGTTGACGGACTTTGAGCGAGGGCGTATAGTGGGCATGCGGGAGGCCGGGTGGACGTACCGCCGAATTGCTCAACACGTGGGGCGTGAGGTCTCCACAGTACATCGATGTTGTCGCCAGTGGTCGGCGGAAGGTGCACGTGCCCGTCGACCTGGGACCGGAACGCAGCAACGCACGGATGCACGCCAAGACCGTAGGATCCTACGCAGTGCCGTAGGGGACCGCACCGCCACTTCCCAGCAAATTAGGGGCACTGTTGCGAGGACCATTCGCAACCGTCTCCATGAAGCTGGGCTACGGTCCCGCACACCGTTAGGCCGTCTTCCGCTCACGCCCCAACATCGTGCAGCCCGCCTCCAGTGGTGTCGCGACAGGCGTGAATGGAGGGACGAATGGTGACGTGTCGTCTTCAGCGATGAGAGTCGCTTCTGCCTTGGTGCCAATGATGGTCGTATGCGTGTTTGGCGCCGTGCAGGTGAGCGCCACAATCAGGACTGCATACGACCGAGGCACACAGGGCCAACACCCGGCATCATGGTGTGGGGAGCGATCTCCTACACTGGCCGTACACCACTGGTGATCGTCGAGGGGACACTGAATAGTGCACGGTACATCCAAACCGTCATCGAACCCATCGTTCTACCATTCCTAGACCGGCAAGGGAACTTGCTGTTCCAACAGGACAATGCACGTCCGCATGTATCCCGTGCCACTCAACGTGCTCTAGAAGGTGTAAGTCAACTACCCTGGCCAGCAAGATCTCCGGATCTGTCCCCCATCGAGCATGTTTGGGACTGGATGAAGCGTCGTCTTACGCGGTCTGCACGTCCAGCACGAACGCTGGTCCAACTGAGGCGCCAGGTGGAAATGGCATGGCAAGCCGTTCCACAGGACTACATCCAGCATCTCTATGATCGTCTCCATGGAAGAATAGCAGCCTGCATTGCTGCGAAAGGTGGATATACACTGTACTAGTGCCGACATTGTGCATGCTCTGTTGCCTGTGTCTATGTGCCTGTGGTTCTGTCAGTGTGATCATGTGATGTATCTGACCCCAGGAATGTGTCAATAAAGTTTCCCCTTCCTGGGACAATGAATTTACGGTGTTCTTATTTCAATTTCCAGGAGTGTAGTTGCACTGGACAGCGCGCGGCACGCAAACTACCAGCTTTCATTCTGTTCTTTCACTCATGAAATAGTTGACTTGTCAGCCGACTATCAGGCTGGTGGTCATGTTCTTGGCGTTAATCAGCTGCAATGCATGAGCTTCTGCGAGACGTATTCGGCCGACCGAAGTACTCACGTTTCCTACCTTATCTTCGAAGTTTGTTACGTTTCGATCTAATAAGAAATGCAATGACAACTCTGTATCAACAACAGTGACAGTGTGTGGAGTGAGTGCTTCCCTTCTTTGTACATGAAGTCACAATCTGAGATGACTGTAAGCTTCATCCCTAATCTAGCATGTGACAAACCACCCACCTCTTACCTACGATGTCACAAAAGGAAGATTGTATAATTTGCAGGATATTGAAACCAGCCAGTCACAATGTAGCCCCCAAAGTTGCTGTGTTGGCTTTTTTAAAAAGTATAGAAATGGTATAAATTTTTAATGCCATGTTAAAAAAAAAGTGGCTTCCACTATTTCCATGTCTATGTCTAAAATAAGTAATCTTCATTTCATTGTCAGTAAAATACACACACATACACACACACACACACACACACACACACACACACACACACAATGTTTATATGAAGAACTTACAGGTTAAGCAGTAACTGAAATCCATAGCTCGAACTCTGTACCATTCTTGATGAAAGTCACAGCAGACCCCTAGATTAAACATTTTCATGTCAAAATTGTTCTGTGAAGTTTGTGAATTGTCACAATACTTTTTCCACATCCAAAATGTCTCCAAAAATACGTCAGCAACACAAAAATTGCCAAATTTATGTTAAATGTCACAACGTTATTTTCATGTTTAAAAGGTCAATGAAAGCATGTTGAGGGTGTAACTTACAGTATTTCCACGTCTAAAATATATGAAGTTTTTCTGTAATGGGCCTATCACCATGTATCATTTGGAGAAGCCTGAGAACATGTCTCAAGCTCTATGCTAGAAAAATATGTCCGATGTTACTAACAGGTTAATATTGCTTTTTAATTCGTTTGACCATGGCATATTCGTGGCTATGTACAAAAGTAAACCCTTGCGGAACGCTGCGACATTTACCAATGGGAACTACAGCCAGGCTGGCTAGCCGCGCGGCCTAACGCACTGCTTCCCGAGCGGGAAGGCATGCCGGTCCCCGGCACGAATCCGCTCGGCGGATTAGTGTCGAGGTCCGGCGTGTCGTCCAGCCTGTGGATGGTATTTAAGGCGGTTTTCCATCTACATCGGCGAATGATGGCTAGTTGCCCTTACTCCACCTCAGTTACACTGTGTCGGCGATTGCTGCACAAACACCATTTCCACGTATGTGTACACCATAATTATTCTACCACAGAAACATTTGGGGTTACACTCGTCTGATATTAAACGTTCCCGATGGGGGTCGACTTGGGGCCGAACCGCACAATAGCCCTGCGTTCGGTGTGGGGCGGCGGTGGGGTGGGTGGACTGCTGTGGCCTGTTGTGGGGTTATGAACCAGTGAGGGCTACGGCGTTTCTAGGTCCCCGGTTTGATACACACATACATAGATACAATTGGAACTATGCAGTCAAGTGTCTCTAAAACGTTTACAGACTTTTTTTCATAAACAACTATTGAATAATACCAAAACTTAATGTTGTAAAATACGAAATAAAAACATGCAACATACCTACAAACTAACGAACTGACCAAGAAACATTTTAGGGGGATAAGGATTTTTGACAGGTTATTTATTGTGTTGCAACACCTAACCTGCATATTTCTGTAATAAGAAGGGAGACTCTCATCATGCATTGAATACAAAATTTTACGTACAGCTTGGCCAAAGATAAATGTTGGACGAGGTTCAACAAACAGAGATGAAGGTCCGATATCTCGAAAAAATTAGCTTTGCACCACAGATCTCTGATTGTGACCGAAAATAGGCTCCTTACAACAAAATAAGATTATTTCTCAAGATATGTAAAGATTTCAAGTACAAAAATGTACACACAGGTTGCTTATTATAATACAGAAGTATAATTACAGATCTCTGGTCGCAATTGAGAATTCAATATTAGATCGTAGTAAAATTATTTCTCGAAATATGTAAGATGTCGAGTACGAAGCACGTATTGCCATACTGTTGCGACTTAATTGTTTTATAAGACACGACTTGCATATTGGCACTACTGATAAAACTCATAATTTGGGTACACTGGTGACAGCCAGAGTTCTGCTATTGTACCACACTTTGCAAGGCACAGTGAAACCTCAAATCAAGTATTTCTACATCTACTTTGTCTGTGTTACTACTTATCAGTTATTGACATTACCGAAATAAATTATAGGGTAGTCAATGAGGTTAGTTCGAGCTATGCACCACTCATTAAATTTGTCAAAATATATAAAAATTTGTTGTATAACACTGTGAATACACTTGAGAACTATGGCTGATCTAACTTACAATTTCCGGTCAGGTAAAAGTGTGTGTGTGTGTGTGTGTGTGTGTGTGTGCGCGCGGTGCTGTTGCTGATGATAAAGTCTATGCATTTTATGGAAATACTGGACGTTATACCGTTTACAAAATTTTTAATTAACGGTTTTAACATGGTACATTCAGTTCATATCATTCGGATACTTTTGAACATGGCCTAGACACCCGATCTGGTGCTATATTGTGATTGGCTGTTTTGTTTTAACGATCTGTAAGTTGCTGGGATGTAATTGGCTGTTTCATTTAAATACATTATCGCTAAAAACACAGAGGTAGGAAGTTCTGTATTGTCACAAAGTTTTGAAATTGCGAAGAAATATTAAGATACTTTTGAACATAGTGACTGGTTAGCTTATTTTAGTGGCCAGTTAAATACTGGGCTGTGATTGGAGGAGAGGGTTTTGGTTTACAACCACCTTGGTTTGTGACATCATAGTAAGGGTGTGTGGTTTGTCACATGATAGACAAGAGGAATGTAGCTAATCGCCATCTCAGATTGTGGCGTCATGTACAAAGACCGGCAGCACACAGGTCAAACACTGTCTATTTTTGATGCAGACTCGCCTTTACATTCCAACTGTATTTTTTACCGACACTGGCTACTGCTTCTTCTCCAATGACCTGCGTATCCCTACTAATGACAAAATAGGAAAAAGCCGAAAATTCTAGTTTCAAATGATAACTCTGTTGCATTATATGCACCAAGTTTACTCTCACTTGATTGTTCTCAGCTACAAAACTGGGGAGTACATAACATAGTCTGCTCACAACATCATGAAAGAATTCTCTCGGAGTGTGCGAAGCAGAGAAATTAAGCTCTCCCCATTGTCAGCTGAAGGGCGTGAGACAGTGGAAGAGGGGAGGAGAAAAAGTCACACTTTTGTCACGTAGAACTGGCACGAGGCATGTGCTTACTGGTTTGGTATGACATGGCACGAATAACAGACACAGTACGCACATGTGTACTGTGTTTACACAGTACATACATTACACAGAAAGGAATTCTCGTCTAGACTGCAGCGTGGTCCATTCCGTTGATATGAAGGTGTAGCTGCAACATTTATGTGTTGCATGCTGACCTATGCAGTTCGTCTGCCACTTAGTTGTCAACTGCGTGCCGAACCACAAACTTTGTGTGTTCTGGCTGTTCTATACAGCATGGCATCACAGTCTCCACGCGCCATAGGTGGAGAGAAAGTGCTTCATTGACAGGATTAGGATATTGTCTGCAATGTCATAACTGTAATGTAGGAAAGGCAGATGAAATAGTGAAAACGCCACTAAAAAGCGTGGTAGTAATCACTAGTGTACCCCATTGCCAATAAAGAGAATAAAGACCGCGGCTTTTAATCTCCCCTCTCCTTCCTGATTCGAGTTATTGTCCACAATAGGCAAAGTCTTTTATGAAAAATTTGAGAGGAGCCAAGATTTCAATAAACTTTCTAGTTTACTTAGGTTTTCGTGTAGATTTGGCTCCAGTTCTTCTTGTCTAGGGGTCTGATCCTCGAACCTGAAATTCTCAAATTTTAGGTCCTCATGGTTGAATTGATCTAAATAAATTGGAAGAATGTTGTTGCAGAATTTTTGTTGTTACATTAATGTATTTTGTCACATACTGGTATATCATATAGCCTTTCGAATTTTCGCGTTAACAAAACCGAAATTACATTGTTCGCCCAAAATACAAAAATAAGTTCGATCACATCAGAGGCAGGCTTACCACTATCTCACTCAGCGGAAATAACGATATTTCAAGGGGTTTACAAGTTTTGTTGATAAATGAATTTCTATTAGTTTCGATTATTTTATGATAAACGAATCCAGAAATAAACATAGTAAACAGTACTAGATTGCGTAATTAATCACAACTGAAATTTTAAGTGTGCCAAATAAACCGTAATTTCAAACGTTTCTAAAAAAATTCTTTTAACTGTACATTTAGAGCTAGTACTTATCGATTGTAACATCGAAAATAAAGTAATTCGTTTTCATAAATTTTAGCTTGAAATTAACAAACTGTTTATAAGATTGTATGAAAGTTTTCAGAAAAGCAGCTGAGGTAATACTGACCTGTCCAAAATTTGAAAAATAATACTAGTATCGACAACTACTGTCGAGGAGAAGTAATGCTAGAGCAGGATGTCCCGTTACAGACTTCTCTACTTCACGAAATACGTGGAAGAATGAGATGATAGTTTCTGGTTACCAGACTGATGCAGAATTTCCACGTGACACGTAAACTGTCTTTTTTTTATGTATATAGACTGAAGCGGCGAGTGAAAATTTGTACCAAGACCAGGAATCTAAACTGGGTGTCCTTCTTATTTCCCCCTTATTCATGGACAGAACTGCTGTGTGTGTAAGGGGTAATTTGAAGTAGACTGGGACGGCATTGAGAATTTAGGTCGAGGAGGGAGGCGTGCCAGGGTTATCCATATAGTTTTGTGAACCGCTGTGTCAAGGCGGCTTGGTGGCTAGCGCATCTGCGTAGTGAGCGGGAGAAAATGGCTCAAATGGCTCTGAGCACTATGGGACTTAACATCTGAGGTCATCAGTCCCCTAGAACTTTGAACTACTTAAACCTAACTAACTTAAGGACATCACACACATCCATGCCCGAGGCAGGATTCGAACCTGCGATCGTAGCGGTCGCTCGGGTTCCAGACTTTAGCGCGTAGAACCGCTCCGGCCGGCTGAGCGGGAGAGCCGGCTCGGTTCCTGGCCGTGCTACAAATTTTCACTCGCCGCTTCACACTATATACATAAGTGTCATGTCAGAGTGACACCAGTAAAATCTCTGAAATTGTGTCATTTCATTTACATAAACAGTCCCCAACATTAAATTCACAAGTTCCAATAATCAGAGAAGATACTTTTTTTAAAGAAGTCATTTCATCATTAAAACCCCTTCAACACAAGTTAGACGTCGGTTTTTATTTATTTATTGTACCTATCTTGTTTATATGTTTAAACCATATAATTCACATAGTATAACATTTACCAGGTGGAGAAGCCATCAGTTAACAGAAAGCTGCTAGCTGAAAGTTGTTATACGAAGTAAATGTATTGACTTTCTTAATAATTACCTTAAAGGGGACAGATCCGTCATGTATGTAGTCGATAAGTGTATACGTAGTTCTCACACAAGACCCAACGAATGGTCTGGTGGCTGAATTGTAGGAATAAAAGCGCCTCGTTCTAAAGGACTACGGTTCATTGTAGTACATGCAGGTAACGAACATATATCGTGTGACTGTACAGTTGTGCACCATACAACAAATTTATTCGTGTCTTGAAAATAAATTGTTCCCCCTACAGGAGCAAAACATTCTTTTGTTCTAAATGCGCTTTTAATACTCAAGTCAGGGAGTGAAATTGCAGACTGCCATGAAGAGATGAATGCTTTAAATTTTTCATGGATGATCATCTGACCCATTACCATTCATTTCAAATGTTTGCATATAGCAGTATTGCAGATCGAATGGATAACAAATTTGTTTCAGGTGGCTGGAACAGAAATTAACGTCCAACTTGCCGATGAGTTCCCTTATTGTACTTCAAAATGCGAGTTGTCACAAATGTGTTTAAAGAAAAACCGCCAGTAACGAAATGAAAAAAAGCTCAGATAGCAAATTAGTGAAATTCTCGTAATGTTCAACTTGACGAGTGGCCTACCGGGAACATCCGACCGCCGTGTCATCCTCAGGGGAGGATATGGATAGGAGGGACGTGGGGTCAGCACACCGCTCTCCCGGTCGTTATGATGGCATTCTTGACCGAAGCTGCTACTATTCGGTCGAGTAGCTCCTCAATTGACATCACGAGGCTGAGTGCACCCCGAAAAATGGCAACAGCGCATGGCGGCTGGATGGTCACCCATCCAAGTGCCGGCCACGCCCAACAGCGCTTAACTTCGGTGATCTCACGGGAACCGGTGTATCCACTGCGGCAAGGCCGTTGCCCAAATTGACTAATGAAGCACGAAAATTGAGTTATATTCCACAATAAAAAGGAAGAAGCCTGAAAATGTGTTTACTGTAGAAACGCTTTTGGCACATTAAGGACATTGTATTACAACTTCATGATGGGGAGCCCCTAATGTTTTATCCTTGCTACGAGAAGGAAGCTAATAAGAATCACCTGTCACGTGTAGCTTCACTGTCTTTAGTAATGATGATTATGTAGTTAAATACTAGTTCAAAAATGAAGGAGCATAGCCTCTGTTAGTGCGTAAATTACTTAAATAAAATTTTATTACCTTTGTATTTTGTATGGAAGTATGAAAAGAAATTAAGAAATATGAGTGGGCCACCTACATTTTGTTAACTAGGGACTCCGCAGTTCATTAGGGCGATCTTCAAGCTGCTGCATGGAAAATATTACGTGAATCTAAGTTACATCTATAGTGTCACTCGTCAACACCGGTGACAGACTCTTATCACTCGAGTCCAGCTTATCGTCCACAGCTTACAACGCACTTATTATCACAGGAATGAACGCCGTTGTTCGAAAAACAGAAAGTTACTGCTTATCGGCCTGATACAGGCTGGCACCTCTCAGAGACACGCCTCGAGTTATTGCACAACTTCACGCTCGTATCCCACTCCGACGTGTTAACTTGCATTGTAGAGTGCAACTACAAAGCACACAGTCCCCTACAGTATTTTAAAACAGGAAAAAAGCAGAGGAATGACGCTGACGCCTGACTTTATTCATTTGTTCATTCTGGGTGACTGCAATAATGTTATTACGTTACTTGAATAGGGAAGTTACAATGGTTTGCGTAAACGTTTAACACCGATTAAAACATATTACACAGTACAGTCACATTAATGTTATCACCGCCTATGTTCGGTTTCAACGTGCAATAATCACCCATAGACGGTAGGTGGCAACACTAGCAGTGGAGGTTATACGACTCGTGTCGGGGGAATGCGGAAAACAGTGCAGTCGTTGTCGTTAATGAAGAAACGGAGTGATTTATCTCGTGTCAAGAAGAGCATGAGAGCTGGCCTTTGAGCCAAGGGTGAAAGCAATTACGAAATGGGTAAGTCTGTATACCGTTCGTGTGACGCCATGGTTAAAGTACACTCCTGGAAATGGAAAAAAGAACACATTGACACCGGTGTGTCAGACCCACCATACTTGCTCCGGACACTGCGAGAGGGCTGTACAAGCAATGATCACACGCACGGCACAGCGGACACACCAGGAACCGCGGTGTTGGCCGTCGAATGGCGCTAGCTGCGCAGCATTTGTGCACCGCCGCCGTCAGTGTCAGCCAGTTTGCCGTGGCATACGGAGCTCCATCGCAGTCTTTAACACTGGTAGCATGCCGCGACAGCGTGGACGTGAACCGTATGTGCAGTTGACGGACTTTGAGCGAGGGCGTATAGTGGGCATGCGGGAGGCCGGGTGGACGTACCGCCGAATTGGTCAACACGTGGGGCGTGAGGTCTCCACAGTACATCGATGTTGTCGCCAGTGGTCGGCGGAAGGTGCACGTGCCCGTCGACCTGGGACCGGACCGCAGCGACGCACGGATGCACGCCAAGACCGTAGGATCCTACGGAGTGCCGTAGGGGACCGCACCGCCACTTCCCAGCAAATTAGGGACACTGTTGCTCCTGGGGTATCGGCGAGGACCATTCGCAACCGTCTCCATGAAGCTGGGCTACGGTCCCGCACACCGTTAGGCCGTCTTCCGCTCACGCCCCAACATCGTGCAGCCCGCCTCCAGTGGTGTCGCGACAGGCGTGAATGGAGGGACGAATGGAGACGTGTCGTCTTCAGCGATGAGAGTCGCTTCTGCCTTGGTGCCAATGATGGTCGTATGCGTGTTTGGCGCCGTGCAGGTGAGCGCCACAATCAGGACTGCATACGACCGAGGCACACAGGGCCAACACCCGGCATCATGGTGTGGGGAGCGATCTCCTACACTGGCCGTACACCACTGGTGATCGTCGAGGGGACACTGAATAGTGCACGGTACATCCAAACCGTCATCGAACCCATCGTTCTACCATTCCTAGACCGGCAAGGGAACTTGCTGTTCCAACAGGACAATGCACGTCCGCATGTATCCCGTGCCACCCAACGTGCTCTAGAAGGTGCAAGTCAACTACCCTGGCCAGCAAGATCTCCGGATATGTCCCCCATTGAGCATGTTTGGGACTGGATGAAGCGTCGTCTCACGCGGTCTGCACGTCCAGCACGAACGCTGGTCCAACTGAGGCGCCAGGTGGAAATGGCATGGCAAGCCGTTCCGCAGGACTACATCCAGCATCTCTACGATCGTCTCCATGGGAGAATAGCAGCCTGCATTGCTGCGAAAGGTGGATATACACTGTACTAGTGCCGACATTGTGCATGCTCTGTTGCCTGTGTCTATGTGCCTGTGGTTCTGTCAGTGCGATCATGTGATGTATCTGACCCCAGGAATGTGTCAATAAAGTTTCCCCTTCCTGGGACAATGAATTCACGGTGTTCGTATTTCAATTTCCAGGAGTGTATATCGTTCAAGGAAAATGGCGCTATCCAAGGCCGGCGCTGAGGCAATTGTGTTGCGCCACTGGCCGTAGATGGCAAGGGCGGACGACGCCTGCTGAGATGTGTACGGGCGAAAATACGTGCAGCTGTTAAGCAACTGACCGTCCAGGCGAACAAATCGGCTACCAACAGTGTCTCCTCAACGACCGTTCAGCAAACGTTGCTGCGTATGTGTCTCCACAGCAGGCGCCTGACTCATGCACCCATGCTGACTGCTGCTCATAGGCGATGAAGGCTGGAATTTGCATACCAGAACCGAAACTGGACGTCCACTGAGTAGCGATAGACAAATGACTGTTTATGCACCTTCAGACAGATGACCGTTGGCATGTACGGAACTGCGACAATCTCTGGAATGGTCCAGGCCGGAAGAGGGAGCATTATTGTCTGCAGAATGTTTTTGTGGCTTTCCCTGGGTGATATCTTCATTCTGTATGGCACAGTGGATCAACAAAAGTTTGCATCTATTCTTTGGGCTTGTCAATAGCTAAATGCAGTTTGTTTTTTGGTAGGCACGATGCCACCTACCAGCAGGACAAGGCAACTTTTCACACAGCTTGCATTTAACGTGAATGGTTCGAAAAGCACCGGGATGGATTTACCGTACTGCCACGGTCGCCAAACTCCTCGTATTTTAAACCATTTCAGAAGCTGTGGGACCATCTCGATCGGGCTGTTCGCGCCTTGGATCCTCGACCGAGAAACCTATCGCAGCGGGTCATGGCACTGGAGTCGGCATGGCCCTACATCCCTGACGGTATCTTCCAGAACCTCTCTGACTGTCTTCCCGGGCGTCCGCGCTGCAAAAAGTAGTTATTCAGGTTTTGACAGGTGGTGACATTAATGTGAATGGACCGGGGAACGGCAGTTACAATGTTTCTCTGTCTCACGATGCGTTCTGCAGTTGTTCGTTGTCGGCATCACTTAATGTCATGTTCACTCCTACAGTGTGGCTGCCAGTTCTCAGTAACATAGCCCCTCCTAACCTGCGCCGAGAACACGCTCTGGTTAGAGAATTTCAAAAAATCATGACCAACTCTCAATTACAAATCCATGAAGATACTCACGACATCCAAGGAAACCGACTCAGGTCTAGACATCCTCCACTAAAGATCGCACAGGCGCTGCACCAAACGAACTTTAAAATGAATGACCGATGGAAAGAGGAATGGGAGAGCAGAACAGCACTAAACTGCCACAGTATGCCATGCATCTTTAGTAAACCATAAGGATTTGATTGCCCTCGCAAAGTTTGGTCAACTCTTAATCGCATCAGAACCAACTGTGGGAGATGTGCCGACTCCTTACACTGATGGGGTAAACTTCCTTCGGCCGCTTGCGACTGTGGCGCTGAGAGACAGACGGTCAAACACATCGTGCAGGATTTCCTAATGGCGACCCAAGAGGCAATCGACTACATATTATCTAAGCTGGACGTTTGTTTGTGGTTGCTCTTCTGTGAGTGTAAATTTACAATTGGTGGTGTCCTCATATACAAACTGTTATTTATTGTTCTGTTTATACATATGTGATTTTTTTAAATCGTGTTGTTTCTGTAATGTTTACTGTGATGTTACGAGCCATACGCTAAATAAAATAAATAATGTACATAGAGAAGAAAAGTAAGAACTTTCGCACGCGCACACGATCTTTAACAAATATTTCAGTAGTCCAAATGTAAAATTTTTCCAACCATTAGTCAACTATTGATTGCAGATTAGATGTGTGGCGAGTTAAAATCGTGAAAGGATCCTAGCTTTTACAGAGAGAGCCCTACTGGCTTTTACAGAGAGAGCCCTACCGTATGAGTAAAAATGCAGCCAAGGGCTCTTTGGAATCGTAGTGGTCGGTCGAATGTACGAGTGCCACGTCGATAGTTGAGGTAAATGCCTTTTTTTAAATAACAATTACAAAAACTGCATTATCATACGCCACTAAAACACCCCAAAATTAATGTTTCCCTCTGCGAGGAGGACCCTCAGTTTCCTCTCTTGTTCGGTTCTATAGCGTTTGTAATTGCTTAAACGTGGTTGTCGATTTCTGTCAAGGCGATGGCTACGTGTATTAAGTTGTCACTGATGTGTCACTTAACGGTTTTTAATACGCGCGTTTCACATCCTGCCTACAACGGATTTAGAAAACACGTAGCAAGTGGTGCCATGTGGGAAACTGGGACTTTTGAACTTACCATGAAATTACAAGACGTTGACATATGTCAACGGGGACAGATGAAAATGTGTACTCCGACCGGGACTCGAACCCGGGATCCCCTGCTTATATGGCAGACGCTCTATCCATCTGAGCCACCGAGGACACAGAGAATAGTGCGACTGCAGGGATTTATCTATGGCACGCGTCCCGCGAGACTCACATTCTCAACGTCTTGTCCCGCACTACATTATTCGTAGTGGTTCAAATGGCTCTGAGCACTATGGTACTTAACATCTCAGGTCATCAGTCCCCTAGAACTTAGAACTACTTAAACCTAACTAACCTAAGGATATCACACGCATCCATGTCCGAGGCAGGATTCGAACCTGCGACCGTAGCGGTCGCGCGTATTCGTAGTGCCCCCGCCCATTGCACTCATTACTCGCGGCGCGTTGCCGATTCCAGTAAGAGTTCGGGCACTGTTTGTGCATGCATCCGCACAGAAAAGAACAAGATAGTCAAGTGGCCGGTAAGCTTTATATATATATATATATATATATATATATATATCTGTTCTTTCGCACATGTACAAATGTAGTGCGGGACAATACGTTGAGAATGTTAGTCTCGCGGGAGGCGTGCCAGAGATAAATCCCTGCAGTCGCACTATCCTCTGTGTCCTCGGTGGTTCAGATGGCTCAAAATGGCTCTGAGCACTATGGGACTTAACATCTGTGGTCATCAGTCCCCTAGAACTTAGAACTACTTAAACCTAACTAACCTAAGGACATCACACACATCCATGCCCGAGGCAGGATTCGAACCTGCGACCGCAGCAGTCGCGCGGTTCCGGAGTGCGCGCCTAGAACCGCTAGACCACCGCGGCCGGCCGGTGGCTCAGATGGATAGAGCGTCTGCCATTTAAGCAGGAGAGCACGGGTTCGAGTCGCGGTCGGGGCACACATTTTCATCTGACCCCATTGACATATGTCAACGTCTGTAAGCAGCTAATGGTTGTAATTTCATTCTAACGAGCTGAATGGTTACTGTGATGGTATCTGTTCTTTCGGACATGTCCGAAAGAACAGATATCAATATTCGTATATATACTAATTGTTGGTGTCTGATGCGTGACAAATCACGCAGATCGTTAAGTCACTCAGGACATTCCGTAAATGAACCGAGCCATTGACACAACTGTAAAGAATACAATAAAAATATATTTTCATCAGTTCGGGTATTGTTGTTGTTGCTGCCTGCAGTCATGGACTGTGCGGCTGGTCCCGGCGGAGGTTCGAGTGTGTGTGTTTGTCTTTATGAACTTTTGTTGTTGTTGTTGTTGCTGCTGTTACTGTGGTCTTCAGTTCGAAGACTCGTTTAATAAAGCTCCCTCCGCATATCTATCCTCGTGATCTCCAAATAAATGCTGCAGCCTACAGCCATCTGAGCCTGCTTACTCTATTCAGCCTTTACTTCTCCTTTACAATTTTTACTCCCAAACTCCCCCCCCCCTCCCCGCACCAAACAGACGATTCCTTGATGCCTCAGGACGTCTCCCAATCAACCGATCCCTTTATATTTTAAGGCAGCTGACTGCCCAATAAAGCGGCGGTCAGCCCCACAACATATCCCTGCAAAACATGGATCACACGCTAACTAAAATACATGGGCTATCTTGTAGACAAGCAGCATATCATCCGAAAGTCTCATGTCCTAGTGTAATGAACATTTCATTCGGAGAAATGATGACTGGAAAAAGGTGTCCACTTGAGATGAATCGTATTCTTATTGAATTCCGTGCAATTGATAGTGCATATTTGGTGTTCAGTGGATGAAGCTGCAGATCGTTCTTCTAAAGTGCCCAGAATGGACATGGACCTGTTCTCTCAACAAAACTTTAGCCTCCAGACGCTATAGGCGACCGAATTTGGAATCTTCAAATCTGCAAGCAGGCTGAACACACTCGGGTGCATAATACTCTTTCCTTAGTGGAGTGGCGTGGACATCTGGATGACATCAAGACAGCAATCCTCGCGTAGTTACATGCTCATAAGAATGGTGCTTACTTATTTGCATGTTACAATAATCATGACAGTGATGTGTCGGTTTGACTTTTGTCAACTGAATTCGAAAACAATTTCTTCGTAAAGGAATTACCAGATGCCAGGGGCGAAGCTAATGGATTATTTGTATCTTTTTCTACAGGAGATACATCCGTCACTTTTTCTTGGTAGCATCGTTATCAATCAAGTCATCTTTATATTTCTGATCACTTGTAAGTTGTTTAACCAGGATTTTTTAAGTGGAAGTTGTGCAGAGAGAGCTTAGCCTGTCATTCGTCACTGATTTGCGAAGACAATTTTTAATTCTTAAAAGGGCGCTCATATTTCTTCCAGAAGAAGCTGTAGTGACAGGAAATGTAAACATCGGTATGATAAGACAGGCTATTCGTTACAAAATGTTGAATATTATTGTCCGTTATGGATTTGTGAAGGTATGTAGGAGATAAATTTTATGTTTGTCACTGTAAATGTTCCGAACCTATTTCCTAGTTTTCTAAAAAAAAGTTTCTTCTAGTCAAGTTGTGCCACAAACTCCTCTTCTCCCCAATTCTATTCAATACCTCCTCGTTAGTACCTCCTCGTTAGTTATGTGATCTACCCATCTAATATTTAGCATTCTTCTGTAGCACCACATTTCTAAAGCTTCTATTCTCTTCTTGTCTAAACTATTTATCGTCCATGTTTCACTTCCATATATCGCTACACTCCATACAAATACTTTCCGAAACGACTTCCTGACACCTAAATCAATACTCGATGTTAACAAATTTCTCTTCTTCAGAAACGATTTCCTTGCCATTGCCAGTCTACATTTTATATCCTCTCTACTTCGACCATCATCAGTTATTTTGCTCCCCAAATAGCAAAAATCCTTTACCACTTTAAGTGTCTCATGTCCTAACCTAATTCCCTCAGCATCACCCGACTTAATTCGACTACATTCCATTATCCTCGTTTTGCTTTTGTTGATGTTCATCTTATACCCTCCTTTCAAGATACTGTCCATTCCGTTCAACTGTTCTTCCAAGTCCTTTGCTGTCTCTGAGAAAATTACAATGTCATCGGCAAACCTCAAAGTTTTTATTTCTTCTCCACGGATTTTAATACTTACTCAGAACTTTTCTTTTGTTTCCTTTACTGCTTGCTCAATATACAGATTGAATAACATCGGGGAGAGGCTACAACCCTGTCTCACTCCCTTCCCAACCACCTCTTCCCTTTCATGTCCCTCGACTCTTATAATTGCCATCTGGTTTTTGTACAAATTGTAAATAGCCTTTCGCTCCCTGTATTTTACCCCTGCCACCTTCAGAATTTGAAAGAGAGTATTCCAGTCAACATTGTCAAAAGCTTTCTCTAAGTCTACAAATGCTAGAAACGTAGGTTTGCCTTTCCTTAATCTAGCTTCTAAGATAAGTCGTAGGGTCAGTATTGCCTCACGTGTTCCTACATTTCTACGGAATGCAAACTGATCTTCCCCGAGGCCAGCTTCTACCAGTTTTTCCAATCGTCTGTAAAGAATTCGCGTTAGTATTTTGCAGCTGTGACTTATTAAACTGATAGTTCGGTAATTTTCACATCTGTCAACACCTGCTTTCTTTGGAATAGGAATTACTACATTCTTCTTGAAGTCTGAGGGAATTACGCCTGTCTCATACATCTTACTCACCAGATGGTAGAGTTTTGTTAGGCCTGGCTCTCCCAAGGCTGTCAGTAGTTCCAATGGAATGTTGTCTACTCCTGGGGCCTTGTTTCGACTTAGGTCTTTCAGTGCTCTGTCAAACTCTTCACGCAGTATCATATCTCCCATTTCATCTTCATCTACCTCCTCTTCCATTTCCATAATATTGTCCTCAAGAACATCGCCTCTGTATAGACCCTCTATGTACTCCTTCCACCTTTCTGCTTTCCCTTCTTTGCTTAGAACTGGGTTTCCATCTGAGCTCTTGATATTCATGCAAGTGGTTCTCTTTTCTCCAAAGGTCTCTTTAATTTTCCTGTAGGCAGTATCTATCTTACCCCTCTTAAGATAAGCCTCTACATCCTTACATTTGTCCTCTAGCCATCCCTGCTTAGCCATTTTGCACTTCCTGTCGATCTCATTTTTGAGACATTTGTATTCATTTTTGCCTGCTTCATTTACTGCATTTTTATATTTTCTCCTTTCATCAGTTAAATTCAGTATCTCTTCTGTTACCCAATGATTTCTACTAGCCCTCGTCTTTTTACCTACTTGATCCTCTGCTGCCTTCACTACTTCATCCCTCAGAGCTACCCATTCTTCTTCTACTGTATTTCTTTCCCCCATTCCTGTCAATTGTTCCTTTATGCTCTCCCTGAAACTCTGTACCACCTGTGGTTCTTTCAGTTTATCCAGGACCCATTTCCTTAAATTCCCACCTTTTTGCAGTTTCTTCAGTTTTAATGTACAGTTCATAACCAATAGATTGTGGTCAGAGTCCACATCTGCCCCTGGAAATGTCTTACAATTTAAAATCTGGTTCCTAAATCTCTGTCTTACCATTATATAATCTATCTGAAACCTTTTAGAATCTCCAGGGTTCTTCCATGTATACAACCTTCTTTCATGATTCTTGAACCAAGTGTTAGATATTATTAAGTTATGCTCAGTGCAAAATTCTACAAGGCTGCTTCCTCTTTCATTTCTTAGCCCAATCCGTTTTCACCTACGACGTTTCCTTCTTTTCCTTTTCCTACTCTCGAATTCCAGTCACCCATGACTACTAAATTTTCGTGTCCCTTCACTACATGAATAATTTCTTTTATGTCATTATACATTTCCTCAATTTCTTCATCATCTGCAGAGCTAGTTGGCATATAAACTTATACTACTGTAGTAGGCGTGGGCTTCGTGTCTATCTTGGCCACAACAATGCGGTCACTATGCTGTTTGTAGTAGCTTACTCGCACTCCTATTTTCCTATTCATTATTAAAGCTACTCCTGCATTACCCCTATTTGATTTTGTATTTATGATCCTGTATTCGCCTGGCCGAACTTCACTAATTCCCACTATATCTAACTTTAACCTATCCATTTCCCTTTTTAAATTTTGTACCCTACCTGCCCGATGAAGGGATCTGACATTCCACGCTCCGATCCGTAGAACGCCAGTTTTCTTTCTCCTGATGACGACGTCCTCTTGAGTAGGGGGGGGGGGGGGAGGGGAGGGGGGGTACAAGATAGTGTCACGATGAAATGGCAAAATTTTTATTTTACAGTCATTCTTTGATGATGAACTGGAAAGATGTGAGAGAGTTGTTCAGTTTCATTGTTGCGAAACATCATTTATAATTTCGAAGCCGATCTTTACCGCGCAACTCTACTAACAGAAAGAGCTGAAGATCTCCAAAATGCTCTCCCTTTGCACTATAATGTTATCTAGGAACTCATAACATCTTAAGGGACTAGAAGTCACGTTCACAAACACTTAATTCACTGTGAAATTGCTTGTTACAATTTTCAATATACAAGGTAACAGTTTTTTCTGATCGAATATCCTTAACAAACTGATGGCCTTCTAGATTTCAGCATTACACATAGAAACACACATGCTATTTTGTGTTAGAGCAGAGTGCAAAGAGATGGTCAACATATACAAATATTTCTCTGTAAAGTTGAGGCAGGAAAGGAACTGAGTTTTATTAAGAGCGCTAAGTAAGCTAGAATCAATGTATAACAGCTTTGCATTCCAATCATCATCACCTGTTGTCATATTTTGGAAAACGTCTTTCGACTCATGCTGTTTGAAAAATATTCGCCGAACAGCTCGTGATTTGAAATTCCAACGTTTAGTGTATGTTTGAGGCAATCTGAATCCTTTATTTTCCAAGAGTTGTGTTTTCTTTGAGGACTTGCTAAAAATTAATGGAATGCTAAAAGATTGTAAATGAAAAGCCTGACTACTCTGATATATTGTTAGGACAATGTAAGAGCACTAGATTAAGTTTTGAGCATAATAGTGCAAAAATATAGCTCATGGGGTTGTTCGTTTAGCAAAACTTTTTGTCACCTCATTGTTTACATGCCATTTCTGAGGCTCCATCATACGTTTGACTATTTAGTCGGTAACTCCGTAAATATCAAGTAACTGAGTATAATTTCTGATGAATCCTGAGCAGTTTTCTCACAATAAGCACTGTAAAACCAATAAATCTTTCTATGGGACCGTCTTGTGCACAAAACCTGAGAATGATACTCATTTGTGACTTATTATAAGCACCCAAGGTTTCATCCGTTACATTGCAAGAATTCTACATGACATAACTCTTCCTTAATGACATTGGTAAGCAATTCAGTTAATTCGTTTTGCGTTGTACTTGGTGTTCCTTTGAACTCAGAAGTCATCTGAAGTGATCACGAATAAACCTCTAACAGATTTAACAAATCTGGAGTACATAAAATATAATGTAATATATGTCTGGGGTTTTATATAGACAGAGGAAGAGCATTTAAGACCCTACTTTCGTGAACACTTGCTCAACAAAGCTGGTAAGACTTCATATAAATCAACTTTTGTAGAACATTTCAAAACAAAAACACATACTGCCTCTTCCATCTGTGCTTGTTCGTTGTAGGCATTACTTAATGTTATGTACATAGAGAAGAAACGTAAGAACTTTCGCAGGTGCACATGATCTTTAACAAATATTTCAGTAGTCCAAATGTAAAATGTTTCCAACCATTACATGTTGTTAACAAGGGCTACAAAATAAACTTTTTAGAATATATAAACAGTCTCACCTAAAGTCAAATGGAATTATTGAATGATCAACCTGCATAAAAAACAGACAATATATTGATTGCTTATCATCTATTATTAAATGCGAAAATGAGCCCATTCCTTTTACACAGTGTATTAGAACTATGTGGCATGTTGTTTTTCAAATATATTATATATAACTTCTTTATATGTGTGGTTATGTATTTATATATACGTTTATATATGTTCTTTGCCGCTAGCAAAGATACATAGATGTGATTCAGTTACTGCAAATTATCAATCAGTGCTTAAAATAATCACCTACAATATGTCCACTTCTGGACATACATGGCATTATTCTTCTATGAAGAAGATATTGACATCTGGTAAACCAATACTCAGTAAGTTTCTCAAATATCCTTTTATACATTACATAAATAGTCAAGTCTAAAGATTTGTAAAATCCCAAATTATGTAGGCTTCTGAAAATAACAAACTAATTTGCCGAAACTGGTGAAGCATAAAAAAATTTATTTGATGACTGAACTTTATCTGAAAAAGACACCTTTTATTCCCAGGAAAATGAAATTTTCTTTTTGTTTTTCATTAATTTTTTAATAACTTAGTGTAGTGTGGATAGCTTACCTTTATAAGCAAACTTTGTTTCTCAAGTCCAGTTTGAAAATAGTTTTCATCTAATTCGTGAAATAAAGACAGAAGTGTCCCCTCTGCACAACCCATAAAACAATGTTCAGCACATGGACTCACGAATTATACTACTACAACAGTCTGAGGCAAATCTTAATACCACACTCCTACGACGTAAGTGACTGCCTGTCGCTCTGCCGGCTGCCATTTGGAAACAAAAGGCTTTTTCCATAAGCCTCCTGTGAACTGTTAAATTGGATAACATGCATAACGAAGTGACCGCTCAACTCATTGATGGATCGAATGGAACTGTAGTAACGTACAAAACAAACTTACACTGTTTTCAACGTATTGTTATGTTCTAACTCTTATTGTAAACTTTTCTTCAAATTGTTGAGTAGGCTATGCCTGAAAAGCTTCAGAAGATCTTCGAGACCGCTAGAAGCCGAACATTTAAAAGAGTGGTTTGCATTTACATATACATTACAGCTAGTCATCATCATCATCATCATGATTTAAGACTGATTATGCCTTTCAGCGTTCAGTCTGGAGCATAGCCCCCTTATAAAATTCCTCCATGATCCCCTACTCAGTGCTAACATTGGTGCCTCTTCTGATGTTAAACCTATTACTTCAAAATCATTCTTAACCGAATCCAGGTACCTTCTCCTTGGTCTGCCCCGACTCCTCCTACCCTCTACTGCTGAACCCATGAGTCTCTTGGGTAACCTTGCTTCTCCCATGCATGTAACATGACCCCACCATCTAAGCCTGTTCGCCCTGCCTGCTACATCTATAGAGTTCATTCCCAGTTTTTCTTTGATTTCCTCATTGTGGACACCCTCCTGCCATTGTTCCCATCTACTAGTACCTGCAATCATCCTAGCTACTTTCATATCCGTAACCTCAACCTTGTTGATAAGGTAACCTGAATCCACCTAGCTTTCTCTCCCATACAACAAAGTTGGTCGAAAGATTGAACAGTGCACAGATAACTTAGTCTTGGTACTGAGTTCCTTCTTGCAGAAGAGAGTAGATCGTAGCTGAGCGCTCACTGCATTAGCTTTGCTACACCTCGCTTCCAGTTCTTTCACTATGTTGCCATCCTGTGAGAATATGCATCCTAAGTACTTGAAACCGTCCACCTGTCCTAACTTTGTTCCTCCTATTTGGCACTCAATCCGTTTATATTTCTTTCCCGCTGACATTACTTTCGTTTTGGAGATGCTTATCTTCATACCATAGTCCTTGCATTTCTGATCTAGCTCTGAAATATTACTTTGCAAACTTTCAATCGAATCTGCCATCACAACTAAGTCATCTGCATATGCAAGACTGCTTATTTTGTGTTCACATATCTTAATCTCACCCAGCTAGTCTATTGTTTTCAACATATGATCCATAAATAATATGAACAACAGTGGAGACAGGTTGCAGCCTTGTCTTACCCCTGAAACTACTCTGAACCATGAACTCAATTTACCGTCAACTCTAACTGCTGCCTGACTATCCATGTAAAGACCTTTAACTGCTTGCAAAAGTTTGCCTCCTATTCCATAATCTCGTAGAACAGACAATAACTTCCTCCTAGGAACCCGGTCATATGCCTTTTCTAGATCTATAAAGCATAGATACAATTCCCTGTTCCACTCATAACACTTCTCCATTATTTGTCATAAGCTAAAGATCTGGTCCTGACAACCTCTAAGAGGCCTAAACCCACACTGATTTTCATCCAATTGGTCCTCAACTAATACTCGCACTTTCCTTTCAACAATACCTGAGAAGATTTTACCCACAACGCTGATTAAAGAGATACCTCTGTAGTTGTTACAATCTTTTCTGTTTCCATGTTTAAAGATTGGTGTGATTACTGTTTTTGTCCAGTCTGTTGGAACCTGTTCCGACTTCCAGGCCATTTCAGTTATCCTGTTTATCCATTTAAGACCTGACATTCCACTGTATTTGATGAGTTCCGACTTAATTTCATCCACCCCAGCTGATTTATTGCACTGCAATCTATTGACCATTTTCTCCACTTCCTCAAATGTGATCCTATTTCCATCATCATCCTTATCCCATTCTACCTCGAAATCTGAAACATTACTGATCGTATGTTCACCTACATTGAGCAACTCTTCAAAATATTCTCTCCATCTGCCCAAGGCATCCACAGGATTCACCAGCAGTTTTCCTGACCTGTCCAAAGTACTTGTCATTTCCTTCTTACCTCCCTTTCGAAGACTGCTAATTACACTCCAGAATGGTTTTCCAGCAGCTTGACCCATAGTCTCCAACCTGTTTCCAAAGTCTTCCCAAGATTTCTTCTTGGATGCTCCAATTATCTGTTTGGCTTTGTTTCTTTCTTCAACATAACTTTCTCTGTCTACCTGAGTTCTAGTACGTAGCCATTTTTGATACGCCTTCTTTTTCCTTTTACAGGCTGCCTTGACTGTGTCATTCCACCAAGCTGTTTGCTTCATCCTACTTTTACACACTACTGTTCCAAGACATTCTTTAGCCACTTCTAGTACTGTGTCCCTGTACCTTGTCCATTCCTTTTCCAATGACTGTAATTGACTACATTCATCTAACTGCTACCTTTCTGAGATCGCTGTTGTGTACTTGTGCCTGATTTCCTTATCCTGAAGTTTCTCGACTCTTATCCTCCTACATATGGACCTGACCTCCTGCACTTTCGGCCTCACAATCCCAATTTCACTGCAGATTAAATAATGATCAGTGTCATCAAAGAATCCCCTGAATACACGTGTGTCCCTCACAGCCTTCCTGAATTCCCGATGTGTTATTATACAGTCAATGACAGATCTGGTTCCCCTGCCTTCTCAAGTATACCGGTGAATGTTCTTATGTTTAAAAAAGGAGTTTGTGATTACTAAGCCCATATTGTCACAGAAATCCAAGAGTTGTTTACCGTTCCTGTTGGCCTCCTTATCCTCTCCAAATTTACCCATAACCTTTCCATACCCTTCTGTTCGAATTCCAAACTTGGCATTAAAATCACCCATGAGCAGAACACTGTCCTTGTCCTTTACTCTAACAACTACATCACTGAGTGCCTCATAAAAACTATCCATCTTATCTTGATCTGTCCCTTCACAATGCAAATATACTGACACAATTCTAATTTTCTTGCTAGACACTGTCAAATCTATCCACATCAGTCGTTCGTTTACATACCTTATTTCAACTACGCTGGGTTCCATTTCTTTCCTGATGTAAAGCCCTACACTCCATTGTGCTATTCTTGCTTTGACTCCTGACAGGTAGACCTTGTATTCTTCCACTTCCTCTTCTTTCTCACCCCTTATCCGAATGTCACTAACAGCTAAAACGTCCAGCCCCATCTTACTTGCAGCCTCTGCAGCTCTATCTTCTTCCCAGAGTAGCCCCCATTGATATTAATAGCTCCCCATCTCATTACCATTTGTTTGCCAAGTCGTATCTTAGGAGTCCTTTGTTTGTCAGTTAGAGGTGGGATTCCGTCACCTCCAAAGGTCCGAGGCATTTTGCTCTGATTGTTGCCAGCATCACATTTAAAGTACCAGGGAAGCAGGTTGCTAGCCTTACTTCCCCGAGTCCCATTGGGTTTTACCCCTAACGGTTGAGGGACTAACCGGTGGATTTGGTAGTCTTTGCCGTATAAGCACAAAGGTGATCACGACTCAGAATATGTCCGATATGCCCAGCCTTATTCCAATGTAACTGGTATCCCGACTGTCGGGACCACTTACTTGGCCACTCATACGTTGCCCGTGGTTCATGAACTAGGACATGACTACAGGAACCCACACCATGAACCACATTACAGCTAGTGTATACCAAAAATTATTATATGAAATAACTCCATCAAAAAACCGCACACGTCACACACATAGTACCATAACGTTCTTAATGTAATCTGTAGCAGTTGTTGTTGAAGCAGTGAACGATTTACATTTGTAAAATGTAAAGAAAAAAACGCTAACCTCCGATCGGATACCTGAAATTTATTTTAAGCACGATGCCATTCAAAACCCTAAATGCGCATCTCTACGTGCTTAACACATTATTTGGTCATTATTTTTACGTGACAGCCCTCACTGTTCGTTTTATGATAGCGGGTGTGATGATTTGATGTACATAAAAAACCATCAATTTTCTTCATCGCACTGGATTGCTTCCACAAGTTACATTTTGACTACTTGTGTGAATGAAAGGTTAGCTAATTTCTTTTCCTTATTATGTAGGCCCTTTCACATAAAGTTTGCACCCCAGACACTTCTGAAATGGAAGAAATGAAGAGTAATCAAGGGCCTACAATTGCAGACTATGCACGGACCTTAATCATCTCTAGCGTGCGTTTATTTATTCTTGAAAGTTTTAAAATTGACAAGTTGACGTTAACAAAAAGAACTAGATTGGATTACAATGTCAATGTTAGCAAGTACCTCTTCTGAAAACCTCAGCATGCCCTTTCCTCGTAGGAAATTCTACAAAACATTGATGAAGGGCAACAGGTGGAGTCTATATTCCTGGGTTTCTAGAAAGCATTTGACACCACGCTTTTCTGCTGGCTGTTATAGAAGATCCAAGAATCGGCGTTGGGTCCCCAGGTATGTGAGTAGCTCGAAGTTTTCCTAAGCAATAGCATCCAGTATGTTTTCCTCGGCGGTGAGAGACAATCAGAAACAAGGGTATCGTCAGGAGTGACCCAAAGGAGTGTGATAGGGCCCCTCTCAATCTCCACAGGGTGAAAAGTATTTAAACCAACAAACTCTGGGAGTTTGTAGGGGACATTAAAACAAATATTTTTCCCTAATGTCATTTTTTCCTGTGAGGATTACTTAAACCGGTGGAGGCCGTATTACGCTCTTCAGTTGTTAGAGGGCGTATTACGCTCTATATTTGTAGGAAATTGCTATCCGCCAGTGTAGTAGTGCATAGTCTCTGTTTACTAATGGAGCGATACACCTGGAGTGAGTATACTGATATGGATGGTGCGTACTACCTAGCGCACCACAACGGAAGAGCTGCACAGCGGGTTTATCAACAACAATATCCTAATCGCCGTATCCTGCATCATACGGCCTTTGTTCCTGTGTACCAACGTCTGCGTGAGACCGGGTCATTTAGCAGATTACCTGGACAGGGACGCCGTCGCACGGTAAGAACGCTGCAATTTGAGGAAGCTGTCTTACAGCATGTGGAGCGGGATCCTCCAATCAGCACTCGTGCTATTCCACGTAACATGGGGACGAATCAGACGAATGTAAGAACAGTCCTTCTAGAGAAATTGTTACGTCCATTTCACTTACAGCGTGTCCACAATCTGGAACCAGTTGATTATACACCCAGAGCACAGTTTTCGCAGTGGTACCTGGAACAGTGTGAAATGCATCCTACATTTCCATCCTCTGTGTTGTTTAACGATGAAGCAACGTTCGGGTGTTATGGAGTCTTCAACATGCACAATTCGCATGTTTGGAGTGAGGATAACCCACATGCCACAATTACTAGTGCTCTTCAAGTGCGGTTCTTCGTCAATGTGTGGGTCGCTGTTGTTGGGGACTGTTTAATTAGGCCGTGTCTGCTACCTAGGCCATTAAATGGCAGGCATTATTACAATTTTCTCGCCAGAGCATTGCCAGAATTGCTGGAAGACGTCCCTCTCCCTACAAGAGAACGCGTGTGGTTCCAAGATGATGGGGCGCCGGCACATTTCAGTCGTCGTGTGCGTCGATTCCTGGACCGACGGTTCCCAGAAACGTGGATTGGCACAGGTGGTCCTGTACCATGGCCTTCTCGATCCCCAGATATGTCCCCTATGGACTTTTTTGTGTGTGGAGAGATGCGCAACCTTGTTCACGCAACTCCTGTTGCATCAGAAGAGGATCTGGTTGCCCGGCTAGTAGCATCAGCAGGAACAATTCAGGATACTCCTGGGGTTTTTGCCAGTGTCAGGCAGAACATTATCCGACGGTGTAACCTTTTTTTACGTGTCAATGGAGGTATTTTTGAAAATCTCCTGTAATTGAAATTGGGTTGTGTTAATGTGTTGTCTCTTGGTCATAAAGAATGGAAAGTGTTTGTTGGTTTAATTAATTTGCCGCCAGAGAAATCTTCCTCTACCGGTTTAAATACTCCTCATAGGAAAAAATGACATTAGTGAAAAATATTTGTTTTGATGTCCCCTACAACCTCCCAGAGTTTGTCGGTTTAAATACTTTTCACCCTGTATATACTTAAATGATTTGACGTAGAGTGTGAGCAGCAATCTGCGGCAGTTCGATGATGAATCTTTGGCGTACTTGAAAGGTGTTGTCGTTGAGTGACTGTAAGAGCATATGGGATCGTTTATACTGAAACATGTAAGTTAATGCACAAGAGTGCGAAGAACAATGCAACCCTGTACTCTTAGAACATAGTACTAGTGGTGTGCTGCTTGACACAATAAAGTCTATTAAATATCTAGGCGTAACGTTGCAAAGCGATATGATATGCAACGAACACTTAGTGTTGGCAGTAGGCAAAGAAAATGGTGGACTTAGATTTATTGGGAGAACTCTAGGTAAGTGTAGCTCTTCTGCAAAAGAGAGCACTGGTACGACCCATTCTTCAATACTGCTGAAGTGTTTGGGTTCCTTAATGAGTCGTATTAAAGGAAGATATCGAAGCAATTCAGAGGCGTATTGTTAGATTTGTTACCGGTATTTTCGATGAACACGCAAGTGTTAAGCAGATGCTTCGGAAACTCAAACGGGAATCTCTTTAGGGACGGCGACGTCCTTATCGCGGAACGCTACTGATAAAAATTGTAGAACTGGCACTTGAAGCTGACTGCAGAACGATTCTACTGTCGCCAGTTTCACGAAGATAAGAGAAGTTGGGACTCATCCAGAGGCGTACATGATGTTACAAAATGACGTTCTGAAATTTTGGGAGATTGTAGAGAATGAAAATTTGAACGTTTCGATACAAGGAATCTATTGCTGTGAAAGTGAAATAAAGTTTCGACATCCACCACTGGGCTGTTGAAAATCCATGCACTACCTATGTGAGAAGATGTTAGATGAGATTCTCAGCGAACACTTGGGCTGAAATTCTTGGAGATCACCTTTTGGACCACTTACCTTACCATATCATTTGAATGTTGCATGATATTTGAAGTTTCTGGACAATGCCTTGTCTGAACTTCTGGAGGACGTTCCCTTGCAACTGCGCACTACTTTATCGTTTCAGAACGATGGTGCTCCAGCGATATTCGATCTTGTACCCAGGGCGTATCTCACAGACAACTTCGAACAGAAAGCAACTGGAAGGCGACGCCCTTGCTGATTTCCTCTGGGGTTACGTAAAGTCCCTTTTTTAGGGACAGTACCTGAGCTTACGGAGCACATCTTTACAGCATTTGATACCATCGGAGGGCAGCGTCAAGTCTTACAGAGAATCAGACAAAACTTGGTTCGTCGTTGCACGAAGCTCGTCACATCGGCCATTTACTCTACAGAACTGGAGCCACAGAATCTGTTAACAGTATTTGGTTGCACACTATTGTCAATACAAGTTTGTCAAAATACAGTATTTTGGGGTTTCATTTAGCCTACCGAATACGTACAATGTGCACAGTGTTGTAGAAAATTTATTTCACATTTACGGCTATAGGTTCCTTGTATCATAACGTTCGACCGACACACAAAATTTTAAAACGGCAATCTGTGATACCATGTATAGATAGTCGTTTTTCCCTCGCTCCATTTGGGAAAGGAACAGGAAAGGAATGGTGGTTCAAAGTACCATACCCCACACGCCGTACAGTGGCTTACAGAATATGTATGTAGATGCCACATCAGTAATGTCAGTGTGGGCACGTGTAATATGTCGTTAACTGTGACCTAGTGTAGTCATTGTGTTCTTGAAAACAATGTCTTTCAGCTCTCCCCAGTGAAAACAATAGAAGATGGTCAAATCTGGTTAACGAGCCGCCAAAGTACTGGCTTCATACGGCGCTTTGTAATGTGACTGTATGGGGTTAATACGAACATAGCATTATATTTTTCATATTTTTGGTGCAGGTTTTCTCCAGATAAAATTTTTTCTGAGTTGACATGTGCAGACTGTGGCAATTGACACAGAGACCTAGCGTAGCCGTTATTAATTTTTTATTTACGCATTGCTATGGTGCGAACAGCGATGTACTCCATACTTAGCGCCTAAGGTATTGCTCAACTTCAAAAAATCACGTTTTGAATCCTTGTCAGTATTACGAGGTAGATATTTCCATAATAATGCGACGATTGGCTCCATCATACAATCTTTGCTTTTTCCGGAGTTCCTAACATCATAAAAAATTCTTCTTTTCCTTGGTTTTAGCTTTAAGCTTCGCAAAAAAGTTGGGTAATGTGACATAAATTTTCCTGGCTACTTAGGTTATTTTCACACTTCAACAATAAGATCTACATTACGATCTTTCATAGTAGCACAAATTCACAATTGCTAATGTGTTGCGACCGTTGTCAATGTTGTATACGAGTGAGATTCATAAATTAACCTTCGATTGGCTATTACAAATTAACGAAGGACTGTAACTTCTTCGCGCTTGCAAGATTGGATAAGGAGATAGTCAAGACAAAGTTGCATCAGTGGTGTCTCTTTTGTGTTCGTCATGGTGCAAGCAGCAAGTGGCTGAAGTCGACAATGTTGCTGTGTCTCCCGCCAGATGCAAGGTACTTTCTGCTTTTCCCTTCCTACAAGCGGAAGAAGTCATGTCGCCGAGATCATCGTCGACTGTGCCGCGTGTATGTTGACAGGATTATGAGTGACTGAGTGACGGTGTTGTGAAGGAATGGTGCAGAAGATTCAAGGCCTGTGACACAGATATGGATGTCGAAAGTGGTCGAGGAAGACATTCAGATGTAACGTGAACTTGTGCAACATGTTGACGGAATTGTGCGTGTTAGACGTCGGTTCAGAATTTCCGAAATTCCTGAATGTATGCCACAGATTTCAATGTGCACAGTGGGTACCAATATGTCTAACCAGTGTCGTAAAACTGAATTTGGCGCCGACATGCCTTCAGGGCTATCTTGAAGAGGAAATCCTGAACTATATCGTGACTGGGGACGAGACATGGATGTAGCACGTGAACTCTGAAACTAAGGGACAGTCCCTGCAGTGGATGCACACTTATGTCCCCAATAAACCTCAAAAAGTCAAGCAGACGCTGTCAATCGGCAGAATGATTGTTAGAGTTTTTTACGATCACGAGAGCATTTGGCAACTGATTTCATGAGAATACATCTACGTCCACATCAACATAACTACTTTGTAACTCACACTTAGGTGCATGGCAGAGGGTTCATCGAACCACTTTCACACTATTTCGCTGCCGTTCCACTCTCGAACAGCGTGGAGGAAAAACGAACACCTAAATCTTTCCATGTGAGCTCTGATTTCTTTTAGTTTCTACGGTGATCGTTTCTCCCTGTGTAGTTGGGTGTCAACAAAGTATTTTCGCATTCGAGAGAGAAAATTGGTAATTGAAATTTCGTGAAAAGATCTCACTGCAACTAAAAGCGCTTTAGTTTTAATGATTGCTACCCAACTCTGTATAATATTCGTGACACTCTTCCCTATTTCGCGATAATACAGAATGAGGTGCCCTTCTTTCAACTTTCTCTATGACCTCTGTCAATCCTGTCCGGCAAGGATTCCATACAGCACAGCAGTACCCTAGCAGAGAAAGGACAAGAGTAGTGTAAGCAGTCTCTTTAGTAGACCTATTGCATCTTCTAAGTATTCTGCCAATAAAACGTAGCCTTTGGCTTGGTTTCCCCATTCAATGCAATAGTTCAAATTCACGTTGTTCGTAATTATGGTCTCTAAGTACTTAGTTGCATTGACAGGCTTTACATTAGCATGATATATCGTGTAACACAACTCATGTGGGTGACATCAACTTTTCATTATTTAGGTTCAGTTGCCACTTTTCGCACCTTCCGATATATTGTCTAAATAATTTTGCATTGTTTTTCATTTTACTAGACGTTAAATGACAGCATCACCTGCAAACAATCTGAGATGGCTGCACAGATTGTCCTCTAAGTCATTTGTACAGACTGGGAACAGCGGAGGGCCTATAAGAGTTCTTCGGTGAATGCGTGAGACTTCTGCGGCATCACAGGTTTATAATGAGTCTTATTAAACTTCGCAGGTCACTGCAAAACAAACGGAACGGGATGATGACAGAAGAAATTATTTTACTTCACGTCAATGAGCGATCCCAACCCATACAGAGATTTTTCAAGACTTTAGTCCAGACTTGCGGCTAAGCGAATTTTCACCCCAAGAAGGCCTGGCTAGCTACTCAGGACTTCATCACCAATGACGAGCTGTCGATAACGGGCGGCACCATACTTTGATGAAAGGATAAAGAAGATTTTTGAATTTTGGTGGAGATTGTAAGGAAAAGTAACATAAACATCCAATCATCCAAACAAATTATGAAAATGGATGTACGTAAGTATGCATGTATGTATTTTCTACATCTCTTCCTAAAGCGCTGGACCGATTTCAAACAAATTTGGTGCTCATATCACGTATTGTCTTGAAAGAATCACCGTGAGGTAAGAACCACTTACCTATCAAAGGGGTTGGGGTGGGGTTGGATGAGAAGTGTAGCCCATGACGCGAGAATACCCATTTATTATTCATCCAGTATTTCAGAATGAGAGCACTTACTGACTTGGAACAAACTTACACATAATTTCAAACCTTTAAGAAACTTCTTACTGCTGACAATCCCCACAAAATGAGGAGAGGAAAAAAGTTTATCGCTTACTACATTTTCGATGTTCATGCAGTAAAACTATCACATGAAGCATTTATTACTTCTTTCTACTAACTGCATCCGCAACACATTTGCAGAGAGTGTTCGTATATACCACTGAATGTAGCAGCAAAATTATATCATGGTACCACACGTAGTTCAGGAGATATAAAGTCCAACACTGAGATGTGTGAAAACGGCCGCATCATGCATGACGTTTTACTCTATTACTTCTTTATTACCAGCTATTCGCAACACATTTCGGGGACAGTATCCACATATATCGCTGAAACTACCTACGAAAACATATCGTGGTGTGAGATTTCGTTCATAAATATGACGTCGTAAGCAATGACATGCGTGAAAAACTGTCACTTCTTGCACAACCGTTATAATTTATTGCTTCTTTACTATTAACTCTTTTCGCAACACGTTTTTTCAGTTAGTATCCCCAAATGTCCCTGAATGTCCCTAAAACACCATATCATTGTACGACAGACACACAGTTCAGGAGTATGACGTCTTAAATCGAAAATGAAACTGCGGGGCGAAAATCTATACGGATGGAGGGGAAATATGTATACAAATACTGTGAACTATATTTTACATATTTATATGCTGGCAAATTCATGAGTACAAAGCTCATCCTAAGCCCATGGAACGACTTCAGTCAAACACGTACACATATTAGTTGGGATGTGAAAGGAAATAGTATGTGTGTGTCCGGGGGGGGGGGGGGGGGGAAGAATCACAATCGTACTGTTGAAGTGGGGGTGATAACATCGAGAGAGAAGATGGGGAGGGGGGAGATGGACAGACAGCGAAGGGGAAGGAGGAGATGGACACAGGGAAGGGGAGCAGGAGATGTGAAAAGAGAGGGGGAGAAAGAGATGGACAAAAAGAGGAAGGGCGAGGTAGACACCTGTGGAAGGAGCAGATGGGTGGGGGAGAAAGTAGCAGATGGACATATGGGGAAGAATCAGACGCACAGAGTGAGAGGGAAGAGTAGGTGGGATTGGAAAGGCGTAGGGATTGCTGGACA
Organism: Schistocerca serialis cubense; assembly: GCF_023864345.2. Taxonomy (NCBI): domain Eukaryota; kingdom Metazoa; phylum Arthropoda; class Insecta; order Orthoptera; family Acrididae; genus Schistocerca; species Schistocerca serialis. Next base: position 230,793,006 of record NC_064639.1, read on the forward strand.
GAGTGTGAGGGCTGGAAGAGGTGGACAGAGAGTAGGTTTGCAAGATATGTATAGAGGGAGGGGGAAGCTAGAGACTGACTAATAGAAGACTGGGATAGGTACATAGCTGGGCATGCCAGGTATCCAGCTATTTATATACCAAAATTTTATCTACTTTCCTTTATTTAAGTCAGTTGACGTTTAATTTATGAATACTCCTCATAATTTTGTAATGATTCATACAACCGACAACTTTCGTCGCGAGACAAAAATGCCAGCTAACTAGTATAGAATGCTTAGTACAAATAATTTACAATATTGTTTGACAGTTATGCAATGATTAAATAATGATCAAAAGGTATGAGAATAAAATTGTGATGTCTCCTCGCAGTTGCTAGTGGGGAGATTGGCCATTTCTGGTCCAAGACTAAGTCTCACACTGATTACCTAGAAACACTTTCACGTCGGGGCAATTATCTTAGTCCCCAATTTCACTTTCCGGTAATTATCCTAGGCTCTTACGTGTCGTTAGAGAGCCCTAGGTGTCCATATTTTAGTTACTCACCTACTTTCACTTTTCGGCAATTACACTCAGCCTTAATGAAAAAAGCACAGAGCTCGAGCCTCTACATAATTTGACAAAAGCACCTAAGCTTCCGAGTTCCAAGGCTCGGGACCCAACCTTCGGTATGTGTAATTTCATCAGATTTAACCTTTGTAGTCAGATGGTTCTGCGTTCGAACTTAGGCATTTGTGTAATTTTCAGCACACGCAATGTTACATGTCAGTTAACCGAGGAGACACAGGTCATATGACCGTAGCCTGCAACTGCCCGGCGCGTGTGTAATTTTGAGGGACAAACTAATTACCGAACAGCCAACAATATATACTCGTACTCAACAGCCTACTGCCGTGGAGGTGTTTATAAGATTGCCAGACAGCGTTGCGGCTGTAGGACTGAGATTTTTAGACAGATTGTTCTGGTTTCGAGATCCAACGTTTTTAATTTTATTAATATGTACTTATTTTCAACTCACGTATTCTCTAAAACTATTGCAACAGAGCTTACTTACTTTCGAATCTGGGCATTGCAAACAACGCACACACACTTTCAAATCCAGGCATTGCTCTAACAATGCTGTAGTCATAAGGTACTAAGCAACTGTCCAGCGGTCACAATTCAGTTGTTCCAGTACCGTAGTAAATATTATCATGTCTCTATATTGCAACTTTAGAAGAGCCCAGAACTAAGCTACTGATTTTGTTAATAATCTACTTTTTATCAATTTGAATGGAAATACATATCATTCCAATGGATTGAAAGGTGTCTCAGTATCATCCTACCACTGATTCTGCGTAGATCGCTGTCAGTCACGCGGAATTTCTTATCACTGCTCCATAAATATGTACTTTAAGTAATATTCACGCGCACGCTGATGGTTGATCGGTCAAAATACAAGCTAAACAAATCGGCGAAAAAACGAACATTATATTTATGGCAACAGAAAATGCAAAACAAAACCGATTCCAAGCACTACAATAACATGAAGGAAACATCAGTGTTATGCTAGGAACATCACGCAGAAAACGTCCAAGGTTATACGAAATCACACTTAATATACAGAATGCAATAGAAAAGCGGACCGTTTTAATTAGTCTCTAAAATTGGAGTGGTATTATTGGCAACACTGAATGTTTGTCATATGTTTCAGGTAGGTACCCCATTTACTGGCATGGAGCGCTGGAGTAGGCCTGTACTTGATATGACTGAAGGCCTCTTACAAAAACGGTGACTGTGTTACTCCTGCTAGACGGGAATACTGTCGTCATTCAACCTTAGACGGAATGATCCTGTACCATGAGCACATGCATTGAGGTTATGACTGAAAAAGTTTGAAGCAACACAAAATGCACTTAAGCTGAATTCGACAGCAACGCCCAGAAGTTGTAGCTCACAAGAACGAATAGCGGAGTTGAAAAATGTAACCAAAAGTCCAAAGCGTTCTCTGAGACAAATAACGGCAGCAGTAGGAATGTCCAGTCGTAGAATTTTACGAAATGAATTTAAATTGCCGCTGTAGAAGTAATGATTTCAGTAAGATGGTGCTTAACTTTCAATGGCAGCAGTGCTCAGAGTGTTTGGTAATCACATCGTTTCAAGGAATGGGGACATTTCGTGGCCTTACAAATCTGCGGACTTAACGGTATGTGATTGCTTCCATTGGGCGTTCCTGCAATACAGGTTGCATGCTATACGTCTACACAGTTGTAGAACTGAGATACACCATTCGCGCAGAATTAGATACATTCCTATACAGATGCTTGAACGTACCGCGAACGATTTATATCGCACATTGTCTGTCATGTAAAAATGTTAGCCACCTGCAACACATCATTTTCAAAACAAGAGCAGAGTGTGAAATGGTAACACGCAATTGTTTCGTTGTTGTGACGGCGTCCTGAAATCGCGATCTCCAAACCGACCCGCTTTTCTGAAACACCCTACAGCACCTCATGAAGTCACAGCTGAAAATAACATTCGAGTATTAATGCCGCTTTAAACACTACTGCCACCCCAGACCAAGCTGTCATTATGTTACAACATCATTTGTCTCAGCACTAATCATGTCAAACACATGCTAATTGTCAGCGTGTTCATACAAGTTAAAGCTATTCACCAAAAGTCGCCCGCAGTGACACAATTTAGTAAACGTATATTAGGAGAAGGGAAACCTGAGTTAACGACGTATTACCGAAGGTGAGACAGATATCATCGTCCGGTGTCCGGTGCTGAGATGAAATCACCTACTGATAGTGAAGCTACCGATAGTGAATCTACCGATGGTGAAGCTGCCGATATGTGTAACATGCAAAGTGACAAATAATTATTACTAAAAATTTCATTTCCTTTGCAACCACAGCTGTATATAGTGTGAGCTATTATATAAGTGAGCATGAAGTTGCATACCTATACTTTAATCACACACATATGAATCGTACCACTCACACATGAATACCTGATACGACACGAGAATGTCATTCCATTATACAATAAGATGTCTCGGCCTCAGCCTGTCACTGATGGTGTTAACTGTCAGCTCACAACGAAAAAACTAACTGCTCCAAATCATATTCCAAAAAAGAAGTGATTTCAAACCCATTTCACTCCATAAATAATTTACTGGAGCTTGCTACGCACAATCACAGCATACACTTATAGCAGAAAGGTAAACAACTGTTCTTCAGCCCTATCCACAAACAGTTTGAATTGTTATGTTACTCCATTGCACAATATAATGCCAAACAACTACAAAGAATAGCTGTAATTAGGAAATCTGTGCTACGAAACATTTTTCTGAAATGAAAGAGATCTCAGACTCGGCGGTAACAGTCCTCACTACTGTTATCGAAGCAACTGGAGACATAATGGTAATAAGGAAGCGAACGTATGCAGCAGAGAGTATTGGCTATGTATTTTGATGGTGAAATACGTCTGCTGACTGTTTGGGGGAGGAGACCAGACAGCGAGGTCATCGGTCTCATCGGATTCCGGAAGGGCGGAGAGGGAAGTCGGGCACGCCCTTTCAAAGGAACCATCCCGGCATTTGCCTGGAGCGATTTAGGGAAATCACGGAAAACCTAAATCAGGATGGCCGGACGCGGGATTCAACCGTCGTCCTCCCGAATGCGCGTACATCTGCAACACTCCATTTACTTGACAAGCTGTAATATAAGTGGGAGACAACTTCGCATAAACATAGTCTTAAACAATCACAATACTTCAAATGGGTAACATTTTAGCTCATACGCATCACACGCATGCGTCGACACGTTAATTCTCAAAAACTACAACGTATACCTGTAATTAGGAAATTTAAATCATGATTATGGAGATTATGGGTTCTAGGGAGCGAACGTGTTTACATAGAGAGGGTGTAGTGTCTCTTTTGCAATATTCACCATTATAGAGGTGAAACATAAATAAAAATGACTGTACGTGAGTCAAAATGCAAACATCGATTTATCTGCGAAAGGTAATAACACTAACTGTAAAAATGTACAATATAGATCGATAGACGCAGAAAAACATTATTTTTATTGTATGGGATTATAATGTCTAAGTAATTAAAAGAAGTATTACTATCTTTGTAAGAATATAAAACACAATGCAATGCTCATTCTTCTGTCTAGTCTGTTTTGTTCTGTTCGTTCTGGTGTTAGCTGGAATAAGGTACGCAAGCTATTGTGCTGCGCTAGCATTTGTTTCTGTCGTAACGTAACTGCAAATATTTAATGGTGTAAACTGTGTCCTAGTAAGAATATATTAGTATAAAGTGATCTCTATGTGTTGTTTCAAGAACCTACGCCACATTTATCTTATGAAAAGAATATTTAATGAAAATTATTTAGCATGTTTCTAGCTGCTGTGGAGCGAGTAACAGTGATCTCTGACTGTTAACAATTAGCCGCCATTACGCGGTCCATTTAAAAATATATTTTCACAGTACAATGTCTGATAGCCGTAGCGGAAGAAATTATGTGAAAATATTCAGTGAGATTAATTGAAGGAATCCAGTGAAACAATTAGCCGCCATTACGCGGTACATTTAAAATATTTTTTCACGGCACAATGTGTGATAGCCGGAGCGGAAGAAATTATGTAAAAATATTCAGTGAGATTAATTGAAGGAATCCAGTGAAATAATTTTATTAAAACTTGTCTATTTTCTGTGATAGTAATAATTTCAGGTCAGTGAACTGGAGCTGAGTAATACTACGCTATTGCATTTACAGTAATTTGTAGGGAGCCTGGGGCTCGGTAAAACCAGATATAATACGTAATTGGCAACCTACGAAATTTATTATTTTGCTTATTATATCTCTTTTGTATTTTTTTGAAAACTAAACGTAAAAACTAACTTCACTAAAAATCAGTAACAGATCACGATAAATCAAAGGACAAACTAATTTATCTAGGAGAGTGTTTCCTCTAAATAAATAGTTACATTATTTTTTTATCCACAAAGTACATTACGTTTTGGAATTAGAAATAAATAAAGTATTGGAAATTTTTTTATTATATACAGATGAAAGCCACACTTAAATACTACTTTTCTACATAGTTTCCATTTAAATTAAGGCACTTATCGTAGCGATGGACAAGCTTGGAAATTCCTTCGTCGTAAAATTCGGCCGTCTGCGCCTTCAACCACGTGGTTACCTCTTTTGGGACAGAAAAGGTGTGATTTTTGTGGATTTCCTGGAAAGAGGCACTACAATAAACTCTCAAAGGTATTGCCAAACTCTGCACAACCTCAGAAGAGCAATACAAAACAAGCGCAGGGGAAAGTTGGGCTCAAAGATCTTGCTGATTCACGACAACGCCCGGGCCCACACGGCAAATTCCACTCGTGAAGTTCTCGAATCTTTTAAGTGGGAGTTGTTTCCTCATCCGCCGTACAGTCCCGAGCCGGCACCGAGCGACTTCCACTTATTCCCAGCAATGAAGAAGTGGTTGGCTATGCAGCGTTTTGATGACGACGCACAGCTTCAAGAAGAGGTAACCACGTGGTTGAAGGCGCAGGCGGTCGAATTTTACGACGAAGGAATTTCCGAGCTCGTCCATCGCTACGATAAGTGACTTAATTTAAATGGCAACTATGTAGAAAAGTAGTATTTAAGTGTGGCTTTCATCTGTATGTAATAAAAAAATTTCCAATGCTTTATTTATTTTTAATTCCAAAACGTAATGTACTTTGTGGATAGCCCTCGTAATAAGGGATAGCAAAATTTTCGGCCAAATATATGGTTTTTTCATCAAAACGTATTTGCTATACAGTTTCTCCACATACAAAGAACCAAGTGGTTCAAAATTTGCACGCAGACGAAATTCGTACTTTGACGCTGAAAACATCAAAACTTAGGAAAAAATAACCGCTGTCCGTAACTTGCAACCATGCGAGTACTCCTATAGATACCCGCCTGGCTAGCCGTGCGGTCTAACACGCTGGTTCACGAGCGGGAAGGCGTGCCGGTCCCCGGCACGAATCCGCCCGGCAGAGCCTGTGGATGGTTTTTAAGGCGGTTTTCCATCTACCTCGGCGAATGCGGGCTGGTTCCCCTTATTCCGCCTCAGTTACACTATGTCGCCAATTGCTGCACGAACACTTTCACCACGTACGCGTACACTATAATTACTCTACCACGCTAACATTGGGGTTACATTCGCCAGGTGTGAGACATTCCCAGGTATAGAGGGGTTCCATTGGGGGCCGAGCCGCACAATAACCTTGGGTTCAGTGTGGGTGGACTGCTGTAGCCTGTTGTGGGGTTGTGAACCACTGAGGGCTATGACGGGACGAAGCCTCTCCGTCGCTTCTAGGTCCCCGATTTAATAAACACAATACACCACTATACATTGCAACGCCATAAAACAATTAGAATCTAAATAAATGTGTGGAGGGATCCACTATATTCAAACACGTTCACTCATTCGTCTCTCCCGTACAACCATCGCTAAACGATGGATAACAGCCTGTAAATCTCACGAGGCCAGGAATTGAAAGCACTGAACGTACCTAATCATACAAGGAATGCTCCCACACGGAGAGGCATTACGACGGGACCGTTAAGTTGCACGAGAATAGAACTCAACAGCTCAGTCTCGCATAGCAGTAAGTGACTCGTCTGCTGCTCTACATGCACTCCACATTAGAGAAAACGAACAAGCAAAGCAATAAAATTTCCTACATAATTATGAAAATCTAAACTGGACTGAGCGCGTAACTCCAAGGAGCAAGACAGAATTAGCGACCCTCCATGCCGCACATAAATATAAAGAGCTCATCCCTCTTGACCTGAAAAAGAAAACTTGTACAAACACTTGTACTTGCAATTGTTGATTAGAGCAATGGTGTCCTGCAAGGTCTTCCTCAGGAAACCTCACTGCGCCTGGAACTGGTTACGAATGCCTGTGTTCGTTATATCTGTGTTGTTTGACGCTTTGCTCATATTTCACCATCATATGCACAGCTATCCTTGCTGCTTGCAGAGAAGTGCGGACATTTTCCATACCCTCTGTCAACTCTATTGTCTAATCAAAGCACTTTGTCACTCATACCTCTTCTCGATTTTGGCCCTCTTGACTGGAGAACATGGCAGAAACATCTTTTCAGTCTCACTCCATCCCTCATCCACTTTGTGGAAGTCCTTCTCAGTAGCATGAACCCGACCATGGAATAACCTTCCGCATTATATTAGAATACTGAGTTACATCTCAGGCTTCGGAAGATAGTTAATTAAATATCTAATGAAGCAACAATAATGGTTACCATTGCCCCTGTACACCCATGTTGCCCTTTTACAGCCTTATTTCCAACCAGATCTTCCTCATTTTCAAGTATTCTTGCCTGCCACAGTTCCTTAAATTTCCTTTCCCCAGAAATCGCTATATCAGAAAACATCTACTTTGTACATTTATAAATTCTTTTCATTTCTGCTCCTATCATTAGTGTTGTTACTGTCTTTATTATTGTTATTATTATTATTACTATCGTTAATAAAGGCGGCAGAAGCACCAGTAATGGTAGGAGTACTGTTAATATCAACTTCTTCAGTTCATGGCCAGTATTATTTACTCACATTGTCAATACAGACTCACAAAACATTTTAATACTATTTGTCATATTAAAATTGTTATTTCTTAGATAAGATGCAAAAAAGATACTGTGCGTGTGAAACCTAGATCCGATGTAAGACTGTGCGTGATAGCCCGAATCAAATCAGGTTAAACAAATAAACAAAAAAATACATACTGACATCACAAAGAAATAAAAACACCAAAGCATCCAATGTCTCAAGAACAGTCTGCTCTCAGATATATGATCTATAAATTAAAGATAGCACCACTAGACAAGCGAAACTATGATAAGGAACTATTTATGGGTTGGTGAAACGTTAGGCGTCGAGCTGATTTCGTGCGATACACGTAGCCAATACTCAATAGAAATACGTCCACAGTCATCTCCCAAACCAACATATTTGTGCAGTGCAACGCATGATGTGCGATACATCAGATACTGTGTCAGAATAAAGACGAAGTAATTACAACAAAAGTCTTTGAGAAGCTATAACGTTGTACACTGAAAACAGCAAGTGACCATGAGAACTTTCCACAATGCTCGCCTGTGTAAAAAATGTGCTTCCTTGAAGAGATGAGGTGTTATTTTTCGATACAGACGCATTGGTGTCTATTAAATGCATATCTTCTCTTTCCTCGTGCGCAGTAAGTGAAAATTCTGTTTTAGTTGCAATAATATCGTTTTTATATTAATAAATCCAGTACCAACGAATAGTTTTCAACGTCAGCGACAGCGGTAATCAGTTTTTGAGCATCGAATTAGCGACTTTCTGAATTTAAACAGCTGACATGCATGCAACTGGCATGGCGATCATCCTGCAGACACCTCTAGGCTATTATTATAGGGACGTATGGTGGTAACTAGGAGGTGAATGTCTATACTGCGAGAGTAGCAAGAAATTCTAGACTAAACAGAAATATTTTGTTAAAAAATTATACTAGAAAACTTTTTCACTGTATAGCTTACTTGGAGCAGCTACTTATTTGCGAAGTACAGGGAGTGGACAAAAATATGGAGACATCACAAACATAGCAAATTACCAAGCCTAACATGGAATGGAAAAATCGTTGGCATTCAAAACAGCTTCGAGTCGGCTTGTAATGGATAGTACAGATCCCGTATGGTTTTCCATGGAACCTTACACCATTTTTCCTGCAAAATAGTAACATCATGATGGAGCTGGATGGCACATACGCGACCTTCTCCACAAACTAGACCACAAACGCTCAGCAATACTGAGATCCGGTGATTGTAGATGGCCACGGAAGGTGTGTCAGTTCATCCTCGTGCTCACAAAATCATTCCTGGACTGTGCGAGCTGTGTGAACAGCAGCTCTGTCGTCTTCGAATACAGCAATCATTATTGGCTTAGAAAGATTACACCATGGGATGGATCAGCCAAAAACCTCATATAATCCTTGGTAATAATGCGATCTTGCAGAGTAACCATGAGGCCCACGGAAAACCACGATATGACTACCCAGATCATCACCGTGTCACTCTTGAGACAAACTCGGCCAGAAATTGAAAAACAGTTTGAAACAAGACTCATACAATTAAATGTCTTTCTTCCATCGCTCCACAGTCCCGGTTTTACAGCTTCGGCACCAAGTTTTCTTGTTACGGTCGTTTGCATCACTGGTTTGGAATTCCTGACCGTCCTGTAAAGACCAGCTTATGGAGCTCCCTTAGTGTGCTTTTGGCGCTGACAGGGTTCGTACCGAGCGAGGTGGCGGAGTGGTTAGCACACTGGAATCGCATTCGGGAGGACGACGGTTCAATACCGCGGCCTACCATCCAGATTTAGGTTTTCCGCTATTTCCCTAAATCACTCCAGGCAAATTCCGGGATGGTTCCTCTGAAAGGGTACGGCCGACTTCCTTCCCCGTCCTTCTCTAATCCGGTGAGACCGATGACCTCGCAGTTTGGTCTCTTCCCCCAAACAATCCAACCCAACCCAACCCAACCAGGATTCGCGAGTGGGACATTTATTTCTGCAGCGCCTTTTGCTGGAGTCGTCCTCTTATTTTTTGTCACAATGCTCTTCAACGACCGTCTGTCAAGAATACTCAACACTCAATTTCGTCAGCGTTGTGAGTTAGGGAATGATTCTCCGCTTTCCCCGTATGCGGTATAAGTCTTCAGTGTTGGTGCATCTTGAAACATTAAACAGTTCCTCATATTTGGTTACAGAAGCACCCACCATAAGATCATAACAACTTCTTCACGTTTGAATTGACTTAGCACCAACATAATGCACTCAAAGCACACAAAACGCGGTTCTGATCACGACTGACATAACGGGTTGAGGACACCGTGCACTTGCCGTTCGTTGTGAAACATGAGGGCATCTACATTTGTATTTCAGCATCCATTTCTGGTGGTGCTTTTATATTTTTGTCCAACTCCTGTACAATGGAGCGAATGATGCCTCAGAAATACACACACAACAAACGAGAGCGTATATGTGGTAGGTGGAATGCGTGTGTTAAGCACTGAAAACATCGAAACTCAGAAAAAAATAATCAACTACACTAGACAAAATTCGCGGTCACGCAAGTATTCCTATGAGCCGCGAGGGGAATAATAAGGATGTAGACAAATGTGCAAACTTAATAGAGTCCGCGCAGACTTTCACTGTCACATCACACTGACATGAAGATACACCTTACGTATTATCAACATGCACCTTGACGGCTGAGCGATCGAAATACAGGCGAAACTAATCGGAACTGAAGTTCAACAAAAATTTCTCATTGTTCAGTTCCGACACAAAAAAGGACCACTAAAAACAACACAAAAATTCGCAGACTCGTGAGAAATTCTGTGGTACCCTGAGGGGGTAAAATCCCAGTACCAGGGAATGATTCACGTAGAGTAATGAAAATTTGGGAATATATATGTCTCGACAACACATTTAAGTGATTACATTTACAAGATCACAGGTTAACGTCAGCACAAGATTAACTATTGTAGATATGAAATGCTGCTACATTAATAACTGGCGTAAGTGGCTGAATGATGAATGCAAGCACGCAAACATGCATCTCTTGTGTTGTACTGGTACCGGATGTCAGTTTATGGCATGGTGTCCCGTGCCTGTTGCACTTAGTCGGTCGATACAGGGGCAGTTAATACTGGTTGTGGACGACGCTGGATTTGTCGTTCGATGATGTCACATACATGCCCGACTGGAGACAGATCTGGTGATGGAGGAGGCCAAGGCAACATGTCGACACTCTGTAAAGCATGTTGGGTTACACCAGCTGTGTGTGAACTAGCGTTATCATATTGGAAAACATCCGCTGGAATGGAGTTCATGAATACAGCAAAACAGGACGAATTACCAGACTGACGTACAGATTTGAAGTAAAATTGCTTGAGATAACCATTAGAGTGCTCCTGCAGTCATACGAAACCACATCCCAGATCATAGCTCCAGCTGTAGGACCAGTGTGCCTAGGCCGTAGACAGGCTGGTTGCAGGCGCTCACCTGGCCTCCTCTTAACCAAAACACGGCAATCACTGGCGACAAGGCAGAACCAGCTTTCATCAGAAAACACAACTGCCCTCCACCCTGCCCTAAAATGAGCTGTCGTTTGACAACACTGACGCTGCAAACGGCGATGGTCTGGGGATAGTGGAAGGCACGCAACAGAGCGTCTGCCTCGGAGTTGCCCCTGAAGTAACCGATATGTGACACCGAGGTGCCAACTGCTACTCAAATTGCTGCTGGGAATGCAGTGCTATGCGCCACTGGCAAATGCTGAACAGGATGGTCTCGCCTCGGCAGTGCCAAGTGGCTGTTCGGAGCCCGGTCTTGTTGCGATCGTAACTTTCCCGTGACCACTACTACCAGCAATCATGTGCAGTGGCTACAAACCTGCCAGTTTTTTTTTGTAATATCGTGAAAGGGACATCCAGATCCTTGTAGCCCTATTACATGACCTCGTTCAAACTCAGTGTGGTTTTGGTAATGGCGTCTTCATCGCCTTATAGACATTCTTGGCTTACATCAACTCACTACGTCCAAAGTCAAAGGTAACTAACGTTCATACCTGTTACAGGGCATATTTAAAGCAAACATGTTCTGTATCCTAATACTGGCGCCACTAGCACCACTGCTACGCGACTGATGCGAAATTTCAATAGACGTCATCTTCTAGGAGTAGAAACACGCCTACGATCTTTCGTTTATCTCGCACAACTTCTTCTTGGTGCCGGGATTTTTTCCGTCAGTGTATATATTACTTAGAATCTAAAGAAAAGTGTGCGGGGGCCTCACTTTATTCAAACACGCTCCCTCATGCATGCGTGTTCCATACAAGAAGCATCGTCAGACTGGCGTCGCCTCTCTCTGCCTCTCTGGGCCAGGCGGTCGCCAATATGGGAAACAGTAGCATGACGTTAGCTATGAAGTGGAAGTGACGTTGAGACACAGATACAGCTACCGTTTACGGTATTCTGTGACTGTACTTCCCTCCCACCACTGCATGAACGTGATGTTAAAATGTGTATTAAAATCCTTCCCTTTGACAGACACACCCAGTACATCTACTTTTATCGTTAGCTACGAGACTTTATAGGTATTGCATGTGTTTTTTGCTATAATGACGGTGGCCACCAAGTCACTTTATAACAACAGTCGCTTCGTTTTAATTCAGCTCGATCGTTCCATTTGGTACTGTCATCTCTTTTGGCAATGATTGAACGGAGAAGTTCGAAATATTGATAGATTCTTCTGTGTTCAGAACTATCAGTACAGTTTCATCTCCACGACTTAGATTAACTACTGACGCTATTTCTCATCTTTTGGAGGATCTGACATTAATTATTGAAACCCTACCGTATTCACACTATTCATTGGAGTGAGAATGTGTGGGGTGTCTTTAATGAAATCCATGTAGCCCGTGCAGAATGGAAGTACGTCCTCATGCATCTCCTGAACCATGGTGGTTGTCAGCTACCAGATATAACATCAGAAGCTGGCAGGGCACGCTATCGTATCAGAAATTTCCAGATACTCTCCTATGTAATGCGAAACTGACATTTAGACGTCACGAGAGGCGAATCTACCACTATAAAGTAGGCAGGGATCATCTTGCTGTCAGTAAAGAAGCTGAAGCGGCGGAATAGCTCTGTTTGTTGATATCAGTGAGGTCAGTTCTAAGCGGTACTTGTGGTGTAAAGAGCCACGCTAATGGAAAACGGACGACTGGATACGCTTGATTTATAGTGGTGAATCACGCTATACCCTGTGGCAGTCCGATGGAGAATTCTGTCTGCTGTAACCACGTGTTACATTACGGGGCTTTTCATGGGTAGGGTTGAGTCCCCTTATTATGCTAGTAATATCAGTACTGGTGAGTAAGAATTACGACACTCCGATGTAAGACTTACGCGTACTATTGAAAAAGAGGGGAACACTCTTCGACAACCCAATGATGCGGATTTTATTAACGCTTGATTTTGATGTTCCAATCGATTTCCGCAATCGGAGTGTAGCTCTCTTACTACACTGCAATTTCCCCTATATATATTACATAGCTGAGCGCATGTCATGATTATGAATATCGCATTTATGGATGTAAAATATGTCAAGACGTGAAAAACATGATATGAATATACCCTAACGTAGGTGAACGTCTTCCATACATGTGTCAAAAAATGCTTAAATTATACTTATGTAGTGGGATTTTTTCCTTCCCTGGAAGTAGTATACACAATCGTACATCCATGTTCTAATGACTTGTTGGAAATAAGTATATAAGATTTGTCATCATAGCTGTTGTGATGTGTAACACGTATTGTTCTTGAAAGCAAGGCGAAATATCGAAATGGAGTTTCAAGATTTTGGAGATGGCTGCGCTTTAGCAAACTGTGCATCTAAGAGCTTCAGTGGATTGGAAATAACAGTCAACCAGTTGCAAAATACAGGTTTATTAAACCTTGACCACTGTTTCGACGGTTTTAAAACCGTCTTTTTCAGAACAATTTGTACATCATATAAAAGTAGTACCCGTCTTCTGTAGGGCGTAGGCTTAAAATTTATTACCATATCATGTACTAGACGCTGGATGCAATATCAAGTAGTATGCCAAATGAAAGATTTGTATAAAAGTGATATTTAAATATAAAACGTGAGTCGGCGCATGTCACTCTATAGGATCCGATGCCACGTTTTATATTTAAATGTCAGTTTTACACAAATCTTTTCTGTCGTATGCTGTATGTTGTTGTATCCAGGGTCAAATATGTGATATTTTAAAAATGATTCAAGAGTATACCTTTCAGTAGACGGCTACTACTTTTATATAATGTATTTTAAATGATGATGAAGTGGATGACATGTACTAGGAAGAGTCAACGACTAGCATATGGCCTACAAATAATGTGATTCTATGAACAGTATCTTCTGAAGAAGATAGTTTCCAAACCGTCGGAACCTTGGTCAACGTTTAATAAACATGTATTTTGCAACTGTTTGGCTGTTACTTCTGATCTATCGAAATGGAATTACAATGCAGGGTAAAGAGATTAAAACTTGGAAGTTGCCCAATAACAATGTAATTCTGTCAGCGACGGTATAATTCTTCGAACAAATGTTGAACGAAATGGATATCCTACAGAAAGAGCTGATAACACGAACATCAACACAAGTAAAATAAAGAGCAATGAAATTTATTCCAATTAAATCAGGGAATGGTGAGGGAATTAGATTAAGAAATGAGACAATAAAAGCGGCAGATGATTTTTGTTATTTGGGCACCAAAATAAGTGACGATGGCCTAAGTATAAACGGAGAGCAGCGCGCTTCGTTACGGGATCATTTAGTAATCGTGAAAGCGTTACGGAGATGATAGATAAACTCCAGTGGAAGACTGCAGGAGAGACGCTCAGTAGCTCGGTACGGGCTTTTGTTGAAACATCGAGAACATACCTTCACCGAAGAGTCAAGCAGTATATTGCTCCCTCCTACGTATATCTCGCGAAGAGACCATGAGGATAAAATCAGAGAGATTAGAGCCCACATAGAAGCATACCGATAATCCTTCTTTCCACGAACAATACGAGACTGGAATAGAAGGGAGAACCGATAGAGGTACTCAGGGTACCCTCCGCCACACACCGTCAGGTGGCTTGTGGAGTATGGATGTAGATGTAGATGTAGAATATAGAATGCTGGCTGAAAACATAAAGTAAGGCATTTCAGAGAAATATAAATTTTTAATATTAAATGTAAATAAAAGCGTTAGGAAAGTTTTTCTGAAGGTATTTCTCTGCAGTGTAGCCTTGTACAGAAGCCAAACGTGGATAATAAAAGTCCAGACAAGGAAAGGATTCTAACTTTTGAAATGTGGTGCTACAAAAGAGTGCTGAAGATTAGAATGATTGGATAGGAAGACGAAGAGGCAATGAATCTATCTGGCAAGAAAAGAAATTTATGTCACAGCTTGACTGGAGAAAGGGTTAATTTGATAGGACACATCTTGAGGCATCAAGGAACAGTCAGTTTGTTAATGAAGTGAGTATGTTATGGGGGAGAAAGGGGGGGGGGGGAGTGGATAGAGGCAGTATGTTTGCGCCTGACAGAATCTGGATTGGATTGTTTGGGGAAGGAGACCGGACAGCGAGGTTATCGGTCTCATCGGATTAGGGAAGGACGTCGTCCGTGCCCTTTCAAAGGCACCATCCCGGCATTTGCCTGGAGCGATTTAAGGAAATCACGGAAAACCTAAATCAGGATTGCCGGACGCGGGATTGAACCGTCGTCCTCCCGAATGCAGGGATAGAGGCAGAATGAGATTGAAAAGTGTAATGGTTGACCAAGGCTTGACTACAGTAAGCAAGTTCTAATTGGTCTTCGTTGTAATTATGTAGATGTGAAACTTGCGGTGGGAGGGTAAACATTGTACAGATGCACCAAAACTTAGTACAGTAATGACGGTCAAATGGATGTAGGTCGTAGTAGTCATGTAAAAGAGGAAAAACTTGCACAGGATAGATTAGCGTGGAGAGCTGCATCAAACCAGTTACAACAAGGATTGCAACGAAAACATGTAACAATGTAGAAAAATAAGTTTGTCAGTAGACCATAAAAATGAGTGCTTCCACATGCGCAACGTAGCGTAATGTTCTGCACTCTTGTGCAACATAACATTTGTAGATAACCATAACGTTTATGAAGATAAATGATTTGCTGGATCATGAAGTAGCTTTTTTCCAGTTTTCTGGAGTGTGATGTTCTGCAAGCTGGTGGGTTACGTGGAAGATAGTAATCAGTGATGGCGGGAGATATCTGCAGTCGATTTGTTATTGTAGCAAACGGAACAGTCGCTGAATACCACTCCGCGGATAAGATATCTCTCAGCTTGCGCAACATTACTCGGTACTAAAGTGTTGATTACATATGGTAGTTTTTTGCAGCATTGTTGGGTAATTGTGGCTTCAGTTAAATATGTTCGTTGCTCTTAAAATGCAGCAGAGTTTTTAAAACAGGTATCGAAAAACATCTCTAGTGCATCCACTTCTCCAGTACATATTGATATGTTGTATAAAAGCATATCTTTCGAAAAACCCTTAGTACTAGAAGATGCTCACTGTTTATTGACTATGCAAATCGTCCAAATATTGGTAACTGATTCTTTTATGGGACGACCAATCTTCCTACAAAAAGGGACTTTTGTAGCCGTGATTTTCCTATTGAAGAAATACATGGTATAAAATCTGTATATTTCCCTGAGTGCCAAGCTGTCTGAAGTCCCAGAAAAATTAATTGGATTTTAACCCTAGGTTCTACCACAAAAAAAGGAAACCACGCAGTGGGAACTAACCTACAGGACTTCAGATCTAGTGATCAGGGACTTTCTAGGAACTTCCTCTTTTAGGTTAGCAATCACATGGGGAGGGAATGCGTGCTGGCATCCACGTCGGAGAAACGTTTAACGTACTAAATTCACGCTTAACGACATTTATTGATAGCGGGGAGATGCTACTAAACTTCATTAAACGTGCAATGTGTATAAAATCCTAACACTAAGGTTAGGTAAAGGTTTCCTTTTATGACATAAGTGTCCTGATTGGTTTCTAGCATCCTCCTGGGAATTCATCTCCTGTGCCAACCTTTTCTTCTCAGAGTCGCAATTGCAAGCTACATCATTAATTATTTGCTGAATGTATTCCAATCTCTATCATACTATATGGTTTTTGCCGTCCATAGCTCTCTCTAGTAGCATGAAAGCCAATCCATTATGTCTTAACAGATGTCCTGTCATCCTGTCTACCGTTCTTGTCAGTGTTTTCCACGTATTCTTTTCCTCGACTATTCTACGAAGAATCTCCTCATTCCTTACCTTATCAGTTCACCTAATTTTCAACATTTTCTGTAGCACCACAACTCAAATACTTCTATTTTTCTCTTCCGGTTTTCACACAGTCCATGTTTTATTACCATACGAGTCTTTGGTCCAAATGTACATTCTCAGAAATTTCTTTCTCGCACTGAGGCCTGTGTTTGATGCAAGCAAATTTCTCTTGGCCTGGAATCCCCGTTTTATCAGAACTAGACTGCTTTTTAAGTCCGCCTTACTCCATACATCGTGGGCTATTTTGCAGAATTCCTTAACTTCGCATATTTCGTGATTTACAGTTCTGATGTTAAGTTTCTCATTGCTCTCATTTCTGCTCTTGGTCATTACTTTCGTGTTCCTTCGATTTACTCTCCGTCCATATTCTGTACTCTTTAGGTTGTTCGTTTCATTCAACAAATCCCGTAATTCTTAGTCACTTTCATTGGAGATAGCAATATCATAGCCGAATCTTATCACCGATATCCTTTCACCTCAGATTTTAATGCCGCTCTTGAACCTTTCTTTTATTCGTGTCATTGCCTCTTCGAATTATAGACTTAACAGTAGGGGCGAAAACCTACATCCATGTGTTACACCCTTTGTAGGCTGAGCACTTCGTTAGTGGTCCTCCAGTCTTACTGTTCCTTCTTGGTTCGTGTACATGTTGTGTATTACTCGTTTTCCTTGTAACTTACCCGTATTTTTCTCAGGATTTCGATCATCTTGCAGCGTTTGACATTATCGACCGCTTTTTCCAAGTCGACAGATCCTATGAACGTGTCTTGATTTTTCTTCAACCACGCTTCCCTAATCGGCCTCGCCGGCCGCGGTGGTCTAACGGTTCTAGGCGCGCAGTCCGGAACCGCGCGACTGTACGGTCGCAGGTTCGAATCCTGCCTCGGGCATGGATGTGTGTGATGTCCTTAGGTTAGTTAGGTTTCAGTGGTTCTAAGTTCTAGGGGACTGATGACCACAGATGTTTAAGTCCCATAGTGCTCAGAGCCATTTGAACCATTTGAACCTAATCGGCCTTACCGACAGAACTGCCTCTCTGGTGCCAACACATCAAAACTTAGGAAACGCAGTCACGTATACTGTGCGTCACGGGGAAAAAAATCAGGGTCTAATCAAATACGCAGAGGGAGCAGCACCCACAGAGAGTTTGACTGTCAAATAACAGTGCCATAAAATACACCTTACTTATTATTAACTCGCGCACTGATGGGCGAGCGATCAAAATAAGGATAAACAAATCGGAAAGGAAGTACAACATAAATTACTCATTGTACAGTTGCTGCACAAAAAAGAACGGCTACAAACGACGCAAAAATTCGCGCCACAAGAGAAAATTTATGACACATACTATTCAATACTTGAAATTTAAACAAAAATTGCGGAAGGCTTCAAGTTTGCTCAAACACGCTCGCCCATGCGTAAACAGTCACATGACATTAGCTATGAAGTGGAAGAGACGACGAGACACAGATACAGCTATAGTCTCCCGTATTCTCTGTCTGTACTCCTCCCCCACTACTGCATGAACGTAGTGTTAGAACGTGCGTTCCTTTGACAGATACACCCATTACATTCATTTTTATCGTCAGATACGAGACTTTATAGGCATTCCATGGGTTTTTAATATAATAACTGTGGCGCCAAGTTATTTTATAACAAGAATCGAATCGTTTTAATTCAGCTCGATCTTTCAGCGGTCAAGTTCAAAGTTCTGATAAATACTTCAGTGTTGGGAACTTGTAGTAGTCATTCATCTACATGACTTAAATTAACTAATAACACTATTGCTCAACATTTTCAAGGTTTGATGTTAATTATCAACTGAAACCTTACATTTACATCTACACGAATACTTCAAAAGCCACCGATGGCGCGTGGCGGAGGGTACCCTGCACCAGTACTAGTCATTTCCTGAACTTGGATAAATGCATAATACGCATTGTGCTGTCTTACACTGTATTTATTCACAACCAGTTTCGATCGTGGTGGAAAAATATTTATTGTGACAACTTCACATGTCACACATGTTCTTTAACCAGAAAAGTGTGTGTCATACATGTCTCCTAGTATATCGATTCTATGACAGTTGCATGAAAAAAAAAAAAAAAAAAGATCGATCATTTCCTTTCTTTACCACTCGCAAATGGAGCGAGGGTAAAAACGATTATCTATATGCCTAATCCCTCTAATCTTATTTTCATGGAAAAACTAAACTCCTCCCGAACAGGCCATGAAGGCCCAATGATACCGACCGGCCGCCGTGTCATCCTCAGACGATAGGCGTCACTTGATGCGGATATGGAGGGGCATGTGGTCACCACACCGCTCTCCCGGCCGTATGTCAGTTTCCGAGACCGGAGTCGCTACTTCTCAATCAAGTAACTCCTCAGTTCGCCTCACAAGGGCTGAGTGCACCCCGCTTGCCAACGGCGCTCGGCAGACCGGACGGTCACCCATCCACGTGCTAGCCCAGCCCGACAGCGCTCAACTTCGGTGATCTGACGGGAACCGGTGTTACCATTGCGGCAAGGCCGTTGGTCTTACCTTCATGGTCCTCACTCGAAATGTACGTTGGCGGCAGTAGAACTGTTCAGCAGTCGGCCTCAAGCGTCAGTTCTTTAAATTTTCTCAGTTGTGCTCGGAAAAGAACGTCGCCTTCCCTCCAGTGACTCCCATGTGAGTTACCGAAGCATCTCCGTAGTACTTGCGCTTTGTTCGAACCTATCCGTAGCAAATATAAGAAACCGCCTCTGAGTTGCCTCGATGTCGTCCTTTATCTGACATGGTGCGGATCCCGAGCAGTCGAACAGTACTCAACAATGGGTTGCATTGGCGTGTTATATGCAGTCTCCTTTACAGATGAACCACTCATTTCTAAAATTCCCACAATAAACCAAAGTCACCCATTCGCCTTCCTTACAACAATCGTTATATGCTCATTCCATTTCTTATTGCTTTGCAACGTTATACGTAGATGATCGATGAGATTTCGGGGTTGCAGCCGGATCATGTTGACTTCTTGCCACGATATTTCGGCTGGCAATGGTCCAGCCATCTTCAGGTGAGTGTCCGTCACTGGAGGCTGCAAGTTCCCGGAGTCAGCTTTATAGCAAAAAATTGGAGCGAAAACGCATGCGCATTGGCCTCCGTCACTGGAGCGTCCTCTATCGAAATCCGCGACCTCTGGAGCTACTGTTGTATCTGTGGTGCGCAGGCGCATGCGTAAAGGTGAAAACTACATGTCCGCCCTCTGTCGGAAAGCGCGCCCGCGTCGCTAAAGACAGACGTCAGATGTCGCCAAACGTATCATTATGAATAAAATGTCTTGTCTCAGAGGAAATTAGAGAGATCACCGGGTCCCAAGCCTTGTCCAGTTGAAAACCACCATCACGATTTATAAGATTTTGCTCTAGGAGTATCTCCACAAATTCTTCAATTACTGAATCCCAGAAAGTTTTCGCTGGGGCCAAGATTTTCGTGGCAGAAAAATCCATAGCGTGTCCTGTAGTAATACAGTGCTCAGCTACGGTCGACTTACTGGGCTGCGAAGGGCGAGTGTGGCGTTCGTGTTCAACGCACCTTTCATGTACTGTGCGTGTCGTCTGACCGATGTAAGCTTTGCCACACTGTAAAATTCCTTGCCGTTGTGGCGTCTGTTTTTAGCGACGCGGGCGCGCTTTCCGACAGAGGGCGGACATGTATTTTTCACCTTTACGCATTCGCCTGGGTGCCACAGATACAACAGTAGCTCCAGAGGTCGCGGATTTCGATAGAGGACGCTCCAGTGACGGAGGCCAATGCGCATGCGTTTTCGCGCCAATTTTTTCCTATAAAGCTGACTCCGGGAACTTGCAGTCTCTACGGCAGACATGCCGCCGCCGCCACCCCCCCCCCCCCACCCACCTTCTCCAGTTTGCCGATGACACCGCCTTCCTTGCCCTTGCCCCCACCCTGCAGCGTTCCCAACACCTTCTCCAATCCCATCTTGACCGGTTCACCGCTTGGTGCAACCAGTGGTTGTTTAAGGTCAATCCCTCCAATACCCAGGCCATCATTGTAGGCAAAACCACCCCTTCCTTCCGCCTCCTCGATTTTTATCTTACCATCTATGGCCGTCCTATCGCCCTCAGCCCCGCCCTTAAGTACCTTGGCGTCACCCTCGACTGTCGCCTCTCCTGGACCCCCCATCTCCGGACAATCCAAGCCAAGGCACGCTCCCGACTCCGTCTCCTCAAGCTCCTTTCCGGCCGTATGTGGGGTCTCGACCCCTCCCTCATACCCCACACCTATAAATCCCTCATCTGCCCCATCCTCTGTTACGCCCATCCGGCCTGGATCTCCGCCCCTCCTACCTTTTACAAATCCCTTCAGATCCTTGAACACCATACTCTCTGCCTCACCTATCGCATCTGTCTCCCCTCCCCCATGCGGATCCTGTATGACCTAATTCCGTTCCCCCACCTCCTCTTTTTCCTCGAACGGATACGGATCCTCTACACCTCCCATAAACTCGATCCTCCTCACCCACTTGTCTCCTACCCCCGCCCACTGCCGTGCCTGTATTCCCACATCCCACCTGCTCAACATCTCTTCACCTTCCTTACCCTCTCCCAAGGTGGCTTCCACCAGCTCCCCCTCCCTGATGATGCCCTCCTCCCCTCCATCTACCCCTCCTATCAACTTTGATCCTCCCCTCCCTTCTCTCCTCCTTCCCTCCCTTTCTTCCCACTCCTCCCCCAGGCTTCCCCTACCCCCATCCCTCTACTCCTCCTCCCATCTCCTCTGCCATTGGCATCTTTGCTCTCCCATCTCCCTCCCCCTCGCCCTTTTCCCCTCTTGGCAGGTCCCTGGACTCGCACACGTTACGTGAACATTCGCGCGCCGGAGATCATCGCCATCCGTTTCTCGTGTGTGCCATCGTGTTTTGTGTTTAGTGTTCACCGACACACTCCATCGTTCACACGTGCCATCGACATCATCAGTGTTTGTGCGTCGTGTCAACAGTTTGAAGTGTGGATTATCGTCGAGTGTGAACGGCACCATGGTTTTGTATTTATGTGTCTACTGTTTTATTACCCGCCATTATGTAAATTATGTGTACTCCTTATGTTTTTTCTCATTGTCTATTCTACGGCTGAAGAGCAGCGTAGAATGCTGCTGCTAGCCTGCCTGTTGTACAGGTTTTAAAATCACAATAAAAAAAAATGAAAAAACTTGCAGTCTCCAGTGACAGACACTCTCCTGAGGATGGCTGGACCATTGCCAGCCGAAATATCGTGGCAAGAAGTCAACATGATCCGGCTGCAATCCCGAAATCTCATCGATCATTCAATACGCCGCGAAAACTTCAAGAATCACTTATAGATAGATATTTAACCGACACTACTAATGTTGTACTCGAACGTTATGGGTTTGTTTTTCCTACTCCTCTGCCCTGACTTACATTTTCCTAAACATAGAACCAACTACCATTCACCACACCAACTAGAAATTCTGAGTAGGTCGTCTTATATCCTCTTACAGTCACTCGACGAAGATCACCTTTCCATATAACACAGCATCATGGACAAAGAAGCTCATATTGCTACTTACCTATCCGCCAGATCATTTATGTATATAGAAAATAATAGCGGTCCTTTCGTGCTGCCCTGGGTCACTCCCGAGGTATTCTTGTCTCTGATGCACACTGTCCGTCGAGGAAAACGTACTGGATTCTATTATTGAAGAAGTGTTCGAGGAATTCACATACCTGAGAACCAATTCCTTATGCTTGTATCTTCGTTAACAGTAGGCAGTTACGCATCGTGTCAAATGGTTTTAGGAGATATAGCAATATGGAATCTGCCTGTTGCCCTTCATCTAGGGCTCGCAGGATATCATGTGAAGAAGGAGCAAGCTGAGTTTCGCGCGAGGAATGCTTTCTAAAACCAACCGTGTTGATTCTGGACAGAAGATTTTCGTTCTCAAGGAACCCCCTACAGTATTTACACTATTCATTAGTGTGAGAGAGGATGAGTGTCTTTAGTACTATAGCTACATGTTGCCTGTACGAATGGAAATACGTCCGCATGCTTCTACTGAACCACAGTGCGTATCAAATGCCAGATCTCAAATAATAACAGAAGCTGATAGGGTATATTATCATTTCAGAAGTATAAGGACACCCTGCCTTGTGATAGAAAACTGACCATTAGATGTCACAGGATACGAACCTACCAGTATAAAAGCAGACAGTGAGTGCTATCTTGTCAACAAAAACTCAGTAACCGCAGAATGGTTCTGTCAGGAGACATCAGTGACGCCAGTGCTAAGTGACACTGGAGGTGTTGTATGGAGCAACAGCATTGGACAGTGGACGACTCGAAACGCTTGATTTGGAGCGGTAGATCACGCTATACCCTTTGGCAGTCCGATGGAGAATATTATCTGCCGCCATCATGTGTTTCAGTATGGGTGTGGTTTTCTTATACTAGTAATATTAATGTTAGTGAGTAAGCATTATGGAAATCTGATGTAAGACTTAGCTGTACTACTGAAAAAGAGAGAAGCAGTCTACGATAACACTTTGGTAGATGTTGTGACTTGGCAAGACAGCCAAGCCACTATGAGGTAGCCGAGAGGCACGCGTTTAAGCTCACGCAGGCTGGCGTGAGGTCTGGAACAGGACAAGGAATAGAGACTAGCAAAAAAGGTACGTAGCTTCTGGAATACTTAACTTTAATCCATAATTGGTGAACATCGGTCTGACGGTACATGCATCACAAGATAAATAGCAAATGATAATGGCGCCTTGCTAGGTCGTAGCAAATGACGTAGCTGAAGGCTATGTTAACTATCGTCTCGGCAAATGAGAGCGTAATTTGTCAGTGAACCATCGCTAGCAAAGTCGGCTGTACAACTGGGGCGAGTGTTAGGAAGTGTCTCTAGACCTGCCGTGTGGCGGCGCTCGGTCTGCAATCACTGATAGTGGCGACACGCGGGTCCGACGTATACTAACGGACCGCGGCCGATTTAAAGGCTACCACCTAGCAAGTGTGGTGTCTGGCGGTGACACCACAGTAAAGATATTTTTGACTTTGATGTTCTGGTTGGTTGCCGCTATCAGAGTGTAGCTCACTTTATACATTGCAATTTGCTCTAGATATATTACATAGCAGAGCACTTGTCACGATTATGAATGTAGCGTTTATGGATGTAAAATGTATGAATACGTGAAAAACATATGATATGAATGTTATTACATGCGTTAATGCAGGTGAGTTCGTTTGAAAGAAATAATAATGCATGCATAAGAAAAAGTGTAAAATATACTTATGCAATGGGCTTTCGTTTTCTTCTCCACAAGTAATATACGGACAGAATGGACCATACACGTTCAGATGGCATTTTGGAAATGAGTACGCAAGATTCTTCATCACAGGTGTAAAAAAAATTGTTCTTGAACTTAACATTTGAGCTCATTAGTCCCCTAGATCTTAAAACTACTTAAACTTAACTAACCTAAGGACATCACACACATCCGTGCCCGAGGCAGAATTCGAACCTGCGACCGCAGCTGTCGCGCGGTTCCAGACTGAAGCACATAGAATCGCTCGGCCACACCGGCCGGCGAAGAATGCTGAAGATTTATTGATTGGACAGATACGAGGGTAACCCCAAAAGTAAGGTCTCCTATTTTTTTATAAGTACAGAACTCTGCGTGGCAGTTGGTCACACTGTTATGAAGAGTGCTTCACGCGCTGTGTGTAAACATGCGCACGCCGTGCTGAGGCCCTCAATCTTGGCTTGGCAGCCGTTGAGAGTGGTTGTTACCTTCAAGTGCGGATTGCGCACAGTTATTCGGTTTTTGAACGCAAAGGGCATTGAAGTCAATCGCCAATTGACGGAAGTGTACTGTGAGTGGTGCATGGATGTCAAAAATGTTCGTAAGTGGTGTAGAGAGTTTGCAGCTGGTCGGACCGAAATTCACGACGAACAAAGGAGCGGGAGACCGTCAATTTCTGAGGAGACGGTGTTGAAGGTTGAGCAAAACATGCGTGAAGATCGGCGGATCACCGTGGATGATCTCTGCACGTTGGTTCCTGAGGTTTCCCGAAGCACCGCTCACAGAACTTTAACGGAAACATTGAACTACCGGAAGGTGTGCGCAAGATGGGTGCCGCGCATGCTGACTGAGGACCACATGCGGCAACGAGTTGATGTTTCCCGCGCATTTCTTCACCATCTTGCAGCTGAACAGGACAACTTTCTGGACTCAATTCTCACTGGTGACGAAACCTGGGCATACTACTTTACACCTGAGACCAAGCAACAATCACTTCAGTGGCGGCATCGTTCTTCGCCAAAGCAGCGGAAATTCAAACAAACACAGTCTGTCGGTAAAGTCATGACAGTCGCTTTTTGGGATCGGAAAGGGGTATTGTTGGTCGACTTTATGCCCACTGGGACCACAGTTAACGCTGACAGGTGAGAGACTGAAAAACCTCAAACGAGCAATTCAGAACCGGAGAAGAGGAATGTTGAGCAAGGGCGTGCACATTCTCCGTGACAGCGCTCGTCCACACATCGCTCGGCAAACCGTTGCTCTCCTACAACACTTTCAGTGGAACATAATCACCCACCCACCCTATAGACCTGACTTAGCGCCCAGTGACTATCACCTTTTCCCTAAGTTAAAAGAACATTTGGCCGGAAAGCGATTCATCTCCGACGATGAGGTGAAAGGAGAAGTTCATAACTTTCTGAACATCATGGCGGCGAGCTGGTAAGACATGCGCACACAAAACTGCCACAGCGTCTACAAATATGCGTCGACAGAAATGGTGACTATGTCGAAAAATAGCTGAATGTTCAAGCTGTAAACTGATGTAAACCATTGTAGAAATAAACAGGCTATGTACTTATGAAAAAATAGGAGATATTACTTTTGGGATTACCCTCGTAGATCAGGAGGAAATGAATCGAACTGGGAAGAAAAGAAATGTTTGGTACAACTTGACTAAAGGAATATATCTCTTGATAAAACACATCTTGAGACATCATGAAATCCTCAGTATGTTAATGAGGGTAGTATGGTGTAGGGTGAGGGGGCAGCCTGAAGTTTAAAAGTATGGAGGTGGACCAAGTTTTGACTGCAGTTAGCAAGTGTTAATGGATGCGCGTTGCAGTAGGTGAAGAGGCTTGTGCTGGATAGACAAGCTGTGTCAAACCAATGCCTAGACTGAAGAATTCAATAAAAACATGCAACGTACGGCAAAATAAGAAACTTTCTCGCAGATTATAACTCTGCACTTCTCTCAGATTCGAACTCCGGACCTTTGCGGAACCTTTAGTCTAGATGATGTAAGTAGATCCTTGACAGCTCACACTTGATCGATTTCCTGTGATTTCTTTTCCATCCAGATTAAATTTTTTTTTGGTCCTAAAATTTTTTTAGTATAATCTTTCGTTGTTTTTTTAATGATGTGGTTTTGGAATATGCCATCAACTACCATGGTTTGCGACGCGGAAAAATCTTCTGGTTTAGCAGCGTTATAATGTTATTTTTAAACAGAAGATGTTTCACGATCTATTCTAGTTATCGCTGTAATTTTGAAGAATAAATAAATAACATAAATATCGTATAGATTTTCGCTACATATATCATTGTCAACTATGAAGCCCAGCCATCTAAAGCATCCACCAGCTATGAGCAATGCCATTATTTGTGTAGACTTACCACATAGCTGGCAAATGCACTCTCCTGTCGTTTTATCGCGGACTCGCTGCGATTCTGTGCATTTGATGCAGATACAACGAATGAATGTGGAATGGCATGTAACCCGTCATTTATCGCTGAGGACCAGTCCCCTCTATAGTACCTGGGTTTACGACTCTGGTCTCCGAGCATAGAACTTCTGTGTGCCTACATAGCCCTGCGACTTTTTAATGTACGTCATGTTGATGGTGGATGAAACGTTTCATTCGATCTGCGTGTGATTGAAGATTATTTACCTATTTCCCATTATAAACAGCACGTCATGAACTATAACAGTAACTGAAGCAGAAAATTGTCAGATCAGAAGGATATTGCAGTACTTCATTAGAAGAGAAATAATTGCTTCCTTCGCGTATGCTACTAATTTTACAGCGTGTCTCGTGATTTTGTCCCTGCAAGTGATAACAGAAACTTGAGTACTCTATAAAGACTTCGTGTGAACTGTATCTGTACTGTGTATATTCTGCAGGATGCAAGCAAGCAAATGAAACAATATTCCCATAATCTGTCATGTAGTACATGAGTAGTAGGATAGTGCTCATCTGGTGCACTTTTTATCTGATTTACAAAATGATCCTTGACCAATGATAACAGCTTGCTTAATTGATTACTAATTGGTCTCTTACGTAATAGCGCTGTCTGCCCTGGGCACTCTCACTTAACTCTTCTCTCCCCCTTCCCTCTGGCCTAGTGTTTGAGGAGTCCAATAGCGACAGAGTATGGACACCTTTTGTCCAATGGGCTCTGGAGCCTAGGGATACCGTGTAGAGTAGCATTTTTACTATCGAATGCCTGAGCACTTCACCATTGACAGCACCAGTAGGCTCATATAGTCGCAGATGTTGCAGGAAAGTCATTTAGAGTAGCAGTAAGCAGCCAGTAATTCAGCAGTGCCAGTAGCGGGGTAGTAGTGATGGAAACGCGGCGGGACCCGCGGAGCGGCCTGCGAACAACAACACCACAAGAGAGGATGGACACGACTAACGGAGGACCTTACGACACAACAAGAACAGACAACAGAGTAACGAACCAAACAAAACAACCACGTCCACTGGAATGGAAACACAAAGTCAATAGCTGTCTGAGCGATATGTCCTGAGATGCAACACAATGTCAGAGTGCTGGCTGAGCTTTTTTTTTCCTTTATTGTGATTTCATTCCCCTGCCCCATATGGGCAGGGGAGGGCTGTCAGCAGCACAATCCGCTACTCTTCAGCCGAGTGACACATCAACTAAAACAAGAATAAAATGATCATAAGGCGATAAAAAAGGGGAGCATAAAACAGAGTAAGGGGAGAAAATGGAGGTAAAAAGACACTGACATGGAGACGTTCATGGGGGACAGTGAAAAAAGTCACCAGAAAGTTAAAAAACACAGTTGGCGATTCTTAAAACACAGAGAAGACACCGAATGCGCATGCACTGCTTAAAAGTCGGCCACAGTATTAAAAACACTCTGGAACAACACACTTAAAACCCACTTGGAGCACACACGATGAAGAATAAAACTGCCTGGTGGGACCTGCTGAGTGAAAGGTCAGAGAGGATGGAAAAGGAGGGGTACACTAAGAGGCAGGAGACACGTGGGGCAGGAGATGAAGAGGGAAGACAAGGCAGGAGGGAGTGCAGAGACACTGAAATGGGGCACAAGAGAGGGAGGGGGAATAGGAGGGGGAAGCCGCTCAGGAGGAGGGAGGGGGAGGAGAGGGAGCCCTGAGGAGGAGGCAGGAAGATGGGGTTAGAGTTGGTAGGAAGGGTAGATGTCAGGGCGAAGCTCATGGTCCGGGAGGGGTAGATGGTGGAAGTTGCATTGGGAAGGGAGATGGAGGGTGTGGAAATGGAGAGAGGGTGGGACACAACGGTAAAAGCGTGGCAACTAGTTTGGGGTGGAGAGGAAGGGAGACACCAGGGGGTGAGCGGGATCAAGGCGGCAGACAATATATAGTGTGCGGATGTGTTAAAGGAAAAGGAGAAAGTGGGGGAAGGGGATGAGGTCATAGAGGATGCGTGTGGGGGACAGAAGGTGGATGCGGAAGGCGAGGAGGAGCACATAGCGTTCGAGGATTTGGAGGGCTTTATAGAACTGGGGAGGAGCGGAAATCCAAGCTACGCTGCCATAACAGAGGATGAGGCGGATCAAGGATTTGTAGGTGTGAAGGATGGTGGAAGGATGCAGACCCCACGTCCAGCCGGACAGGAGTTTCAGGAGGCGGAGGCGGTTGTGAGCTTTGTGTTGGATGGTAAGGAGATGGGGAGTCCAGGTGAGGTGGCGGTCGAGTGTGAGGCCAAGGTATTTGAAGGTAGGAGTGAGGTGGATAGGACGGCCATAAATGGTGAGATAGAAATCGTGCTGGCTGAGTGCGAGGCAGGCGCTTAAGTATGCTATCGGGGGCGCCGCTGCTCGCCGCTGTGACCACGTGTTCCACGGTGGCGTCCTCGCACTAAAAGCGGGCCAGGAAGCGCGCCGCCACAGCTTAAGGCCCGATGGTGCAGAGACCTCTATGGGTCTTCGACGTCCATGACGTCTGGCGCGGATTCAAATTCCGCGGCGCGCGGTACCACACTTCCACCAGCAGCCACATAAATTCCCGATATTGCAAAGTGAGTTATTTTGAGCAGTAGCATACAGCGAGTAAGTATTTGTCAAATGTATTATTAATAGTTTTGATATTATCATATCTCATTCACATTGTTGCTATAGTAATTGTTTATTTCAGCAGTATTGTTTCCAGCAGCAACAGTAATATCGCGACGCTAGAGCATGGAGCACTGGCAATATAGCGTAGCAAGTAACGAGTTGCATTGCCTGCAGTTTACTTTCGCGCCTGTGTGCAGTGGCGTCAGTAGGTAGTTCAATATATTAATATTTCACCACCTGTCGTGATGCTACAGTGGTATGGGACGCTACTTGAAGAAATTTTAATATGACAGTATACCTGTCCTGAGCAGTAATGCTAATTCACGGTGGTATAGGTCGTTAAAAGAATTTGTAAATGTGTTAATGCAATACGAGTGCACCATTGTTAGGCGTTCTCCACCGCAACTCTTTTTGTCAGACGACAGCCTGTCTGTTCGACAATACTACAGAACAGTAGTCACAAGTTGTTAGTAGCAATAACTGTTCTAAAAAGGACACTCTGGAGGAGGACAGCATAGGGAGAGGATCAGGCTGTGACTGTTTGTTGCTAATACTTCTACTGCTTCATTCAAGGCAGCAGGTAGGTATGTAAGTACTCCCACCATTATTTTACATATTCATGCGTAGCAAAATTCTAGAAGAACTACCAATTTCTGATTACCGGTAGTGTATAAGAAATACCGAGCTGCGATCTCTCTCTTGCAAAATTATCCCTACAGTACTAAACCGTATGACATCAAGTAAAGTTCGTTAGGTGGTTGCCTAAATATGCCGTGCTACAGAAAAACACACACCTAGGGAGAGGGCTTTTTTCTCTCTGACAAGTTACATTAAGTAACACCACTTGTGTTCTGTTATGGCATTCAAGGCACCATGAAGGTATTTTTACATATTTTACATATTTCAATATTCCGCATTACGTCGACGCCATGATGCTCTCAGCCAATCACAATATAATTTATTTACAATTATTATTCTAACAAAAATGCGTCGATAAACAGGAAGGAGCACAGCGTCACAAACATTATTAGGAATGCAGGAAATACGCACTTGCTACGTTCTCCCTGGACTATACTGTATATCATCACAGCGAGTCGCAGGAACAATACCGATTGCGATCTGCAAGATCGTATCCTCTGCTCTGACCACGGACGCTACGCAGCAGCATTATTGACATCAAGCGACCAACGCTTTGGTTTATGGTTATTACAGGACAGACACCGACAGCGTAAATTGCACCAAAATGGCGCGCTTCTTTGCAAGAAGCCCTCGTATTTTCGCTACGTCGGATATATGCGACACTAGCGACATAATGGAATCACAGTCGACGTTGCAAGCATTTTTTTTCTCTCAACATTGTCGTCTTTTTTCCATCGTCCTCGAGTATGACCATGGTTATTGACGTAATTCTGAATGATGCATAGAATTCCAAAGATAAACGTTGGACACTACAGTATTTGCTATAAAAACCTATCTGTGCATCAATAACGAAAGTAACACCACATATATGTGTGTGGTTTTATTATTAACGTACAGCAACATGATATTTACGCAAATAAATCCGGTAATATTATTATTAGTTTGCGGCGAAGCTATAAGATTCGTAAGTCTAAGAAGTCTGACTGGGCGACATCGGCCAGCGCTCGCAGCCAGAACAGGAACACACGTAACTCTTAAAATATTACCAGCTTACAACCCAACAGAACTTTACACCAGGTAACAGAATGGACTGTAAATGTATTTAACACCGACAAGCAGTATTTACAAAGTACGGAACAGATACTGTGCTTTGTTACCTCGTCAGAGTGCCATCATATTCGTTCTTAAGAGTATAAAAGGAGGCTGGACAGCTACGACCAGATGTGTCTTCTTTGTTTGTGAAAAGTATGGACATGGATTTTTTTCTCCAAAGTGATAAACATCCATCAGCTATTGGGGAGGAGGAGGAAGAAATAGACATGACCAACAGATGATTGCTTTTGACTTGTGGTTATTACTGGACAGTCTTGTTGTTAACATTAACTAAATAAATTACAGCGAAGTTGGTACACTCCTTAGCGAGAAGAGATTCTTAACACTGACTCCAATAAAGACTATATAAGCATTATACAGAAGTGCTATATTGAAACGGGAGGAACATATTTCTCTCTCTCAATACAGAACATAATCCTCCAAAATACCATAAAGTATAGATATTGCCGAATTACACCTGGTTCCCACAAACCATTTTATTGCTCGGTTTAATGTGTGTTACGCGCGCGAAAACCCTATATGTCTTCTGATGACATGGTGTGCTATACCACTACTAGGACTACTACTACTACTACTACTACTACTACTATTATTATCATTATTTACTTAAGATACATGATGATGAAACGGGTTAATTTTTCCCAAGAAAAGAAGAAGAAGGGTCCAAATGGATTGTGCGGACTGCAAGATGTTGCTGATCGTTTACGTTTTGAATGAAGTATTGCAGAGACTTCTAACGGATGCTCTGGGGATACGTACATTTACGTTACACAATTGAGTACTGCATGTTGCATACGGCGAGTTTATGTATGTAGCAGTTGTATTCTACAAAACGCGTAGGCAAACGAACTTGAGCAGTGTAGAAACACCTATATAATCACATGAGAATGCAAAAAAGAAATGTATAAGTATTTTCTACACTGGGAAAATATATATGATTGTAAATATATACTTTTTTACTGTTAAAAACAGTCTTGATCACTATTCATTTATTAAGGTGACCGGTTTTGACCACTACTGTGGTCATCTTCAGACCATTGAGTAGGAACCTCTTTCTGCTGGAGTAGTGATTCTCCAGCAGAAAGAGGTTCCTACTCAATGGTCCGAAGACGACCACAGTAGTGGTCGAAACCGGTCACCTTAATAAGTAAATCGTGATCAAGACTGTTTTTAATAGTAACTATTTTTAACTCATTGATCACTGCTACTCCTATAATGTATTCGAAAGTAAGTAAATATATGCATATTTATTTCTACAGAGAGAAAAGTAACACAAGGGGTACTAAATAAAACGCACTTTTTTGTTGGTCGTGAATGTAACCACGTCAATACCAAGAACGTGGCCAGTGTAACTCAGTTGCACCCATCCACTATTTAAAAACCAGTACTAATTTATTTACCATACATGGTGACAAAGCGGATTCTTTTTTCTCGCACGTGCCCCTACCAGCGAGTCGTACTGAAGTGAGAACTATATTATTATTATTACTGTTACCCCATCGATAGGCTCCATCAGCGTGTGAGGATTAGAACAATGTTTCGTGAACTAAAATGGGAAGATTGCGTATCCTACAGGTAAATATTTGCCTGGAATCAGTCTTATTGTTTAATGGCAACATGCTTATTAATAACAATGATTGTACTCGGTCGGTCCGAACTGCAGCGTTGAAAGTGATCGGCCAATCGTCTGTTACTACTACTGTTACTACTGCTACTACCACTGCTATGTCACAAAGCAGAAATACAGTTGCATAATTATTGATGTCAGACGCAAAAGGCACCGGAGGAAATCCGTGTTAACAGTTTTAGCTCCACCATCCTCCACCATTTCTCTCTAGTGCTGTAGAAGTTGTACGGCCGCTGATGACCACGATGTTGAGCGCCCTACAAACCAACATCGTCATCTAGTGCTGTAACGAAGATTATTAGGTGGCAGATTGGTGAGTGCCAAAATTTCATCAGCTTGCAATTACCGAGTGGAATGGTAAATGCCACTGCCATAGCTGTGGTATGGGATATTATTACTAAGAATCTGTAAATGAATATTTACCAGGTGATCAAAAAGTCAGTATAAATTTGAAAACTGAGTAAATCACGGCATAATGTAGAGAGAGAGGTACAAATTGACACACATGCTTGGAATGACATGGGGTTTTATTAGAACCAAAAAAATACAAAAGTTAAAAAAATGTCCGACAGATGGCGCTTCATCTGATCAGAATAGCAATAATTAGCATAACAAAGTAAGACAAAACAAAGATGATGTTCTTTACAGGAAATGCTCAATATGTCCACCATCATTCCTCAACAATAGCTGTAGTCGAGGAATAATGTTGTGAAGAGCACTATAAAGCATGTCCGGAGTTATTGTAAGGCATTGGCGTCGGATGTTGTCTTTCAGCATCGCTAGAGATGTCGGTCGATCACGATACACTTGCGACTTCAGCTAACCCCAAAGCCAATAATTGCACGGACGGAGGTCTCGGGACCTGGGAGGCCAAGCATGACGAAAGTGGCAGCTGAGCACACGATCATCATCAAACGAAGCGTGCAAGAGATCTTTCATGCGTCTAGCAATATGGGGTGGAGCACCATCCTGCATAAACATCGTACATTCCAGCAGGTGTTTATCAGCCAGGCTGGGGATGATGCGATTCTGTAACATATCGGCGTACCACTCACCCGCCACGGTAGCAGTTACAAAACCAGAATCACGCATTTCCTTGAAGAAAAAAGGCCCGATAACGGTAGATGTGGTAAATCGAACCCATACCGTGACTTTCTCGTCGTGCAATGGAGTTTCCAAGACAGTTCTAGGATTTTCGGTAGCCCAAATTCTGCAATTGTGGGCGTTGACAGACCCTCGGAGCGTGAAATGAGCTTCGTCGGTCCACAACACGTTACTCAACCAATCGTCATCTTCTGCCATCTTTTGAAACACCCACACTGCCAATGCCCTCCACTTCACTAAATCGCCAGGTAACAGTTCATGATGCCGATGGATTTTGTACGGATAGCAGCATTACGCCTTGTGCTCGGTCGGCCACTACGGGGTCTACCGTCCACACAACCCGTGGCTTCGAACTTCGAAATCATTCTCGCCACAGCTGCATTTGTCAACGGACCTTTACCCGTTCGAATCCCCTTCCTATGCTGATAGGATCGTAACGCTGAACTAGCACATTCCCCATTCTGATAATACAGCTTCACTAAAAGCGCCTTTTCAGGTAACGTCAACATGCTGCGACTGGTGGCGCATCTGATTCTCTCTCTCATTACAGCTCCTTTTATACACGATTGTCATGCGCAGTCACTGACGTTTTTCTGTTCAGCGCCATCTCTCGGACATTTTGTGAACTTTGTTTTTTTTTTTTTTGGTTCTGATAAAACCCCATGTCATTCCAAGCATGTGTATCAATTTTTACCTCTCTATCTACATTATTCCCTGGTTTATTAAGTTTTCAAATTGTTACTGACTTTTTGATCACCTGGTATATACGTAAGTCATAAAAATTATTATGTTAAAAACCGTTTCTACTTTCTAGCGCCTATCATCAATACGTATTAATGTAACAACTTATACACTGAGAGGGGTATTTCGTAAGTGATGAAGAACCCCAAAATCTTTTTTGCATGCCATCACACATAGTGTATTCGTATCTTTTCTTCTAGACTATCGTGGTTCTACATCCACGAATAATTCATTAAAACTCTAATACTTACACCTTCAGTTGTATACGAAACCTTTAGAACGTGGCGGTCTAGTGGAACTGAAGAAGTAGGCCAAGGCTGCGACGCTCTAATAACTGCACCACGCGTTCAACCTTTGCAGGCCGTGCATTTTGTTCTCTTTGACTTTCTTCATCGGCCCTTGCAGCTGGACCCAAGTTGGACGCCGTCCTTTAAAATACGTTACCTCGTACGCACATTGTAGACACTGAAAATTTCGATGAATGCACCACTCACACTCACACATGCACACTCTTAACTTATTTGCAAAATTATTTCTGAAAGAAGCCTAGCTTTCTCACCCCGAGTAGGAGAGCTCCTTATTCACTGGTGCACTGTCGCGGCTTGTTTCACAGTGTGCCTGAGGATGGACTTTCTTCCTCTCTTTTGAGGTTCTAATGTGTGCACCACAGAGGTCGACAACTACCCAGTCTCGTACGTAGTACGTATTACAATACCCGATACCATCTGGTGTCAACAAATACTGTCTGTAGGATTCCCTAAATTGTCCTGTTGATTACTCACAATTTGGTGTGGTACGAGAACTACTCGAGTACAAGAACTGTAGACTAATTTATGTTACTGCTACAGAATTTCATTGCAAGTACATCAGATCATGCATAATTTGGAACCAGGAAGGTTAACCGCAAGCCATCAGGAGAGTAACAAATATGGCCCCAGTTTTGATCAAACAAACACCAACGCAGACATATACTGTCACCAAATGCTTTATTTAGAACGTTATCCGTACTTTCATTTTTACAAACATTATAAGTACACAATCTTTCTTATTTGACGCCTAGTCCTTTTTTAAAGTTCAAGACCAATATTAAATGGTATATGCGATTGCAGTCTTTCTCGGCGTATTCCACTGAAAAATTCTTCTCCGGATTATCAGCCGAGTAATGGCGTCGTCTTGTCGCAACGTTTCAATGAATTTCGTACCCATCATCTACTGGGGAAACTCTGGGTAAGAAACTCATTGAAACGTTGCGACAAGACGATGCCACCACTTGGCTGATAACCCGAGAAGAATTCATCAATATTAAATGGGTTTGCATCTTGAAACAATTTATTCTCTGCCTTGCAAAAGCTCTCTAGTGTGAGCCAGTCCTCAACTTTATCTAGATCAGGTGACTGTTTAGGTTTACTACACGTAACAAATTACCACTGTTCTCATCATTACACGTGCGGCACGGTACACAAGCTGAATCAAAACTTTGTTGTGCACCAGCTGAGTCGTTACAGAGTAATGTTGGTCAACATTACTTATAAACTTTGTGTATTTAAAGTCCCAAGAGACAATAAGCTCCTACTACACACAAGAAAGAATAACCTTATAACGGGATACCTACTGTTTTCTGCAGTCTGTCTGCTGAGATAATAGGCCCCTACGCTTGGTTAATGTGTTATGTATACGAACACTGGGAAAGAAGGAGGACGTCGAAGTTAAGAAACGAATTAACAGGAGTGGACAGCTGCCACAAAAGAAAAAAAAGAAGCAAAATATGCTCAAGAAAGATTTAAATGGTGTTCAAAACACGGGGAGATATTAGAGTTAATTGTACAATAGCGATGACTGAATGGAATCGGGCTGTTGTACAGTTTAAAGGGTAATTCATTTACAAAAAGTTGCTAACTTAAATTTCTACACGGCGTGAGCGATCCACCTCATATGGATGTCTGGACAGTTTTAAACAGCAAGGGATGTGCTGGACGGGAGCCTCCTAAGGGGTTTTCAGCAAGCATTCATATCAAGTGGTCGTAGACGTCAGCGGGGTTACGTCTACGCTCACGGTGTACGATAGGGTGGTATCGCGCGGAGACACTTTCTACGGTGCAAGAATGGGGTAGCGTCGAGACAGCAACCATCAACAACCTCGTCTCTGAAGGCTCTAATAACTGTCACAACATTACGGCCTAATTTAACACATATAATGACGCCTGTTGCGGCACTCCTACACTGTTTTTACTGAAATTACAATGAAATGAACACCATTGGCTGCTTACAGGCGTTGACGTATGTCAACGGGGACAGATGAAAATGTGTGCCCCGACCTGGACTCGAACCCGGGATCTCCTGCTTACTTGGCAGACGCTCTATCCACTTTTTTTTTAAAATCTCATTTTGTTCGTGTTTGTTCGTTGCATCTGCTCGGGGCGGACGTCGCAAGACACCCGTTTCAGTTCGTGATTGATCCATTAACTCAGTATCTTTATTACAGAGGTCAGCTAACCCTCTGACCGAACACGCTGAGTTACCGTGCCGGCTTCCATCTGAGCCACCGAGGACACAAGGATAGAGCGACTGCAGCGATTTATCTCTGGCATGCCTCCCGCGAAACCCACATTCTCAACGCATTGTCCCGCACTAGATTCGTAGTGCCTTCGCCCATTATGCTCATTACTCGCGGCGCGTTGCCGATTCCCGTAAGAGTTCGGGCACTGTTTGTGCATTCACACAGAAGAAGAAGATAGTCAAGTGGCCGGTGAGCCTTAACTATATATTTACTAAGATGGTCTCTGTTCTTTCGGACAGATACCATCTTAGTAAATATACTGTTTGTACTGTCACAGGTGTCTAGCATGGGGGTTATCAGACAGTCGCGTCCCCTAATCACACATATAGCTGCGGGTGACTTTCACAAGCTCACGTCTGTAAGTGAATCACATTGCAAGATACCCTTTTGGAGTATACAGTACACGTCGCCCACCTTCTACTTCAATGAAGAAGTAAAGCGACGATGCTTAGCATGTACTGTGTCGATCTTTTCGAGCTTGAATCCACAATCAATGCACAACGCTATAATGAGATTTTTCAAAAAGTCAAAACCTTCGGGGAACGCTGCTCGGCGAAATTATCCTGTTGCAAAATTAGAAACATTCAGCACTATTTTTGGTGAGGTGTTTGAAGCTGCTCTTTACACATTCACGTCAGAGAAAAAGGAAATTCTTTTTTTCAATGTTTTTTAATTACAAAAAAATGGTTCAAATGGCTCTGAGCACTATGGAACTTAACTTCTGAGGTCATCAGTCGCCTAGAACTTAGAACTACTTAAACCTAACTAACCTAAGGACGTCACACACATCCATGCCCGAGGCAGGATTCGAACCTGCGACCGTAGTGGTCGTGCGGTTCCAGACTAGCGCCTAGAACCGCTCGGCCACTCTGGCCGGCTTTTATTACATATACCCAAAAATTATCATTCTATTAAACTTACTCCTCCCCCTCCTCGTCCTCCTCATCGGCTAGAATCTCTTGGAGGAGCTCTTCAATGTCCGTCATCAGTTCGATCATATCTACTTCATCTGTCGTAAAAAATAAAAAATAAAAAAAAGAGAAATTATTAGATGAAGTATAAGTTTCTTTACTGGCAGATATGTAGTACTATATAAACGATGACTCAAATAGCGGCTATTTGACAGATGACGAATATGACAAGGTTACGACACCGTGATGAGCTAGTACGTGATTTGAACCTGTAAACGCTAACTTGCAGTCTCAAATCTTCATTTAATGACTTCACTATGGAGGATGCTCGGCTTCCGTTGTCTAAAACACATCGAGTAAGTTTACTCAGTCGTGTTGTGCACCTGACGTGTGTACTGGCGAGTGAGCACTGGAGTAGTTGTGCCTATTTTATACTAATAGAATTATGTCGTTGCTCTGCTCTTACACGTCGCACATTCGACGCAAATTAGCTTCTGTTATTGTTTTACAGTTCGGCAAAATATGAACCAGTCTTTCCTCAATTTGACACTTTACGTCCTCTGTTTGGACAAAGAAAAAATC
The DNA here is from genome assembly GCF_023864345.2 of Schistocerca serialis cubense. Lineage (NCBI taxonomy): Eukaryota > Metazoa > Arthropoda > Insecta > Orthoptera > Acrididae > Schistocerca > Schistocerca serialis. Next base: position 230,831,659 of record NC_064639.1, read on the forward strand.
TGTTAGTGCTTTCAGTTTCTACTTTCGTGGTAACGTTGGTCTCTGATTCGGGAGCCGCAGCTGAGCAAGTCAACCTTTTATTGTCACAGTGAATCTTCTGCGAAGAAAGCGCTGCGTGAATACGCTAGGTTCTGTGAACTTTTTCTATTTTCTTTATTTCTTTATTTATTTTTTATTTCTGCTGCTAGTACACAACGGTAAGCAATGACGTCCGGTCGTATGTTAAGTACACAAGCGGGAAGTCACAATCAATAACTTCATTTAGCGTTAACAATGGTGATATCACTGACGACAGTGTCACTAAAGCAGAGCTACTAGACAAATTTTTTTCCGAATTCGTTCACTAAAGAAGGTGAAGTAAATATACCAGAATTCGAATCTAGAACAACTGCCAATATGAGTAACTTAGGAGTAGATCTCTCGTTGCACTGATGCAACTTGCATCGCTTAATAAAGGTAAGACTTCCAGTCCAGATTATGTACCGTCCAAGTTCCTTTCAGAGTACGCTGACGGAATTGCTTCATCATATACAACTGCTCTCTCCGCAAAAGATCTGCACCTAAAGACTGGAAATTTCCACAAGTCACACCAGTACCGAAGAAAGGAATTGGAGACCCGTATCACTATCATCGGTTGACGATAGGGTTGTGGAACATATATTATATTCTAACATTATGAATTACCTCGAAGAAAACCATTTATTGAAAAATAGTCAACACAGATCGTACTTGTGAAACACAACTAGTTATTTATTCTCACGATGTAGTGAGTGCTATCGACAGGGGATGTCAAACTGATTCCATATTTTTAGGTTTTCAGAAGGTTTTTGAATCAGTTCCTCACAGGCGACTTCTAATCAGATAACGTGCCTATGGAATATCGCCTCAGTTGTGCAATTGGATTCTTGATTTCCTGTTAGAAAGTTTACACTTTGGAATAAATGACGGAATACAATCGAGCAAAACAAACTGACGCATGGCGTTCCCCAGAACAGTGTTAGAGGCCCTCTGCTGTTTCTAACACACACACACACACACACACACACACATATATATGAGCAGCACTGTTAGACTGTTTGTAGATCATGCTTTTATTTTCCGTCTAGTATATTCATTAGAAGATCAAAATCAACTGCAAAATGATTTAGACAAGGTATTTACGTTGTGCGAAAAGTGACAACTGACTCTGATGAAAAGTGTGATGTGATCCACATGAATATTGAAAGCAAATTGTTAAATTTTGGTTACACAATAAGTGACACAAATCTGCAGTCTGTCAATTCAGCTAAATACCTACGGATTACAAGCATGAACAAATTAAACTGAGATCACATAGATAAAGTTTGGGGCAAGGTGAACGAAAGACTGCATTTTATTTGCAGGACACCCAGAAGATGCAACAGGTCTGCTAAAGAGACTGCTTACACTGCCCTGTCCGTTCTCCTGTGTAGTAATGCTGCGCATTCTCGAATCTTTACTTGATGGAACTGATGGAGGACATCAAAAAAGTTCAAAGAAGGGCAGCTCGTTTTGTCTTAGCGTGAAATGTGGAAGAGAGGGTCACGGATATGATAAGCAAGTTGGGATGGCAGTTATTGAAACAAAGGGATTTTTCTTTCCGGTAGGATCTTTAAGCAAAATTTTAATCAGCAACGAAGATATTTTGTTGCGCCCACCTACTTAGGGAGAAATGATTATAGTAATAAAATGTGCTGTTCTTGAGTAAAACAGCAGAGAAATAGGATCAAGGTAGTTTGATGAACACCCTGCCAGGTACTTATCAGTGAATTGCAGTGTAGTCATGTAGGTGTAGAGCTGGCCGGTGTGGCCGTGCCGTTCTAGGCGCTTCAGTCTGGAACTGCGTGACCGCTACGGTCGCAGGTTCGAATCCTGCCTCGGGCATGGATGTGTGTGATGTCCTTAGGTTAGTTAGGTTTAAGCAGTTCTAAGTTCTAGGGGACTGATGACCACAGATGTTAAGTCCCATAGTGCTCAGAGCCATTTGAAATGTAGGTGTAGATACTATAGTTGCTACAGACGTATCTTAAGATCACAGGGCTGCCCAGTCCTGCTTCCAAATCAGGACACAGTTCTGTACCACGCTTCTACAGGACCCTCCTCACTGTTGCCGAAGGATGACAAGGTACGTGACGACTACGGCCAGTGCAGACACCAACAGGCGCCTGTCTATGACGACCAGTCCAGCAGCCGAGAACTGCAGTCGCGGTCCTCGCAGGGTGAGCTGCATGAAGGCATCCAGTTCTGGACCGCGCCAATCGCAGAGGGCGGACGCCCTGAGCAGCAGTGGCCCAGTGTAGGCTGCCGAGTCCACAGTCGCTGCGCACGCCAGTGACACCGCCACCAGCTGCAGCGAGTGATGGACCATCCACAGACCGGACATGATGGACCACTCGAAGGGCGAATGCCGCTTCCCTCCTGAGCTGACCACATCGTAGGCGAAGAAGGTGGTGCCGCCCACACAGCCGGCGATGATCAGGGCCAGCGGCAGGCCAAAGTGCTGCTGAAGGGTCTCCGCCGCGTGCATCAGCACCAGGTACGCCTCCCTCAGCTGGCGCAGTCTACCAGAGTCGGCCTGAGGTGACACGTCCCCCAGCTCATGCCCAAGCACAGCACGAAGCTCGGGCACACTGAGCGGTGGCAGCAACTCACGTATCCTGGCATTAACACTCTGGAACCTCTCCCACAGTTCCAGAACCAGAAAGACGAACTGCATCGTTACCATCGTCTTGAAAAAGACGACGACAACGAGACTCAACCCCGAATACGTTTCGCGATAATCCTTTTGTGCTACCAAAAGTATGCTGCTCGTCACTACATAGTAGGTCACGACGACGATATTACCCAAAGTTTTCTTCCAATTCACTCTCTCGTTTTTACCTAGACATTTGTCTGCGAATCTCAAGGCTCTCATGAAAGATTGGAGGTGCTGTAGTCCAGCTGTGGCGCATGTCCCATATGTAAGTAGCATACCTGCTCTTCCGATCCACTTCTGAAACATATATGCTACCGTGGCGAGTTCCCATTCACGGACGTTCCAGTCTTCCTGGAAGTAGCTCACCACTGCTGTAATGAGCGCAATAATCAAGAACCAGATTGCCGAACGTAGTACAGGCTTCCTTTCTTGGCAGCACTGTGTATTAGCAGAAGAGGTTTCAGATGCTGCTTCTCCTTCTGTTGGTGCCAATCCAATCACAGTCCAAGCTGCATATAACTCTGGAGAAATGATACGAAAACTTGAGGCCTCACTCGTACAGCACACCCCCATATCGCTGGAACTTGCTAAGCTTGTCCTCACGAAGTAGTTATTCTTGATGCTGCCTTCAAATCAACTACATTATGACTAAAGTCACTTAGTCACTTATTTGATGGCGAAAGCGGTTTATGATTCATAAGTTCACGTAATTAATTTATTCGACCTATTTCGCACCTTTTCTTAAGCTTCGATCTTTTCAAAGAGGATTAGTTTTGCATATGAAATGAACCTTTCCAATTACGGGGCCGAGGATAAACAGAACGGTCTGCAGGTTGAGGAAAATAAAGTGAATGACAGGTACTGTTGCAACTGCAGTAAGCGAAATTAAGTCTTCACGTTTCCACATCCGTCAGTATTACGACTTCCTCATATCCTAATAGTAACATACAGCTATGAAACATATGGGGGAGGGAGGACTTCTGGAATTTTAGCTGGGAGTGTGTTTTCATTGATTTCGTTGTAGCTGCAGTGAACAAACATGTCAATACTATACATACATTATCTACGCCGACATTCATTTCCCCATTTCTTTTTCAAAAGAGTACTGTAAGCCAAATATTGGTTTATACGATGGTCAATCCCATCATTACCTCTTAACAGGAGAGAAAAGGTGAATCATACACCGATGAGCAAGAACATTGTAACCACCTGCTTAATAGGCTGATGGTCATCCTCTGGAACGCAGTACAGAAGCGATTCTGCACGATATGGTTCTGACAAGTTCTCGGTAGATTTGTGGCGGTATGTGAAACTACATGTCTGGGCACACGTCAGGAAATTCCAGTAAATGACGGGCCGATGTTTTGAGGACCAGCAACTGGACCTCTATAGCGTCCCCAGATGTGTTTCAGCAGTTTCAAATCAGGTGAATTTGGTGATATATATATATATATATATATATATATATATATATATATACATATATATATATATATATATATATATACAGGGTGAGTCACCTAACGTTACCGCTGGATATATTTCGTAAACCACATCAAATACTGACGAACCGATTCTACAGACCGAACGTGAGGAGAGGGGCTAGTGTAATTGTTTAATACAAACCATACAAAAATGCACGGAAGTATGTTTTTTAACACAAACCTACGTTTTTTCAAATGGAACCACGTTAGTTTTGTTAGCACATCTGAACATATAAACAAATACGCAATCAGTGCCGTTTGTTGCATTGTAAAATGTTAATTACATCCGGAGATATTGTAACCTAAAGTTGACGCTTGAAACCTCCGACGTTCAGTTGCGTGTTGTAACAAACACGGGCCACGGTCGTCGAGCAGCATCTGCAGGGACATGTTTACGATGACGACCGTGTTTACGAGTGTGGCTGTAGTGCACTGTTGTGGTTTGGTCTAGCTGTCGCAGTGTCCGCATGTAGCGCTTGCTGCTATTGTTATTCTGCTTTCGTCTCCACACGCAGACCAACTGTAGTACATCGTGTTACCAGACGTCTGTGATAGTGTAGTGTTGTAGGAACTGTGACCATGGTGTATTCGAACTCTGAAAAGGCGGAGATGATACTCATCTATGGCGAGTGTCGACGAAATGCAGCTGAAGCCTGCAGGGTGTATGCAGAACGGTACCCGGACAGAGAGCATCCAACGTGCCGCACATTGCAAAACATCTACCGCCAACTGTATGCAACAGGTATGGTCGTAGCACGCAAACGGGTCCGTAACAGGCCCGTCACAGGAGAAGCGGGTGCAGTTGGTGTGTTAGCTGCTGTTGCCATGAACCCACACATGAGTACACGGGACATTGCGAGAGCCGGTGGACTGAGTCAAAGTAGTGTCATGCGCATACTGCATCGTCACCGCTTTCACCCGTTTCATGTGTCGCTACATCAGCAATTACATGGTGATGACTTTAGTCATCGAGTGCAATTCAGCCAATAGGCGTTAACAGAGAATGCGTTGCAGTTCTACCTGTTTCCCGATGAAGCGGGTTTCACAAACCACGGGGCAGTGAATCTACGGAACATGCATTACTGGTCCGTGGACAATCCTCGCTGGCTCAGACAGGTAGAGCGACAGTGACCGTGGACTGTAAATGTATGGTGCGGAATCATTGGCGACCACCTCATTGGTCCTCACTTCATTGCAGGGGCCCAAACAGCTGCAACATACATCGCGTTTCTACACAATGATCTGCCAACGTTGCTCGAAAATGTCCCACTGGAAGCGCGTCGACGTATGTGGTATCAGCGTGATGGTGCACCTGCACATTCCGCAATTAACACTAGGCTGACCGTTGACAGGATGTTCGACGGGCGTTTCATAGGACGTGGAGGACGTATAAATTGGCCAGCACGTTCTCCTGATCTTACACCTCTGGACTTCTTTCTGTGGGGTACGTTAAAGGAGAATGTGTACCGTGATGTACCTACAACACCAGAGGATATGAAACAACGTATTGTGGCAGCCTGTGGCGACATTACACCAGATGTACTGCGGCGTGTACGACATTCATTACGCCAGAGATTGCAATTGTGTGCAGCAAATGATGGCCACCACATTCAACATCTATTGGTCTGACATGTCGGGACACACTCTATTCCACTCCGTAATTGAAAACGGAAACCACGTGTGTACGTGTACCTCACCCCTCATGGTAATGTACATGTGCGTCAGTGAAAAAGACCAATAAAAAGGTGTTAGCATGTGGACGTAATGTGCTCTCTTCTGTACCTAAGGTCCATCACCGTTCCCTTTGGATCCCTACGTAATTCGGTGCTCTCCGATACAAAAGATCGAACAGCGGAGGAGTGGTGCTCAAGCGTCAATTTTAGGTTTCAATATCTCCGGATGTAATTAACATTTCACAATGCAACAAACGGCACTGATTACGTATTTGTTTATATGTTCAGATGTGCTAACAAAACTAAAGGGGTTCCATTTAAAAAAACGTAGGTTTGTGTTAAAAAACATACTTCCGTGCATTTTTGTATGGTTTGTATTAACCAATTACACTAGCCCCTCTCCTCACGTTCGGTCTGTGGAATCGATTCGTCAGTATTTGATGTGGTTTACGAAATATATCCAGCGGTAATGCTAGGTGACTCACCCTGTATATGCAGGTGATCCGCAATAACGATCACACAGTACACAGCTACTTGGGAAGCAAAATAACGGATGATGGTCGAAGTACGGAGGGTGTAAAATGTAGACTGGCAATTATAAGGAAAGTGTTCCTGAAGAAGAGAAATTTGTTGACATCGAGTATAGGTTTAAGACTCAGAAAGTCATTTCTGAAAGTATTTGTATGGAGTGTAGTCATGTATGGAAGTGAAACATGGACGACAAACAGTTAACAAGAAGAGAATAGAAAATTTTGAAATGTAGTGTTACAACAGAATGCTGAAGATTAGATGGTTAGATCAAGTAACTAACGAGGAGGTACTGAATAGAATTGGGGAGAAGATAAATTTGTGGTACAACCTGACTAGAAGAAGGGATCGGTTGGCAGGACACATTCTGCGACATCAAGGGCTCACAAGTTTAGTACAGGAGGGAGATGTGGGGAATAAAAGTGTAGAGGAAGACGAAGGGATGAATACAGTTTGCAGATTCAGAGGAATATAGATTGCCATAGTTACTCGGCGATGAAGAGGCTTGCACAGGATGGAATAGCATGGAGAGCTGTATCACTGGACTGAAGACCACAACAATGACATTATGCAGCTGTACGGTATTTCGATTACTACCAAAGGTCCCGTGGTAGCCCACGTTATGGTCCCCTAGAGCATAGTATTGAGCCCGTTGCTCAGCGTCCATTGCACGATGCACGTGTTGAGGAACTATTCACCTGGTCAACAGCGTACTCAGACATGATCATTGGACGAGTGTAAGAAGAAACGCGTTTCATCCAACTATAAGATTCCATCGATATTTGTTACTTTGTATAAAAGTTACTGTAAAAGTCACGTTCGTAGCTAAGAACTCCCTCCCCCCTCCCCCCTCCCCCCTCCCCCCCCCAAATAAACCACAAAATTTCCAGGAATACTTCTGTTGAATTAGAGAAACAAATCGCAATATTGCCCAACTTCCTGAATGTTGCAATATAATGGGTTCCAGAATATAAAACCAAGTAGTACTGGGATTAAGACAGAAAGCTCGCAGTGTAGGTCCCATCTACTTCAGTGACATGTGACTATCAAGGTCACTACCTAATTACCTTTAATTATCTCTCGCTCCACACCACCCCCCCTGTCCCCCTCGACCCTTTTACAAGCAGATTGCTCTGGAATCACATGTTATAGGTTTGACCCAAGTATATTTAATTTGTTAAAAATAGTGCAGTGGGTCTGATAGTTCTGTTGGACTTGTAATAGTTTAAGTATGCTTAGAATATTGTGGGTTCGATCCTTGTCATGTTTACGTTTCTAAATTTCATCTGTTTCATACGAATTTTGGGGTTTGGGACGGTGGGACTGAGACATACTCACAGTAGTAGGATGGCAAAGGCATTTCATGCCATTTTTGCCATATCTTCTGCCCCTCCCATTTCATTTCCCCTTCCCCCTCCCTTCTAGGCCAGTTGAATAGATGATGAGAAATTAAAAACTGGTGGACAGGCCTTTATCCTATCGGCTGAGGCGTAGCAGCTGAGTCTGTGTAGTCGCCGTATTTGCTGGGATCTAATTTATAAACGATTGAGCTTCTTGTGATCACTTATGATGGCAATATTTATGTCACTATTATTTTTATTGTTATAATTTAGTACCCAGTTAGCTTATCACTATAATGTATGGCTATATTTCTGTCACCTTTATCTTAATGGTTGTAACTTAAGACACAATATGGCTGCCTAATCTTAACAATTGCTACTTGTGATGTAGTATGCCAATATTGTCTTAGTTACTATAATTTATAACACAATATGGCTACCTTATTTTGAGTTTAATTTATGACCTAAAATGGCTGCCTAATATTTTTCTTCCACTGCCACATCCTCTCAGTCCGAAATATAGTTGTTCCAATATCTCTGGTGCTCACTTATCCCCCACCCCCCACCCTAGCCCTCATCCAGGCTTGATAAGCGTCAAATGGAAACAGCACTTGCGCTCAGTATGACACTGTGAAGTGTCGGCAGATATCAGCTACCTGAAGACTGAATTTAAAAAAAGGACTGACTCACACATTCAACTGTAAGTTGATTAACTCCTTCATCTCTCTTATTATCGTCAATATTATTATTTTTTGTGTATACATATTCTCATTATTATTATTTCTCACTCAGTGCAGCAGATACATGATGCAGAAGGGCAGGACACACATATTTTCCTAGACTCTGAGTTGCCACTGTCTACATCAGCACTCGTCGAGATACTCGATTTATCTGTGTAAGACATCTAGTTGTTTGAGTTTCCAATGTCTACACCACCCCTGCCAACCAAGTCACCGTTAAGTCATCAGTACACAATTGGTTTACCTGATATATCGATGTAGAACACGCAACAGCTGTTCCTAGACTCTAAGTTTCACCATCGCCAACATTGGCATCACCCATCTAGCTGCTACCGTGGCGTAGTGCACTTAAGAAAGTAGTTTTACGATATCTAAGTTGTAAACTGAATGTGAGAGACACTAAACATGTCACTGTAGGCTTGTTTTCGGATCAGGAGTTCAATGTGTGGTAAATTTTGAAAATACACAATTCAGTGACGTGAATGATATGATACACAATTCAGTGATATGAATGATATGAATTATGCCAGAAATTAGCACAAATAACTGCAATGTTCATTGCACAAATGTCTGCAGTGTTACTGTAATATCATAAAGTATATGTTTGGGACCACCCAAGAACAGTTAAATATACAGCAACATTAATGCAACTCAGTACATACGCTTTCAAAATTGCATTCAGAAACTTGATATATGCTAGCTCAACCAACCATCCATTACGTGGTATGTGAGCTTCTTGGTTGGTGGTCTTATGTATATGGATTTTTTAGGAAATCTAGGGCATGCACTTACAAAACTTATCAGTCAGAACACTTCAGAGTAATTCTTTAGTACTAATGTGATCCATTTTGTACTTCTCTTTGCAGTATGTATAATGCATCAGCACCACTAGTTGATGTTGCTGCAAAAGTAGGTGCATATTTGCTCTTTTTTGTATACCCTACTATGTTAGCTCACATTACACAAAAATGAAAGTGGAATATTAATCTTTATAAACTGTGTTTACTTTCACCAAAAAAAAAAAAAACCTGAAACGTAAAAAGTATTGAATGAAGCATACTAAAACACAAATTGCAACTAGAATAAAGTATGTGTTAAGTAAGATAGATAAAGAAGCTGTCGTGACATAACGAGAAGACCTGTGGATCAAGTCGAAACACATATTACTGCATGCACAGGATACGAATGCATCTTGTAGACCATCCATAATAGGCAAATAGTGCAGCTACAGTAGCTCAGTCAGTCAGAGAACTGCAGAGAGTTGTAATCACAAATGAGCAGCGTTCTTGATGTGAGGAAATATTGCAACTGCCCTACAGAGGCACCAGAAAATCAGTTGCCCATTACCAATCTATGGTGGCGCAGTGAGTGGTCATTTACGTCGATTCTGTTCATGTGATTATGCACTGGGATTAAAATTAGTTTCTGTTTGACGTTTCAGAGAGTCGAGTGGTAGGAGGAAGGTGTCAGCCAATTTCAGCAGTTTCTCAGGCTCCACATACTTGCTGTGTTGTCTGTTATGTGGAGAAAAGCCTTGCTAGGTAATGCAGTCGCACCCGCAGTTGTTGGGGGGAGGGGGGGATCAGGCACGGCAGGCCGCAAGGGGAAGAGGGGAGTGGAAGAAGCATCTGTACGTCTCCTTATAGTTGGTATGATATCAATGTAATGAACTGTTATGTTGTTTTATTTCTAGTCCCATGAATTTGGTTTCAGTTTTTGTTCAATGAGTTAAAACACAATAGGGTTTGTCTCAGTTAAAGGCATACAGAACTCGAATCCATGAAGTGTTCTATAGCTCTTGTTGACATCAAAAAGCCATCAAAAACTTGAGGATGTCTTCGGTAATACCTTATCATTCAACTATCCTTGAGTTACTGGATACAACAAAAACATTTGACTGTAGAAAGGTTGAATTGCTGGATCTCGTGACTCAGAAAAAATCCCCTTAACCTCTAAATGTTGTTGATGAACTGGTCCTCAGACTACCTCAGATCCCTGCAATTTCAATTCCAATGAACGCATATGAGCTCAACTTAAAGGTTATGTGGCAAGAAACAACTTAAAATGTACACTGGAAGAAATGGGAAAATTGAAAAAGGACTATAATACGAAGTTTGCCGTCAGATCCACTTAATATACGACACGTCAAGGAAGTAATAATGAAAGCATGGGAGAATGGATGTGTAGTGGTAAATACCATAGAACAACTTATTATATCAGTAAATTCTGACACCTGCTCTAGTTCTTTTTTATTTATTTATTTACTACTTACACCATTACCGCATTTGTAACACTACGTGTATCTACTGTGTGCGTGTCTGGAATGAAATGAAATATTTGTGTTGTATGATGGCGATGGTGATCAGGGAATGGAGAGTGTGAAACCCAGTACCAGCACATTGCCTGCTCCTCGTAAACAGCACCAAGGGAGCCGCCAAGCCTAACGTCCCCATCTGGCAAACGGATCATCATCAACAGTGTCACATGCCGTCACTTCACGAGATCATGAGACAGTGCGGAGAGGTGTGGTATTTAAAACAGGGCATTGACGTAATGTCTGGTGATCAGGAAATTACACCACCACGTTGCCGGCCAAATAGCGGTAGTGAAAAATTTTCCCCCCGTCTGAATTCATTTTTCCAAAAAAATCTTCGTGGCGCCCAAAGGGAGGGGTGGGGGAAACGTGGGTTCCCACAGGAACCAAGGAAAGCGTAGGGAACGTGGAGGAAATGCACGAAGCGCATCAATGAGACAAGCTGTTTACTATTTTTTCTTTTATTTTTTCTCTTTTTTTGCTTCCACCAAGTGTAGCAGAAAACCGACAACGCGAGGAGGAAGGAGCAGAAATTTGCCACCACTGTTGGGACTATCGATGCATAGTTTTTCAGAGAATAATCGGTACTAAGAGTAGAATAGGTATGAATCAACTTTTCACTGTAGTAACACCCAAACAGAGAATTAAAGAAAAATTGTCTGTATTTGGGATTACGGACAATTGCACAATGTCGTTCATTGAGGAAGTGTAAAAAATCAAGATCATTTTTCTCATAATCAGCAAACAAGTAATGAATTGCGTGTCCAAAAATCCATTTCATGGAGTTCGTCTTCTTTTATGGTAAGTATGCTGAATTCGTAAAGAGGAGCAGGTGAGGAGGTATCTGACGAGGAGTTGTACGTGTAATTAAGGACAGCATCTGCCGCACTAAGAACCAGGTACCTATCGACGATCCGCACACGAGGCGGTGCTTGTCCGTGTCCAGAACATCACGGGCGACACACACAACGGGGTGTCTGCTTCCCGTTGACCGTAAGGTTCCATGCAGACTGGACGACAGTGACTAGATAATGAGCACACACTGATCTCCAGACGTCAGGACAGTCGACGTTGGGATGCTTTCCCTCAGCCATATTTAGTGACCCCAGATCGCCTATGTTGACATCAAGCGCGTTGGCGATACTGCAATATGGGTATAGCTCATATGGAGAAAAAAATCGCGGAAATGAAAGAAGTGCGAAAGCTGGATACAGGGTGAGAGAGACCATGGTTCAAGGGCCTCCAGCGACAGGCTGGTAAGGCACGTGTGACAATGACGTCACAGCACAATGTGAGGCCTCACAAAAAGGTTTACTACTCCGTTAGGGACATGATACAGGCCTAAACCGCACATGCACCATGCAAGTATGAGGGACTCGTACCGTATCTTGAACAACAACATATGAACCCAACGGCGATAGCATGAGACGGACCACGAGTGGCGGAATAGGGAGTATCTGTGCTACATGGGGGATACGTGACGCAAAATGTACATTAACATACTCTGTCCGTTGCAGGAGATCTAAGGGTCATAAACAACGATCTAGGAGCCCAGCTCGTAATTGGGACAGTAAGCGTCGGCAGTTGAGGGCAGTTGTACACCACAGATCACTTGCGAAATCGAGTCCTAAGCATCGGACAGTAGTAGCTACGCGCAAAGCAGCAGCGCTGTCCGCTACCAGGGTTCAAATCGGCTGACCCCAGGGTCGAGCACCATGGCCCAAGCTTGCGCTAGGGACCTCGGCCACTGAGGCGGGTAGCAGTTATAGTGACTACAAAGACAATAGTGAAAGTGATTCAGATATTACCGAAGTGCATCCGTTAGCGGTATAGTGCGTTGCCAAAAAAATCAGTTCTGTTGAAATTTTACAATTTACTTTGCTTATTTAGGAAAACGAATGGGTTGGAGCGAAATAATCATAAGCCATTGGACCTAATTTTGAGATACAGCAAGTTTAAAGTTTTACGGAGATCTAAAATGTTTAATACAATATAGAAACCTTCTTTGTACTTCAACCACTTGCTTAATACTTGCAAATTGTCGACACTCTTTATTCTACGTAATATTAATTTTGGAGTCAGTCTAATTAAGATGTAGTCAATAATGGGTTATAACTATATCGCACTGAAAATAATTTAAAACATAAATTTGTAATGATTCGAACTACCCTTGCGCAGTGACCAGTATTTGTAATTTTTACACACACATACATACATTGAAAGTAACTGAGATTAATAAATTATTTTACACTGAGACACTTGCATCAAGGAAGTCACTCTACTTCATCCGTACACATTAATACCAAAGTTGTATGTCCGTGCTTTCCTCTTGTAGAATGTTGGACCGACTGTTAGTTTAGGTGTGGAGAGCGTCTTCTGCATGTCCATTGGTATGGTGCCTTTTCGACTTCTCTTTAGTCAGAGCAGCTACAGACGCAATCACATTTTGCCCACTGTCAGCCTTACTGAGATGCATCTCATGTTGTTGCTTCTTGTCTGTAACTTCTTCTACACATCAGAATGAGATTTTCACTCTGCAGCGGAGTGTGCGCTGATATGAAACTTCCTGGCAGAATAAAACTGTGTGCCCGACCGAGACTCGAACTCGGGACCTTTGCCTTTCGCGGACAAGTGCTCTACCATCTGAGCCACCGAAGCACGACTCACGCCCGGAACTCACAGCTTTACTTCTGCCAGTATCTCGTCTCCTACCTTCCAAACTTTACAGAAGCTCTCCTGCGAACCTTGCAGAACTAGCACTCCTGAAAGAAAGGATATAGCGGAGAAATGGCTTAGCCACAGCCTGGGGGATGTTTCCAGAATGTGATTTTCACTCTGCAGCGCAGTGTGCGCTGATATGAAACTTCCTGGCAGAATAAAACTGTGTGCCCGACCGAGACTCGAACTCGGGATCTTTGCCTTTCGCGGGCAAGTGCTCTACCATCTGAGCTACCGAAGCACGACTCACGCCCGGTACTCACAGCTTTACTTCTGCCAGTATCTCGTCTCCTACATTCCAAACTTTACAGAAGCTCTCCTGCGAACCTTGCAGAACTAGCACTCCTGAAAGAAAGGATATAGCGGAGACATGGCTTAGCCACAGCCTGGGGGATGTTTCCAGAATGAGATTTTCACTCTGCAGCGTAGTGTGCGCTGATATGAAACTTCCTGGCAGATTAAAACTGTGTGCCCGACCGAGACTCGAACTCGGGACCTTTGCCTTTCGCGGACAAGTGCTCTACCATCTGAGCTACCGAAGCACGACTCATGCCCGGTACTCACAGCTTTACTTCTGCCAGTATCTCGTCTCCTACCTTGCCCGCGAAAGGCAAAGGTCCCGAGTTCGAGTCTCGGTCGGGCACACAGTTTTAATCTGCCAGGAAGTTTCATATCAGCGCACACTCCGCTGCTGAGTGAAAATCTCATTCTGGAAACATCCCTCAGGCTGTGGCTAAGCCATGTCTCTGTTATACCCTTTCTTTCAGGAGTGCTAGTTCTGCAAGGTTCGCAGGAGAGCAGGGGGCAGGGGGGGGGGGGGTCTACTGGGCGCCGAACCGCACAGTAACCCTGTGTTCGGTGTGGGGCGGCGGTGGGGTGAGTGGACTGCTGTAGCCTAGTATGGGGTTGTGAACCACCGAGGGCTAAGGCGGGGACGAAGTCTCCGTCGTTTCTAGGTCCCCAGAGCCATACAATACAGCACAATACAATGTGTTTCCTTAATCCATTCATCCTCATGGTGACAGTCTGTAAGGTGGTTTCTTGACTGGAACATGATCTGTTAATTCCAGTATCCCCTCAATTTGACAATCAATGCATACAGAAATTTCGTTGAATGCCTTGATCTTACTTTCCAGGCATTCAACTAAATGAGCTAATTGGTCATGTAACGAATCTGACTTGCCCACATTAACACTGGGTTCATCACACGCCACCACCATTGCGCCTCTTTGCCCATGCTGAGAAAACTGAAAAATTCTTTGCGGCCTAAATTTAAAATGAAACTGTCGGCGCAACCTACTGGGAATCAGACCCACCTTTGCAGCCCAGTCAGCACCCCATACAACATGACAAGATACAAGTAAGTGTAGAACATGGATTCAAGTTTTGTGTAACAAAAGAGTAAGTCATTAGAAAATTGTAATTAGAGCTTGGTATAAAATAGCCTTACATGTAAATATTGGACAACATATTGTGTGAAATAAAAAGAGTAGAACATTATTGACAATTTACATATTAACATTACAATGCTACAATTTACAATATTTCAAAAATTACTTATGACGATGTGTGACCGCTAACATACATCATTATGTCAGAACAATGGTTAGGACATTGCATTCAGGATGTAACCCTCAGTTAGGATTACGAATATGGTAACATTACCAGTTTTGTAGGTTTATGTTTGTGCAGGTTATTGAGTCCATACATGGATAATTGACGAATGAGTGTGTTGGTTGGGGGAGGAAGTTTGGCACAAGAGCTTTCGGAGATGGATCGGAACTCCTCTGGAACAAAGGTTATTTGTAAGTCATTGTGATCCTTGTGTTCCAAATGAACCATGGAGTATTTACTATGATGCGCAGTGCCTTATTCTGAAGAACCTGAGGGTGGTGGAAATGGGCAGGCAAGGCATGTTCCTATATGGCGCAGGCATACAGCTAGTCGCATTAGCGGTTCATAAATTGGGAGACTGTATTTGCTATTTTGGGAAGAACTTCTGTTTATTAAACAGTAGACGGCATCTAATACACTGTGTACTTTGTTCACAATGTTGGTTATACGATTCTTAAAGTTAAGAACTCCACGGTATTTGGCTAAATCAATCCAAGAAACGCCTTTTTCAATACCATAACTGCGGCGTATGAATGCTATCTTTTTCATGAATAAAACGCAGCCTGACTTTTGCACGCAGCTATATTGACACGCCATAGTATTAGAGCCCGCTGGAGTTTCTCATGGATGTTCGGTACTTTGTTGTCAGCCTAATATATCGCTGTAGCATCAGCGAAAGAAGCTATATTGACCATTATGCCTTAGTCTACCGAATGCTTGAACAATGTCCGGGTGTATAACTGGCTTGGATTTGGCATCATTGTAGCTACCTGCAATTGCTTCGTAGCCGCAGTAACTGTAGTGGGGCTGATATCTGAACTGGGAAATTTCGGAGAACTGGTTTGTCGTTGCATGTTTTGTGGAGTTTACAAAGTATAACCCGTTCAACTACTTTCGAAACAAATTGATAATGCACTAATTGGCTTGTAGTTTTTGCTATACCAATTGTCTTGGGTTGGTTTGCTATGACAACTTCCACTGGTTGGGAAAAGTCTTAGTTTTAACATTTAATTAATGATGACGACCAACCATCTAAGGGCTTTGGGAGGTAAGTTTCGTAATTACACATTGCTTATCCCATAAATACCTGGAGATTTACGCAAATTTACGTGAGACAGAACTTGTTAATTTCCCAAAAAATAGTGACACCAATGCACTCATTTTAGTCGTGGTAACAGCATTATTAAAAGTAAACATGTTCAAGGGATCGAAAGGTGCAAGATTTGGAGTTACATAAGATGCAGTCTTTTGCAAAGATCTGCGCTTTTCTCTTGATGGCGTAGCTACACTAGGTCCGTCATGTAGAGTTGGAACTACAGTCGGTATACGAAGGATTTTCTGTGTAACATTCCGGACAGGATATGAACCTTGCTTCATAATTTTAAGTCCATGGTGCCATGCATTATTCTTCCTCTGAGTTCCCTATGCAGGGGAACAGCACCCCTACATGTTGGTATATAACGTCGCTGACACCAACAATACTCAGTGGCGCACTCAGGCAGGAAGCAAAAAGGAGTTACAATTTATCTGTGGTGAGAGTCAGGGCAGTTATGACTAGCCGCGGCGTAGCAAGGCGGTTCTCATTTACAGCACACGCTATCGCGATCTAAAGTGTAACGTTTAACGTTAAGTTGATTTCGAGTGAAGTAGTGTGAATAAACCAAGTTTCACATTAATGGAGATCCTGATTTGGAGAGATAGAGAACTTGATTAATCATAATTAAGATTATTGCTCAAGAAAGCTAAGCATTAGAACTGTCTACCGCTGGATCGCGCGTCCATTGCCAGAGCATCTATTTCTTAGTTTCCTTTGGCCAGTGAAACTGATGATGAAATTCAGGGGCATCATTTGTGCTTCGGGAGGTGGGGAACAACGCGCTGAGGTTAGCCACTGTGGTCGAAAGTGAGCCATGCCGGCTTTGCGGCTATCGATATTTGTTCAGAGATGATAACTTTTCGGCACTTGTGAGTCGGTCGCGAGGTGGCGCGGCGGTTAGCGGATCGAGTGAGTTTTCAGTTGGGCGGTAGAGGGGAGGTAACCCGGCCGGTGAAGAAATGTTTTGAAAAGGCATTGTACAGCCGACAGTTGTAAAGGCTGGATCTTGAGATGGTCTGCGCAGCCAAGCAGTTGGTGGCCGTTAACCGATGACATTTTATTGGGAGACTGTAGTGGCGACCTGCTTCTCTGGTGCTGTGGGGCGATTATTTCGCCGAACTGATAAAGTGGCATGATTCTGTTCATGTCTTTCACTGGCCATGCACCTTCTGCCTCCCGCGTTGCAAGTGTACCTCACCTGAGACAAAATATTAGCGAGTACTGAGTTATGGAAATCTGTTAGTAATACGTGTGTGGGCTGACCGGATCCTTCGCAATTTGTTGCACCATTTTGACGGAACTCTTGTTGCTTGGTATCTAGTAGCGTCGACATTCTGCCTTACCGTCCCAACCGTGGGGCTTATTGTGTATAATGTTTTAAAACTGAGTGTTTAGTTTGTTCCAGACAATCTGGTGCATCTTGAACTGTATGTTGTAGCAATGTACGCTAACTCCGTGAGACACTTGTGCGGAGGTTTGAATGTCGCATCCACTGATGGCTGGGTTATCGTTAAGGATAAAATATCATTCGATGTTTTTTTGCATCACATGTGTAAATAAGCTCAATCGGTTACTTAAAATATCTCAACCCTGATTTTCTTACTTGTAAGCTAAATTTAGCAGTGGCAATTTCTTTTAACTCTTGCGATGCTGCTGCTATGGCTTTTTTTAAAAAGTTGTTTTAAGTGACTGATTTTGGTTTTATTAAAATAGCAGTGTTTGAGACATTTGGTTGTAGCATGTTGTTGCTGCGTCAGCACACGCGATTTTTTGGACTATAATTGTTGACAATTTGTTCTACATCTCTGCCTAGGTGGTGGGTCGGGGCTATACCATCGGGTTCTCGCTTGTTCTTGAATCTGACAGAAATGAACGTTCCGTTAAGACCCAAGTGCACCCAATAACAGGCCTATGAATCAACCTTTTGAGGGAAAGGAGCACCCGGGAAGTGAAGTCGGACGCACGTATTGTACTCCGCGCCCGCGGTCGGGCCGATAAATCGTGCCCGAACGGCAAAACCAGGTGTGGCCCGTGTTGGCCGCTCTGCAGGACGTTCATGTCCACAGTTGGCAGATGCCGTGAGCTGGGAACTATTTGTAAGAGAAGTGTCTGACGTAAATTATTGCCTGTCCAGCTGGGAGTCCGTATGTAAGGTTACTCTTTCTTTTAAATGAATATATTTGGGCAAGATTTTAAAATTGTCTTTAAGTGAACTTACGGTAGCCCTTTGGGCTTGCTGTGTTTTCTATTTTCTGTAAAAAGGTATTACGTTTCTCATTTGAAAAGCTGTTATACGTTTGTTAGTAACTAAAGCAAACTGATGGCTTTATGTATAAATGTTCTCTCACTTGAAGTTTATGACAATTGTTATTTCTGTTGATTGACTTTAACAAACAGTGTGAACAATGAAAGGCGAATGGTCCCCTGCCGTAAGGTCCAGTCCTTCCGCTTAGTCTTTTGGGCGTTTTATGATACACCGAGGTAAAGATCTTTAAATAATACAACTTGTAGCTCTTTAAGAGTTTGTATACGGGGGAAAATCAGTCATTGTTTGAAGTCGTTAATTACGTAGTTCCAAGTTAATATTCCTGCGTGGTTGGATTATCTCTGTATCTCCAACGGATACTAATAAAGGGCTATGACCAGAAATTAGAGTACAATGAGTACAAACATTATATGGACGGTAAATTTTTACAGGACTTCCGATAAGAACGCAGTATTTGTGGCGTGGTAAGCTGGTTCATTTCGTGAAAGATTAGTTAGACGTGAGGTGTTATATTAAGTAAACAATATGTTCCCATTATGATTGGTGGTCCTTGGATGCCACTTGTAGTGTTTACAATTACGATCGTCCGCTACTGTTAAGAGATCAGTACGACCACCAAATACACTTTCGAGATCAGCCAGTAAAAGTTTTCCTTGGGATGGGTGGTACACCGACACTAATGTCACCTTGGGACGCTCATACAGTATCTTCACAGGAATTGCTTCTAGATTAACCGTCTAAGGCAAAAGAATTTCCCAGTGCCGCATGTTTTGCCAGAAGATTACGGCAGTGCCACTGACGTGTCGAGCCGTCTATCAGCGTGGTAGCATTTAAGTCGTGGCATCCTGAGAATTGGTGAA
Source organism: Schistocerca serialis cubense (assembly GCF_023864345.2). Lineage (NCBI taxonomy): Eukaryota > Metazoa > Arthropoda > Insecta > Orthoptera > Acrididae > Schistocerca > Schistocerca serialis. Next base: position 230,851,005 of record NC_064639.1, read on the forward strand.
GGTCGTTAAGTGGGTTCCACTGAGTAAAATTATATTAAACACTGCATGCAATAAGATTTCCGTTGCTGATGTATTTTGTGGTGAATTTATTAAGGTTATTAGGGCCAGTTTCATAGGTCTTTTACTGTAGGGTGTACTAACATTTGAAAAAGGTTTGTTAGATTAGGTATGACATATTGATAATCTCTTATAGGAGGCACTGAAGAATGTAACAGTTCCGGCGAAATCAAGTTTGCCCATACAAGGTGCGGGTTAGCTGATCGTTGTGGGACAGCACTTCCGTTACGTTGGTATATGATGAACTCTTCCTGGAGAAGAACGTATAGCGTGATTGGACAGCCAGAATGGGTGTGTCTTGTTTGGCACTGGCGACTGTTTGTGAAAGCGGGGCTGGTTCCTGCTGTACGAATGTGTACCTGACCACGATATGACTGCCCTTGCTTGCAATCAGAAACACATGTTGATAACGCAGTAAACAAGTACAGTGGTGAATAAGGAAAGCCCATTGCACTGTCAATGATTTCAAGACAACTGTGCATGTATTAAGTTGGTGCACAAGTTCGTAGCGTTTTTGTTTTTCAGGATGGTATTCCGGTTGCTATGGGTTTATTTATCGATTATCATTTTTTATTTGTAGTCCACTGTTGCTATTTGAGTTTACATATTGTCGTTCTGTCATTTGGAGATGGTGAATAGAGCTGTGGACACTAGAGAATGCAGTACCAAGTGGATATTTCGGAACATTTCCGACATCTTCTTCTGTCTGAGTTCAGTACAGCGGTGACGGCAGCGGTGGTAGCTAGAAGCATTTGCGCCGTGTGTGAAGATAATGCCATTGGACAGAGTACAGCAAGAAAATAACTTTACTGACTCTCCACGTTCAGGAAGCCCTTTCTGGTTTGATGAAGATCGTTCAAAGGCATTAATCTGCGGTGATCCATATCATTGTACTCGATAGAACTGGTAAATGTGCGAATTGTGATCACTGGACCATCGTCCGACATTTGCATGCTGTGGAGAAGGTTCAGAAATCGGGTGTATGGCTACCCAATGCTCTAAGACAAAATCACAAAAATCAGTGGGTGCATCTCGACATCAATTGGCTCTCGAACAAGATCGACCATCCGTATCCTGTAACGTTCCTGGTGACAAGAAATGCGTCTTTATGGTAACATAAGGGAAAGAAAGAAATGCATGAGGCCAACAAAGCAGCAAATCCTCATACAAAGACCTGCGCGCACCCACAGAACATAATGTTGTGCATCGGTGGAACAGCAACGGTGTGGTGTACTACTCATTGTTTCCCTGACGTGGAATCATCACTACTGACATCTACTGTCAACAAATGAGAGGTCTTGCAGACGCATTCCAAGGACAACGACCAGGAAGACTGAGTGAAGTGATGCTAATCCACGATAACGCCCGTCTATATTCTCCTAGACTGACAACAAACACTAGACAGGAGTTGAGTTGGGAAATTCCACGCCCATCTTATTCACCTGGTCTTGTGCCCTCAGTTTTTCATCTTTTCCGCTCTCTATCGCAAAACCTCCAAGGAACGTCCTTTCCAGATGAAAATGCGCTTCGAATAAGGCTACACGAGTTCTTCGTCTCAAAAACACGCCGTTTCTACTGTCGCGGAATCGTAAAGCTACCCCAGCGTTGGCAGACTGTTGTAAAGAGTGTAAGAGAATATATTGTAGATGACTGCAGTCTGATCATGGGTATCTTTTTTGTTTATTAAACTTACGGAAAAATGACACCTCTTCTTTACTATCGCAGTGAGTTTCTCGATGGTGTTCTTTAAGTTCTGGAAAGAGCTGAAAACCGTATGGGACCAAGTCGGGACAGTATGGAGGATGACCGACGACAGTAAACTCAAGGAGTAGAATAGCTGCAGAAGTGCAGTGCTCGGGTATGGTCTGGTATTGTCACGCTGAATGTGAGGCTGCTCGATGTGTGGACGAACTCTTCGAATTCATGCTTTCAGTTTTTTGAGGGTCTCGCAGCTGTTTCTCACGCACCGAGATAGTTGCGTTACGCACCGCCACGCTACAGACAACAATTCGGAGTCCACTACTGGCAGAGGGCTGCAACTTGCGCCAGCGAAGTGCGATAGTCGACCGAGTAATATACATGGCATGTATTGAGAACAGAATAAAAAATTCTGAGGCATTACATTCCAGCATGCCCTTGTATACTGAAGCCTTGGTTCCCGACTACAGTTTTTACAGAAACCCCCCCACACACACTTTTCTCCATAACCGTGACTCTTCTTTGATACCTCAGTCCATTCCTTCTTTTAGTCGAGTTGTGCAATAAAACACTTTTCTCCTTCGGTCAATGCATTATCTCTTAACCAGGTACCGATAAACCCGCATAATCTTCAGCATTCATCTGCAGCAGCAGACTTCTAAAACTTATATTCGCTTCTTGTCTGAGATGGTTAACGACCACATAAAAAAGACAAGAAAACTTGTTTACTAACCTTACAGGATCAGTTTTTAATCTGTTCCCCCCCAGAACTGCCTGCCACTGTGGCCGAGTTGTTCTAGGCTCTGCAGTCCAGAACCGCACTGCTGCTACGGTCGCAGGTTCGAATCCTGCCTCGCGCATGGATGTTTGTGATGTCCTTAGGTTAGTTAGGTTTAAGTAGTTCTAAGTCTAGGGGACTGATGACCTCAGATGTTAAGTCTCATAGTGCTTAGAGCCATGATGTGAACCCCCCAGAACTGCCTGATTTGATTCGTCTGTATTCCATTACCCTTGTTTTGCTTTTGTTGATATTCATCGAATGACATCAATTCAAAGCGATTGTAATGTCATCGTCCAACTTCAAACTTTTTATTTCCTCTCTCTGAGCTTTAATTCCGTTCCAAAATTTCTCCTTGGTTTCCTTACTTAATATACACATTGAATAACATCACGACAGGCTACAACCTTCTCCCGCTCCATTTCCGACCACTGAGCCCCTTTCGCGTCCTTGGACTCTTGTTTCTGTACAATTTGTAGACAAACGTTCTCTCCCTGTATACCACTCACGTTACCCTCAGGATTTCAGAGTCTAGTCAACAGCGTCACATCCATAACAATGTGTTTAAGTTTTCTTTACACATGTGCAGATCTAGTGAGTTATGAATGAGGGTAAGATTTTTGTCCTCTGTGTTCCTCCGTGTTTGGTTGTTCTACTCTCGCATTGTTTGGTGCTTCTGAGACTTCAGAAAGTTTTGGTGAAAGTGATTAACTACATCATCCTGGCGGACTTTACATTTATCACTTATAAAATAACTGCGCTTGATTGTGGCATCTGAATACTACTGACAAATAAAATGACTATTTCCGCCATCTACAGGAATGTAAAGTACATCACCATCGTTTAATAGTTACAAGATATATTTTGGATAATGGCTAGATAAATATTGCAGTTAGCCAGTACAAAATTTTTTCTGAGGAATGTAATGTTTCAAAAGCACATTAGAATTAAACTGTGAAAAAGAACCCTTGTCCGTTCATGATACTTCAACTGAACGGCTCTTAGTGGGGCCGTGAAATATACATGCTAGCAATGCATTCACAAACCTGCGTTTTTGTGAAGGTCATGTGATATGTGAGGCGTAGTGCCTTGTTTCACGCTTATGGATGCCAGACAATAGCGAGCAGACAGATTCATACATGCGTCATGGTTCTAGGAATACAGATGTGTGCTCTGATCCATTAGCAGTCCTGAGCAGTTTCGGATGTGGCTGAAAGATGTTAGCATTTTACGGACTTAAATCACATGTAGTTAAACCAGTATATCTTAGAAACAAAACTGTATCCTCTGTGAATATTACAATGTATATTAATTATTGTAGATTTAATATATTTAATCATTTCTGTGAATGATAATGTGAGTGGAAAGTAATATAATAAATTAAGATTGTTAAGTCTAATAACTGCGTTATGTGAGAACTGTATCTGTACAGTAAGTAAATCAGACACTCAGGCGAAATTTATAAAGTGCAACTACAATGATGAAACAAGAAATATTTTACGATGATTCTTTTAATTAAAGAGGAGGTTATTTTGATGAATGTGTATTTCCTAAATTTTGTTCTTTTAATAAACTGCCCATTAAATCTCTTAGGTTGTGATTGATCAAAAGTGAAAAACGCGGAATTTTGAGGGTTAATACTATCAGATTGGTTGTGATATGTTGCAACGAATCAGAGAATTGTAAGCTAGCGCATATTTTGTGGACTAAAAAATTGCTTTGTGAAGTCTAAGTTCAGTTCGGATCTCAGCCATCAGAATGTTCGGATGTGTACATTAGGAACTCTGAAGATATGTAATAATATTGCAGAACAGTATCCCAAGTCACGAGCGCTGTCATTGGCTAGAGCGCTCCCGCCATGTCTCCAAGCGAACGTACACTCACAAACATATTTAAGCACATTCGAAATACTAGATTTACATTTAAATACTTGAAATTAAATAAATATTCCTATGGCTGGACCATAAACACGCTCTAACACACGTTATTAAATACATAAACAATTAAATAAACATATATCAAAAGAAAAGAAGCAAAAGGTAGGCTGGGAGCCTAATGTCTCTGTGCTTTCTAAAACACAGTAAATAATTGACCAGTTTCTTCATGAATAGCATACATCAGATATAAACAAAGACATACATGAATAAATATAATTATAAGCATGATGCTACCTTTTTTTTGTGTAACTGTGGAGTGCTTGCGGCCTGACGTGATCGATAGTAATCGGCCATTTGACCTCCAATAACTAATGCACTATTCAAGTTACATGCCTGTAAATCATACCAATTTAGGTTTACATTAATAGCTTTCTAAAGACACGCTGACCGACAAAATCAGATGAAGTGTTTGTATTTGGGAAATTCGTTACTGTCTGTTACTTGTATAATTTACAGTCAGATACTAAACTTTAAACTAATAAAGGTATTTAAAATGTGATTACACCATCAGAATCGTCGCGCAAATAATGGTAATGTACATATTTCTTTTGGAGGTATCATTATTCATCTGGCTACTATTAATTTTATACACGAACTGTGAAATGTCTGCCATTAAGGTTTCACAAAGTCCGCCATCTTTGGCCCTCCTGGAGCACAGCGTCATCAGGGAATTCCCAGCCACGTGCTCGATGGACCACGTGCTCCGGCCTTTGTGAGGCACTACGCGGTTGCTAACGAGCTCGACCTTGGCGCCCGGCCCGAGCGGTGGCTCCAACTCTGAACTTCGAATATTTCCAAGGCGCCGCAACTCGCCCGTTACCTCACAGCGTGTGCAGTTGGAGTGATATGGCAACCCTGACACGTCTAGATACGACTCTGACAGGTGACACGTACGTAAGCATTCTGTCTGATGACCTGCATCCATACATGTCCACTGTGCATTCCGACGGACTTGGGCAATTGCTGCAGGACAATGCGACACCCCACACGTTCAGAATTGTTACAGGGATGCTCGAGAAACACTCCTCTGAGTTTAAACACTTCCGCTGGCCACCAGACCCCCTAGACGTGAACGTTATTGAGCACATCTGGGACGCCTTGCAACGTGCTGTTCAGAAGAGATCTCCACCCGTCGTACTCTTACGGACTTATGGACAGCCCTGCAAGATTCATGGTGTCAGGTCCCTACAGCACTACTTCAGACGTTAGTCGAGTACATGCCAAGTCGTGTAGCTGCACTTCAGAGTCCTCGTGGGGGCCCTACACCGTATAAGGTAGGTGTACCAGTTTCTTTGGCTCTTCAGCGTAGTTGAAACAGGTATTAAGGAAAGTAGTTGTAAACAAGTAAGTTATTAAGAAATATTCTTCTAATACGTCTAATACGTCTAGGTGTGAGAACTTTACGCAAAGTTATATTGCTCTCATGGCTTGTGAGGCATCGAAGAAACATGGGGTCTTTGTTCTATTTTATCAGTCTATAAGATTAGTTCCGTATTTTCATTTACTTTCATGACTGTTTGCACACTCGCATCGCACATCGCGAGTTGTATACTGAGAAGAATTTTTATGAAACTTGGTAAGATGTCTTACATTGTACAAGTACCGGAAAGGAAATTTGATTTTTTACATTTACATCATTATTCATAATAGCAACAGGCTGCAGAACAGACGAGCATTTTGAGCGCATAGATATGATAATATATTTAATTACCGTCACAGCCCATGTCCATCGTGACATACTGAGATTGTCAGAGTATTTTTGTGAAAATATCAGTATCACTTCTGAGCCTAATAAAAGTAAAACATTTCAGTAAATTTTCGAGCAGTTCTATCAGGAAATCTGATGCATTAATTTTTATGTTCATTTGCTCAGTTACAGTGATCGTCTACCAGACTGACATAAAGATTAACTATGTTCAGGGTCAACATTTTAATCTGAGAAGTTTTTTTTAAGTCAGGTAGGATACGTAAATTTCATTGAAAACGGGTTGCTTGCTCGCAGGCGAATTGTTCGATCTAGCAAATTTTCGTTCAAAATTAAATTTTCATATAGTTCTGTTACCCTGCACCGAAGTTTACATGTTTCGATGTGAAAACAAGCTTTAAATATTTATCACTCTCCAACCTGACATTTACAAACTTCACAACTGATCTGTTATGTAGAGCCATGTTCGATGTCATTCATTTTTTGTCATAGATGTGTCCTGATATTGAATTCTGTTTGTTGTTCAGGTAGATAGGATTCCTTGATAATTTTTATTAATGTGGAGTAATATGGATAGTCTTGGAATAAAATAAATTATAAATTCAGTTTCTCTGAACAGGGCCGGATAACTTCTCATACACACTATATTTGAATTGGGTAAACATTTTGCGTTAGTGTAACTTTAGTGTGGTTCTGTGTCTTAGAGATACTCAGATGCAAAACTTCCTCAGAGATATACACATATCAGCCCACAGAAAAGGCCAGTAGTAAACACACGACCAAAGTCTAATTTATTGAAAGAAGTACTCTCCATAAAACAAGCCTGCCCAAAAATTCAGGCACTGGTAATACTTTATTCGCTTTTCACCACTGTATGATCTGTTTTAGCATGAAGTCCTGTGTTCTACCCAAGAAGCATTTAAGGATTACCATGAAAATAAGTAAATCTGGCAGTGAGAATAGACCCAGCAAGAAACGCAATTAACAAATTATTCTTTGGAAGAGATTAAAAAAAAGTGATCACCACTCATTCGTAAAGCCTTAAGCCTGTTCGGACTGGCCTATCGCTGCCTACAAGGCAGTACGAGGAGCGATCTGTGATCAGCATTTCGACAATCCCTCCAGCCGTAGTTGCCAGTAGACGAATCCTGACGCTGCCACTGCATCTTTATTGAAAAAACTCCTCATTTGGTTCCATAAGTGTTATGTGGACCACAAAACAGACCTCCTTACCCCAGAAAAAATCTGACGGGGTCCCCGAATTTTTAACCACGGTCCTGCTTCGAAAGCAGCAATGCGTACCATTCAGCTAAGGAATCAGTCCAACATAAATCAGTCAAAGTGTATCATAAGAAACTAAAAATTGTGTTGGTATAAGTATAAAAATATAGGTTTCTGCAAAGGTACAACGTTAAAATTTCTTAAATTTTTCATCCTTAGATCCAAAAGGCACTAATTCAATGCTGCAGGAGGACATAAAATGGCTGAATTAAGACATCCTTATATAGGGCGATAGGTCTGGAAACATTTAGTCTGTTAAGACAAGAATTAAGAATAGGACAAACTGTCTTGGTCTCTAGCGAGACTGGAACCAAGAGCTGCTGCATCTTCCCCTTCACAGAGTGCCCGCATTGTCACTTAGCTAGTGAGCCATACCGCATACAGGAGACATTGGCTGCTATAGCGATTAATAATGCAAATAATTCACAACGTGATATATGACATCAGCTGTAGATTCTGTGCAGGACCACCTTTTTGAGATCATAAATCTGATAACCCAGTACGATTCACGCAGATCATTTATGAGAAATGGAAAGAATATATCAACTTAATTGAGCAGGGTAATTCTGTACCGCTCCAGGAAGTACATCGGTGGCCACACAGTTGCCAAATATGTTCTATATTGTTGCCAAATCTTCATTGAATATGGGACATGAAGGTAAGTTTCCATAACTGATGTGTTTCTTGAGCTGGATAGCATTTGGGAAGTTTGAATGGAAGTCGAAATATTTATAGGCCAATGATTTTCATTTGTATTGTTGCAACTATGATTTGGGACTACAACGTACAAATAATATTCAGATGCACCAACTCAACTCGAACTTCATAAACAAAGTGCAGGGGGAATTATTTGGGAAGTTCTCTTCTGCAGCTGCCGGATCAGGTTTTGTTTTTCTACCTTAAGCTAACTGCACTCTAAAAATCGCATTCACCAGAAGCAATTCGTATTCTTGGTATCACTGGATGCTACTACCATTATGAGTAAATAACCTGATTTTGAATATTACACACTTAAAAACAGTTTTGCTTAACATTTATTTCATTGGCTCGTAATTACACAAATGAAAAGACTGCATAACACTAATTACAAAACGCAACCTTCCCCAAAGAAATTTCACAAGCTGCGGGAAACATAAAGTTTCTAATTTGCAAATCAAGTTGAGCTAGGAAATCGTGCACAATGATCGAAAAATAGGACTGAAAAAGCTGTAAGAGAAAGAAACAGGTGAATCAATGCACTGAAAGTTTGATTCCAGCTTCTGATAACACGAAGGATAAGGCAGGTGCGATGAGAAAGTGGAAAATGGAACACTAAACGCAGTCAGTAATTCCTTGAATCTGTAATCCTTATGCAAAACTGTCATTCATTAAGTAAAACCAAAGGAAAGGAGAATGAGCTTTTCGAGACAGCTTAAGACAGAGAGAAACCAAAGTAACAGGAAGAAATTCACCTAAGTGATCATGAGATGCAACCTATATGCAGCTCTCCGCAGGTGGTGTATTTTTCTCGTAGTTTATTTACTGCTCATTTCACACCAGCGATGCTTCTAGGCTCTAGGGTATCAGAGCATGCGTATGAAAATTACCGAAGTGTAGTTGTTAGAACACACTGCTACCTTAAATATTACGATACTTGCAGCCGAATATGGCTGTCAATACCAACTGAAATTTCATTTCAGGTTTGTGACTACTGGAACACCTTAATAATCCTTTCAGATAGCTCCTGCACACTTCAGCTTACCTCGTACGAATCTACATCCACATTGATACTTCGCAAGCCAACGTACGGTGCATGGCGAAGGGTACCCTGTACCTCTACTAGTCATTTCCTTTCCTCTTCCACTCCCAAATAGAGAGAGGGAAAAACAAATGTCTAAGTGCATCCGTATGAGCCCTAATTTCTCGTACCTTATCTTCGTGTTCATTACGTTGGCTGCGGTAGAATCGTTCGGCAGTCAGCTTGAAATGCCGGTTCTCTAAATTTTGTCAGTAATTTTTCTTGAAAAGAACGTCGCCTTCTCTCTAGGGATTCCCATTTGAGTTCCCGAAGCATCTCCGTAACAGTTTCGTGTTGTTCGAACCTGCCGGTAACATATCTAGCACCCCGCCTCTGAATTGCTCCGATGTCTTCCTTCAATCCGACCCAATGCGTATTCCAAACACTCGCGCAGTACTCAAGAATGGGTCGCACCAGCGTCCTATATGCCGTCTCCTTTATAGGTGAACCACTCTTTCCTTAAATTCTCCCAATAAACCGAAGTCGACCATTCGGCTTCCCTACCACCGTTCTCAAATGCTCGTTCCATCTCAGATCGCTTTGCAACATCACGTCCAGATATTCAAACTACTTGACTGTGTTAAGCAGGACACTAGTAATACAGTATCCGAACATTACAGGTTTGATCTTCCTACTCATCCGCATTAACTTATATTTTTCCACATTTAGGGTAGCTGCCATTCATCAGACCAACTGGAAATTCTGTCTGTCTTGTACCTTCTTACAGTCACTCAACTTCGACACCTTACCGGCAACTACGGCATCATCTGCAAACAACCGCAGATTGCTGCCCATCCTGTCCGCCAAATCATTTGTGTATACAGAGAAGAACAGCGGTCCTGTCACACATCCCTGGAGCACTCCTGACGATACCCTTGTCTCTGACAAACACTCGACGTCGAGGACAACATACTGGGTTCTATTAGTTAAGAAGTATTTGAGCCACTTACATATTTCTGTACTTATTCCATATGCTCGTACCTTCGTTAAGAGCCTGCAATAGGGAACCATGTCAAATACTTTCCGGAAATCTAGAAGTGTGGAACCTGCCTGTTGCTCTTCATCCGTAGTTATCATTCTATCACGCAACAAAAGGGCAAGCTGAGCTTCGCACGAGCGATGCTTTCTAAAACCGTGCTGCTCTTAACACTGTTGCTCGTAGGCTTTTATTTAACAAAAAAGATAGGCGAAACTCAAATGGAATAAAATCACACCGTCAAATAGACGTGGAGACTAGAGATCTCACTCTTTGAAATCACCGTGGAATAATCTGAAAAAGTCGAAAATCTAAGTCGCTTCGGATTTAGATAATACGAGTTAATGAAATAAATTAAATATTTCTAGACCAAAAGTAACGCCTAGCTACCGGAAGCATTCCCATTTTGAAATCGGCACTACACAGGGAACAAATGCCAAGTAGGAGTTATTTAAGAACTAGTCAAGTCTTTTTGACTCTTACTTTGGTAAGTCGAGGTCATAGTGTGGAGTGTCCACCAACCACCACGATTGTCACTGCAGTGCCTCTGCGACGTTGCTCACTACGTTTGGACGTCCACCGCTTAATACCGCCTACTCGCCATTTACTGGTGGAATGGACATCTAATGTTTACAATTGTTAGTTCAAGCTGACACCGTAGTTACTGCACTGACGCCACTTATGCACCAGGAATAAATCATTCTCGGAACTTCATGGATGGACAGTGTATATGGTGGTTCACCCAGAAGTTCTCTGATTACTCCATTAAAAGTGAATTTTAATTCAACTTGGAGAGCAATAATCCTTGAATATCTCGGAAAAATAAACAGTTCAAAATGTTGATTTTTGAGGTTCAGTAATAACGCCAAAATTATCTCTTCAGGTACCACATTTACATTACCCACTCACTTTAAGAAGAGAAAACGTCGGAGCTGTAGTGGGCAAATATTAAGTAAGAATACAGCTTATTCTCTGGGAAACGTCGGTGACTGCAGGTAACGAATAAATATATTTTCAGAGGACTGGTGTTGATGAAGCGTAGGTCATAATTTTCAAGCACAATGTGCACAACAGAAACTTTTATTTTCTTTCGATTCCTGTACCTTAGCTAATATGTAGACTGGTGCAACCCTTATGCCCTTCTGTCAGTATTTGGCAGAGATCATTGCAGTTCTGCACTGGATTTCGCTATCCTCTAGGTAGTTTCCTTTCAAAATATTCACTCAGCTCTCTGTACTCAAACAAAAGTTTCTTATTATAGCTAAAATATTCCTTATCTATAATTGTTTGTGATCCTTTACGGGGGAATGTGTGATGTTGTCACTGATCACTGAGTACTGTATGGGATATCGATTAATGTTCCAATCAAAATGCAAATTATCATATTATGGACACGTTATTGCGACATCAAGATAACTAAGTGTTTGGCAGAAGTGATGATTATCTATACCAATAGATATCTGGGTGTTAAGGGATAGTGAGATCACAAGCACACATGTTGACTAATGAAATTAATTGTACTCGATAATTATTTCACATTACAGAGCGTCTGTCATTACGACACCTTACGATAAAATGAGTCTTGGCCGAATGCTTGGCCTACTTGGTAATGACGTAAACTGCCTGAGAAACACCAAAATGAAAACATTTCTTTTTGGTTATTCGTACAACAAAACCATAGGCAAACTTTTAAATCGAAAGTTATCGTATACACAGGGTGGAAGGTTAATGTACGTAAATGCTGTTGCAGAACTAGCATGGCCTTTTTTTTATAGCTGAATGCACTCATCTGTCATTGATGGCGCAGTAACTAGTATTCTTAATTCGTTAACTAAACTGTTGCACGTAATTGTTCCAATTGTAATAGGATCTCGTTATCCTAAGTGCTGTAACGTGTTATGAGAGAGCTACGATGAAGGAACGATGTCTCATACAGAAACCTACAGCTAGTATTTGTCGTTTTATTTAATCTGGCAAGATAAGAGCCATCGTGTCCTCCCTTACATCTAAGCAGGTTTTGTATATATGTCGGATTCCGTGTATCACGATAAAAATGTAATAACTTACCCCTAATATACAACACTGAGCAACAGTTAGAAATTACTGTAGTCCAGAAACAAAGAAGAACATAGTTTAATTTCTTTTGAGAAACACAATAGAAACAAATTTAAGTAAAGTAATTTAAACTATGGGAGAAGGCCTAGAAGCTGGAGGAATAGAGCATTGTGATAAATGCAAACAGGGGAAAGGAAGTGAAGTGACTGACTGAGAAATGGAAAGAGAAAGAAGCGTGATTGGGAGAAGACAAGAGCATTTCCTTCACTGGTTGTCAGAGGGAAATTAACCATTACGATAATTTTTAGGGAAACTTGGTGAGGAAGAAGAAGGAAGGGAAATTCCATCAACGGCTGTATGTGGGACACCAGTCACATCTATATCTATTTAATGAAATATGTCCATCTATAGAGTGCCGATAGGCACTGGTACTACCACACCACTTGCTGCATAGGCAAAATCACATAAAATAATTAAAAAAGGTATTTGCTTTGTCTTACAACATAATTCCACAAACGGTGGAGTGTGAATCATAGCCAAGAATAGTTTACCACTTACTTTTATTTAAGAATGAAATTTTCTCTCTGCAGAAGATTGTGCACTGGTTTGAAATTTCCTGGCAGATTAAAACTGTGTACCGGGCCGAGACTCGAACCCGATTGTAGGCAAATGCTCAACCGACTCAGCTATCCAAGCACGACTCACAACTATCCCACACAATTTTACATCATCATCCCATCTTCAAAGAACCTCTCTTGCAAAACCTGCAAGACAAGCACTCCAGGAAGAACGGATATTACGGACACTGAGAGATGTTTCCAGAACGAGGTACAGGAGGAAGAAAAGCTGTGAGGATGGGTCGCGATTCGTGTTTGGGTAGCTCAGTCGGTGTGAATACATGTGAACTTGTGAGACTCCACAAACTAGGCCTATTGACATGTTCCAGCAGACACTGTGCGTTAAAGTCTAATCAGCTCCAAAATTAAACCATTTCGCCTATGCCCTACTCGTGCCCATTAGATTGCAACGAGGCTATAAGCTGTATTTGCACGGTCCGTGAATGCTGAACTTGTTTTAAAAATCTCTTATAACACTTTGACGTTTCCCTCATATGAAGGTGGCATAGGTTGACCAATGTCAGGAACATAGAACTCTTTTTTTAGAGCAAGGCGCGCTGTCTATGGCACTCTGAGAACGTAAGCGTGACAGGCACTGTGATCATCGATGTGGCGCCACAATCACTGTGTCCTTCAGTTCCTGACGGTCGTATTTCGCCGCCTTAGTTACATTAGAACGTACCTCATTGCCTATAGTTATTGCTGGATGACGTGCCTACTAGACGATCGCCCACAGGAAAGGACTATTATCGCCAGTTACAGAGACACCACCACGCCAACTTGACTGAACGAAGTTAGCCTGTCGTACTATGGAAGAGTGTACGGCGTTCGATCCATCGACATTTTCTCCCTACAGAAGTGCGGTCTTAATGGTACGTGGAAGTGAATGATAAATTTCCTAACGGTAAACGATTGCACGCCACTCAAATAGTCGACGCACCTTTGTGTCTACATTGCAAAGTAATTGATTATGACATATGTTGATTGACATGTGGTATAGCAGCTGCAAGTTTGCTATTGAAAAAAAGTATTTTAGCCCTATTCTTATGATGTCACTCCCGCGTCCACTGATTCTGACGCCCTGTACCAACCAGATGCGTTCTACTTCCCAGCCTTCAGGACAAACGCAGTCGATTAGATTAAAGGAATGGCGGTGCACTGTTTCTTCAGCGATGGTGTCAAAGAAGTGTTAGACTATTGCTACTTCCTGGTGCACAAACACGCACGCTTACAATCCTGGACAAAGTACTGGTCCTGGGTTGCCAAGTATCTGGGTTCATTGTTCGTGGACCATACAGCTATCTGGGGTGTTCCAGGTGCAAGAAGAGATGAACGATGACAATCCTCGATTCAGGCAGATTTCATCTCGTGTATACAGGCGACAGAGTTCCTCATCATATGAGAAGACGACTTGAACAGTCCGCTTACTGTAGGGTTTTCCTTGTGTACTGAGTATGGACTTTATAAATAATAAACAAATAACACAACAAGAACCATTTGTATCTTCCCCTGTTTCAGACCTGTGATCAGGGTGACACATTGGCCAGGCCTTGGGTGGTAGCCCCTCCCCTTTCTGCCACTACGCTCCATCCCCCCCCCCCCTCCCAAAAAAAAAGAAGTCATTAGGACATTTACCCCCGAAAGTGTCGGTCCAGCATAAAATTTTGATCTGCCAGGAAGTTTTTCATACTTTTATTGCTAACCCTATAACATACTCCAATGATGGAACAGAGGTATCTAAGGCACTCAGGGCTTCCCACTGCTGCATGCAAATAGGGACACCGTTCAGTACCATGCCCCACAGGACCCTTTTCAATGCTGCCCCAGGACGACCAGGTAGGAAACGACCACAGCGAGTGCAGACACCAACAGGCGCCTGTCTACGACGACCAGTCCAGCGGCGGTGAAGCACAGTGGTGGTCCTCTCAGGGTGAGCTGCATGAAGGCTTCCAGCTCTGGATCGCGCCAGTCGCAGATAGCGGACGCCCTGAGCAGCAATGGCCCAGTGTCGGCTGCCGAGTCCGCAGCCGCCGCGCACGCCAGCGACATTGCCACCAGCCGGAAAGAGTAGTTGGCCAGCCACAGTGCAGTCATGCCGGCCCACTGGTAGGGTGGCAGCCGCATTCCCGCCGCGCTGAGCATTCCGTAGGCGTAGAAAGTGGCAGCACCCACACAGCAGGCGATGTTCAGGGCCAGCGGTAGGCCACAGTGCTGCTGCAGGGTCTCTGCTGCGTGGATCAACACGACGTACGCCTCCCTCAGCTGGCGCAGCCTCCCAGAGGCGGCCTGTGGTGACACACTGCACAAACCCTCTCCAAACACTGCGCGAAGCTCGGGAACGCTGAGAGGTGGCAGCAACTCCCGTATACTGGCGTTAACACTGCGGAATCTCTCCCGCAGCTCCAGAACCAGAAAGACGAACTGCAGGGTTACCAATGTCTTGAAGAAAACCACGACAATGACAATCAACCTTGAACAAATTTCACGATAACGTTTTTGTGCTGAAACAAGTATGCTGCTCATTATTACACAGTAGATCACGAGGACGACATTACCCAGCACCTTCTTCCAATATTGTCCAGCGTTTTCACTTAGACAGTGATCTGCGAATCTCAAGGCCCTGATGAAAGACCGGAGATGTCGAAGTCCAGTTGTAGCGCAAATCCAGTATGTAAGCAACAGACTTATTCTTCCCATCCACTTCTGAAACATATAAGCCACCAATGCGAGATCCCATTGACGGAACTTCCAATTATCGTTAATGTAGCTCAACATTGCTATCAGAAGTGCAGTAATTAAGAGCCATATGGTCGAACGTGATACAGACTTCCTCCATTGGCACAACATTAGTCTAACTCTGAAGGTGTCGTATCTTATTTCTCTTTCCATTGGTGCTAATCCAATAGCAATCCAAGCTGCGTATAACACTGGAGAAATAATGAGAAAACGTGGAATCTCTCTCGTGTAGCACGTCCCCATGCCGACTGCGAATAAACTTTTCTCCTTGCCTTCTACAAGTCATCTACGTTGTGACCAACAGCATTTATATGATAGTAGAGGCGGTTTGCGCTTTGCTTTATAACTCCAGTTCATTCATTTGAACGGCATATTTTACTGCTTTTTATAATCTTCGATCTGTTTTAAAGAGGATTAGTTCTTGCATATGAAATGAACCTTTCAAATTACGAGGCAGAGAATCAGCACAGAGCTCTAGAAGCTGAGGACAATAAAGAAAATGACAGATACCCTCACAAAGGCAATAAGCTAGTTAAGTCTTCTTGCTTTCATGTTTTCAGTAAGTATTATCACTTTCTCGTGTTTCCAAGTAATGTAAAATTAAGAAATGTGTGATGGGGACTTCTGTAGTTTCAACTGAAGCAACATCCTAAAGTGCTGTACACAAATTAGTTACCACTCTCATTTGTCTGCGCATAATTTTTTAGAGTTTTTCGAGCTGATAATCAGTCTCTACGATCAACATTCCCTTTGTTGCTACTTCTCTGGAGAGAGTAGTGATACCAGACGTTCTCTTTTAGCTATTTCTTCTTTTATGGATCCTAAAATGATCTGGGGTGGTTCTTATGAAAATAGGAGAAAATCCTCTTTTTTGCTTTATACAAATGCTTCAGCTTGGAATTGTGGAAATATAACTCTCTGAACTCTCACAATGGCAGACTGAAAAGAATTTAACCTTCCTTCCAACTATGTAATATTTATTCTAGACTTTTCTCTTTTCTACGTCGGCGCCAAGCGGAGATCAAGTTACGATTTCAGAACAATTGAAATAACTGGCGTGACCGTTCTTGTGAAATACGAGCTGTGAGGTGGTCAGTTTAAACGATTACGTATCCAGCAATGCAAAAAATTTCAAAGTAGAATGATTATTTTATTCTGCGCTACTCCCAGTTTCTTGTTGGTTGTTGCGAAGTGAAGCATTGTTAACGTTAGATGGAAATCGTACCAAAGGGCAGAATGTCTTATTGTCCGCCTGGTATATTCGTAGATTTATTACCTTGCGGTAGTTTGTACGTAAATACCGTATTGGAAATTCGTCTATAACAGTTCAGAGTTCGTTACATCGAATAACTTACAGTAAGGCATATAATTATTATTTGGCAGGGACGAGTTGGACCTAGAAGCTCACCAAAACAATGGCCAACACAAAGCGGAGGTTCGTACCGCAGCATCTTCGTCCAAAGTTGACAACTTTTTTGCAAAAAAGGATTCCAAACTTAGTGATCTGATCCATGTAGTTGAAGGCACCTATCTTTTCACACAGTCAAACATCAACTGCAGAACGTGTTATCGAAAGGCTGAAATATAGCTAGAAAATGTTATGTCCATGCTCTATAAGCAGTTTTATTTGTCATCAATCTTCTGACTGGTTTGATGCTGTCCGCCACGAATTCCTCTCCTGTGCTAACCTCATCGTCTCAGAATAGCACTTGCAACCTACGTCCTCAATTATTTGCTGGATGTATTCCAATCTCTGTCTTCCTCTACAGTTTTAGCCCTCTACAGCTCCCTCTAGTACCATGGAAGTCATTACATCATGTCTTAACAGACGTCCTATCATCCGTCCATTCTCCTTATCATGTTTTCCGCAGATTCCTTTCCTCTCCGATTCTGCGTAGAACCTCCTCATTCCTTATCTGTCCACCTAATTTTCAAGCAGTTATTGATTATCTACTCTCATCTTACTCTGTTAATGTGTCTATTGACGTTTCAAGGGGTACGTTTTGGTGTTCCAGCAGATGGCAGTAACCATGGTTCTGTGAAACTATTTCCGATTATAATTCAGTACTATGGCATTAAATCCGGGGAAAGTCAGACAAAAATGATAGGTTTTAAAAGCCTTCCAAATGGAAGATCTGAAATGATTGCATCTTACATAAGAGGTACTCTTAGAAGTAGTGGTACTGAAAATAAATATGCCGCTTTTTCCAGTGACAATACAAATATGGTGGATTTAGTGGAATTGGTAGGAGATCGGGAAAAAACTTTTCTCCCACCTGAGAACCAGTTTAAACAACAGATTAATAGGAGTAGGCTGCCGTGGTTACATTATGCCTAACGATTTTCAACATGGGACTGATGTAGGACTCACATCAAATATTGATACCATTGCATTAAAAAATATTTGTTTTCCTGTACACCGCAGACTCTTAAAAATTTGTAGATGTACAATACTGGCAGCTATTAAGTCATTTTAAGACTAGGTGGCTATCTCCTTCCCCTTGAGTTACAAGAGTAATTGAAATACACTCCTGGAAATGGAAAAAAGAACACATTGACACCGGTGTGTCAGACCCACCATACTTGCTCCGGACACTGCGAGAGGGCTGTACAAGCAATGATCACACGCATGGCACAGCGGACACACAAGGAACCGCGGTGTTGGCCGTCGAATGGCGCTAGCTGCGCAGCATTTGTGCACCGCCGCCGTCAGTGTCAGCCAGTTTGCCGTGGCATACGGAGCTCCATCGCAGTCTTTAACACTGGTAACATGCCGCGACAGCGTGGACGTGAACCGTATGTGCAGTTGACGGACTTTGAGCGAGGGCGTATAGTGGGCATGCGGGAGGCCGGGTGGACGTACCGCCGAATTGCTCAACACGTGGGGCGTGAGGTCTCCACAGTACATCGATGTTGTCGCCAGTGGTCGGCGGAAGGTGCACGTGCCCGTCGACCTGGGACCGGACCGCAGCGACGCACGGATGCACGTCAAGACCGTAGGATCCTACGCAGTGCCGTAGGGGACCGCACCGCCACTTCCCAGCAAATTAGGGACACTTGCTCCTGGGGTATCGGCGAGGACCATTCGCAACCGTCTCCATGAAGCTGGCCTACGGTCCCGCACACCGTTAGGCCGTCTTCCGCTCACGCCCCAACATCGTGCAGCCCGCCTCCAGTGGTGTCGCGACAGGCGTGAATGGAGGGACGAATGGAGACGTGTCGTCTTCAGCGATGAGAGTCGCTTCTGCCTTGGTGCCAATGATGGTCGTATGCGTGTTTGGCGCCGTGCAGGTGAGCGCCACAATCAGGACTGCATACGACCGAGGCACACAGGGCCAACACCCGGCATCATGGTGTGGGGAGCGATCTCCTACACTGGCCGTACACCACTGGTGATCGTCGAGGGGACACTGAATAGTGCACGGTACATCCAAACCGTCATCGAACCCATCGTTCTACCATTCCTAGACCGGCAAGGGAACTTGCTGTTCCAACAGGACAATGCACGTCCGCATGTATCCCGTGCCACCCAACGTGCTCTAGAAGGTGTAAGTCAACTACCATGGCCAGCAAGATCTCCGGATCTGTCCCCCATTGAGCATGCTTGGGACTGGATGAAGCGTCGTCTCACGCGGTCTGCACGTCCAGCACGAACGCTGGTCCAACTGAGGCGCCAGGTGGAAATGGCATGGCAAGCCGTTCCACAGGACTACATCCAGCATCTCTACGATCGTCTCCATGGGAGAATAGCAGCCTGCATTGCTGCGAAAGGTGGATATACACTGTACTAGTGCCGACATTGTACATGCTCTGTTGCCTGTGTCTATGTGCCTGTGGTTCTGTCAGTGTGATCATGTGATGTATCTGACCCCAGGAATGTGTCAATAAAGTTTCCCCTTCCTGGGACAATGAATTCAAGGTGTTCTTATTTCAATTTCCAGGAGTGTACATCCTGCACTGAAATCATAGCTCATTTCTCAGAACGAAACCCCAGTTTTGATTAAAACGTTTTTTCAAAATGAGCTTTGTGAAGCACGATTATGAATTGTTTATTCTCATATGTCATAGTTTCATCATAATATCTTAGCCATAGAAAAGAAGAAAAAGTCACTCTTGAAGTTGTCTTGAATGTTTTTCAAGAAAGACAAATCCAGAATTCAAATATTTGAATTTATAAGAAGTTCTGAGAAAAAAGAGAGACGAAGGTTATGGTTCTAAATGTGAAATGCTAGAAGGAGAAACAGCACTGTGTATGATGCAACAACTAAATATCTTAAGAAATGGTTGGTCCAGTATCAAGAGTTTTCAGTGTTCAGCCTGAAGAATTTCGAAACTGAGAAGTTAGAAGCTGTTGAACAAACAGTTCTGTAACTAAAATGATAAGCTTAATACTAAAACATCTGCTATAAGATGCTCTGACCAGATCTGCAATTTTCAGAAGTTTTTGATGAACCATGCTAAGGTTAACTGAGGAGCTCACTTGTTTTCAAATGACATACTGTAAGTATTTCCAAGAGACTAAGAATGTTGCTCGTTTCTCAGAGCTACTAAAAACTACAGATTTCTCTTTGCTATTCCTGGTCACAATGTCAGTATAGAAAGGATTTTTTCACTAGTAAAGAACCAGTGCACCGAAGATAGAATTAGACCCAAACTGAGCCTGTTAAGGAAATTGTAAGTATGCAGTGTAATTATAAAGGTTTCTCTTGCGTACAGTTTTATGATTTTTTATTGAAAAACAAGAAATAACTTTGAGAAATTGGTCATCCCAAAAATATCTGAGCACTTCAGTGAGTAATGCTATAGATGAAGATGACTCGTTTGCTAATAATGATTTTTTTAGTGTTTGTGCTAAAATCTGCCACATATTATTCTAATGATGTGTGATTAATTAATCTGATATGAAATACTACCTGTTTTATTTGTTTCAGCGACAAATCATACAGTTCAGTATACATAGTACAAATATTTTCGTGTTATAAGATAGGAGTTTTAAAAATTATAATTTATCTCGATTCGACATATGTAAATGTCGAGTAGTTTATAAAATAGTGGCAAATTTTTATATGAATCTAGAAATGTCCTAAAGACTGTCATCTGGTAACCCTAGATGACGATGATGATGATGATTGGTTTGTGGGGCGCTCAACTGCGCGGTTATCAGTGTCTATACAAATTCCCAACCTTCGCTCAGTCCAGTCTCGCCACTTTCAGGAATGATGATGAAATGATGAAGACGTCACAAACACCCAGTCATCTCGAGGCAGGTGAAAATCCCTGACCCCACCAGGAATCGAACCCAGGACTTCGTGCTCGGGAAGCGAGACCACGAGCTGCGGACGGTAACCCTACAAGAAATCGACCAAAGTATTGTAACGAACCGTTTAATATGGTGATAGTTATCTTTTAGAAAGCAAGACAGCAGCCATTAAAATGGTGTTTGGTCGATCACTGGAGATGTGTCGTACACAACGCAATTCCTGTAAATTACCTGCTTTGTGATGCGGAGCAGGTGCCTGACTTCGTCCTAGCTTGGTTTCATATCAGGGGAATATCATGACAATGACATCAGTATGAATCTACTAAGTGCAGTTCAAACCACTGTAACATGATTCTGCCCTCGATTGTTGGACACGTATTTTGCTGGAAGATGACATGGCCACTGGAGAATACATTATAACATTGCCTCCAGAAAAAAAGTTAAAATTAAATTATCGATACTCAACAATGGAAGCGCTATAGGCGCTCTCAGAATAATAATTTGTAGTATCTTTGTCATATGGTACAAAAGGGATGAACCTTTTTTGTCGTTGTCTTCTTGGTTCTGATGTTCTAGCTGATGGACGCTTATTGTTCAGTCTGAAACTAATACAATTATCTGTAGTAATACCAGTAATATTTGAAATATTGAAAGGTGGCTACACTGAGCCACAGCGCCAGAGATTGCGCCAAAGAGTATTATTCAGCCGCCTCCACTGGCAGTGCTTATCGAGAAGTCGTAGTGGAGAGTGCTTATTGAGAAGTAGCAGTAGGCAGTGCTTGTTGAGATGTAGCAGTGGTGAGTCGTTGTTGAGAAGTTCCCATGGAGAGTGCTTGTTCAGAACTTGTAGTATTGTTTTGATGGGCTAGACACCAGATGTTGTTGGATTGGGAATGCTGTAATGATCAGAGCGTGCTTTTCGTCAATATATATGAAGGTAAAAAAATTCCTTTTTTTATTATTTCAATGTCTTAAACAATAATGCCTCTTGGTCACAGGTTCAGTCAACAAAGCATCTGGCCCGTGTTCTTGTATTAGACTGTATTTCTGGTTTCTATGTGCAATTATAGTATTTCTGTTTTTTTATTACTTCAGTATAAATGGTGTTTAAAATATGTGGTCTTATTGAGGAAGAACCGTGCCAGATGTGTACGTTGAATCACACTTCCACACACAGAACAGCTACACTTGTGTTTTGTTGTTTCCTAGGTTTTATAGTTGCTGGGGACTTAATTAATTAATTGTGTTAACGGAAATTTTCTTTCATTCTTTGTTGTTATTCTATGCAGTCAGATTGCGGAGTAATACTAGTCAGGGCCAACCGGTTACGAGACTGCGTAACCGGACAGTCAGCTACTATAAAATTAAAATTATTTGCATAATATTTAATTAAGCCCCCATGCAATATACATGAAACTACTGCTTATAAAAATTGTGTTTTTATCAGTAGCAAGTACCTTTCCTGCCCATAATGTAGTTACATAATAATTAAATGTTGCGCCCATTTTGTATATGCTCATTGTTGTAGCGACGCCAGTAATGATAAAAGTGATATAAGCTATTTAAATAGCCATTTAATGCTAAAGGTATTAAAAAGAATAATCTCAATAAATACAAAATAGCGTCTTGTAATATTTTTCCAATTCATTTTTGGCCAGAGGTACAGTTTTATTAAGAGTAATTTCTATAAATGTGTACGCTACCATTGCACCTGGGCAGCTATCCTGGAGCATCAAGCCTCACAGAAAAAATAATTAAGTATCGTGCTTAATTGGCTTATCGCGTAATAATAAAGAAAGATTATTTTAATCCATCGTAAGACGGATGTCTTCACGCTGGAATACGTATGATATTTCTGGCGATAGCGCCCTGAGAAAATTTAGCCATGGCTTTCAACAAACGTAAAAGAGAATTTTTAACAAAACATTTCATTCAATTATCAGAATATTCTCTTTAAAAAAAAAAAAGTTGCGCGATAAGTGGCGCCCAACATGGGGCTAGATGTTCCAGAAAATTTCTGTATGTGGAAAGAATATATTAGTATTATAAGAAAACTAATGCTTCTATATAAAATCTGTTTCATGTGTACGAGGCTTATTACTTCCAATGTTAAGAGAAACTGCAGACCTGGAATCCACCACAGATTTGAATAAGAATAGAACCGACAATAAAAACGAAGGTAAGGGATCTTTTGTTGTCGTGTGTCGTGTTGTTTGCCAGTATTCATGGTTCGTACTGCACGGTAGTGTTTTGCAAACAGTAATTCAAGTAGGCAAGAAAATTTATATTTGCTATAAATTTTGTGTAGAATTAGAAATTGTAGATTGTGTTATTATTATTTTTGTGGTGATTGCCGTGTGAAACTAATCGTGATAAAATAATCTCTTGTTCAGAGTCCATGAAATTACGTAGTAAGACTAGGAGAGAAGTTGATATGGAAGCAGATCTACGAGAGGGAAGTGATAACGAATTGGAGGAGATCCCCATGGGATCTACATCCAATAGAAATATGCAAGAAAATATTACGGGTCATGAAGTAGAAACGGCACATCTGCGCGCAGAGATAGAGTGTAGCGTTGATAGCAGCATGTTGCCAACTGTTGCGGGTGAAACAACTGCGCCCGCAACCAAGCAAACAGTCACGTGCGCCGCGCAGGTTTACGACGCCGTAACTACAATCACAATGAAGTTAGATCAGTTCCAGAAACAGCAGGAGGAGAGAGACAGAGAGACAGGAAAGGGAAAAAGAGAGGGAAAACAGAATATATGAACAGCTTCAAAAGCTTCGAAGTTATGAAAGCAGATATAGCCAGTTTGAAACAAGCGTACCAAGAATTGCCAAATTTGGTAGCTAGTATAACAACAGACGTACAAAATCTGCAGATAGAGCAGAATAGCATGAAGTTGGGGTGGCCGTATTGGAAGACACAAATGCAAAAAACATACAAGGCAACAATTATAACAAAATCAAAGAAATGTTCTGTAACACCCACCTGGAAACACTGCTTAGCAAAAACGACAAGGAACAGGTAAAGCAAAGCGAGTGCCCCTGAAAAGGAAAGACAAGAGAGAAAGAAAGAATTAAGGCGCCTGCAAAAATATGGCCGTGGCCCTCGGCACGTAGTTCGGGTGCAGACTCGTTGCCAGCTGGGGGGTCTTGCTCACTCGTCGCTAATAGGTTGCCTACGGGATGCAGCGTTCTCTGAATGCTATACAATTATTTCAAACAGATAACATTAGTACTTTTATTTCTAGAAAAGCAAATTGACAATACTTAACTTTACTATTGCAAATGTCGCTAGCAAGAGGCGACATGAAAACAGTACATTTCTTGCTATGCACAGAGTCTACGGCGTCTTGTCACGGTCTGCGCGGCTCTCCCCGTCGGAGGTTCAAGTCCTCCCTCGGGCATGGGTGTGTGTGTTGTCCACAGCGTAAGTTAGTCTAAATTAGATTAAGTAGTGTGTAAGCTTAGGGACCGACGACCTAAGAAGTTTGGTCCCCTAAGATCTTACCACAAATTTTTTACAAGCAACACTTGATTCTGACAGCATAGCACTGATCACGTTGCATACTCGGGCCGATCATGTGCGGCCGAGGCAATTTTTTTTCTTTATTGTATTTCAATTCCCCATCGGAGCGGGCTGGCAGCAGCATATATGCGCTGCTCTTCAGCCTAAAGACATTAAACATACGATAGAAGATATTTAAAAATAACATAAAGGAGAAAACATCGTGTACATAAATATAAAAAAAGGGGGGGAACATTATGGAAGACGTAGACTAAAAGGGGTGACTGTTAAATGGAGATAAAAAGCGTAAAAAAGTAGCGCACACAAAAAAGAGGGCCAGGGAGGGAAGGACGTGGGAGGGAAAGAGGCGAGGATGGGGTGCAGTGACTCAGGGTGAAGGGGGGGAAAGGAGGAGTATCCGCTCTGGGAGAAGGAGGGGAGAGGAAAAGGGGGGCCCTGGGGAGGGGGGCAACAAGGCTAGGTCACTGTTGGAAGGAAGGGTAGATGTCACGGCAAAGTTTAACATCCGGGAAGGGGAGGTGCTGGAAAATGCCCTGATGGAGGGTGTGGAGGTGGAGAGAGCAAGGGATACAACGATAGAGGTGCGGCAGCAACAGGCGGGGGGCAGAGAGGAGGGAGGGAACCAGGGGGTGGAGGGGATCAAGCCTGCGGACAGTGTAAAGGATGCAGAGATGTTGGAGAAAAAGGAGGAGGTGGGGGAAGGGGATGAGGTCGTACAGGAGCAGTGTGGGGGAAGGAAGGGGGATACGGAAGGCAAGGTGGAGCGCATGGCGTTCAAGGATTTGGAGGGCCTTGTAAAAGTGGGTGGGTGCGGAGATCCAGGCAATGCTGGCATAACAGAGGATAGGATGGATGAGGGATTTGTAGGTATGGATGAGGGATTTGTAGGTGTGGAGGATGGTGGAAGGATGCAATCCCCACGCCAGGCCAGACAGGAGTTTCAGGAGGTGGAGGTGGGAATGGGCTTTCTGCTTGACGGTCGGGTGAGGGGTCCAGGTGAGCTGACGGTCGAGGGTGAGGCCAAGGTATCTCAGGGTGTGGGTAAGCTGGATGGGACGTCAATAGAGGGAGAGGCAGAAATCATGTTGACGGAAGGAGCGGGTGGTGCGGCTTATGATGATTGCCTGGGTTTTGGAAGCCGCTGCGTTTATATGCAGCTGTTGCAGGGGGCATGACTAGCGTGGCGCGGTCCGATTCCGCGCACCATTGGCCGCCGATTCCTCACGGCCATCTCTGCTCTTGCGTTCCGTCTCTCGTTCCGGCGTTTGTGGTTACACCAGAACAGAGAGAGGGTAAAACCTGTAAAGGCTTACCAAGGTCTGAGTACAGTAAACACGTACAAGCGGATGTAGGTTCCAATAGTTATGCAGAGATAGGAAGACCTGTCCGAAAAGACTAGAGCACGAGCTGCGTCAAAGCAGTCTTCGAAATGAAGAGTATAACAATAGAGCAGCTATACATTTAACAGATGTGAATAAACCTACGAATGTATTAACAGCTAATGTATTACAAATTAAATATTGTATGCTGTTATTCTTGGTTTTGAATGTGAATGTTTAACATAATAGATTGATCGTCTCAAAAACCACATGTACATCGCCTTAATGTAGAAACAGTTGTAACTGTAGAATCCATACTTACTATGAAAATGTCTTTGTGTTTGTCTGGTTGTGTGTGGTGTGTGTGTGTGTGTGTGTGTGTGTGTGTGTGTGTGTGTTGGTGTTCCGCATCTCCTTTTGAACCACTGGACCGATTACAACCAAACTTGGCACACGTATGACTTACTGTCTGCAGAGTATCTCTGTGGGGGAAAAGAACCACATGCCTATCAAAGGTGCGAGGGGGTGGGGGGTGTGAAAAAGTAGTGCAGCTCACTCCGCGCGAGTTAAGACCTTAGTCATCCAGCATTTGAGAATGACAGCACTTAGCATCTTACAGATAAACGCCAACTGTTATGAATATTTTTCTCGCCGACAATTGCCACAAAATGATGAAAGGGAGTTTCTCTGGCGGTGCATTAAAACTACCGTATCAGGGACGGCGTTTTAATGTATTACTTCTTTACTACTTATTGTGTTCACGACACATTTTGCAGGCTGTATCCAAATGTACCACTGAATATACCTGTGAAACCTGGTTCAGAAGATATGTCGTCATAAACAATGGAATGCATGAAAAACTGTCGCTTCATACATGACGTTGAAATTTATGACTTCTCTGCAACTAATTCTATTTGTAACAAATTTCGCAGAAACTCTCTACATATTCCGGTGAACATACCTACAAAATTATATTGTTGTACCACACATAGTTTACGAAATATGGTGTCATTAACACTGAGGTGCGTGAAAAATGGTCGCATCGCGCATGATGTATTAATTTATTACGTTTTTACTATTTACTCCATTCGCAAAACCTTCGCAGAAAGTATCCATATCTACTACTGAATGTGCCTGACAAGTTATGTCACTGTCAGCAAATTTTTCAGTAGATATGACGGCACAGAGATTGAGCTGTGTGGAGCCGCACGGGATTAGCCGAGCGGTCTTAGGCGCTGCAGTCATGGACAGTGAGGCTAATCCCGGAGGAGGATCGAGTCCTCCCTCGGACATGGGTGTGTGTGTTTGTCCTTAGGATAACTTAGGTTAAGTAGTGTGTAAGCTTAGGGACTGATGACCTTAGCATAAGATTTCACACACATTTGAACATTTTTGAGTTGTGTGAAAACAGAAACTGCAGGACGAAATTCGTTACAAACGCAGGCGAAATATGTGTATAAATTTGTGTGAAGAATCCCTTATCTAGAAAGGTCCCCTTGAGCCTGTAGACCGATTTCAACAAAACATGGCACACATCTGTGAACAGATACTATGGGAGAAGAACCAGTGAGGGTGATAACTGGAGTGAGAAGGAGGGGATGAGATGGAGAGACAGAGAGGGGAAAGGAGGGAAGAAATGGGCACTGTGAGAGGGAGAGAGAAGTGGACAGAGAGAGGGAAGGAGAAGATGGACAGTTTGGGAGGTGTAACAGATTGGCAGAGAGAGGGACAGAAGGAGATAGAGAGTGGGAAGCTGGAGGAGGTGGATGGAGAGAGGGGAGAGGAGAAGATAGATGGAGAGGAGGACGGAGGAGATGGACAAGGAGAGGAGAAGGAGGAAATGGGCTAATAGAGTTGTAATAGATACATACCTGGTCAACGTTGGGTACTCAGCTAGTGTTTAATAAAGCGAGGACTGTCACAACTAAATTCAGTAACTGTAGGTATAGACAACGTAATATAACGAATAAATAAATTGCCTGGATTTGTATATACAATATGCACAGCTAGCCATTAAAATTGAAACACTGTGGAGGCGGTATGTAACGGACATCAAATTGGCATGAAGTGTACAACACGTCTGAATATGCAAATTATTAGAATTCCAGTGCATCTGTATTAATGAAGAGTATTGTCATGGAAGGAAGCAAAAAGCATCATCTTTCTCATTCATAGCCAACCGAATTTTAATTGGTTGCTCATGTTATGCTACTTGCACGTGATGGAATTCTGCAGCAACATGACCACTACCTATTGAAGTTCAGGAGCCCCATGCTCTATTCCATTCAGAAGCTGAAGGTCACCACACGACTAGCGCCCGAGAGGATGTGTAGGATCATACAGGCACGTCACGTACCTGAAGTCTGGAAATGGACTTGTTTCAGCATCACAAATGCTCACAGGACAGTGTAACGACGATTGAAACACCAATGACTGTCAGCATGACGACCACTGTCGCGGCTTTCTTTGATATGGAAGCTCAGAAAGGTTTAGTAACAGTGGCGCAGCCTTTGACAACACTGGACACAGAGTGGCACCGCATTCTTTTTTCAGGTGATTTCCAATTCTGTGTGCAGTATGATGATGGGTGTATACAGTTGTGGAGGCTTCATTGCCAGATTCCATTCGTCATCATCGTTCAGTCCCAGCATCGAGAGTGACGGTAAATGCGTTCGCAATGTGATCACCTAAGGTTTACAAAGTAGGTAATTTGGACAGCAGACAGAACATTCATGACTTGTTAAGACTGGTAGTTTTGTCCTATCTTTGAGCTTTCTGCGCTGTTACCTTTCAACAATATAACACATGGCAGTGTGTGCCCTATGATGTCCTGACCTCGCTAGAGACAGAGGATTTTCGACTGCTCCTCGAACCACCTGGTTATTAAGACATCTCACCAACTGAAAACATTTTGTTACGGATTACCAACGTACAGGAACGCCACCATTTTTCAGCCCTATGATTAACCAACTATGACACAGGTATGAAGCAGCTTGGAATGACGTGCACGTTTCTGTCAAGTAAGCCGGTTTAAAGCTTTTGTGGTACCAGACGTGGCAATTCAGTGTACTACATTTTGGACCCTATGTGACCCCCACATCACTTACCAATTTAGTAGAGTACTTTCCTGACTGTATTGTTAATCCATATAAGGAAAATTTCAGTATTTGCAATCCTCGCTGGATTTGCAGTTTCTATGGCTAGTGTGTAGAATGGCAGATGGCGTGGACGTAGAAAGCTGTCTCCTATCACCGTCATCGATTATTTTAATACTAGCTGAAGAACCCGACATTGCGCAGGTATTCATTTTGCCAAGGAAAACAAAAAATAAAATAACCGAGATCAACCAGAAAAGTAGTGCGCCTCATTCTATCCGTGCAAACCAAGTTGACATTTGGTGCGTTAGTTGATGAGAGTGCAGCTCGGTTTGTATGAATATTGTCTACACACAGATTGTGTACTGTCGTAGCAGTCCTAGTGGAAATATTCAGTTACGCAGGAGTAGCAGTTCAAGGGGGATTGTCTTGGCAGGCGGTACTGAATCTATTAGCGGGCTGCTGTTTGTCTACATCTACCCCTAAACAGCCGGTATCAGCACCAGACTTCAGTTGGATAAGACCCCCTCTCTGCTACGGTCTGGACTAAAATGCCTAGAATCGCTTCCCTCGACTCTCCACTCTCTGCTTTCAAAAAATTCTACATGTTGGGGACGACTCAAAGCTGTTGCCAATGTGGTGAATGGGAATATATGCTTTTTGCACAAAAACAGGGGAAAGTTGCAAAAACTTCTCACTCTTGATGTATTAAATGCACATTGGTGCTGGCCTCGAGCAGTTCTCCTCGATTGGTCGTGCTCTTCTCTACAAGTGAGGGGCAGGGAGACGCAGTCTGATTGGATAACGAAAGGTTTGGAGCAAAATCAATCACTCTGGCATATTGCTGCCATGGAATCCAGGCTTTTGATGTACACGCAATAAAGGCAAAAATGATAAACTCTGGGGATGTATTTGACGACAGGGTGCCAACCGGCCGGTGTGGCCGAGCGGTTCTAGGCGCTTCAGTCTGTAACCGCGCGGCCGCTACGGTCGCAGGTTCGAATCCTGTCTCTGGCATGGATGTGTGTGATGTCCTTAGGTTAGTTAGATTTAAGTAGTACTAAGTTCTAGGGGACTGATGACCTCAGATGCTAAGTCCCATAGTGCTCAGGGCCATTTGAATCCTTTGACGCGGTGCCTCCTGCCCTCGGCAGATCCAGTACGCTTGCTTCTCCCACAATAGCATAAAGTAGGCAGTGACCTCAGATCCACAAAAAACTGCCCACTTCCTGGGGAGTCGTGCCTCTCCTAATGAGATTCTCTGAGTAACTTCTGCCAACAAAAGGTCCCTGAGACCACACCGGTAGTGAACTGTCCCAGCACAAAAAAGCAAACCTTTTCTCTCAAGCACACAGGCTCAGTATTCATCGTGTAATAACCATGAGGTTGTAGCAGATAATAAACAATTTCATATAGCAATATGTGACAGTAATCTCACAACCTTGAAGAACGACTCCACTGACCATTGCTCCTGCTGCGACACGTCAGCGCCCATAATGTATTACGGGACTCAAACTCCACTTGTCCCATGGATCTAGTTTTGGAGAGCCTCACATTGTCTCACAAGATGTGCATCGTCAAAAAGGGCACTTACATTCATTTCAGCATTGATAATGGCTCATCCTTAGCCATTGACCCCTCTTTCTGCTCTCCACCTGCCACAAATTCCTCTGAGGGGGCCGGCCGTTGTGGCCGTGCGGTTCTAAGCGCGTCAGTTTGGAACCGCGTGACCGCTACGGTCGCAGGTTCGAATCCTGCCTCGGGCATGGATATGTGTGATGTCCTTAGGTTAGTTAGGTTTAAGTAGTTCTAAGTTCTAGGGGACTAATGACCTCAGCAGTTGAGTCCCATAGTGCTCAGAGCCATTTGAACCATTTGAACCTCTGAGGGGGATGTTAATGATCTTCTAAACGATAGTTTGTAAATGATTAATGTAGTAACACAATACAGCCGCTTTCCATCCTTCTTGTCGGTACACACGACTCAGCCCTTGTGTAACTTGGGTCGCATGCGTCATGTCCCGCGCGGTCTCATAACAGCGTTCTGCCAGTTTAGCCAAGTTCGTTGCCTTGTTATCTCCCTCTTATGGCACCTACGGTTTTTCCGATTTCTTCCGTTTTTCGTAGTAACTGAGATATGCCCTTATTTTATAAGTTGCTTTTCGGACCCAATTATTTTAATTTAGACCACCGCTTTACAGTGAGTTACATATACTTTTTGGTTTGAGATAAACTGTGGGACTTGGCTATAACTGTTTCTCCTGTATGATATAAAGTATAATGTAAGCACACTATTCTTAGTGGCCTTATGTGATTATGAACGCTTTTTTAAAATAAAATTTTGTTTAGAAATTGCATATTCCGAAGACTAAATATATTAATCCCCCAATGTACAGATCACCTAATGATGTATTTTAAGAATGTGAAACTGGTCGTTACCTTCCAATAAAGGGCTTTAGCAGCCGATCGGAAGGCTTTTTATTCCAAATCGTGCTACTGTGTCGACCCATGACCCAATATAGTACAGCATGCTGCGAAATTTGCAGATGGAATAAAAACAAAATCCTTCTAGAATGTTTTAATTAGATATTGCAGATATAACACTTTTCTAACTCCTGGAGGGAGGTAACTTAGAAACCTCTTCTTACACCTATAAAGGACGCGGAAGTTCCCAGATAGTTACAAAGGCCGCCGTAGCTAGCCTGTAGGAAGACCTTCAAGCGAATGGTCAACCGCCGTCTAATGTTAGATACCAGGTTCTCAGTGAGAATTCAGGAGATGTCGACCCAATGCCAACAATCTAACCCTGCTAGAGGTGGGTATCTAGCAGGCTTTATACGTAGACGCCGTTGCATAGGGATAGTGGGATAGATTTTTACATCAGTGAATCACATTACTCTAAGGCAACTCCATCGTTTGGGCTTTCGTGATCACCTACCCATATTCATTCGATCCTTTTAATAAGAAATCTGTTTTAGGTACCTAGTTGGTGATGTCCTGTCAAATAGTATTGAGCAGGAGAATGGTGTTCCCTAGGGAAGTGTTCCACGTGTTACCCTCTTTGGCGTAGTCATAAGCAGTACAAATTCTACAGCAAGGAAGCCTGTGCAATCATCCTTATTTGTGAATAGTTTTGCAGTTGTTTGCTCTTCTTAAAATCCTGCAACAGTGATGCCAGTTACAACTTACAGTTAAGAAGTTGGAGGAGAAAGCTACAAGGATTAGTGTGTGTGTGTGTGTTGTCAATTTTAACCATTCCACTTCCCAGACATCCTACATTTTAAAGATTGGTGTGGTTTCTGGGCCTTATTTTTAATTCATAACATTTGTACCTGTAGGATCTGAAGGCAAGCATACCAAAAGCACAGAGTATGTCAGTGTCTTAGCCGTGGGTCTTGGGGAACAGACAAGGTGCGTCTGCGCTAGTTTCATAAGACGTTCGCGGGATCCCGGCTAGACTCTGAGTGTACAGTGTACCGGTCGTACGTGACTTTAATTGACACTAAACACCTTGGGGGTATGAGACTGACTACGGGTGTTCAGGGGTACAGTCCTTAGCCAGTCATCGTATTGAGGCTGAAGAACTGCCGATAACCATCTGGCGATAACTCATTGTGGTACTTTAAGCTTATAAGATCCTAGCAGTTCCAAATTCACCACGCCATTGCTCTTCCGGTTATGGAATACCTATTTTCAAATAGACCAAGAGCAACGAAATCATCTGTGCTGAGAAACTCTCCTTTGAGCGCCCGTATGCTCCAACGAAACCACGTGGTATCCACGTGAACTATGAAGCAGAGTACAAGCCCAAATCCAGAGTTGAAACCTATTGTCACTGTGGTTATTGCATAGATCCAGAGCGTGACGTGAACAACTACCCAATTAAACTCAGAAACTGAGTACAGAGTGATATTTATTATGACATTAATATATTTTAAAATACTGTTAAATGTTCGCCTTCTTTCTGAAAATTTTAGGATGTAAATTTTAATATACTTTTCGTCGCCTACGCATTGGACCCATCTGTAGGACACTTGGCTTCTTCCTTAACCACATTTGCACAAATGGATAGACTTTTCCTTGCATTTCAGCTGAGACTGCACAGATGCATCAACAGGACTAGCCCCATGTATATCAAACGCTTCTCATTCTGTCTGTATTAGCATCGTCATTTGTATATACTTGCACGGCAGTTGACGCACTTTATATGCACAAAGCTTCATAAATGCCAATGTGTAAATAGTAATCAGATGCATCAACAGGACTAGCCCCATGTATATCAAACGCTTCTCATTCTGTCTGTATTAGCATCGTCATTTGTATATACTTGCACGGCAGTTGACGCACTTTATATGCACAAAGCTTCATAAATGCCAATGTGTAAATAGTAATCTTATTCCCACGTATGATGACATAATGGCAGCTTTTCAATAAATAATACGGATTAGTAATACATGACTGCGAGTTTCATTGACCGTCCATTGCGACATCAAGATTTACAGCTCGTGGGATGCAGCAACAATTACCTCAGCGCAGTGGAATATGAGCTACATGCATAAGTGTCCGCAAGAGTGTGCGAGAAGGGGGGGGGGGGGGGGGGAGACTTGTTATTCATTACATAAATCACTCGAATTTTTAGCAATAATTGTCTGAGACTCTAAACAGATTTGCATGGCTAACCGCGACGAGAAAACCTACAGCCTTAGCAATCATGAAGTGCATTGTCCAGTTAGATTTAATATGACCGGGACGTTCTGGAAGAGAGTCTGTGAGGCTCTGGAAGGTACAGACAGGGATGTGGAGCCATGCCGACTCCATTGTCGTGGCCAGCTGCTCTAGGTTGAGGATCCATAGTGTGAACATCCCGATGCTGGTGATTGCACAGAGTCTCGATTGGATTTTAATCTAGGGAGTTTGGTGGCCATGAGAGAACAGTAAACTCAACTTGGTGCTCTTAGGTCCATTTACAAACCCTGCGAGCTGTATGAAACGGTATATTGTCCTGATGGCAGATGCTTTCATGCCGAGGAAAAACAAAATACACTCCTGGAAATGGAAAAAAGAACACATTGACACCGGTGTGTCAGACCCACCATACTTGCTCCGGACACTGCGAGAGGGCTGTACAAGCACGGCACAGCGGACACACCAGGAACCGCGGTGTTGGCCGTCGAATAGCGCTAGCTGCGCAGCATTTGTGCACCGCCGCCGTCAGTGTCAGCCAGTTTGCCGTGGCATACGGAGCTCCATCGCAGTCTTTAACACTGGTAGCATGCCGCGACAGCGTGGACGTGAACCGTATGTGCAGTTGACGGACTTTGAGCGAGGGCGTATAGTGCGCATGCGGGAGGCCGGGTGGACGTACCGCCGAATTGCTCAACACGTGGGGCGTGAGGTCTCCACAGTACATCGATGTTGTCGCCAGTGGTCGGCGGAAGGTGCACGTGCCCGTCGACCTGGGACCGGACCGCAGCGACGCACGGATGCACGCCAAGACCGTAGGATCCTACGCAGTGCCGTAGGGGACCGCACCGCCACTTCCCAGCAAATTAGGGATACTGTTGCTCCTGGGGTATCGGCGAGGACCATTCGCAACCGTCTCCATGAAGCTGGGCTACGGTCCCGCACGCCGTTAGGCCGTCTTCCGCTCACGCCCCAACATCGTGCAGCCCGCCTCCAGTGGTGTCGCGACAGGCGTGAATGGAGGGACGAATGGAGACGTGTCGTCTTCAACGATGAGAGTTGCTTCTGCCTTGGTGCCAATGATGGTCGTATGCGTGTTTGGCGCCGTGCGGGTGAGCGCCACAATCAGGACTGCATACGACCGAGGCACACAGGGCCAACACCCGGCATCATGGTGTGGGGAGCGATCTCCTACACTGGCCGTACACCACTGGTGATCGTCGAGGGGACACTGAATAGTGCACGGTACATCCAAACCGTCATCGAACCCATCGTTCTACCATTCCTAGACCGGCAAGGGAACTTGCTGTTCCAACAGGACAATGCACGTCCGCATGTATCCCGTGCCACCCAACGTGCTCTAGAAGGTGTAAGTCAACTACCCTGGCCAGCAAGATCTCCGGATCTGTGCCCCATTGAGCATGTCTGGGACTGGATGAAGCGTCGTCTCGCGTGTTCTGCACGTCCAGCACGAACGCTGGTCCAGCTGAGGCGCCAGGTGGAAATGGCATGGCAAGCCGTTCCACAGGACTACATCCAGCATGTCTACGATCGTCTCCATGGGAGAATAGCAGCCTGCATTGCTGCGAAAGGTGGATATACACTGTACTAGTGCCGACATTGTGCATGCTCTGTTGCCTGTGTCTATGTGCCTGTGGTTCTGTCAGTGTGATCATGTGATGTATCTGACCCCAGGAATGTGTCAATAAAGTTTCCCCTTCCTGGGACAATGAATTCACGGTGTTCTTATTTCAATTTCCAGGAGTGTATGTAAAAAGGTAGGGAATGCCCCAGACCATAACGCTCCACCCTGGGTTCTTCCAACGACTGTCGCATTGTGTTTTCTCACAGATGATTCATACCAGTGGAGAATAAACCGTGATTCATGTGGAAAGGCCATCTGTCGCCATTCAGTGATCGTCCAGTTGCGTTACTGGTGTGCAATTTCCAGCCTTCGTCGGTGACGAACGGCAGTTATCATGGGTGAATGAACCAGGCACCTGGTGCAAAGGTCCATACACAGCAATTTCCGCTGATCAGTCGTTGACTAACACTGTTGGCAGTCCCTTGGTTCAATACGATGGTCGATTGCTCAACAGTTGCTCGTCTATTTCCCCATACACATCTTCAGAACAGTCGTTCACACAGTCATCGGTGGCCCATGGTGCACCACAGTTACCTATGGCCCACGGTGCACCACAGATGCCTCGGCGCCGATTTTGGATGGCGCCATTTTGCCATGCATGATGTGCTTTAACTATGGCGGCCTGCGAACAGTTCAAAAATCGCTTCGTTTCCGAATTACGATAACGATTGTACAGAATGAGATTTTCGCTCTGCAGCGGAGTGTGCGCTGATATGAAACTTCCTGGCAGATTAAAACTGTGTGCCGGACCGAGACTAGAAATCGGGACCTTTGCCTTTCGCGGGCAAGTGCTGTACCAACTGAGCTTCTTTCAGGAGTGCTAGTCCTGCATGGTTCGCAGGAGAGCTTCTGTAAAGTTTGGAAGGTAGGATACGAGGTACTGGCGGAAGTAAAGCTGTGAGGACGGGGCGTCAGTCGTGCTTGGGTAGCTCAGTTGGTAGAGCACTTGCCCGCGAAAGGCAAAGGTCCCGAGTTCGAGTCTCGGTCCGGCACACTTTTAATCTGCCAGGAAGTTTCATATCAGCGCACACTCCGCTGCAGAGTGAAAACTCATTCTGGAAACATTCCCCAGGCTGTGGCTAAGACATGTCTCCGCAATATCCTTTCTTTCAGGAGTGCTAGTCCTGCATGGTTCGCAGGAGAGCCTCTGT
Organism: Schistocerca serialis cubense; assembly: GCF_023864345.2. NCBI lineage: Eukaryota > Metazoa > Arthropoda > Insecta > Orthoptera > Acrididae > Schistocerca > Schistocerca serialis. Next base: position 230,887,307 of record NC_064639.1, read on the forward strand.
AAAGTTTGGAAGGTAGGAGACAAGGTACTGGCGGAAGTAAAGTTGTGAGGACGGGGCGTGAGTCGTGCTTGTGTAGGTCAGTTGGTAGAGCACTTGCCCCCGAAAGGCAAAGGTTCCGAGTCTCGGTCCGGCAAACAGTTTTAATCTGCCAGAAAGTTTCAACGATTGTACAGTTCCCTCCCCTCTCCTTCCCCCCGACATGCTGTATGTACTCTCCACTTCTAGTGCTGACATCTGCCGTCTTGTGAGTGGTCATTGATCATTGACGTTGAACATAAGTAGTGGTCTCATTAGTGACTGGATCGTGTATTTATCTTCTCTTAATGATAGTCTGTAATGGAAATACATGAACCGTGCAAGGGTAAGTTTTTACACAGTAACTGCAATCAGTCAAGTATAGTCCAAAACAAATACACTCCTGGAAATTGAAATAAGAACACCGTGAATTCATTGTCCCAGGAAGGGGAAACTTTATTGACACATTCCTGGCGTCAGATACATCACATGATCACACTGACAGAACCACAGGCACATAGACACAGGAAACAGAGCATGCACAATGTCGGCACTAGTACAGTGTATATCCACCTTTCGTCCCTCCATTCACGCCTGTCGCGACACCACTGGAGGCGGGCTGCACGATGTTGGGGCGTGAGCGGAAGACGGCCTAACTGTGTGCGGGACCGTAGCCCAGCTTCATGGAGACGGTTGCGAATGGTCCTCGCCGATACCCCAGGAGCAACAGTGTCCCTAATTTGCTGGGAAGTGGCGGTGCGGTCCCCTACGGCACTGCGTAGGATCCTACGGTCTTGGCGTGCATCCGTGCGTCGCTGCGGTCCGGTCCCAGGTCGACGGGCACGTGCACCTTCCGCCGACCACTGGCGACAACATCGATGTACTGTGGAGACCTCACGCCCCACGTGTTGAGCAATTCGGCGGTACGTCCACCCTGCCTCCCGCATGCCCACTATACGCCCTCGCCCAAAGTCCGTCAACTGCACATACGGTTCTCGTCCACGCTGTCGCGGCATGCTACCAGTGTTAAAGACTGCGATGGACCTCCGTATGCCACGGCAAACTGGCTGACACTGAAGGCGGCGGTGCACAAATGCTGCGCAGCTAGCGCCATTCGACGGCCAACACCGCGGTTCCTAGTGTGTGCGCTGTGCCGTGCGTGTGATCATTGCTTGTACAGCCCTCTCGCAGTGTCCGGAGCAAGTATGGTGGGTCTGACACACCGGTGTCAATGTGTTCTTTTTTCCATTTCCAGGAGTGTATACACTCCTGGAAATTGAAATATGAACACCGTGAATTCATTGTCCCAGGAAGGGGAAACTTTATTGACACATTCCTGGCGTCAGATACATCACATGATCACACTGACAGAACCACAGGCACATAGACACAGGAAACAGAGCATGCACAATGTCGGCACTAGTACAGTGTATATCCACCTTTCGTAGCAATGCAGGCTGCTATTCTCCCATGGAGACGATCGTAGAGATGCTGGATGTAGTCCTGTGGAACGGCTTGCCATGCCATTTCCACCTGGCGCCTCAGTTGGACCAGCGTTCGTGCTGGACGTGCAGACCGCGTGAGACGACGCTTCATCCAGTCCCAGACATGCTCAATGGGGCACAGATCCGGAGATCTTGCTGGCCAGGGTAGTTGACTTACACCTTCTAGAGCACGTTGGGTGGCACGGGATACATGCGGACGTGCATTGTCCTGTTGGAACAGCAAGTTCCCTTGCCGGTCTAGGAATGGTAGAACGATGGGTTCGATGACGGTTTGGATGTACCGTGCACTATTCAGTGACCCCTCGACGATCACCAGTGGTGTACGGCCAGTGTAGGAGATCGCTCCCCACACCATGATGCCGGGTGTTGGCCCTGTGTGCCTCGGTCGTATGCAGTCCTGATTGTGGCGCTCACCTGCACGGCGCCAAACACGCATACGACCATCATTGGCACCAAGGCAGAAGCGACTCTCATCGCTGAAGACGACACGTCTCCATTCGTTCCTCCATTCACGCCTGTCGCGACACCACTGGAGGCGGGCTGCACGATGTTGGGGCGTGAGCGGAAGACGGCCTAACGGTGTGCGGGACCATAGCCCAGCTTCATGGAGACGGTTGCGAATGGTCCTCGCCGATACCCCAGGAGCAACAGTGTCCCTAATTTGCTGGGAAGTGGCGGTGCGGTCCCCTACGGCACTGCGTAGGATCCTACGGTCTTGGCGTGCATCTGTGCGTCGCTGCGGTCCGGTCCCAGGTCGACGGGCACGTGCACCTTCCGCCGACCACTGGCGACAACATCGATGTACTGTGGAGACCTCACGCCCCACGTGTTGAGCAATTCGGTGGTACGTCCACCCGGCCTCCCGCATGCCCACTATACGCCCTCGCTCAAAGTCCGTCAACTCCACATACGGTTCACGTCCACGCTGTCGCGGCATGCTACCAGTGTTAAAGACTGCGATGGAGCTCCGTATGCTACGGCAAACTGGCTGACACTGACGGCGGCGGTGCACAAACGCTGCGCAGCTAGCGCCATTCGACGGCCAACACCGCGGTTCCTGGTGTGTCCGCTGTGCCGTGCGTGTGATCATTGCTTGTACAGCCCTCTCGCAGTGTCCGGAGCAAGTATGGTGGGTCTGACACACCGGTGTCAATGTGTTCTTTTTTCCATTTCCAGGAGTGTATTATCTGTAAATAAAGTGAATGCTATGTATTTTATATACATCTCTGCAGCTGGAGCAACTAATCCTTTCATACATTAAAACTGGATAAGTTCAATTCCTTCGTTATTGATAATCCTGATTAACATCTAATAGCTCCCCAACATGGGCTGCCTAACCGCACACCACAAGTCTAAAAACGTTTAGAGATAGAACGTCTGGTTTTTTACTGTTTAATAATTCTGGAATTTAAAGGAGCTTTGGAGGACTTACGGTCAAACAAGACAGAAGGGATAGATAACAGTCCATCAGAATTTCTAAAATCATTGGGGGAAGTGACAACAAAACGACTATTCACGTTGGTGTGTAGAATATATGAGTCTGGCGATATACCATCTGACTTTCGGAAAAGCATCATCCACACAATTCTGAAGACGGCAAGAGCTGACAAGTGCGAGAATTATCGCACAATCAGCTTAACAGCTCATGCATCGAAGCTGCTTACAAGAATAATATACAGAAGAATGGAAAAGAAATTGAGAATGAGCTAGGTGACGATCAGTTTGGCTTTAGGAAAAGTAAAGGGACGAGAGAGGCGATTCTGACGTTACGGCTAATAATGGAAGCAAGCCTAAAGAAAAATCAAGACACTTTCATAGGATTTGTCGACCTGGAAAAAGCGTTCGACAATATAAAATCTGTTCGAGATTCTGAAAAAAGTAGGGGTAAGCTATAGGGAGAGACGGGTCATATACAATATGTACAACAACCAAGAGGGAATAATAAGAGTGGACGATCAAGAACGCAGTGCTCGTATTAAGAAGGGTGTAAGACAAGGCTGTAACCTTTCGCCCCTACTCTTCAATCTGTACATCGAGGAAGCAATGATGGAAATAAAAGAAAGGTTCAAGAGTGGAATTAAAATACAAGGTGAAAGGATATCAATGATACGATTCGCTGATATTGCTATCCTGAGTGAAAGTGCAGAAGAATTAAATGGTCTGCTGAACGGAATGAACAGTCTAATGAGTACACAGTATGGTTTGAGAGTAAATCGGAGAAAGACGAAGGTAATGAGAAGTAGTAGAAATGAGAACAGCGAGAAACTTAACATCAGGATTGATGGTCACGAAGTCAATGAAGTTAAGGAATTCTGCTACCTAGGCAGTAAAATAACCAATGACGAACGGAGCAAGGAGGACATCAAAAGCAGACTCGCTATGGCAAAAAAGGCATTTCTGGCCAAGAGAACTCTACCAATATCAAATACCGGCCTTAATTTGAGGAAGAAATTTCTGAGGATGTACGTCTGGAGTACAGCATTGTATGGTAGTGAGACATGGACTGTGGGAAAACCGGAACAGAAGAGAATCGAAGCATTTGACATGTGGTGTTATAGACGAGTGTTGAAAATTAGGTGGACTGATAAGGTAAAGAATGAGGAGGTTCTACGCAGAATCGGAGAGGAAAGGAATATGTGGAAAACATTGATAAGGAGAAGGGACAGGATGATAGGACATCTGCTAAGACATGAGGGAATGACTTCCATGGTACTAGAGGGAGCTGTAGAGGGCAAAAACTGTAGAGGAAGACAGAGATTGGAATACGTCAAGCAAATAATTGAGGACGTAGGTTGCAAGTGCTACTCTGAGATGAAGAGGTTAGCACAGGAAAGGAATTCGTGGCGGGCCACATGAAAAAAAAAAGAAATAAAATAAAAAAAAATCTGGAAACTTTTTGGACATGCTGTGACGTACTGCACATTTGTACAAATGAATAGATTGTGATGTGCTACACATTCGTACAAATGGGTAGACTTATCCTTGCATTTCGTCTGAATCTGAACAGATGCATCAACAGGTCAGTCCACCTATCAAGAGGATAATGTCTCGTTCTTTTTTCTTTCAGGGCGACTGACATATACCGCTGGATAATGGGCTGGGAAGGGGGGGGGGGGAGGGGTGAAACCGGCAGTGGCTTTTAATATAAAAAGAAACGTACAACTAGTGCTCAAACGTTATTCAAAATCAATAGTACTGTTTCGGAATCTGCATCAACATTCTCCAATACTGGACAAAAATTTTGTCTTATGTTCGTAGTAAAGTCTAATTAGTCTGCTAGTGGTAAGAATGTAGTTTACTACGGTCATGCTGAAAGTAGTGAACAACAATTTTTAAATCTCTTAGTATTTGTTTTTTAGAGTAGCCAAGTACATCGTCGCAATCTACAGCCTTTTCTCTCACTTTTAAACGTACTCCCCACTTCTTTGCACACATTTTGCCAACGTTTCCCAAATTTGAAAATACCCTTACGACAGAACTCCATCCCAGCTGCATGAAGACACTGAATCCAAAGAGTGCTACTTAATACGCTGGCGTTTTGTTACAGATTCCTAGTGAAGTAACCAGCTTACATCGCCTGCCACAATACCTGTCCAAAAATCATCACCTTCATTTCGATATTCCGGGAGAAAGGATTTTGGCTGATTGTTCTTCTCTGAAGTTTGTGGTCTTCGGTTAGTGAAATTGCGGCACAAGGGTGCTACCTTCTTGATAACCTAAGCTATAAGTCATTTCTTGGAATGCACTGTGTTCTCCTACAAGCCTAGCAGCGGCTTCATTCGCTGTGACACGCCTGTCTCCCCTAACGAGCTCACCAACTCTATCCATGTTGTGTTCTGTGGAGGCAGTTTGTGGGCGATTGCTACGAGGCCCATCTTTGAAGCGCTTCACCCATCTCGTAACGCTGGTAGCACCTATGCACAGATATCCGAGGTGATTTTCAGAAGCAGATTTCCCCTCTTTAACAAGGAAATCAATGGCACCGCAGGTACATGATGTAGCTGTTTGATTCCGCATGTCCTCTCAGGCGCTAGTCACGTGTTGCCTCAACATCAGTGCACGGTGTGCAGAACGGTGCACGTGAAGCCAATGAGTCGATTTTCACTTGACTGTTTTGGGGTTTCGATCTATGAGACCAGCAATATCACGCAACGATAAACGGCAGTCTCGATAAACAGCGAAATCCGACCCTTAGTTACATGCACAGCCAACTAACATTCACACACGACTTATGAATAAGAAACAAACTGTGTATTCTTTCTTTCCATACAAAACGTAGATGGCGTTACTCACTGAAATCCTAATAACTTGCATATTCGAAGATGCTAATTTGACATCCATTGCATTTCGCCTTCACAAAGTTCATATTGCACATACAAGTTAATGCAACATCAGCATGTGTCCGTAATATCTGCAGTTACCCAGTTTTGTTACGACATTCCCCGCTTTATTATACATTCATCCCCCGACCGCTGTGGCTGAGCATTCTGACGCTTCAATGCGGTCGCAGGTTCGAATCCTGCCTCGGGCATGGATGTGTGTGATGTCCTTAGGTTAGCTAGGTTTAAGTAGTTCTAAGTCTAGTGGACTGATGACTTTAGATGTTAAGTCCCATAGTGCTTAGAGCCATTTGAATTTGAAACATTCATCTTTAGTTGCTACTACTTCAAAAATAAGATGGTGTACCTGTGGTTTTCGAGTCAATCTATCTGCACAGTCCATTCGCATTAATGTGACGATTGCCTAAGTTGGATGTCAATGCGCAATACCACCTACAATGGCAGGTGACACCACTAGCAGTGAAGATATATAAAGAATGGGCTAGATAGAGCAGCAATCAGTCGTAGAATTAAGTTGCTTTAGTATGACATTTATAGTCACAACGCCGATCAGATTTCGACCTATGTCAGGTCATTATCAATGGTAAAACAAATACAAGAGTATATATTACAATGTGATTTACAAAAGTTATAAGTCCATCACATCGTTGTCTTTTAATGTTAGCACTACATACCAGTGCGGAATTATCATATTATTCTTATTTCTCGGCCACTAAGTGCGACATATTGAAATGATGCTTACAAGCGCTACTAGCGCCAACAAAGTGCATTTTGAAAATAAAGTTCACGTTATACCTTTTGTCAAGTAACAACTAATTAAGTTAAGACAGGTCCCAACACGACAAAATATGCAATACTTCCTATAACGTACTTTACGTAGCCATATCAGTCTTACAATTAATTTTAGCCCATGAGGCGTAAACTGTGACTGTTATGTGCTATAGTAATTTTAAACATCTAGCACATTGCAGACATGAGAAAAAGTAAGAATTGTAATTTTGCATAGTTTTACTCATAATAATTTCATGTTACTACTTAGTTACTATACAACATAAATATTACAAAAAATGTCGTCAAAACTGTAAACTTCAGGTGCAGCTCATAGAGGGCGCCATACGCAAAACCGATGTGTACTGTGAAACCAACATATAATTTTACGGCAGTAATGGTTGAACTGTGTAAGCATTCACTTGAGCACGAACAACTGCTATAATTCTGCACTGGTATGTAATGTTAACATTAAAAGATAACGATGTGATGGACTTATAACTTTTGTAAATCACATTGTAATATATACTCTTGTATTTGTTTTAGCATTGATAATGACCTGACACAGGTCGAAATCTGATCTGCGTTGTGACTATAAATGTCATGCTAAAGCAACTTAATTCTACTACTGATTGCTGCTCTATCTAGCCCAATATAACCACAGTCGTTGCGTGCACCCACCCCATGGAGGGCAACCTGATATATAAAGAATGTCTCGGGGGGGGGGGGGGGCGGGGAGGGGGGCTGCAGATAACCTCTGTGGTGCACCATGGGTCATATATGACAGGCGTTAGTGGTTAGTGACGGCTGCAGAGATATGTATGGACGAATAGATGTATATGTTTTGAGGAACTGACCGCCGAGATGAACCAGAATGAAGCAATGTCTCCTCAACGACCGTTAAGCAAACGTTCCTGCATATGAGCATGTGTAGCAGCCACAGGGTTCATGCATCCATGATGACTGGTCTTCACCGACGACAAAGGTTGCAACTTGCACGATAATACCGTAACCGGGTGACCACTGAGGGGCTACAGGTGGCCTTTTCAGATGAATCACCTTTTGTACTCAAATAGACAGATGGCTGTTGTCGTGTACGGCTCTGCAACGATCGTTGGAAAGGTCCAAGCTGGAAGAACGAGCTTTATGGCCTGGGGAATGTTTTGGCGGCATTCTTTGGATGATTTCGTCACTCTGCAGAGCACAGTAGATCAACAAATGTATGCATCTATCCTTGGGGACCATGTCTATCCCTACATGCATTTGGTTTTTGCCTTGGCACGATGGCACCTACCAACAGGACAATGAAACGTGTCACGCAGCTATGGTCTGCCTGCGTGCTTCGAAGAGCAGCAGCATGCGTTTACTGTACTCCCCTGGCCACAAAACTCCGCCGAATTAAACACGCTCGAGAAGCTGTGGGAACGCCTATATCAGGCTGTTCTTGCTATGGACCCTCAACTTAGAGACCTAGTCCAGCCGCCGATGGCACTGGAATTAGCATGGTCCCACACTCCTTTTGGTATCTTCCACATCACTGACTCTAAATTCAAATGGCACCAAGCACTATGGGACTTAACATCTAAAGTCATGAGTCCCATAATCTTAGATCTACTTAAACCTAACTAACCTAAGGACATCACACACATCCATGCCCGAGGCAGGATTCGAATCTACGACCGTAGCAGCAGCGCAGTTCCGGACTGAAGCGCCCAGAACCGCTCGGACACAGCGGCCGGCTCACTGTCTCTCTTCCTACACTTCCGCGCTGCTAATGTGGGTTATTCAGGCTTTTGACAGGTGATCACATTAATATGAGTTGACTGCGTATTATGTTAAAAATTGACAGAAGGAATAACTGCACGGGGGTTTTTATTTGTAATACGTTAGCTGTTAATACATTCACAAGTTGCAGATTCATTCACACCTTCTAAAAATGTAGCAGTTGTATTGCTGATCTCATCAGTCCGAAGGCTGGCTTCATCCAGGTCTGCACACTAGTCTTTTCCGCAGAAGCCTACTCATCTATGCGTAACTATTGAAACATACATCCGCTTGAATCTGTTTACTGTACTCAAGCCTTGGTCAGACTGTACAGTTTTTACCTACTGTCTTCCCTGCAATACCAAATTAACTATTGCTCAACATGTATCTTATCAATTGAAGATTTCTATTAGCTAAGTTGTGCCGTAACGTTCCTTTCTACCAAATTCGTTGCAGTACTTTCTCATTAGACGCTAGATCTACCCATCCAATCAGCCGTCTCCAGTAGCATCACATTTCAAAAGCTTCCACTCTTCTCTTGTCTGCAGTGCCTATCGCTGACCTTTGACTTCAGTATAAGGTTATGTAAATTGTGTCAGCTACCGTGGGAGTCAGTACAGACACAAAAAAAGGGAGAGATGATGGGATGGCTGGTTGCAGGAATCCCATATAAAAGTTGTAAATTGTCGTAGCTGTGTTGCGAAAGTACCAGAGCTCCAAGCCCTAATAGAAAGCACTGATGCTCAAATCATTGTAGGCACTGAAAGCTGGCTAAAGCCGGATATAAGCTCAGCCGAAATTTTGCGAAGAACCTGACGGTGTTCCGAAAGGATATGCTAAACACGGTTGGCGGTGGCGTGTTTGTTGCTGTCAGAAGTAGTTTAACTTGTCGCAAAATTGAAGTAGATAGTTCCTGTGAGTTAGTATGGGCAGAGGTCATTGTTGGCAACCGGAATAAAATAATAATTTGATCCTTTTAGCCGTGCGGGATTAGCCGAGCGCTCTATGGCGCTGCAGTCATGAACTGTGCTGCTGGTACCGGTGGAGGTTCGAGTCCTCCCTCCGGCATGGGTGTGTGTGTTTGTCCTTAGGATAATTTAGGTTAAGTAGTGTGTAACCTTAGGGACTGATGACCTTAGCAGTTAAGTCCCCTAAGATTTCACACACATTTGAACATTATGGATCCTTACTGACCTCCCAATTCAGATGATACATTTACTGAAAGGTTCAAAGAAAATTTGAGTTTCAGTTTAAACACGTACCCTACTCATATGATAATACTTGGTGGTAACTTCAACTTACCCTCGATATGTTGGCGAAAATACATGTTTATTTCCAGGGGCACGCATAAAATATCATCCGAAATTGTGCTAAACCTTTTTCTGAAAATTATTTCGAGCAGTTAGTTCATGAGCCCACGCGAATAGTAAACGGTTGTGAAAACACGCTTGACCTCGTAGCAACAAATAATCCTGCGTTAATAACGAGCATCAAAACAGATTCAGAGACTAGTGAACTCAGGGCTGTCGTAGCAAGATTGAATATTTTAATCCTCAAATCCTCGAAAAATAAGCGAAAAATGTATCTATTTAAGCAAGCACTTGACGCCTTCCTGAGAGACAATCTTCACTCATTCCAAATTAATAATATATGTGTAGACCAGATGTGGCTTAGATTCAAAGGAATAGTATCAGCAGCAATTGAGAGATTTATACCAAATAAATTAACACGCGACGGAGCTGATCCTCCTTGGTACACAAAACGGTTAGAGCACTGTTGCAGAAACAACGAAACAAACACGCGAAATTTAAACAGACGCAGAATCCCCAAGATTGGCGATCTTTTACAGAAGCTCGAAATTTAGCGCGGACTTCAATGCCTATAATAGTTTCCACATCGAAACTTTGTCTCGAAACCTGGCAGAAAATCCAAAGATATTCTTGTCGTATGTGAAGTATGTTAGCGCCAAGAAATAATCAATGCCTTCTCTGCGCGATAGCAATGCAGATATTATCGAAGACAGTGTTGCCAAAGCAGAGTTACTAAACACAACCTTCCTTCACAAAAGAAGACGAAGTAAATATTCCAGAAGAACAGCTGCCAACACGATTAACGTAGAAGTAAATATCTTCGGAGTAGTGAAGCAACTGAAATCACTTAATAAAAGCAAGTCTTCTGGTCCAGACTGTATACCAATTAGGTTCCTTTCGGAGTATGCTGATGCATTAGCTCCATACTTAAATATCATCTAGAACCGTTTGCTCGACGAAAGATCCGTACCCAAAGACTGGAAAGTTGCACAGGTCACACGAATATTCAAGACAGGTAGTAGGAGTAATCTACTAAATTACAGGCGCATATCGTTAACGTCGATATGCAGCAGGATTTTAGAACATATATTGTGTTCGAACATAATGAATTACCTCGAAGAAAACGGTCTATTGAAACACAGTCAACATGGGTTTAGAAAACATCGTTCTTGTGAAACACAACTAGTTCTTTATTCACATGAAGAGCTGAGTGCTATTGACAATGGATTTCAGATCGATTCTGTATTTCTGGATTTCCGGAAGGCTTTTGACACGGTACCACACAAGCGGCTCGTAGTGAAATTGCGTGCTTATGGAATATCGTCTCAGTTATGTGACTGGATCTATGATTTCCTGTCAGAGAGGTCACAGTTCGTAGTAATTGACGGAAAGTCATCGAGAAGAACAGAAGTGATTTCTGGCGTTCCCCAAGGTAGTGTTATAGGCCCTTTGCTGTTCCTTATCTATATAAACGATTTAGAAGTCAATCTGATCAGCCGTCTTCGGTTGTTTGCTGATAGCGCTGTCGTTTATCGGCTAATAAAATCATTAGAAGATCAAAACAAACTGCAAAACGATTTAGAAGAAATATCGGAATGGTGCGAAAAGTGGCAGTTGACCTTAAATAACGAAAAGTGTGAGGTCATCCACATGAGTGCTAAAAGGAACTCGTTAAACTTCGGTTACACGATAAATCAGTCTAACCTAAAAGCCTTAAATTCAACTAAATACCTAGGTATTACAGTTACCAACAACTTAAATTGGAAGGAACACATAGAAAATGTTGTGGGGAAGGCTAACCAAAGACTGCGTTTTATTGGAGGGACACTTAGAAAATGTAACAGACTTATTAAGGAGACTGCCTGCACTACGCTTGTCCGTCCTCTTTTGGAATACTGCTGCGCAGTGTGGGATCCTTACCAGATAGGACTGACGGAGTGCATCTAAAAAAGTCAAAGAAAGGCAGCACGTTTTGTATTATCGCGAAATATGGGAGAGAGCGTGACAGAAATGATACAGGATTTGGGATGCACATCATTAAAAGAAAGGCGTTTTTCGTTGCGACGGAATCTTCTCACGAAATTCCTATCACCAACTTCGTCCTCCGAATGCGAAAATATTTTGTTGACACCGACTTACATAGGGCGGAACAATCACCAAGATAAAATAAGGGAAATCAGAGCTCGTACGGAAAGATATAGGTGTTCATTCTTTCCGCACGCTATACGAGATTGGAATAGTAGAGAATTGTGTAGGTGGTTCGATGAACCCTCTGCCAGGCACTTAAATGTGATTTGCAGAGTATCCACGTAGATGTAGATGTAGAATATGATTCATACGTAACACTTTTAAATTAACAGAATTGTTTATTTATAAAAAATAACTTCTTGTTATGAAGTGGCTTCCTGTACCACCTACATTCAGCCGTGTTGACATATGATTACTCCTCGCAGAAAGCGGGCTTGTTACTGTCTTGCTGTTAGTCAGTGCTGATGCTCTCGAAGACTGTGATCGAACTGGAGCCGATCAGCGTTGACAGGGAGAGCTGAATTCTTACTCACTGTAAGGATGGCTTTGGGGGGGGGGGGGGGGGGGGTGTTGGCGCTGCTCGCTGTTTCCGTTGGCTTGGCGGTCTGCGCCTTCTAGGTGAGGTTAGGCGGCGCTGCGCTGGTCGATGTGCAGTCGATGCTTTAGGTCTGCACACTTTATAACAGTTAATAGAGGTCATTGAAGAAAACAGAAAGATGACAGAGATATCCGGTTAGGCGAATTTAGGTAAATAACAATTGGACCAGAAAACATTATAGTGGTAGTATGAATCGGTTTGAATAAAGAGCGAAAAGAGTGAGTTGCTGTTAGTAGTTCAGAAATAGAGTTATTTTCATCAGGTATAAACGCCGACAGCAGAAACAGATTCGACACCGCCGAAAAAAGCGAAGACCCAACGGTCGTAGGGCAAGGCGATGCTGACCAGGAGAACATGACAAGTGCCACAACCTGAGTTCCCAAGGACTTCGCATGGTGAAAAAGGAGTCAGAATAAGCGAACAAGTGTCTCGCAGTATCTGTAGATACTTGGCTTTTCTGAGAAAAGGACGTTCACAATTTTCGATGTAATTTAGACACGTTTCAATGGGCGATAATCTCAGCCAAAAGGCGTAGCAAACTGTGTAGCGTCGCGGCATCTCTGTTTGGCACCCAGTGTACCAAACCCTGTTATTGTTTTCATTTTATTTTATTTATTTATTGTTTATTTTCATTTATTGACCCATTTCCGTAGAAGATTATTACACGAATTTTTCTTATGAAGTTAGCGGATACAAATGCGTGATGTTAACAGTAAAATTATTACTGGATATCACGATAAGTGTCATACATTTATTGTATAATAAATATGTGTTTGGTATTGTCAGGGGTTAGTCTTTTTAAATTCTCGTATTTCGACCTGCTATCAATTCTTACAGTAGTGCTTGTTTTATTCCTTTTTTTTGTCGTCAGGAAAATTTGGTGCATTCCTTTGAATGATATGATTGGCCGGCCGGGGTAGCCGAGCGGTTCTAGGCGCTACAGTCTGGAACTGCGCGACCGCTACGGTCGCAGGTTCGCATCCTGCTTCGGGCATGGATGTGTGTGATGTCCTTAGGTTAGTTAGGTTTAAGTAGTTCTAAGTTCTAGGGGACTGATGACTTCAGCAGTTAAGTCCCATAGTGCTCAGAGCCATTTGAACCATTTGATACCGATTGTAGAAACATTCGAAACATAGAAAATTTGAATACAACGAGCATTGCGCCAATGCAGGTTTCCTACAATGACATTTCTTCGTATGAATCTCATTCCGGAAAGAAAAATCGTTAACATTGCTGAAGATTTCATCTGCTGGCAAAAATTTCACAACAAACCACGCATAAAATACAACTCTAACGGAAACAGGACCTCTCGGCTGAATATGAACCAAGATACACTACACAAATTTCATCGAAAAAATTTCAAATAATTTTTCTCATTCATTTATCGATTTTTTAAAAGTCATTCACCAAATATACCGTGTCTCCATAAATGTTTACCCTGGCTTCAAGATTAAAAACTGTATTTATTATACTTATGATTGTAATGATCGTTTCTTGCTGCAGGTCTACTAGGGAGGCCAGGAAGTTTCTGTACAGCTGTGTGTAATTCAACACTTCCTCCTCAGGGAGCGCTGTGTAAGCCTTATCGCAAAAATGGCTCCCCCCCCCCCCCCCCCAAGGAGAAAGCTGAAAGTGTTGTGAGAATAGCGGAAATCAAATCACCGATTACTGTGGAGCGGAAGTCTGTGTCCCATTATGGAATGAAAGCACCTTATGTCAAGTTAATCAGAACATGAATGGGAACTTTTTTAGTAGTGGGTCGATTCAGGAGAAGACAAGCAGCGGCAGACAATATGTTTTGGAGGAGACTGTGGAGGCGGCTCAAATTGCATTCACGATGTCTCCACATAAATCGATGAGACAAGTTTCGTGGGTGCTTCAATTGCGAAAGAGTACACTGCATAAAGTGGTAGACGTCTTAAATTCCATGCGAGCTATGTCCATACTGTCCAGGCACTACAATCAGATGACTGCCCATATCGCGAACAGTTTGCATTGGACATGCTGAACCGTTTGGATGGGGACAATGATTTCTTGAAAATTTCATATTTGTGGGTCAGTTAACCGCCATAATGTCCGTATCTGCGGATCAGAAAGCCCTCATGTCGTACGAGGACAAATTCGGGACAGTGCAAGGGTTAATGTATGGTGTGCGATAATGTGTGATCGAGTGACTGGTCTGTTTTTCTTCCTTGAAAGCAATGTCAGTGGATATGTTTACCTACACACATTGGTGAGTTATGTCCTTCCACAGCTACAGAATATGCAGGACACTCTCATCTGTCAGCAAGATGGCGCTCCCACTCATTGCGCTCTAGAAGTCCGCGATTCTCTTAACGAAATCTTCCCCATCAGGTGGACTGGCACAGGCGGCCCAGTTCCTTGGCCCTCGAGATCACTTTAGATTACACCCTTAGATTTCTTTCTTTGGGGGTATGTGAAAGATATTGTGAACAAAACAGCAGTTCCTGATATTGTGAGGTTGCGACAACGCATCAGAGGTGCCATTACCATAATCACAGAACACATGGTACAGATTGTGTGCCAAGAGATTGAACACCGGCTTGATAGAATGAGATTTTCACTCTGCAGCGGAGTGTGCGCTGATATGAAACTTCCTGGCAGATTAAAACTGTGTGTCGAACCGAGACTCGAACTCGGGACCTTTGCCTATCGCGGGCAAGTGCTCTACCATCTGAGCTACCCAAGCACAACTCACGGTCCTCACAGCTTTAATTCAGCCAGTACCTCGTCTCCTACTTCCCAAACTTCACAGAAGCTCTCCTGCGAACCTTGCAGAACTAGCATTTCTGGAAGAAAGGATATAGCGGAGACATGGCTTAGTCACAGCCTGGGGGATGTTTCCAGAAAGAGATTTTCACTCTGCAGTGGAGTGTGCGCTGATATGAAACTTCCTGGCAGATTAAAACTGTGTGCCGGACCGAGACTCGAACTCGGCACCTTTGCCTTTCGCGAGAAAGTGCTCTACCACTTTCTTTCAGGAGTGCTAGTTCTGCAAGGTTCCCAGGAGAGCTTCTGTAAAATATGGAACGTAGGAGACGAGGTACTGGCAGAAGTAAAGCTCTGAGGAGAGGGTGTGAGTCGTGCTTGTGTAGGTCAGATGGTAGAGCACTTGCCCGCGAAAGGCAAAGGTCCCGAGTTCGAGTCTCGGTCCGGCACACAGTTTTTATCTGCCAGGAAGTTTCACCAGCTTGATAAATTGCGTTTTAACAGCAGTGTATATGTTGAGGTGATTTAAATGTTGAAGCGTATTACTGTAGTAAATGCTTATGTAAGGCTCAACACTTAATGCTCAACACTTAATCAGTAGAGGTATATGTGGTAAAAGGCATGTTTCATTCACTCTATCCAATAAATACTTACATTGCTTTGGGTAAACTTTTATGGACACCCTGTACGAGTAGTAGACGAATAAGGGCAAATTCATTCCATTATACAATGGAGAACATTCGTGCAGTAACTTTGTACGCAGATGAGTAAATAAGTGAAAAACAGAAATAAAAATAATAATAGCGAAGTGAGAAGCCGCGACGCTATCAACTGTATCACCGTTTCAACTGAACTCTTCACTCGCTAAAGGGCGCATAAGGCACCTCGAAAACTTCTACCGCCTTTTCTCAGACACGAGCGAGTGTGTACGGATAAGGCGAGATATGTGTTCGCTTATTTCGACCACTCTTACACCGAGCGAAGTTTCTGGGAAATCAGGCTACCTCACTTGCTGTGTTCTCCTCGCGAGTGATTTTTGGAAATGTCAGTGTGCAATGTCGGCAGATAATGCTCGTAACGAGAAAACCGTCACAGGACAGTATTGCCGAATTTTCGGTGGA
Organism: Schistocerca serialis cubense; assembly: GCF_023864345.2. NCBI lineage: Eukaryota > Metazoa > Arthropoda > Insecta > Orthoptera > Acrididae > Schistocerca > Schistocerca serialis. Next base: position 230,903,486 of record NC_064639.1, read on the forward strand.
AGGCTACTTTACGCTGTCAAGACGAAGCGTAGCGCGGCACTGTAGAAGAGGCTGTTTTTGCTCCACGACGACCACCCAGCGACCCAGCTCACTCCCCACGGGATACAGTATCACACTCTGCTCCTCTGGGTATCAGATTTCCCCTCTCCTTCCCCTCCCCTACTCTCTTGACATGGTACGCAGTATCTTCTTGGCTAAACGAACCATTTAATTACGACAAGATGGTTTTATAGCTGGAACTCATCCTGAACAGACTTGGAAAACCAAGGTCTTACCCAAGTCATACATTTTTGGGAAAACTTTGAAGGGTGAATATACAGAGGTCACTGACACCATCCCCACCAAACCTAATTTTTAGCAGCTATAATTAAAACTTCGTGAACGACCCTCGTGTATGCCTCTGTACGCTCCCTAATCGCACATAACTCGTTATTATGACCCTATGCTAGAAACAGGGTGGTTCAGCTGCGCCTACTGCTGTCGTTTTACACAACCCGCAATATAATCTCTGTTATTCAAAATCACGCGCAAGATTTTCATATTTTATCGGCTGCTACGTGCCAGCTATTAGTCCTACAGTGAAAGCGAACACAACCTTTTACTGGGATTGGTTTTCACTGGAGGCCATTGTTTTCCTGTTATTCGAGAAAAATATACAAAAGTGGCCTCCAAAAGCACCTCCACCCCCATACTCATTCCGCATGAGCCAGAATTTCTAGTGTGTTGTTCGTGGCACTCACTCTTAAAACCGTACAAAAACTTCCGACTGCGTGACCTATTTCCGATATTCGAACATTTTCAGTCTCTAATGATTGAGCCCCCAACGCGACCGACATACTCGGCTACTTCGTTAACATTATTAATTTTAACTTGCCCGTTAGGGTAATGAATGAAAAATAACTTTTGTAAACGTTACGCTAAATTTAACTACATGTACAATTCGATCCAAACTTTGCCCTTAGAAACAGAAAAGTCTTGTAATCAGAAGGCATGGCGAATATAGCTATGTAATTGTTTATTTCATGCTGTTAAAATTTTAGAAAAATGTTAGATAAAATTTACACAAGCGTCAACGACTCAGCCAGTAGCATAATAAGGCTAGTCGGTGGGGATCAAGAAGGGTCGAGTGTGGGAAATAATTCGTGGAATCGGAAGTTTCTCTACAGTGATTGGAGGGAGTGCCGTGACCAACATACCTGATATTCTGACCGGTGGGGGCTGAGTGTCGGGGTGCAGGCGATTGAAGGTCGCTTTTGTACGTTTTTCTTCAATAAGAAGAAAATTGCAGCATCCAGCGAAAACAGATCCCAGTACAAAATTTAACTACATTATATTTCCTGTTCATTTTTCATTTGGAACTAATAGTTTTTAGCCGAGCGGTCCAAGGCGCTGCAGTCATGGACTGTGCGGTTTGTCCGGGCGGAGGTTCGAGTCCTCCCACGGACATGGGTGTGTGTGTTTGTCCTTACGATAATTTAGGTTGTGTATAAGCTTAGGAACTGATGACCTTAGCAGTTAAGTCCCATAAGATTTCACACACATTTGAACATTTTTGAACTAATAGTTTCCGCCTAGCGAGCGAGAGCTTATGAAAATCTTGTGCACGGTTTTTGAGTGCAAGATATATGGTTTTTGAATGCCAGGTATAACATTTCAAATTGCATGAAACGACAGCATTTGGGGGAGCTGGATACTCTGTATAGGATGGTAGCAGCTGAATTTCCCCACCGTATTCCTCAAATACACGTTGTCAAATTTATCCAACAGGGTTTCACGGAGACTCCGTCGCCGTTCTTCGGCGAACCTGAATTAATTCCTCCAGCCTGCCTGTACTGCTTTCGTGTCTGCTCTATCGACTAGCAACGATCCAAGCGCCACTTCTCAGAATTCATCCGATGACTGTTGTCATGTCTAATACAGAAAACGGTCGCACTAGTGTCTTGTATTCCATTTCCTTTACAGATACATTGAACATTCGTAGAACGCTAACAGCAAAGCCAGGTCTTCCGGTCACTATCCCTGACACGGACGTTATGTACAGTCCCTATTCATACAGCTCGCTAGAAAAACACATAAATACACGGTGTGACATGTTCAAGATATTTATCACCGATTTTCGTCTGGAAAAAAGCGCAGATGACTCCTGTATATCAGAAGGCTAAAAGAACGGGCCCGCAAAATTACAGATCAATACCCTTAACACCGCTTTGCTGCAGAATTCTAGAACGTCTTCTGAGTTCTAAAATAATGAGAGTGTCATTTCAAAAGTTCTCCACAAATTAAGACAGAACTGAAGAAAATTATTTGTTCTACAAAATAGCTCTACAGGCCTTCGGTATAAACCCCATTCTTGCGTGTGACAGATTCCCGCCGTTTTGGCAACTTCCATTTTCCAGACAGGGCACCTTCACTGTTGAGCCCTCTGATAACTGGGATCACCTCACTGGGAGCTTTATCAGTTGTACTAAAATGTCATAAGGTTATTCCTTCAATTTGGGGAACAAATGAAAGCCTGATGGGCTCATATGAGCACTGTTTCCTAGGGCAATACGAAGTCTTGCACTATCCTGAAAATTGAGGATGCCAGCAGCAAGCATGTCAGACCTTCTTTGACGCATTTTCGGGAGCAAAACATTTTGCAGGAACAGCTTGCAGTACGCACTGTTATAACCGTCCTCTGCGGAACTCGATTTGTAGCTATGACTCCATTCATCCCATCCGCAAAGTTCATCATCAGTTTGGTCTTTGTTGGCAGCAAACATTTTTCGGGATAATCGGAATTTTTCCATTGTGACTTCAGTTCTGGCTCAAAATCATGTATCTAGATTTCATCGAGTGCAACAATCCTTTTCAGCAACTGTTCTCCCTCTGTTCGATAACTTTGAAGCAGTTTTTTGCGATTATTTTCGGACTTGCTTTCTACTCTTCACTTAGATCATGTGGAACACATTTGGCAGCAAGTTTTCTCATCTTTACCTTTTCACTTACGAGTCTCTACAATAAAGTGACAGATTTTCTGGCCTCATATCCAATTTCATCACATGTTTTTCGTCAGTCCTTTCCCATAATGTCACTAACAATAACAGAAGGGTGTATTCCGTTGCAATTGATGGCGTTCCACTTGTTCGGAGTCCTCCCGACCTTAATCGAAACGAGCAATCCACCGCGACACTGTTCAAATGTTCAAAAGTGTGAGTTCCTAAGGGACCAAACTGCTTAGGTCATCGGTCCCTAGACTTACACACTACTAAAACTAACTTATGATAAGAACAACACACACACCCATACCCAAGGGAGGACTCGAACCTCCGGCGGGAGTGGCCGCGCAGTCCGTGACATGACGCCTCAAACCGAGCGGCTGCTACACGCGGCACGTGACACTGTGCTACGATCTGCTACACTATTCCCGCACAACTATTTCAAAGTGTTGTAAATTTTCGTTCGTTTCTTCCCAAATAGGGATTCGGTTTTGATGTAGAAACGCCACTCACTAGGTATAAGCTGACCTTACTCGATTTCAACTTCCATTTGAAAACTGAATTACTCACGAAACAGCCATGCGAACCAGCAAACACATATAAGACCTCCGCGCCTAAAGTCTCGCTCACAACTGACACGACTTTCAACTTTGTCATGCCACAGTAAGAGTCGCGCATGTGGCATTTGCAGGAATTCTCAACTCGCCCTCTAAATTTCTTAGATATCAAAAACATTATCTCCACCAATCAGCACGGTTTCAGGAAGATTCGCCTTTTCTCGCGTGATAGACCTCGAACCATGGACGAAGGAGAACCAGCAGTTTCTGTATTTCTACATTTCCTAAAAGCGTTTGACACGGTGCCCCACTGAAAGCTGGTTACGATGGTACGAGCGTATACAACAGGCTTCCAGATCTGTCAGTGGCTCGAAGACTTCGTAGGTAATAGTACCCAGTAGGCTGCCCTCGATGACGAATCTTCATCAGAGACAAGGATATCGTCAGATGTGCTCCTGGGAAGTGCGATAGGAGAGCTATGTACGTAAATGATCCGGCAGACACGGCGGGCAGCAGTCTGTTGATGCTGTGTTGTACAGGAACGTGGCGACTTAGACATATGTACAGTTGTTGTTAGAGAATTTTGTTAATTTTTATGGTATTATATGTGAAATGTGCGTGAACTGTGCACTACACAACTATGTTTCTGGTTACAAACAGTCGAAATAAAGTAGGTTATTTTTCGTTGTTGGAAGGTCTCTCTAAAGTGGGAATTTCGAATGTGATGACAGCTACTAACGTTTATGTTGAGGAATCCTTCATATTACTTGATTCTCAAATTTGTGATACAGCTTCCTTACCTTCGCAATTGTCTTTGGACAATACTTTGATTTGTATGACTAATTTCACAAAAGTATTCACGGGATTTTCGTAATTTACTTTACTTGGGTTTTGTTTGTTACTTACAAACATGACAGTTGCAGTAACTATGGTACTGAAAAAAGTTATTCAGATTTGAAGTGATTAAATATTTTTTCATTATGGTTTTGAGCTAAATGTTTAAATAGTTTAATCTGTTCAGAGTTAATTTCGTTAGAGATCCAGGTAACAAACATTCGAATTTTTTTAATTACATTCAGCCTCAGTTACCACATGAAACGAAAATGGATCTTTGGTACTGCAACCCAAGGAAAGCAATAGCCACAAGAAACGTTTGTCCGAAGGAGAGGTTGTTTCAGTATTCTACATCATTTATAGGGGCTCTTATTAAAGGAATCAGGAATAAACATTGGTAGATCTCAAGACGACCCCTGCGCGTTCCTAACACAGCCAAAAGATATCGACAATTACAAAAGCAGTGGGCATAGAATCACTGTGACTGGACCACGGATCAAAGGAAACGGATTTCATATGCGGATGAATCACGGTTCACTAGATCGATGGTTGCCTCCGGGAACACGATCATCCACCTTGAAACATGTACTGCACCGCGTTCGTGGACCAGTGGGGGCAGTGTTATGCTATGGGAGACAATAACATGGTCCTGTGGTAGTAATCGAAGACACCATCACGGCTGTGGTCTACGTGAACAGTCTTGGGGACCACCTGGATATCTTCATGCTAGACATCTTCTCTAGTGCCGTGTCATCTTCCAGTAAAATGCGTGTCCGGCAAACAAGGGCTGAATCCTGTTACAGTGGTTTGAAGCCACGGTAGTGAATTCACAGTGAAATCATTGCCACCACGTTCACCTGATATGACACCTCCAGAGATCTACGAGTACTTTTTGAATCGCTGCAGTTTTGCATTCCAAAGAATAACCATCACCTTATTAAGCGGGTCGTTGTAATGCTTCAGTTGATCTTTCCTGGGGCCAGCTGACGACAGTCTTCTAAAAAGAGGAGATCTCTAGATTCACAGAAAAATGTTCACAGTTGTTAGAGTTTCCTCGACATATGCCTGAGTACCATGAAAATAAATTATAGCTCTTACAACTATACTCTTATGTCGTACTATGTATAATATATTCCATTTTTTGCAACTGAAACATAGATGAAAGGTAATAATTCATATCAGTTCATTTATTCATGCAACGTTACCACAATTTGTGGCAGGCACTAATATAATCTAAAAAAATCATAATTAGTAAAGCAGTTATCTTCATCTATATAATTATTCTGTGAAGATCTCAGATATTTATTTGATGACCCAATTTCTTAAAGTTCCAGTAGTTCCTTGTTTTGCAGTAAATAATCATGGAAATGTACACAAGAGAAATCCTTATATTTATATTGCACACTGACAATTCGCTTAACAGATTCAACACTGAGACTATTTCTTTCTTTGGTCCAATGACTATGCACTAGTGAAATAATCCTTTCTACACTAACGTTGTAACTAGATTTAAAAATGAAAAACTCTGCAACTTCTAGTATCTCTGAGAAACAAGTAACATTCTTTGTCTCTTGGAAACATTTACACAAGATATCATTTAAAACAACAACTGATGACCTCCATTAATTAATATTAGCCTGTTTCATCAGAAACTTTCCCAAAAAGGCAGGGCTGGCCAGAACACTTTATTCCCTCTAAAATATTAAGCTTATCATTTAGATACAGAACTGTTTGCTCCATATATTCCCAGTTTGGAAGATTCTTCAAACCCATCCATGTAAATGGGAAAAATCCTTGGTACAAAAATAGCCATTTCTTAGGATACTTAACTGCTGCACCATGCACATGTGCGATTTCTTCTTCTAGTATATCGCATTTAGAACGAAACCTTTATCCTCTATTTCCTCAAAATCTCATTTAGTTTCAAAGATCTGAAGGTTTGGAATCGTCTTTCTTCGAGAATATTCAAGACACTCTCAACAATATATAATATCATTTCTACAGTTGGATTATTCTCTTTACTACAGCTAAGATACAATGGTGAAACAGTGATGTAAGAGTGTGAACAAATCATAATCGTGCTTCACAAAGCTCATCTTGCAAAATATTTTAATGAAAAATTAAAATTTTATCCTGAGAAATTAAATATGATTTTAGTGCAGGATACATTTCAAGTAAACGTTTAACACAAGAGAAAACAGACAGCCACCTAGTCTTGGAATGACTGAATTTTTGCCTGTGTAGTAAATCTACAAATTCACAAAAGTGAGTGTGTACTGTGTAAATAGAAAAATAATAAAACATTTTAATGATATGGAATCAACATCCAATGTGAATCCTGCATCACTACTGTATTGAATACAGTTATGTAAAACGTGAACAGGGCAGCAAACCCTTACCAATAATTTGAATTGATTTTCAAGTGTGTGGAAACGTTTTTTCCGACCTCTTACTACTTGTACTAACTCCACCAAAATTTGTGTGGTTTATCCCTACAAAAGCAACATATTTATTATCAATCTCTCCGCTTCTAAGAGCATCGGATATGTGGGACGTCATCGTTTCGATATTTTACATTTGGAGTGCTTTTAAGAGCTAATGCGTTTTTTCGAGTTCTCCCAGATTTAAAATCGTAGTATTGAATTAGAATTAGAAATAGTTTCATAGAACCATGGTAAATGCAGCACTAGGTCGATACCCCTGCAAAATACTGAGTGTACACCGTACTGTAAATTATTCAGTATAACAAATGGTTCATATGGCTCTAAGCGCTATGGGACTTAACATCTGATGTCATCAGTCCCCTAGACTTAGAACTACTTAAACCTGACTAACCTAAGGACATAACACACATCCATGCCCGAGGCATGATTCGAACCTGCGATGGTAGCAGCAGCGCTGTTCCAAACTGAAGTGCCTAGAACCGCTCGGCCACAGCTGCCGGCTCAGCATAACACACTCTGAAGCATTATTGGCGACGTTCTGATCCGGAGTGTAGTCTTTCCCAGAACTCTTGAAGACAGACGTTGACTGTGGATATTGCATCACGGACATGGTCTCTTTGACTGTTCAGAGATGACACTAACCCGCCCAAAGATGTGAACAACCATGTATGAGCAAGGCCTATTAAACAAGGGGGTCCGACAGCCGGTCAGTTCCATTCATTCCCCCAGGAAGGAGATACACGGCTCGTGTTGTCTGTAGTTCAAAAATGCCTAGACGGTCAATTCCGCGGTTCGATCGCGTCCGCATTGTTACTTTGTGCAAGGAACGGCTCTCAACATGGGAAGTGTCAAGGCGTCTCGGAGCGAACCAAAGCGATGTTGGTCGGACATGGAAGAGATAGAGAGAGACAGGAACTGTCAATAACATGCCTCATTCAGGCCGCCCAAGGGCTACTACTGCAGTGGATGACCGAATTATGGCTCGGAGGAACCTTGACAGCAACGCCACCAAGTTCAGTAATGGTTTTAGTGCGACCGCAGGACGTCGTGTTACGACTCAAACTGTGCGCAGTAGGCTGCATGATGCGCAACTTCACTCCCGACATCCATGGCGAGGTCCACCTTTGCAACCACGACACTATGCAGCGCGGTACAGATGGGCCCAACAACATGCCGAATGGACCACTCAAGACTGACATCACTTTCTCCTTACCGATGAGTGTCACATATGCCTTCAACCAGGCAATCGTCAGAGACGTGTTTGGAGGCAACTTGGTCAGGCTGAATGCCTTAGACACACTGTCCAGCGAGTGTAGCAAGGTGGAGGTTCCCTGTTCTTTTGGGGTGGCATTACGTGGGGCCGACGTACGCCGGTCAGTGAAGGCTATACGATACGTAAATGCCGTCCTCTGAGCGATAGTGCAACCATATTGGCAGTGTATTGTTGAGGCATTCGTCTTTATGGATGACAATTCGCAGCCCCATTGTGCACGTCTTGTGAATGACTTCCTTCAGGGTAACGACATCGTTTGACTACAGTGGCCAGCATGGTCTCCAGACATGACCCCTATCGAACATGCCTGGGATTGACTGAAAAGGGATGTTTATGGACGACGTGACCCACTAATCTTTCTGATGGATCTACGCCGAATCGGCGTTGAGGAGGAGTGGGACAATCTGGGCCAACAGTGCCTTAATGAACTTGGGGATAGTATGCCACGACGAATACATGCATGCATCAATGCAAGAGGACGTGCTGCTAGGTATTACAGGTAGCGTTTGGACCACCATCTTTGAAGGTCTCGCTGTATGGTGGTACAACACGCAATGCGTGCGTGGTTTTCATGAGCAATAAAAAGGGCGGAAATAATGTTTATTTTGATCTCTATTCCAATTTTCTGTACAGGTCCCGGAACTCTCGAAACCAAGGTGATGCAAAACTTTTTTTTGTGTTCATATAATACTTTTAACTGGACACTGTGCAGCTCGTATTCCGCGATAACTACCTCGCAAGTCTAGAAAAAATATTACATTGTTGGAAAACGGCTTAAATTCTGTACAGTTTGCAGCTGTGGGAGTTGAGAAAATAGTATGTTTCAAGTTGAAGTAGTTGTATAACTCAAAAAAGAGGAGTTTGTCACATTTTCCTAAAAATAAATCTGGACCATTTCTAGAGTCCAAAACAGAGACGGCTGGGTAAAAGAGAACGTCTGGTAACGCTGTTCTCTCCAGGGAAGTAGAGATCAATTTTCAGTTTGGAAAACTCTAAAAAATTGTTCAGAGTTAATCTGTATACAGTACTTAGATTGTTCCTTCAGGTGAAATTGTAGGAGTCTCCCTCATACGTTTCTTTGCTGTACGTTGCACGGAGACAACAGGAAGTAGTAATACTTACTGAAAACGTGAAAGCAAGAAGACCTAACTAGCTTATTGCTGTTGTAATGTTGCCTGTCATTCGTATTATTGTCCACAGCCTTTAGAATTGTGGCCTCGTAATTGAAAAGGTTCATTTCATATGCAAGAAGTAATCCTCTTTACAATAGATCGAAGTTTAAGATAAGGCCTGTAATAAATCGTACAAACTAATGCAGCAGAGTTATAAAAAATGCACAAACCGCCTCTGCTGTCAAATAAATGATATTAGTCACAACGAAGTTGACTTGAAGGGAGCAAGACAAGCGGTTCCTTCTTAGTCAATATGGGGATGTGCTACGCAAGTGAGATTTTAAGTTTTCACATCATTTCTCCGGTGTTATACTCAGCTTGGATCGTTACTGGATTGGCACCAATGGAAAGAGAAATAAGACACGAAACCTGCTGGGCTAAAAAGCGGTGGTGCCAAGAGAAGTTGTCTGTATTACGTTCGATCATATGGCCCTTAATTACTGCACTTTTGATAGCAATGCTGAGCTATATTCACGATAACTGGAACTTCCATGAACGGGATCTTGCATTGGTGGCTCATACTTTTCAGAAGTGGATGGGAAGAGCAAGTCTGTTGGTTACATACGGGATATGCGCCATAACTGGACTACGACATCTCCGATCTTTCATCAGGGCCTTGAGATTCGCAGATCACTGTCTAAATGAAAAAGATGGACAGTGTTGGAAGAAAACGTTGGGTAATACTGTAGTCGTAGCCTACTGTGTAGTGACGAGCAGCATAAGTCTGTTAGCACAAAAACGGTATCGCGAAATTTATTCGAGGTTGATTCTCGTTGTCGTAGTTTTATTCAAGTCAATAGTAACACTGCAGTTCGTCTTTCTCGTTCTGGAGCTACAAGAGAGGTTCCAGAGTGTTAACGAAAGTCTACGTGAGTTGCTGCCACCTCTCAGAACGCCCGAGCTTCGGGCAGTGTTTGGGGAGGGTTTGTGGGGTGTGTCACCAAGGGCTGCCCCTGGGAGGCTGCGCCAGCTGAGGGAGGCGTACGTGGTGCTGATCCACGCAGCAGAGACCCTGCAGCGGCACTTCGGCCTTCCACTGGCCCTGAATATCGCCTGCTGCGTGGGTGGCGCCACGTTCTACGCCTATGGGGTGTTCAGCCCCGCGGGAAAGCGGCTGTCGAGCTACCAGTGGGCGGGCATGTCTGCGCTGTGGCTGGCCAACCACTCTTTCCGGCTGGTGGCGATGTCGCTGGCGTGCGCGACGGCTGCGGACGCAGCAGCCGACACCGGGCCACTGCTGCTCAGGGCGTCCGCTGTCTGCGACTGGCGCGATCCAGAGCTGGAAGCCTTCATGCAGCTCACCCTGCGAGGACCGCGACTTCGCTTCACCGCCGGCGGACTGGTCGTTGTGGATAGGCGCCTGTTGGTGTCTGCACTAGCCGTGGTCGTCACCTACCTAGTTGTCCTGGGGCAGCAGTGAGGAGGGACCTTCAGTGGTGCAGTACAGAGCTGCGTCCTGAGTTGGATGCAGCATTGGGCTGCAATGAACTGCATCAGTGGAGTGTTTTATGGCGTTGGCATTAAATTAATTTTGGCTGCAGTTCACACTCCATAGTTAGTTTGCTTTAGCATGTTGCAAAAACAAGCGAAAAGTAATCACATTGCTTTGAGTGATTTTTGCCGATACAGCGAAGTGCAGTGACAGGACACCAGTGGTTATCAGCTATCTGTACATGGACATATTTCATAAAATTGATGTACATGTGATTCGTGTCCCACATATGGCTGATGGAATTTCCTTTACTTCTGCCGTCCTCACAAAGTTTCAGCAAAAATTAACATATACGGCCAATATTCCTCTGTCAACCAGTGACCAAAGTCTCTCATCTCCCAGTTATGCTTCTTTCTCTTTTCATTTCTCAATCAGCCATCTCACTTTCGTTCCCTTGTCTGCGTTAATTTAGTTTTTCACAGCGCTCTTTTACTCCCCCTTCCACTCCTTCTAGCATAGTTTAAATCAACCTTCCTGTAATTTGTCTCTGTTGTTGTATTTCTCATATAGTGATGTAAACTCTGTTTATCTTTTTTCCTATGGTTTAATGTTGTATATTAAGTGTAACTAATAATATTATTATCATAATGCATGGAATGCTAAATATGTAGAAAGCATGGTTAGATGTAAGAGTGGACCTGATAGCTCTAATCTCACAAGTTAAATAAATATATAAATATTGAACTGAAGGCTTTTACCAGTTACGAAACATCCTTAATTCATCCTAGCTCTCTCATATAACACGTTACATGAGTAGGCATAATGAGATCCTTTTACAAGTAGAACAAGTATAGCAGGTAAGTTAACAAACAATGCCCAGTCACTGTACCGTCCATGACAGATGCATACATGTAATGATAAAAAAAAGTGCTACTTCTGCAACAGCGTTTACCCCGGTTAATATTTCATCCTGCAAATACCATAACTTTGATCTGAAAGTTTCTCCATGGTGTAGTAGTAGGAATAACCAAGAAGAAATATTTCCATTTTGGTGTGTGTCAGGCAGTTTACGTCATTACCAAGCAGGTCAAACATTTGGTAGGACGTCACTGCATTGTATGGTGCCTTAATCATAGACGCTCTGAAAGGAGAAAAAGTTATCATCTACGACAAATCTCATTAGTCAGTACGTGTAATTGTGGTGTCACTATCCCAATGGTATGGATAATTACCGCTTCCCCCGAAGTCTTAGCTACCTTGACGCTGGAATAACATGTCCACGGTAATGTTCATCTTTGTAATGGCGTACAATCTATAATTTAAATTTTGATTGAAATATGTTATATTAAACTCAACTGAATTTATAAATACCCCACACTATACTCAATGGTCAATGACTACATCACATATTTCCACTTACAGGATGACACACAGCTATAAATAAAGAACATTTTAGATATAATACGCAGCTTTTGAGTAAGTGCAGGGGGCAGAGTCAATATATTGGTAAGTAAACTATATAGCGATCACGTAATTCACTGCACACCTACGATAACCACTGGTATGTACTGGTAGAAATGCATACGGACTGCATCAATCAAGATATTAGCTAAAGTATTGGAAGTCAAACGAAATAAAGTCTACTATGCATATTATGCTTGAAAATATAAGCTAACACTCCTTCGATGTCAGTCTTCTGTAAACTTACTGCTTACCTGCAGTCACCGATGTGTCTTGCAACACTGTGTACTGTATGTATTCATGTACTGTATGCATTCACCCAGTACAATTCCAACGTTTTCTCTGCTGAAAGTGGGCGAGGAACAGAAATCAACCGTTCATTTCTGAAGCATCACTTTTCCACTCAGTCACATTTCCCAGGAACTGAAAAAATCATTCTGTAAAAAATTATCTAGTGAGAAGAGTCATGCGTCTTTAGTTTAGCTGCTTCTGAGTGCAAACATAATTTTCAGGTCGTTCGATAGCATGAGACCAATACAATGACCTTCAGAATTTTTTAAAAGTGACGGAGAAGAGCTGTTTCTGAAGTAAATGGCAATAACTTAGCAACCAAAAAATATTAAATCAGTTTTAATAGTCAAGGTTTTAAACTGTTAAGCAATTACTGGACCGATTCTTCCTATGTTGCGCCAGGGTTTCGTCGTAACAAAAAGAGATTGTTATTTTTGGAAAAAATGGCTCTAAGCACTATGAGACTTAACATCTGAGATCATCAGTCCCCTAGACATAGAACTATTCAAACCTAACCAACCTAAGATATTGTTTGAAAAAATGGCTCTGAGCACTATGGGACTTAACTTCTAAGGTCATCAGTCCCCTAGAACTTAGAACTACTTAAACCTAACTAACCTAAGGACATCAAACACATCCATGCCCGAGGCAGGATTCGAACCTGCGACCGTAACAGCAGCGTGGTTCCGGACTGAAGCGCCTAGAACCGCTCGGCCAATGCGGCCGGCGATATTGTTTGACTCACGATTTTCGGTAAGGAATATGTTGTATGAAGTAAAAAGAAATAATTTTACGACATTTACGTTACATCATAAAGCTGCACTGTTAGAAATTTACTGAGGAATGAGAACATAAAAAGTAACAATTTTATATCTATGTATGGGACTTTATCAACATAAATTGTCCCCAGCCTTGTGGAGGTGTAGCTCGTAGTACAGTGTAAAAGTCACGATATTCTGTCGGCATGTATGGCTAAAAATATTTTTGTGTCAGCTAGTTTCATCTTATTTACTTGCATGTAGGCCTATGTATAAGAACGAGCACATGATAACAAAGGACGGTTGATTGCAGAAAGCAAGAGTTGAGAATTATGAAGAACCAGTCCTTCAGTGAAATTTTTTCCTACAAGATCTATTTCACACTGAAACTCAAAAAATTCACTTACATGGAATGTTCCGCTTTCGTCGTTTTGCATCCTTCTTTCCATATACTCCACTTAAAGTACAGATATCTTGAAGTATGTTGTCTACAGCTATGAACATCAGAACTATGTGCTAGCTGTACCATTTTAACAGTAAAACGGTTGTTATTGCTTGAAGTTGCTATTAAACCTACGTATTCACGCAGTGAACAGATCCTGTGTCATGTACGAAACTTTCTCTACATAACGACGAAATCACGATCAGATGACATGAAAGAATGCTCACACAGGGGCTAAAAACGGTGTAGATTTTGTAATATTTTAACAGTAATGAGGATTTGGAGAAATCTAACAACAGTGCTATTTTGTTCTGTCCTGGACATCCATCAGAAAAAATGTAGAATGTAGCAGAACTTGACAACTCAGTGTTACTGTAGATTAAGATAAAAGGGAAAACTTCATCCGAACTTTTCTCAGTCTCCCACTCACGATATACATAAAATTTCGCATTATTGCCCCTCCTGTTGTGAATAACTAAATACATTAAAGGTGAGCTGCCTACAGTAAAACACTTCCTTTACTGGTATATCACGCACACGTTTAGAGCACAAACAGCACCTCTTCACTACAAGTGACGTTTGTGCCTAAACCAATATTTTAGGTTCTGTCTGTAGGCGGCACATATACTTTAAAAGTGTTATTTCTACGTAAAACTATAGGTATTGCCTATATGATCACAAAAACATTAATAACTCATTCAGAGTCAAAAAGCGGAGAAGTGGTGTTTGTGCAGTTAAAGATTCAGATGTGCTTCCTCGAGAAATACTTTTGCCGGAAATACCGGGCCTCGCAGGTCAACATTTTGGAGCCTTTATTTTTCCGTAGTAGTCTAGGAATATTTCTCTCCAAGCATTAATTAACATTCACTTTTAACAAAGTAATTAGAGAGTTTCTTGGTGAGCCGTCACGTACAGTACACCATCCATCCATAAAGTTCCGGGACTGATTTTATTCCTAGTGTGACACCAGTGCAGCAACTACATGGCAGCTACAAATAACAACAGTAAGCGGTAGATGTGCATCAGGCCAGATAGTCGCGAGTAGACGGTCTTAAGCAGTGGACGTGCGATCGTAGTGCGCAACACCACAGCCTCGAGTCACCAAGGTAAGAGTCCAAAATGAGAAAATTTTAAATGCCCTTATTTGGCGCTTGATTGTTGTGCAGGGGTGGTTTACAAACGTGAATGCTTACACAGGCAAACAATTATTTGTGGTATCGAAACATTTAATTTATTTCGTCAACTAATATTATCTAAATAAGCAGCCACTCAAATTTTCGTCTTTTTCAGGTTATTACAGAGTGATTTCACGGTTCTAGTCTCCATACCTGTTTCGCGTTATTGTTTTATTCTATTTGTGTAATCCCTATTTTTAGCTAAACAACAGCCACAGTGATACGAGACAAGCTAATGTCTACAGGGCTTACCTTTAAATTAGAGGCTTCGTTAATGTGAAACAACCAGGGAATAACTATGACCAAATTGAACCAACTGGGAGTAGCTGTATACTGATTTTATGCTATGTACATATAGATGAAGTTTTGTCTGTTACATTGGTTTGTCGCTGTCTTAAACTGACTTAAAATTGAAAAGCTCGATCATCAGGCGCTCTTCGCTTTTATTGGCATTGCATCACCAGCATTTACAATCTAATCATTATTAACAGATGAGTCTTTTCGTTTCTTTGGTTTTTATTTATTGAATGACAGTTTTCCTTAAGAAATACATATTCGAGACATTACTGACTGGGTTTAGCTTTCATCGTTCCGCATTCGCGTCACAACGGCTTTACCCTTCATATTATCAGTAGCTTGAACCAAAATTGTACTGCACTCATTCACTTGACTCATTCTCTTTACAGATTTTTCAGTCTTTATTTTTCGATTTCTGCGCAAGATTTCCTTGCACATTTTGATTTTCTGATTTGGAGCTTTGTATTTTCCGCAGCTTACGAAATTTAGTCGTGAATGTTCACGTTTTGTAATCAGTGCTATGCAGTCTTCTCATTTGTGTTATTATGTGTTAGAGGTGGTGCTAATGAGAAGAATTTTAAGGAAAACTGTTTTTAAGTGTTTAATATAAAAATGTCATTTACTCATAATGCTAAAAGTGTCTGGTGATGCTAGAAAAGACAATCGCTTCTGGTGGATGAGCTTTTCAGTTTGCAGTATGCGTAAGACAGAAAAACGACGTGGCAGCTACTTAAGGGAAGACCTGCTTGAAACGGAGCCCAGCTGTGGTGGTTACTTGGGGAGGGGAGGACGGGAGCAGGGAAGCTTAATATCAAGCACCACGGCAAAACAATTTGTTGTTCTCTGGTGTGGCATTAACCACAAAACAAAAAGTTCAGTAATAAGACAGTAGGTACAGAATGATCGAGCTATCGTCACCCGTGAGGCTGATGACCAGTGGCACCTCTTGGGACAAGACTCAAACCCGAGCGTCGCCCAGCAGTGTGGACGCGATACAGTACTCACTGAGAAGATAACGCGAACATCGGATACTTATAGAACATACACAAAGGCTTCTTAAAGAATAAATCTCAACAAACAAAATGTTAAAAAGAAACAAGTAAATATGGGTCGACTCGGCCAGTTAATAATCACTTCAGGCACAAGCTAAATCCCTTATTAACTGATAAGATCCAACAATTTTACGCACAAAGAAATTTTCATTAGGAATAATAAGATTCATGCAGTTAAACCGCAAGTCAGTTGCTCCAAACAACGAGATTTAAACAACTTGTGCACAAGGTAAGTAACAAGAAGTAAGATTAGAACACTCTAAACTCCAGGTAATGTTCGTTGGGAAACGCTGAGCTCGCTAAACTCTCCTCTTTAGAATAACATACAACAATAAGAATGAAGCGAGATAACAACTCCTGCAGACTTTATGCGTGGCCACAGCCGATCACCATAGAAGTTACAACAGCCACCTCTTAATATAGGAATTTTTTTCTGATTAACAAAACCAGACATCGTCTAGCAGAACAATCTGTCCACCGGCCGATTTGCAGTTAACGGCAGAGATAAGTAATGTCCAAAACACGTAAGTAAAAAGCGTAATTAAGAAGCATTATACCTACTCACACCATAACATCCGGATCACCAAAACGACAATGTTTGGCAATGTTCCTGGGTGCATTACGTATTCCGAAATCTCATCACAAGAGGATACGTCCGGCATTATCGTACATGATGGTTTTCTGTGTTGCAGGTGGCAAAAGTGTTTCCAGCTGCCATTGTTACCTGAAACACTCTATTAAATCGAAAGAGCACAAAGTTTCACAAATGTTAGCATTTTATCCTCCGTACACTCCACTTTTTAACGCTTAAACAACGGGCATTATAACCTTCAAATGTGTAACATTCAGTATTTCTCCACAAGAACAAATCTAGAACCTCCCAAAAATTTACGATTGATGAATACACTGTAAGACAGTAAAAAGGCGCACCACGAAGGTGTTATCAGAAAGTGACGGAAATCGGTAGATGTGATGTACATTACAGACAAATAATTGATTTCAGTTTCAGAATAATTGGGTGATTTATTCCGCAGAACGAACTTCACAGATTGAGGAAGTCAGTAGTGCGCTGGCCCTTATGGAAGCAGTTTTGTGGCTATCTGCTGATTGATAGTGTTATTGGATGTTCTCCTGACGCAGATCGTGCCAAATTCTATCGGGACGGTGTGTTAGTTCGCTAAAATACGTAGATGGTTTAGCGCTCTACCCATAAGACCTCAAACATTCTTAATTGAGGAAAGGTCCGATGACCTTACTCGCCAAGGTAGGGTTTGGCAAGCACGAAGGCAGGGAGTTGAAACTCTCGTCATGAGAGGGAATTATCCAGCTGAAGTGTAAGCCCAGGATAGATTGCAGTGAAGGCCGACGAAAAGGGGCGTAGAGTATCGTGGACGAACCGCAGTAGTGTAAGGGTTCTTCGAATGACAACCAAAGAGATTCTGCTATGAAAAGAAATGGCACCCCGGATCATCACTCATGGTTGTCGGCGCCGATCAAGATGGTGTCCCACTTCTGTCCGGAGCGTCTTCAGACACATCTTCGGCCTGAAATATCATTGACTGGAGAAGGATTATCTTCAGTGATAAATCCCACTTCGAAATGAACTATGATGACAGGCAAAGACGCCTCGGATAGAGGTGTGGTACCAATCTGACTGTAGCCCGCCATACGGCCTGACAACAAGGAGTGATCGTTATTTGGTTGTCACCCTCTGCACGCTTACAGAAGAGCGCTACGTTGATGATATTCTACGCTCCAGTTGACAATGTTTGGAGCTTATGGGTAGGGCCCTGCAGTCATCTAGGTGTTTTGACGATCTGACACGCCAATTGGACAGAGTTTGGCACAATATCGCTAAGAACGTCTAATAACTCTATCAGACAACGGCAAGCCGAAGTACTGTTTGTATAAGGGCCAAGAAGGACCAACGCGTTATTGACTTGCTCAATTTGTAAAGCTCTTTTTTGTAAATAAATTATTATTTCTTCTGAAATTGTAAACATTTGCCTGTCTGTACATGTACATCACAAAAAATGGTTCAAATGGCTTTGAGCACTATGGGACTTAACAGCTGAGGTCATCAGTCCCCTAGACTTAGAACTACTTAAACCTAACTAACCTAAGGACATCACACACATCCATGCCCGAGAAGGGATTCTAACCTGCGACCGTAGCAGTCGCGCGGTTCCGGATAGAAGCGCCTAGAACCGCTCGGCCACCCCGGCCGGCCCCGCACATCACATCTACCGATTTCAGTCCCAATAGGATAAGTTCTTCATGGTGCGTCGTTTTATTCTTGTTTGTTTTTGTTTTTCTTTTCTTTTGCCTTAAATGGGTACTTACAGCGACCTGTGTAACAACACGTCAAACAAAACCTCCACGAATTTATGTACCAATCTACTTTCGCAGGAAAATTTTGCGTGCAGTGGTAGATCACTTATTTACATACACTTCACGTCATAAACTGCACGTGCAACAGTCACAACGCTGTGGCTTACTTAGTTATATCAGACAAAATGATATTTACAAAGTAAAGTGACGAATGTGCTCCATATTTCGTCATCGCATTTACACTGCGCTACGTTTTTCACTCGATCATTAATACATACAATACCATAGCAGTCCAATTTCAAAACCAGCAGTCCCTTTAGAAAATTTCGCATCTTGTCATATTGCTAACTAGTGCAGATGTCCATATTTTCTATTAATGTACGATGCGTATTTTTCAAAACTCGCGTCATTGGTCCCTGTTTTATTGATAGCAAACCAAGCACATTCAAGTATCTCGAATTCCCAACATATGTTGCTGCCGCAGTTATTGGAAGTCATCCCACTGGACATAAGGCAATCAGTGTGGTACCAACATCACGATGTCCTTCCCATTCCGCACATGTTGTGACAGACCCTCTCAAGAGAGCATTAGAAAAGCATTGGTGCGGTGGTTCAAGTGAAGCAAAATGATCTTAACACTCACCAGACTTAACATTTCCGTACTTTCATCTGAGGAAAAAAGTAAAACAAGACGTCTATTAGGAAACACCGACGGCTCCTGAAGCCACGCTTTGCCTTATAATATGGGCCTGTGCTGCCGTTAACTCCAGATGAAATTCAGCGTGTAGTATTGTTTCTCAAGAATCACCTTACGGCGTGTCAACATTTTGGGCGCTTGGCTTGAGAGGGTGACAGTAAACACACTAACCGTACCTGAGTTACGTGTGTGGTTACATTTTGTATAATAGGGCAGACGTCTCTGGAACCTCTCCTGCTGTCGGCGGGACAGTGCTTTGCCGTGTTGTTATCTTGGTACTATTTCATATAGTCCCATATGTGTTATGTCGCTGAAGATCTCTTACAAGCTTTCCTCAGATGCCACATATTCATCCTGGATATATTTGAGGCGGCCTGTCTTAGCTGCCTCACACTCTATATAATAACATAAATTTTATTATAATGTTTATAGATAAATAAATAAGAAATCCCGTGTGGCTCATAGCTTGCTGCAAATATTTTCGTCTGACTCAGTTTCAGTGATGGGTGCATTAGTAGAAATTGGTACTGTCACCAGTAATAGAACTCAGGTCCACCACACGAAAAGCGTGAGCGCTACCATTCAGACAAGGAGAGTGATGATAATATTTAAGTCAAGAGTAAAATTATTATGACAGGATATTATTAACCTATGGCCATTTTGACTTATAAATTACGTCCGCTCTTCACTGCAAAAGAATGAACACTTCATCAGTGCTCAGTGATGAGGAATAAACAGTTTACGGACACAGAAACGCGCGCCGTAGCCTGCAGTGGTTACTCGTATCTTTCCTACTCCAAATCATCGCCTACAATGAATGAGATCCAGAGTGGTACCAACACTTGATGCCAGACTACAGTCTCCCATTAGTCTCCTAGAGTGCTCTTGTTCACTGGTAGTGTGTTGTTCTGAGTGCACTCGTCCAGCACTTTTTTTGTGAGGATATTAGGTTTATTTCCCGCAAAACGATGAATCAGATCAAGAAACTACGCGTGGAAAAAAGACATTATGTGGCACATGTCATCAAAAAAGTCGAACACAACTAAGGAAGGAAAATGTAAGACAGTCTGAGAGTATGAAAGCATTTTTACGTCGTCTTCACAAACAGTAAAAAATCATTTAAAGATGTTATTTCTC
Source organism: Schistocerca serialis cubense (assembly GCF_023864345.2). Classification (NCBI taxonomy): domain Eukaryota; kingdom Metazoa; phylum Arthropoda; class Insecta; order Orthoptera; family Acrididae; genus Schistocerca; species Schistocerca serialis. Next base: position 230,923,817 of record NC_064639.1, read on the forward strand.
CGAACAGAAGTACTGTGAGTCTAAGTAATAACGTCTCTACTGCTACAACTGTTTCTTCGAGAGTTGATCCACTGTCGTTAGAGATAATAGGTTACTTTATTTACTTGTTGCCAAGCATTGTTTATTGTTTCTAAAAAAAAAAGGAAATGGCTCTGAGCACTATGGGACTTAACAGCTATGGTCACCAGTCCCCTAGAACTTAGAACTACTTAAACCTACCCAACCCAAGGACATCACACAACACCCAGTCATCACGAGGCAGAGAAAATCCCTTACCCCACCGGGAATCGAACCCGGGAACCCGGGCGCGGGAAGCGAGAACGCTACCGCACGACCACGAGCTGCGGACTATTGTTTCTAAGAAAATGCGAAGGGTAGGTTAATGAGGTAAAGAGTTCGATAATATCACGGATTACGAAGATAAATTAACCTGGATGAAGTTAAGCTTGACATGTTGATAAAAATTGGTAATCGGATACTTTTATAGATGACCTTAGTGAGGAGCTGTAGTGGTAAATCGCTTCAGAGAGAGAACTTCCAGAATATCGACAATAATTTTCCTAAGCGGCCGTTGTAATAGGAGATGATTCAAATTGCCAGGAACAAAAAGTGGTTCAAATGGCTCTGAGCACTATGGGACTTAACTTCTGAGGTCATCAGTCCCCTAGAACTAAGAACTACTTAAACCTAACTAACCTAAGGACATCACACACATCCATGTCCGAGGCAGGATTCGAACCTGCGACCGTAGCGGTCGGGCGGTTCCAAACTGTAGCGCCTAGAACTGCTCGGCCACTCCGGCCGGCTGCCAGGAACAGATTGGGGGGAGTCATGCTATTCAAACTGGTGCCAGGGGTAGGGATTCGTGTGACATTATTGTGAATGTCTTGTCCGAAAACAACTTCGAGCAGAAAATTGGTGGACGAACTCATGAAGGTAACGTCTTAGATCTCCTAGAAACAAGCAGACCTGAACTTATAGAATCAGTCAACGTAGAGGAAGGTGTCAGTCACAATAAAGCTGTGCTGGCAACTCTGGCCACGGGTTTTACAAGGAACTGCAGAGTATCTGAATAGATAGCATCAAATATTGAGTGCTGAGAACTGAGATATGCAGCACAAATAAGAAAAATTCGAAAGTGTCGATCAAGCATGTTCCGGGCAAGGTCTTAAGGGACGGGAAAGACCAATCGTGGTTTAACAGCCGTAATCAAAGAGAGCTTCATCACAGATTCAAGAGAAGTCAAGACCTTGCTGACAGACGAAAGGCGAACGAAGAGAAAATAATTGTAAGGAGAGCAATGAAAGAAGCGTTCAGTGGCTTTGAAAATATAATTTTGTCAACCATAAGACGTTTTGGTCTTCAGCAAGCGGTTAAAAATCCTCTATTCATTCGCTCAGTGACGATGTTGGCACCGAAAAACAAGATAACAGAGAAGGCCGAATCACAGAATTCGGTCTTCCGAAATTGTTTCACCGCGGAAGATCGTAACATCGTAACACAGTGCATTCTTCCAATCATCGTACGAATGTCGAAATGGCAGGCACTAAGATAACCGATGGCCGAACAGAAAAGCAACTACAATCGCTTAGTAGTGGAAAGGCATCAGGACCAAGTTATATACCTATAATTTTCTATAAAGGTTATGAGAGAGAATTTGCTCGCCTTCTAGCAGCAATTTATCGTAGACCATTGGAGCTACGAAGGGTACCTAGCAACTGGAAAAAAGCACAGGTCGTTCTCGTTTTCAACAAGGGCCACAGGGCAGATGCACACGGTTATAGATTCATATCGTTGACGACAAGCTGTTGTAGACTTACGGAACAGATTTTATGCTGAAGAATTATGATAATTTTGTAGAACGAGTATCTCTTCTATAAATATCTACATTGATTCCGGAAACAGATATTATGTGAAATTCAGCTCGTGCTGTTCCTTCGTGAAATCCATAGTGGTATAGACAACGGCGCTCAGGTTGATGCCGCCTTAATTGACTTCAGGAAGGCATTTGACACCGTCACGCACTGCCGTTTAGTGAAAAAACTACGAGGTTATCAAGTATCGGACCAGCTTTCCGACTAGTTTCAATACTAACTTGAAAACAGAACTCAACACGTCGCTGTTAACGGAACAAAACTGGCAGATGTAAAAGTAATGTCCAGAGTACCCCAAGGAAGTGTCATAGAACCGTTACTGTTTGTAATCTATATAAATGATATAGTAGAAAGTGAAGGAAGCCCATTAAGACTGTTCGCAGATGATACTGTTATCTATAAGAAAGTAGCTACGTACGGCAGAAGGCATTTTAGATTTTCGGAAAGACCTGCAGGCAATTGATAAATGGTTATGCTGTGGCAGTTGAACCTGAACGTAAATAAATCTAACGTATTGGGCGTTTAGACTTAGAGAAAGCTTATGACAAGGTTGACTGGAATACTCTCTTTCAAATTCTGAAGGTGGCAGGGGTAAAATACAGGGAGCGAAAGGCTATTTACAATTTGTACAGAAACCAGATGGCAGTTATAAGAGTCGAGGGAAATGAAAGGGAAGCAATGGTTGGGAAGGGAGTGAGACAGGGCTGTAGCCTCTCTCCGATGTTATTCAATCTGCATATTGAGCAAGCAGTAAAGGAAACAATAGAAAAATTCGGAGTAGGTATTAAAGTTCATGGAGACGAAATAAAAACTTTGAGGTTCGCCGATGACATTGTAATTCTGTCAGAGACAGCAAAGGACTTGGAAGAGCAGTTGAACGGAATGGACAGTGTCTTGAAAGGAGGATATAAGATGAACATCAACAAAAGCAAAACGAGGATAATGGAATGTAGTCGAATTAAGTCGGGTGATGCTGAGGGAATTAGATTAGGAAATGAGACGCTTAAAGTAGTAAATGAGTTTTGCTATTTGGGGAGCAAAATAATTGATGATGGTCGAAGTAGGGAGGATATAAAATGTAGACTGGCAATGACAAGGAAAGCGTTTCTGAAGAAGCGAAATTTGTTAACATCGAGTATAGATTTAAGCGTCAGGAAGTCGTTTCTGAAAGTATTTGTATGGAGTGTAGCCGTGTATGGAAGTGAAACATGGACGATAAATAGTTTGGACAAGAAGAGAATAGAAGCTTTCGAAATGTGGTGCTACAGAAGAATGCTGAATATTAGATGGGTAGATCACACAACTAATGAGGACGTATTGAATAGAATTGGGGAGAATAGGAGTTTGTGGCACAATTTGACTAGAAGAAGGGATCGGTTGGCATCAAGGCATCAAGGGATCACCAACTTAGTATTGGAGGGCAGCGTGGAGGGTAAAAATCGTAGAGGGAGACCAACAGATGAATACACTAAGCAGATTCAGAAGGATGTAGGTTGCAGTAGGTACTGGGAGATGATGAAGCTTGCACAGGATAGAGTAGCATGGAGAGCTGCATCAAACCAGTCTCAGGACTGAAGACCACAACAACAACAACAACGTTGTGTGTTAGTAAGAAAAGAAATCCACTGCTCTACAATTACGCTGTTGATGACAAACTGCTGAAACCACCTAAAAATTTAGGAATATCTATCCAGAGCGACGTTAAGTGAACTGACCTTATAAAAAATATAGCAGTAAAATCAGACTGAGACTCATAGGAAGCTCTCGGATAGTCGCCATCGTGATGTGTGCCTGATGGTTTTTTGCTGCCACATTGTTAGTAAAAAGGATTTGTTGTTGGTGATTATATTGCCATGCTGCGACGCGATCCGGTGTTTGTCCTGCACTTTTACAAATACTAACGCAGACTGTCAGGGCACTGCGTGCTCTGCAAGATGCTCCCATGATGGCGACCCGTATGGTAAGAAATTCCCGTTTACCACCGGCGCTGTTGACAACGGATGTTTGGTCGTTGGTGCATGTGGACCTATTGCAGTATGTCTCCCCAACTCACACTACTCGTGCCAGATTGAATTTAAGTAGGGGTGAACGGCCAGTGCAGTCCACTCCCCGAATAGCATCTCGTTCCAAAAGCTCTTCTACCTACGCTGTACGGCTGGGTCCCACTCACAACAACGTGTCATCCTGCTATGTTCGATGTGAACGTCTAATAACCACTCACAGACTATTTTAGCTGGATGTGTATATGTTGTGGAAGACTGTAGTTTTAATGGGTTATTCGGTAATGACAGGATGCAATAACTTGGTGTTCCACTTAAGAAAAGACCATCAGGACATGGCAGGGGGCATATGTCTGTTGCACCAGTCCCACTCACGTCTGAGGGATACTCATTATTAATGCACATTTAAGTTTTCGTAGCAAATACTGGCTGTGTACCATGTGTCTCTGGATTTCTATCGATCAGTCGAAATTACATACCACAATCGGATTTTCCCTCGGTTAATATTCGAGGCTTACAGTTCAAATGATTCAAATGGCTCTGAGCACTATGGGACTTAACATCTGAGGTCATCAGTCCCCTAGAACTTAGAACTACTTAAACCTAACTAACCTAAGGACATCACACACATCCATGCCCGAGGCAGGATTCGAACCTTCGACCGTAGCGGTAGCGGGGCTCCAGACTGAAGCGCCTAGAATCGCTCGGTCGCAGCGGCCGGCCAAGTGCAATCATCATAAGCAGTAATCATAACTTTGGAGTTGTTATGAAAATTTAGCGATTTGATTTGACTAGCTAGTGAGATCTGAGTATTAAATAATAAAATAGTTTACTGGGCAGTTTGGGAATAAACTGACCCCATAGTAATCTGATGTTTTCTAAAGTCATAGCATGATACTCATCGCCACTGATTCAACAAAATACAATGTAGTGAGCTGTGAGCTCAAACTGAAGACATATATCCACCTTCAAGTTCGTGAATTAGTTTATGTTTGTTTCATGGTGGTTGTACTGCGTTTCTTCCTCAATGTCAGAAAGTTTTTTTTTTACTTGTAATTTTCTACAACTATGTGGGGAGGGAACTGCTGATAGAAAATGCATGTCTTCACTGACTGCCTCTTCCCTTCTTCTTCTTCTTCTTCTTCTGCTCTCTAAAATTATGATGATAAAGTAACTTTTAGGATGTGAACCAGGAGCTCACCATGGCTGAATGACTTCGGTCAATAATAATTTTTATGCAAACACAAATTAAATTATATTGATAAACAACACACTGTAAATGCTACCTGTATGATATACAGTGCTTAAGAAAAGATGGAGGTGGCGATGTGAAAGGCTACGTCTGCGCCGTTCAGTACTTTGTAGTTTCAGCCTCAGCGTTTACAAGATTCTATGAGTGGCTCCTTTTCTAACCATTACCACTGAGCACTGCTTACACCTTCCACATCTTTACTATGAGAGACAACGACCATCCGAGGCAATATTTCCATGAAGTTGTGTATGTTTCTAGCTCGTATATTCGATCCGAGATGCGTTTGCTATGATGGCTGACTGTTGCGTGGTGCTTCACACTCAGCTGGTTCGTTCTTCATTCGTCTCCCACATTTCCATCGGCGCGCTCTTCCCTTGTTAGCACTAAGTTCTTCATATATTATCGTTACAGATCTGTCGACCTTATACATCGACTGGGAACGACACAATATTTTCCCAGGTTACCTGACGTGTATAAAAACGGCAGTATCCTGTATATCAATATATTGGCTTGTTTTTAACGTAATTCTTGCGGAAAGGGTCCATGTTTCCACCTTGAGGGGGCTGTATGTGCAGACAGTGGTAACAATGCCACCTGTAAGCACTTCAATGCTTGTGTTCTGTGTCACCATGACAGTTGGGCACTGATGACAGCGCAGTTGAGCGCCCTACAATCCAAACATCATCATCATCATGACCATGACAGTTGTGTTGCTTCAGGATGGTTTAGACAATAGTAAAGTTCCAAACGGCTACAGGAGTGCAGATGTTGACGCAAATGATACGAAAAAGGCTCCACGAGCAGGATTTACATGCCAGAGGCCCTCTCAAGCCTTCTTCTCTAAACAGTGCTCGGAGAGGGGCTCGTGTGGTAAGGGCAGGAAAGCACTCTTTGTAAACTAGGCTCAGTGGGACACAACACTGTCTTCTGAGACCCGTATCAGTATCCACCTCGACGAGACTGAAATTCATGAGTGGAGGCAACGAGGACTTCGCTTGCACGCAATGTTTACACCCCAACTGTATTATAGGCCACCACCCTTATCAAGTTATCAAGATGGTTGAGCTATGTTTGGGGTGGGATCATGTATGTCCGCAGGACATCCCTCGTGCCAATACACGGGAGGGTGATTAGTATGAAGTATCGGGATGACATGCTTGCACGCATTGTGGCTCCATTTGATGAACATATCTCAACGGGATTCACACTGATGGACGACGATGTATGTCCTCATCGTCACAATATTGTAAACAGCCTCCTTGTGGATAACAGAAACAGTCGTTTGGAATGATCCTCATATTCTCTAAACCTCATCTGCATTGAAAATGCATGGCCCATGTTCAGAGGAGTAGTTCGCAATCGTCCTGTCCCACCGGAGACTACAATAGGCCGCTGTGGAGGAATGTCATCCTCAGCCCACAGGCGTCACTGGATGCGGATAAGGAGTGGCATATGGTCAGCTCACCGCTCTTCTGGCCGTAAGTCAATTTACCAGACCGGAGCCGCTACTTCTCAATCTAGTAGCTCCTCAGTTTGCCTCACAAGGGCTGAGTGCATCCCGCTTGCCAACAGCGCTCGGCATACCGGATGGTCACCCATCCAAGTGCTAGCCCAGCTCTACAGCGCTTAACTTCGGTGATCTGACGGGAACCGATGTTACCACTGCGGCAAGGCCGTTGGCTGATTAACAATTAGGTTGATGGAAAACGACGATTTGGCAACCCAAATTGTTACTCAATTTGCCCCGTGTTTCGCGCTTGGGACGTAAACTCGGCTGGAAGTAGGAAACAATGTGAAACAAAACTCATCTCACCAAATGACTGTCTTCCATTGCTTCGTAGCCCAGGTATTACAGCTGTTACGGTCATTTGCGTCACTGATGAGCTGGTTTGAAGCTCTAGCTCGCCCTTCAATTTACTGCTGCTGGAGCTTCCTTCGCGTTGTTCACATTCTGACAGTGTTTGCGAGTGCGACATTGAGTTCTGCAAATACTGCTCCAGTTTATGACCTCTTATTTTTCCTCACAATTTTCTGTATGTCACGATGAGTCAAAACACATTTTCGTCCGCTTTGTGACTTAACAGACGACGTTTTTCCAGTTTTCCAATATGCATCATAATTCTACTATACGGTACCGCCTGAAACACCAAATTTTTCGGCTACGTCGGTCACAGAAACAATCACCATACAAGCACCAGCAATTTGCCTCCTTTCTAATTGCGCTGACGTTTACTCAGGTGATGAGCATACCTTGACTCATGTACACTTCAATACATGGTAAGTAATGTTAGCATTGAGAAACTGTTGGTTACGATCGGCGTTGTGGCCGTCACCTGCGACTCTTATTCAGATACAAATTTATATTCTTTTTATTTAAGGAGAAAATGTTATGTACAGGGTATGTTTTATTAAAGTCATTTGATCATTGTACCTTGACTTGAATACGGCCAGTATGTTTGTCAATGTTAATATGTTATATAGCATACGACCGATATGCAATAACGTATGTTGGAGGGCTGTGATTGAAAAAGTATAAAACTCTGTTGGGAATTATTTCCATGATTTATACATCAATGAAATTTTGAATCGCTCTACTCAAACATATTTTCAGGAAGACAAGCATGAATGATACTTCGAGTGACGTTTACTATAACGAAATACGTCATAATTTTGGAAAGTATTAGCTATGTGGACCACAAGTTTATGTGCAACATTATGCTGTTTGGGAAGCCCGAAACCAGTCGTGTGATAATAAAAGAACTTTACAACTGAAGCGGTATTTTCAACCTCTGGTATAAGGCAACGCAGACTTTTCTGAAAGCAGGTTTGTTTTATTCAAGATTTCAGTACATCAAATTATTCCCTCTCTTTTGGTAACAAAATCCTATTTTTTCAGCATAATCTCCGTCCAATGCGAGGGGCCTGACCCCACTCTATTGGGAGGTTCTGTACGCCAGCATGGCACCACCTACTGGGCGACGTCGGAACCAAAGTCTTCCAGCATCAATAATCTCCCCATCATCCAGGTACTGCTTCCTGTGGAGTGCATTCTTCATTGGACCAAACACATGGAAGGCGGAAAGTGCGAGATGCAGGCTGCAGGGTCGACGAGGGAGAACAGACCAGTGAAATTTTGTGAGTTCCTCTTGGGAGTGCAGACACGTGTGAAGTGTTGTGTTGTCCTGGAGAAGGAGTCCGCCCCGATAGCTGACTGTTAGCCGGCACGTTAACTGAACGTGTAAAGGAATCAACGATCAACTTGAACGGATGTCTAGTGACGTCCGCCCAGGCCAAACGCAACGCACAATACCGAACAAAAATTGGAAAAAAATTAAATAAAAGTAGTCAGCGTAATGGATTGCCATTCTACGGGTCCGGGTTCGATTTCCGGTTGGATCGGAGATTTTCTCCGCTCGGGGACTGTGTGTTGTGTTGTCTTCATCATCACTTTCATCCCCATCCGGCGTGCAGGTCGCCCAATGTGGCGTCGAATGTAATAAGACCTGCACCGAGGCGGCCGGTCCTGCCCCGCAAGGGGCCTCCCGGCCAATGACGCCAAACGCTCATTTCCATTTCATGGAGAAGGAGAAAGTCGTTTCCATTTTTCACAATAAACTTCAGAGTTGATCGTTGCCCCATGAGGGAGGGCAACAAAGTGTCCACACTACCAACTGAGATATTCAGTTGTGGAGCGTGATGTGTGATTGTGTCCCGTAGATCACCTGGAATGAGAATATCTGCACGTTCCAACATCGCAGGAGTCACATCCGTGTGCAGCGAGGTGACTCGCGGGAGATCGGTCAGATTTGTGCGACCTTGTTGCAATGATGGCAGACGCTTCTCCCAATGACTTACCGTGCTTCTGTTCACTGCCAGGCTTCCGTAGACGGGCTGCAAGCGCTTATGAATATCCTCGATGCTCTGGTTTTCCGCTAAAAGAAACATAATGGCAGCGCTCTTCTTGAAACACACCTCCATACAATGCCACTTTGAAGGCTCCGTATAGCGCCTCCACATATCGGAACTACATGGAACTATAGCAGGTGAAGCGGCAATATTCCACAATGGCCCTCAACAAATTCCTCACATTTTTAACCTAAACTGACAGAGAAAAAAAAATGTTGCATTATTTCTTGAACGCCCCTCATAGAATGATGGCTTCATTTCGAATGTTGAGTTTGCTCCGTCGACGTTCTTAGCTTTATAGAATGGTCGTCAGCAAACACATTGTTTGGAACAAAGGCTGCTAAGTATTTATTTATTTACCTACAGTTGCGGTCAAGTCGAGCGTCGTTATGAATAAAACAAAAGCTGCACTTGTACTTTTTCCAGGTTCTAGAAGCAGGATGAAACCTGCGGGACAGTAATGCGTCTGTCCGCAGCGTTTCACTGAAGACGTCCATCGGACAAACAGCTCTGTTTGCGACCCGGCGGAGAGGAATATGGACTGCGATTGGGCGATAACGAGCTGCCCTGCCGGACTTAACGCGGGCAGCCTGCCCTCTGAAGGCTAACACCCGCCGCGCTAGTGGCCGCGCCGCGCCACCTGCTGTCGGGATGGAGAGGTACGCAGGTCGCGTCGCCCTGGTGACGGGCGCCAACTCCGGCATCGGCGCCGCCACCGCACGGGCGCTGCTCGAGAAGGGGCTCAAGGTCGTCGGCCTCGACAAAAGGCTCGACATGATGAAGGTAATTAATCAACCAGCAGCCTGGGCGCACCATCTGAAAACCTCACAGTTCAAAAACTGTGCCAGTGTTTCTCTTTGTAGCGTTGCTTAGCTAACGTGGGTTTCAGTGCAACAGAAGAATGAATGATATATACCAGAAAGGGAATATTCTTTTCTATTTTTCACCCAATTATTTCCGTATTATACAATCGGAACTGGTTTTCGGCCTTTAAGGCCTTTATCAAATACAACAATAGAGAATAGAAAACCTTAAAATAAGGCCTCAGACAACTGCAATCATTTTCTCTGGATTTATTTGTAAGCTCAGTAATGTGCTATAACAATGCATGTGGTACATACCTACGAGCGGAACTTGATGAACAAGTGTTTATTACCGTCTCCAGAAACGGAATGCTATTTTTTCCAAAATGTATTAACAGTTCTTCCTGCTAACAAGTGAGCCTGACTCTAAGACTGTAACACTGTAATCAGCATTGCCTGAACTTATCTATATTTTTAGAGATACTCCAAACAAGTGACCTTGTGTTGGCAAGCAAAGAAACCAAGACTTTCCTAAATGTTGTGTGCGACTTACATACTTACATTTGTGAAACCCTTTCATACTGTTAGAGATAAAACAACATTAGGTTGTGATAACAGACTGAACCGTAGAGTAGCTCGCGGTCTAGATTGCGTAACCAACGAATCCGTCTCGAGTGAATGCTTCTTCTTCTTTTTATGTGAAATTCTACATCTATATCTGTTTTCCGCAAACCACCGTACGCTGCAGGTTGATGGTACCTTGTACAATTACCAGTCTTTCCAGTTCGTCTTCCACTCGAAAACAGAGAGACTGAAAAAAGACTATCTACATGAAGAGGATGAAAAATCATCCAAACAGTTGCAAATAAAGGTTTAGTAGCCCTTGACCGTGGTTTCGATATTTGTCAAAATATCTTTTTGAGAAGTAGTGCCTTTAACATCTATACACCAGTTACAAAATTAATTTTACAAACATCATACAGTATTAATAGAAAAATATTTGCGAGGTTAAGGTACTCACTTATTACATCACATGATGACACAATAGATTAGATAGAGCCGAGCGGCTCTTGTCATAAACAAGCCATGCAAGCTATGGCAAGCCATGGCTTTAGATAGCGCCAGATTACATATATCATACTTTAGAATGAATACTCATTTGTACATGTCCACAGGTAGAGAGAGGCTCTTGTCAACATAAAATTGTAATAGGCGCCACAGGATAAAATATTTTCATAAGTTACATGCCAGAGACTAAGGTCAACTTCTGCAAATATACAGGCTCAAGTAATCAGGTTCAAATGGTTCAAATGGCTCTGAGCACTATGCGACTTAACTTCTGAGGTCATCAGTCGCCTAGAACTTAGAACTAATTAAACCTAACCAACCCAAGGACATCACACACATCCATGCCCGAGGCAGGATTCGAACCTGCGACCGTAGCGGTCACGCGGTTCCAGACTGAAGCGCCTTTAACCGCACGGCCACACCGGCCGGCAAGTAATCAGGGAAAACTAGGCTGCAGAGGATCCTAAATACATGCACGTAAGAACTGCCTCTTGGCTCTGTTCAACAACAGCATTTTATAATAAAGTAAGTATGAAATATCCTCCACAACGCTATTAAAAATATAACAGATTTACATATATACATTACGTATAAAGTTGTTAATACACTTGCTGACAGAGTAATATTGTACATAAATGCAGCGTGCAAGAGGTAGAGTTCTGTTTACAAAATATCAATGTAACAAATGCATGGGGAAAGGACAGCAAATATAAGCTAAAACAACCTCACTAACAAGAAAAAACTTCCGATTAACACTGCGGAAGCTTAAGCGATAGCAAAAATGGGAAAGCAGTGGGAGCTATATACATGGGCATAAGCACTGCGTGTTGTCGGTGTTAAGCAGCACAATTTTACATTTAAGCAATATGACGATTTCTTACAGAAGGCCACTAACAAATGCAACAGTTTTAGAGGTATACATTAAATATAAAAATTTTAATACATTTATGCAGCGTAATTATATAATACATTCATGTAGCACAGTCTACATGCCTCCAAACGAGCCCTAATTTATGTTACCTTCGTGCCCCATGTATTTTGACAGCAGCAGAATTGTTTGGAAATCAGCCGTAAATGGCGGGTCTCCAAATATTGTCGTAGTGTTTACCGAAATGAACATCGTCTTCCGTCGATGGATTGACATTTACTTTCACGAAGCATCTCCGTGATACTCGCTTGTTGCTCGAACCTATGGTAACAGATCTAGCAGACCGCCTCTGAATTGCTTTCCTTTAATCAGATGGGCTGGGGATCCCAAATACTGGAGCAGTATTCAAGAATGTGTCACCCAAGAGTTCTATTCATGGTCTCCTTCATATATGAGCTAAATTTTCATTAGAATTCTTCCAATAAATTTAAGTTGATAATTCGCCTTCCCTACTACCGACACTACATGATCTTTGCATTTCATCTCGCTTTGCAATGTTACGCGTATACATACAGAGTGTAATGGGTATAAATGCAAATATTTCTATTGGTGGCTGATTATGGTGTACTGAACAACATTGCACCAGTATTTACAGGATGACAATTATTATTGAACTATATGAAATAAAATCGTCCTAACTTCTAAACAGTTGTGTTAAGACGTCCAAACTGCAGCGGGGGATGATGGGAATTAGTACGCGCATGCGCACGCGCCTTGATGTTGTCGGCCATTTGCACGTGAAAATGTCGCGGTATAGCGTGCCTGAGCGTATAGCGTTAGTGAAGGCGTACTATGCGAGAAGTAACAGTTGAAGCTGATGATAACCGGTCCAAGTGCGCTAACAATCAAGAATGTTTAGCATGTTTGAGAGAGTTGGTAGTGTTCTTGATGACAGTAGTGGCAATGTCGGGCATCCAAAAATGGTGAAAACGCCTGGAAACACTGAGAAGACACGTGCTGTATTTCAAACCACCCCAGGAAATCGATCAGACGAGCTGCACAACAGCTGGGAACCAACTGTGAGACACTGCGACAAATTGTTGTTGAAGATCTGCATCTCTTCGAACACAAAATTCAAACCCATCAGCCATTAAGCCTCAGAGGCATGAACAGCGTTTGTGTTTCGCCAACACTATTGCCCACAGAATTCACGAACTGGACTTTGATGTGAATATGGTTTGGTTTAGCTACGAAGCCCACTCTCACTTGGGTTGGGTTCGTCAGTAAGCAAAATTGGCGCATTTGGGGGACTGAGAATCCGCCTATCGCGATCGAGAAGTCTTCTCACCCTCAGTGGTGACTGTGTGGCGTGAAATGTCGTCACGGAATAATTGGTGCGATATTCCTTCGTGGCATAGTGACTACCGAAGGCCGGCCAGGGTGGCCGAGCGGTTCTAGGTGCTACAGTCTGTAACCGCGCGACCGCTACGGTCGCAGGTTCGAATCCTGCCTCGGACATGGATGTGTGTGATGTCCTTAGGTTAGTTAGGTTTAAGTAGTTCTAAGTTCTAGGGGACTGATGACCTCAGAAGTTAAGTACCATAGTGCTCAGACCCATTTGAACCATTTTTGACTACCGAACTGTATGTGAAGATTTTGGAAGATGATTTGATCCCCACTATCCAACGCCACTCTGATTTCGACAAGATGTGGTTCATGCAAGACGGAGCTCGATCGCATCGAAGCAGGAGAGAGATGTTCTGGAAATGGCATTCTGGCTCTGGGATACCCAGAGGCCACTGGCGAGGGGCCTCGATTGGCTGCTATGTTCTCCAGGTCTGAACACATACGACTCCTTTTTGTGGGGCTATATTAAAGACAAGGTGTACAGAAATAACGCCAAGACCATTGCTGAGCTGAAAACAACCAATCAGGAGGTCATCGATAGCGGGTCATGCAGAATTTCTCTATTCGTCTGCACCACTTGATCGCCAACGATGGCCGGAATATCGAACATGTCATTGCCTAAAGCCGAATATTCGTAGTGCCTTTTTTTATATAGTATAAAGTGTGTATTCGGCGTAGTTTGGAACTAATTTACATTTTTTTCAGATAGTTCAATAATTATCACACTGTATGTCACTGCAAACTAAAAATTATAATCATTACAAGTCATACGTTCTTAGGGTTGGTTAGTACCTCGAAGTATAAGTGGCAGGACAAAGCCATTAATGTCTATTTTTCTCTTGGGCAGCAGGTCAGTCGTGAAGCATCGACAAGTGGACGCAAAACGGTTATGTATCATGACAGGCATAGTCCATTTAGCGGTGCGGTATGACCATGCAGAAAGAATCAGGTCGTAAAATTTGTGATGTGTTTGTGGGGAGACGCAGAGAGAAAACAACGAACACATCGATGTGTGTATACATCAAGGTACCGTGTATAATAATATGTGCACTTACACCTGTTACAGCCTGTATTATCTCGTAGTCTCTGTCAAGCAGCACAACACTAAAACTGTGTCCGAACATTATAGGATGGTTTTTCCTCCCCATCTGCGTTAACTGACAGTTTTATACATCTGGAGTAAGCTGTCAGTCATCACACCAAATTGAAATTATCTCCATCTCATCCTACAGCCTCTAACACACTTAAAAGAACACTATCCTCCACAATGCAGAGACATCGGCAAACAATCGTCGTACCTGCCACATCGTTTATGCGTATACTGAAAATAAGACCGGCCCCATAACTCGTCTCTGGGGTATCCCGATGATACTCTTGTCTCATTTACCTTCTGGGACAACGTACTGGGCACTATTACTTAAAACTCATCGTGACACTTACATATCTGTGGACCTACTCCAGATTCATTAAGTCCATGGTAAGGCACTGTGTGGAGTGCATTCGGGAAATCTATGGAAATAAAATTTGCTTTTTGTCCTTCATCCATGGTCCGCAACATATCGTATGAGGAAAGGACAAGCTGAATTTTGCACCAGTGATGCTTTCTAAAAGTGTGCTGATTTCGGGACAGAAGCTTTTCTGTCCAAAGGAAATTTGTCATTTCGAACTTACGAGGGTGAAACAAACGAAAACTTTAAATATTTTTTTAAATATTATTCATTGTGCAGAAGTGGTACAAAGCTGGCAGACACTTTGTGAAACTGGAGCACATCATGCACAATGTGGTGTGCTGAGCCATGAGTAATCTGTAAACATGCTGCAATGTCGTTCAGTGTCACTCCGCGGTTTTCCTGCACTATGGCTTCAACTGATGTAATGTTCTGTGGAGTCACAACTCGTTGTGCCTGACCTGGACGAGGAGAATTTTCCACTGAAGTCACACAATTTGCAAACTTCCTACTCCATTCATAGACTTACTGCTGTGACAAACATGCATCACCGTACTGAACCTTCATTCGTCGATGAATTTCAATAGGTTTCATACCTTCACTACGCAAAAACCGAATAACAGAACGCCGTTCTTCCCTGGTGCAAGTCGCAAGTGGGGCGGCCATCTTTATACTCATACTGCGACAGTACATGTGCATCTGCACTACTCTGCACCTACAGGCCATTCTGCACGCTGTTTGTAGCACGCTTACCAACTTACAGGGTAACGCCGCGAAATTTCGATTTGTTATTACAAATTTAAGGTTTTCATTTGACTCACCATCGTAGAAGATGTTCAACAATTCTACAGCGAACCAGCGTTAAGGATATTGGTCTTTTGTGGATCCGTCCTTTTATCCTTCTTGTACACAGGAGTCATCTGCACTTTTTCCACTCGCTTGGGATTTCGCTCTGGGCTAGAGATTATGCAAGCTAGGTAATGGACCAATGCCAAAGAGTACTCCCCGTAGCACGGAATTTTGGATTCCATACAGACCCGGCAACTTACTGCTTTTCAGCTTTTTGAGTTGCTTCTCTATAAAACTGATGGCTATTACTATGTTTTCCGTACTGGAGCCTGTGCAACGGTCAGACGATGGTCTGTACTATCTTCTTGCGTGAATCATTTTTCAAGCGCGGAACTTGAAACTACTGTTCCTATTACTACCTTCTGTTGTCACACCAGACTGGACTGATCGATGATTGACTGGACAGAACCCTTCGATTCGGTTACTGGTTTTATATACGGCCAGAATTTCTCCAGGTCTCGTCAGGATTTGATAATGTATGGATGTGGCAGTTATGTGATTCTTGGGTCATCTTAAAGACTCACTGATTTCTACTAACTTTTGCCTGTCATCAGTTGCGTTTCCTTTTTTGAACCTAGTGCAACAATCGCCGTTTCCTCGCAGTTTTCCGAATTTTGTTATTAAACCGCGGTAGGTCTTGTCGGTCCTCAATCCACTTATTAGGTGGCTAGGTGATTTGTGGTGACAGACTGGCCTGTAACGTGCCTCGAAGTCTTGGTTAAGGTTGTAAGTTAAGAGGTTTGCTGCCTAGTGAATAGCAGCAACCACACTCCCATTCATTACTCAGCCCACTTGGTATACCCTCTAAACTCGAACAGCATAGGCACTCGGGTTCGAATCCCGGCATTAGTAGAAATTTTCATTCGTCACTTCAGTCTGCATATACACAATTTACATTAAATTAACAATCCCAATAAAATTAGTACTGGACAAGACTAATAAAAATAGGTTGAAGAGGTATTACATGTCAAAGTGAGGTGGAACCAGATTAAAAGTAATCTATACACTGCAGTCAGTTCCCAAAAATTTCCTTAAATAAACAAATGAACTTTATTCTGAACACTGCCTTGTATCCCATAAACAATTTAAATAGACAATCTTCCACACATTGCTTTTCTACCAGAAATTGTTTAAACAATATTCCATATACTGCAATCAATATTCCACCGAATAGCCAATCAACTGAGTCTTTTTCTCACAAATTTCCAGGTGGGGAAAGAGAGGGTGAGTGAGGGAGGGGAGGGGGCTGGAGCATTTACCAGAGGGGAGGAGGCAAATCATTGATCAATTTAATTGATTAGTCAATTAATTTGATATGAAGGATGATATTGTATCGGCGAGGGGAATTTCCAGAGGCGTGGTGGAAGAGGAGGGGGGAGAGGGATGGAGTTTTCTCAGAGGGGAAGATTATCCTCAGGGGTCGTAAATTAACCCCCAGGATATCATATATCAATTAACTGAAAAATAGGTTAAGGGGAGGTTGAGGGGGAGAGGTTACATAAAAAGCACTTAGCATAATAGTAGATTTAGGTAATAAATCAATCAGCTGTCACAATTTAATTAATTTACATATCAATTTGACATCAAAAGTACACCAGAACAAAGGTTGAATTACTACTGCTGTTACCTTCTATCGTGCCTGTTCACCCACAACATACTTGCTTCTGGTGTCTCATGTGAGGGGATCTCTTCTAACAAGTGTCAAAATTTTATGTAGTATGTTGACACATTTGTTCTCCCCCTAGTCAGAGGTCCGTTGCAGTGTGCGGCACACGGTTTTAATATGCTCTAATGCTTCAGCAAACACTTTGCTGCAGTGTTGAATTCATTGTAAGTCTAATTATTCAAGCTGTGGGTAAAACATTTCTCTGCAATAGCCTTCCTTCCATCAGTTCTGATCCAAGAAGGTACACAGGAGATGTATGATGTGTGAAAAGTATGAAACAAGTGCTCGCTGAAATACATATTTGAGGGTAGGTCATCAGCTACTGTAACAACAGAATTTATAAAGTAGATACACGGTCACAATAAAATAAGAGTAAATACAAGAAACTGGAGGAATAGAAAAGACCGCCCATCGTGAGATGGAATTGAAAACTGAAAGGATTAAGTGAAGTTTAGAGAAGAAGAAGTAGTGAGCTCAGTTTTCGCATTTAATGTTAAATCAGAATTGTGAGCGATGTTTGTTGGTATCCAGGGCTTCCAGTAGACTACGTTTTTGGCGTTAGTCTACGAAGTGACTTGGAACTATGACTGGCAGCTGTGATCTTTTCAATACTTGCTCAGCGAATGTGGAGTCATCATTTTGCGACCTCCTGTTGATTTCATGTTCTATCAGCCAAGTCGTTGTCTCTCTGCCTGACTGACCAATATAAAATCACTCCAATCAGGACAAGTAATTTTGTATATACTACTTATAGCTAGCAGCAGGGTCTTACCTTCACTGTATACTGTGCTGTGGTGTTCTTCACATAATAGCAAATTGTATAGTGGAAGAATTGTTTTCGCTAGTGTCTTTTGATATCTATCCTAGGTACAGTACTGTACAAAATTCCTGCAGTCAATGCAAAGAGCAGCAGAGGGAGCATAGAAGAGGAGTAGAATTTTCAATTCCTATTTCCGATGAAAGATGAGATCCGTCAGCCCTGGATTGTAGCTATCGATTGTGACAAGTAATTTGTGCCTCAGTCAAAATGAGTGACATCTTTTCCAGTTTTACAATATTTCAGTGCCTGTGTGGTTAAGGAGAACAATGCAATTTTTCATCGGACATGCATGCAAGTCAGGCATTGCGGCAACTGCAGCCGTTATGAAATACAGTATTTTATTCGCAGTTGAGAATACGAACAACCATCAGCTTAATAAGGGAGTGACAACAGTGAAAATTTGTGTCGACCTGGGACTCGAACCTGAACTTCCAGCTTTACATGAACAGTCACTATAACCGTTTTGTCAATCCATGCACGACTCATGATGGCCGGATCTAAACTTACATATGTCATCACTCCTGCAACACAACTTGTGCTCACACATGACTTAATTCCTATACAGGGGAGGACAGTATAACTGAAGGTCGCTGCCTGGCATTGGCGGATAAAGATATTGCACTGCCAGTGGTGTTAAGAGGAACGGTACACTGTCCCAATGGAAATGCATATATGTATCTCTCAACCTCATGGGAAGAGAACAACAGCCACTCATCCGGCCTCTCCAAGAAGGTGCAATGTTCTATTTCAGAGCAGGGAACGATCTTTGCAAAGTCTTCCCGAGTCCAGTCAGAATTTTAGTCTGCATCCGAATATGTGCTGACCTGAAACGCCCTGACTATTAATGCTGCGTGCCGGACTAGGACTCGAACTTCCTGGTAAATGGTCTACTGACTGAAGTATCCAGTCACAGGTCGCGACTCATGACCTAACCTCAAATCTGTATTTCAGCCAACACTTGTTTCATACTTTCCACTTCTCATAGAACTCCTGCGTACCTTCTGGGATCAGAACTCCTGGGAGGAAGGATATTGCAGAGAAATGGCTTACCCACAGCCTGAATAATTAGTCTTGGAATGAATTTAACGCTGCAGCAAAGTAATTGTTGAAGCATTAGGGCATATTAAAACCATGTGCTGCACATTGGAATTGACCTCTGAGTAGGGAGAGAACAAATGTGTCAACATGCTACATAAAATTTTGACACTTGTTAGAAGAGATTCCCTCGCATGAGACACCAGAAGCAAGTATGTTGTGGGTGAACAGGCACGTTACAATTTACAGTAGTAGTATGGAAACATTTGTTCTGGTGTACTTTTGATGTCAAATCGATATGCAAATTAATTAAATTGTGACAGCTAATTGATTTATTGCCTTAATGTACTGGCCTGCTAAGTGGTTTTTCATCCAACCTCTCCCGCTCCACCTCCCCTTAACCTATTTTTCAGTTAATTGATATATGACATCCTGGGGGGTTGATTTATGACCCCTGAGGATAATCTGCCATTCTGAGAAAACTCCATCCCTCTCCCCCCTCCTCCTCCACCACCTCTCTGGGAATTCCCCTCACCAATACAATCTCACCTTTCATATCAAATTAATTGACTAATTAATTAAATTGATCCATGAATTACCTCCTCCCCTCTGGGAAATGCTCCAGCCCCCTCCCCTCCCTTACTCACCCTCTCTTTCCCCACCTGGAAATTGGTGAGAAAAAGACTCAATTGATTGGCTATTCGGTGGGATATTGATTGCGGTGTATGGAATATTGTTTAAACACTTTCTGGAGAACTTGTAACACTCCTGTCCGCTTATGCTATACCACAACCTTAAAGTAGGAGGCAGGTCGTGAAATATAACTATCTAGTTAAGACAATTATGGTATAAAGCAACAGAGCAGTGTTACCCTCTGAGAGGAATTTTGTTGTGTTGACCGAGTTGTACCTAGCAGGGGTGGCTTATCGGAAATGAAAGTCAGAATTACGTAAATATTTGAACAGTAAAAAACATAATTTTTGTTTATCTGCACTGTTTAACGAATATAGAAAACGGTCGCCAGCCTAATTAGGCAAGAGAATGATTAACATTCTTGTTCAAGAAAATAGTTATTAGTAACTTTAACGGATAAACACAACCTATACTTTGTCACACGTGAATGCAATGAACTCTGACACATACATATGTTTACGGTAAGATTTAAGCTAACAGCCAGAGCAGTACAAACTATTTGCAAAAATATAACAGATACCGAAACACACTATTACTTCCAGGAATTGTTTAAACTGAATGGTCTTTATGACATTACTATTAACATTCACTGCAGGATCATAAATTGGACATAGGTTAAGTCTCTCTCAATTAAATATTTTACTATTTAAAATGAAAGTTAATTGGAATCCATTAACAGGTTGCTTCTCACTATCTTTTGAATAAGGAAATTATTGTTTTCATAAATAGTGGTAAAGGACAACCTGTGGATTTTATTGCTCTATTAACATGCACTTTCAATACCCAAAAGAAACAAGTGCCTAGCAAGCATGAGTATATAACTTTCCATAAATGTAGTTCACAACTTTTACTACAGCGAGACACAATGTTGACAAATCTAAAGAAACTGACTCACCTTTTAAAATTTACTACAGGCAGCACTATGGTCATTTACTAAGCAAAACTTTATAAGCTTCAGTTTTAAGAGCTTCTAATTTTTAAAATAAACTGCAAATTGTCTTTATTACAACAGTCTCCTACTTGCAAGTAAATGATTAAATAGGAGGCTCTGAAACTCCACAAAACTTTAAATTAGACTGTTTCCATCCCTGGGAGGCTTTCACAAGACTACATTTACTACCTCCCACAATCTCATTAAATCCACAGTAAATCTGAATACTCCCTTCTTACCAAAGATCAAACAACACTATTTAATGTTCTGAGGCTTTCATTTTTTCCGCAAACTAGGACACTCGGTAATCATAGTTTAAATGGAGAGGAACCTGAAAGGTGTTGTGATAGGGAAAAATAAAGGTAGGTACATGAATTCAATTATAAGTTACCTTATATTTCAGCACACTAACACATCCAATAAGCTGATCCTTCACTGTACATTATTATAGTATTCCGTTACAGTGGTTGCGCAATGTGGTGGCAACTGCATATTGGTAGGCGGATTTGCAGACAGAATTGCTGGACTCTGGCCCTTCTTGGTGGCGATGATGAATACTAATTCCAGAGCCATTCCAGCTTTTTATCCATCCATCCGAGGCACTGGAAAGTGGCAGAAAAAACCTCTCTCGGAACCAGCACAATATACAGATTTTACACGGCAGTGCACAGTTTGGTAGCTCGTCCCCGACTGACTCTTGTTCCACCTTTCCTACTTAGGCCAGCCACAATCTGCGCGCGATACACAGTTCCGTTCCCGAGGGGAACCACTACACCTTTTACGTACAAACTAACTAAGAATCCTAAGTGAAGGTCAGCAATTTACATAACAGCAACCAAACACATTAAATAACACAGAACATTTGCATATATTGACATTTCTACAAAAAATTATTCACACAGAAATTACAATTATATATAATAAGTTTTGTTCCCTCCAAATGGGACAAAGAATTTAAAGGACAGATATACTACGTTGCATAGAATCAAGCCACGACATCAAAGTTTTAAACAAAGAAAAGAGTATACAATTTTATGTTAACTATTCGATCAAACACATCTACAGAAGCTCAACGATGTAACATTAAACCAAAGCAAAATGCAAAATAAATCTGTACAGCATTAGATCCATGGTGTTACAAACTGTCCGTCGCTTGTGGGAGAGGCAGACTACCGGTAGCACCACAGGTGATTGATGAAATCACTGTTGCTACAGCACACAAAGCTGAGTGCAGCTCCTGATCATCGGGCATTGTGCATGCTGTGTCATGACAGTTGAACATCCAGTGGTCCACTGTAAAAAAGGCGCTTTGAACTATTCGGAAATGGTATCTGTTCAAGATTCATATTGTACAGCAAGTTGCCCCACAGGACGCGCAACCACGTGTTGGCTTCACTCTCCACTTTCTCACAGGGATTGAAGTTGATGAGGGCTGGCCCTGGAACATCCTATGGACAGAGGAAGCTCATTTTTCTCTGACAGGTGAGGAGACTACATAGAACTGCCTAGTGTGGGGATCTTTACCTCCACTTACTGTGCATGATGCTCCACTGTATCGTGAACTTGTCACCATATGGTGTGGCTTCACGGCTAGGTTCATCATTGCCCCAATCTTTTTTAAACAGGTTGGCGCTCAAGGACCAAAGACATGCAGTGTGACTGTCCAGCGCTACTGTGATATGCTTCGCCAACATGTCATACCCGCCCTACAGGAGAGAGACGCATTGAACTCAACAGTTTTCATGCAAGATGGAGCACCACCGCACATCGCTCGTGAAGTCCACCTGCATCTCCGAAACACATTTGGAAACGATTGAATTATTAGCCGATCGTTTCCAAATGCTTGGCCGGCACGATCGCCCTTACTCACTCCCTGTGATTTCTGGTTGTGGGGCTACCTGAAGGAGAGGGTTTACCAGGGGACCATTCATACGTGTGCTCATCTGAAGAGAGATAGCCTACGGACAAGCTTCGTTCTGATGTGCAGTATGCAATCCTGCGTTTTCACTCTGGACGCTAATGGGCGCCTTACTGAGCTCCTTTCATATACTGCATTATTTATCTTCCCCATGTCCTTAAATTTAATGCTTCCAAGCATGGTACTCGTACAGTAATTAGTTTCCATGTTAATAACGTGTTAAGTGGGGAAAGTTTAATTATGAACACCCGGTACATGCAAAAGTTAATAAAGATTTGGTACAACAATATTCACTATTCGCTAACCTACCAAAAATCCTAAGACATTTCCTATGTAGAGTGATCTATGTGCTTGTGTTTCGAATGGGGAAGTGTGGTTGGATGACCTTGATAAGCAGTTTTAACTAGGGAGTTTCCTATATGAAATATGTAAAATCGCGAAAACCTAGAAATGTTACGGACATTGACTGAGAATATGTAAAATTATAGAAAAAATACAATGAAATAAGTACTGACAGAAATCAATAAAACTGCGTGTTCTGGAGGAGAGTGCTCTCATGCTACATTCACACACCTAAATACTGAAAAGGAGAGGCATTAAGGAGACGTGTTGTCAAGGCGAAACGGCCATAGTATCCTGCACATGGGCAATACAGCCTAACATTGGACCATGACTTCAGTGTGCAATAAGAAGTTTACCAGAAGCAGTAGTAAACCGTATTGAGGCTGGTACATCTCCTCTCGCTACTGATCATGGTGTTTATTTGCTCGAAAGATGTCACTGCTTCTTCGTATGCATTTTCAGCTTCCAACAATCATTTTACATGACCGTTGTGAAGCATAATTTCTGAACCTTAATCGGGCTTGAACTTCGTGAACAACAAGCATCATGTTGTTGTTATTGTGGTCTTCAGTCCTGAGACTGGTTTGATGCAGCTATCCATGCTACTCTATCCTGTGCAATCTTCTTCTTCTCCCAGTACCTACTGCAACCTACATCCTTCTGAATCTGCTTAGTGTATTCATCTCTTGGTCTCCCTCTACGATTTTTACCCTCCACGCTGCCCTCCAATGCTAAATTTGCGATCCCTTGATGCCTCAAAACATGTCCTACGAACCGGTCCCTTCTTTTTGTCAAGTTGTGCCACAAACTCCTCTTCTCCCCAATTCTATTCAACACCTCCTCGTTAGTTATGTGATCTAGCCATCTAATCTTCAGCATTCTTCTGTAGCACCACATTTCGAAAGCTTCTATTCTCTTCTTGTCCAAACTATTTATCGTCCATGTTTCACTTCCATACATAGCTACACTCCATACAAATACTTTCAGAAACGACTTCCTGACACTTAAATCTATACTCGATGTTAACAAATTTCTCTTCTTCAGAAGCGCTTTCCTTCCCATTGGCAGTCTACATTTTATATCCTCTGTACTTCGACCATCATCAGTTATTTTACTCCCTAAATAGCAAAACTCCTTTACTACTTTAAGTGTCTCATTTCCTAATCTAATTCCCTCAGTATCACCCGACTTAATTCGACTACATTACATTATCCTCGTTTTGCTTTTGTTGATGTTCATCTTATACCCTCCTTTCAAGACACTGTCCATTCGGTTCAACTGCTCTTCCAAGTCCTTTGCTGTCTCTGACAGAATTACAATGTCATCGGCGAACCTCAAAGTTTTTATTTCGTCTCCATGAATTTTAATACCTACTCCGAATTTTTCTTTTGTTTCCTTTACTGCTTGCTGAATATACAGATTGGATAAAATCGGGGTGAGGCTACAACCCTGTCTCACTCCCTTCCCAACCACTGTTTCCCTTTCATGTCCCTCGAGTCTTATAACTGCCATCTGGTTTCTGTACAAATTGTAAATAGCCTTTCGCTCCCTGTATTTTACCCCTGCCATCTTCAGAATTTGAAAGAGAGTATTCCAGTTAACATTGTCAAAAGCTTTCTCCAAGTCTACAAATGCTAGAAACGTAGGTTTGCCTTTTCTTAATCTTTCTTCTAAGATAAAGCATCATACACCTCTGGAAACCTATGTAATGACTGTGTTACAAAGAATACGTGGTTTCTTTGTTGTGCAGCGTCCTTGTTTTATGACCTTACAGTTTGCCATCGTAGTTTATCGGAGAGAAACATGCAGGGAGAATTTATGTCATGCAGTGAAAATGTATTTCTTACGTTGGAATATGTAACGTCTAGAGAAACAAAAACAATATATTATGTAGTAATTAGAGAATTAGATGTATCATATTGTGTCATTGTATAAAATTATGTATTTTTATTATTTATTTCTGAAAACGTCTGCGTCGGCGAGTAATAAAACCGACACAGAAGATAAATGTTAAACAGAGATTAAAAAAGGAACTAGTATATAATACGTGTTGAATATGAATGTCTTTGTCGTCTTAATTTGGAAGTTGTGCGAGTAAGATCTCCTGTTGTTGTCGTAGAGAACGCCAATGTAGCATTCTTTTGTCGAGACTAAGCAATGTACGCCATTACGTGTGAATTCACAAAGGTCTGTAATCACTGAGATATTTAAAGGTTTTAGTAGAGGTGTTTAAATGAAAACTTGTATTATTTATTGTTAAGCTTGCTTGCATATTATCCCATCCTGTTGAGACATTTTTCAGTTATATAAATATTATCTGTGGTGCTGAGCTGCGTGGAGAACGAAGAGCCGCTGCCGCGGCGTATTTAAACGACTTACAGTATAGTCGAGCATACCGCAAGGAAGCGGTAAAATAATAGTAAAGATAATATTATTTCTTTTAGCTCCCAGACTGGCAGTGAAGATCAGCAGATTTTATGATGTGTTGCAGATTGACGCGGGCTGCTGATAGGATATAATTTACAGTGCAAATAATTTAATGTACCTTCAGAATCTGATAGGAATCTTGCTGTGCTCCGTTCTGATCTGGCAAACTTTATAGTGACAACGTATTTTTTAATGAGAGTCTCATGTTCTTGGGCTAGTCGTGGTATGAAATAGCATTTTAACGAGAAATAAAATCCACTGCGAACTTGTGTTTTTGAACGATCACACGAACTGTAACATCAGTGTTCATAACAAAGTAATTTCAACTTTTAATCACTATGAAGTAGGGAAGATATATTGATTCTTAGCATGAGTTGCAGTTATGAAAAATCGTTCCTTAAATTGTAGGCCAGATACAGAACAATAAGACTTCCATATATACATTTTATTCCGCTAAAAGGTAATGACGATAAAGAAAAGCAAAGCACAGCATTGCTAAAAGTATTTCACGTAACTCTTTTCGTAAATGTGTTGTTACAAAGAGAATAAATAAACCAAAGAGCAACAATTTTACAATCCGCGAGAGAGTTGGACGTGAAAAATATTAGCAGCGTTGCCCTCCACACGGCTAATAGGTTGGAAACCGCACAGATGTAGCATTATAGCGTGCTTAAGTGCAGAACCCCGTAGCCCTTGGAAAGTGTATGTTCCACGATCATTTCTCTCTTTCCGATACCTTCTAGGTACGGACACCAAACACTAAAACAATACTTTAGAATTCTTAGCACAAGTGATGTACGTACAATGTTTCAAACTCCTTTTCTAAGTAACTGATAGACGTATATGAGGTACTGCAAACCCTATGTAAGTACATTTGCTTGACAGTTATCCTGTTTAAGAATGTGCCGCAGTATGGTGCGTAATTTCTCATGTCAAGCACCGCTGCTGAGTATTTGTATGTTTCCCATAAGATGCATTTCCATTGCTGGCCATCATTTTTTAGGACTGATACGAGCATAGTATAATATCTGAACTGTAATCGGATGTGACCACTGGCCGCTATACACCTCCAGAAAGCTATATTTTGCATGGAGGAGGTCGGTCCAGAAAATGAATTCCGACTGATCGCGAGATAGATACCACCGTGAAAATCCGAAATGTTTCATTTGTAACAGCAAAGCTTTATCGGATTTTCGTAGTGGTTTCCATTTTGCGACCGATAGGAACTTACTTTCTGGACACGCCTCGTATCACAAAGACTGTGTGTTTCTCTCTGACGTAGAAGGATGCAATTTTGTCTTCTTAAAGTTTTACACCTTAGTGAGAGGGATAGAAAACTTGCAGGATGGATGTAAGTCAGATGATGCACATATACGTCCTGCATTAGAGTTTACTATTATAGCATATTTAAGTGCAGAACCACGTAGCCTTAGAAGAGCGTGTGTTTATGTTCTACAATCATTTTCCTCCTTTCAATACCTTCTTGGTACTAACCCCAGACACTATAAAATACTTCACAGTTGACAGCACAGTTGATTTACGTAAATGCTTGAAAATTCCTCCATCTGGCGCTCCATAATGCATAAACCATACGTTTCTTCTTAACTGTCTGTTGTATCACTACAACACTCATATCTGCTATACACCGATAAGGGGAGCTTACCTCCTCAAAATGCATGCATATGAATGGCATAAGTAAGATTGGTGCAGAACAGTCCTCACTGAAGAACAGTTACAGACTCAGCTCACTCTGTTCCTTTACGAGACATGGAATGTATTGGGTATAGTACCTCCTTGTCAGTTGCAAATTAAATCAGTGAAACAGTTGCAGGGAGGGGTTGGTTGAAGACAATGAGGGGGGGGGGGGGGGGGGAAGGAATCTTTCAATCTCCAACTTCATCCTATGAATGCAAGAATGTTACTCTCATCCGCACAGGGAAAGGAGGACAATCATACTCGTAAATTCGTCATTGTGATCAGAGTACTAGAAATATGTAGATAACCTGACGGCATCGGAATAGGACACTGTCTGGTTTACACTGGTATATATGTCCAAGAATTAACCATGAATGGACATACTGTACATCTATCTACATCTATCTACAAACGCAGTCTTATATATGGTTCTCCCAAAATAGTGGAGGGGGTGGTCTACTAATGATACAGAAACTGGGAAGCATGCTGCTGTGTGCTCGGTTATCGTTTAAATTACGGAAAAAACCTGGTAAAATTGCTAAAATTTATCGCACTGTCAACTGTGGTGCTTATTACAGTGTATCATCCCATAGCGTCGGTGTATTTTCCATCCCCGTTGAGAGGATACGTTGGGAAAATGTAGCGTATGCCATACTGTTATGGGATTTTCGCAGCAAGTGAAAACGCGTGTGTACCCCGATTTCTGTCTTCGAAAATAACTAGTATAGGAGGTATACTGTTGATAACGACATAATGATTGACTGACACCAGCTGTTTACAATCTAGAGAGTCTTGGTTGGAACAACACCTTCTGGGGATGGCCAGCACATTAACAATGATGACGTACATGGCTGCAACATGAAGTCTCAGTGCTCTTGGCCTCTGAAGCAGAACGCCATGACATCTACTCCAGAATATGAGACTACATGTAGAAGTTACCACCTCCGGACAGCTGTTTGGAAACACTCCTCAATGCTGCAAAATCTTCCAGTTTCCATATGTTGCGAAACATTCCACCAGGTATCATAAACAGATTAGCATAACAATGGGTTGAGGGGAGGGGTCATACATGCCCCTGAATGTATGCTACCCACACTAACAAAACGGTGGAGAACCGGCTTTGCCCTGCTACTTACAACTTACTATCATTCCCAGCCACTCTTCTTCTCATTACCATATGACTGGTGGCAGCTAGGTGATCTGTTGTAGAAGATTAGTAGTCTGTTGTTGTTAATTCGTTTTCCTGAATCACTGTAGGAATGATATACTGAAGAATATCACCATCTACTGTAGCAATTGTAGGTGGAGAGAGGAGCCCAAAATGCGAAAATACTCGAAACCTACCTACCTGCTTGGCGCTTGTGCAGTATAGAATGAAGTGCCCTCAGGCAGAGAGAGCCGATTAGCAGTAGCACATCTTCACACTTGAATCCCTATAGCACATGCTATAAATTAGTTTGCTTAACACATTGAACTCAGTATTGGGGGAAAACCACAGGGATATCAAAAGTGTCCCTACAGTGAGTCTGAGCCGTGATCGGTGGGATTCAGCTGTGGTACCAATATGAAACAGGGGCAGGACAGTAGTCCTCACAGATGACGCTAGTCATTGTCAGGTACCAGCCTACTCATTCTGAGTTCCCCTGGTGGCGAGCGGCAGCTCTGGCATTGGCTCTGCCATGCAGAGCGTGCTCTGCTGCTGAAGAAGTGGTTCAAGGCTGTCAGACCTACTATGAAGTTCTACAAAGATAATCAACCATCAGATAACGATACTGATACACAAACTGCTCCTACGAGGGTTAATCGTAAGTTTTCATCATCACTTGGAGATGTTTGTTGAAAAAGTTTGGATTTTTAATTGTTCATTAAGCGGGTTCCATCGCGATAATCATATCATCATTTCGGAAGTGCCTGTCAAATAATGGCTTTTTTCACCTGTGGAAAGAGTAAGACGTCAGTCGGTGCCTTGTCAGGAGAATACAAGATCAAGGCAAAATTTGGCTGCCCAAAGAAGCTAATGTGCGGCTGTGTCCTTTGTCGAACTCGTTGGCGTGTGGTCATGGAGCACAAACTCCTGCTCTGACAGCTTGCCATGGCGCATTGTCTCAACGGCCTCCTATGACCTGGTCAGGAATATTTGGTAGTACTCCTCTGCGACGGTTTACATTATGTGCTACTACACATCACGGCAGTAACCCCTCCTGCCCCACAATCGCAGTCTCTCCTTGCATGATGATGGCTGAATCTTCGCCGGTTTTGGCATTAATGACCCCACCAAACGACCAGGTACAGCAGAAAATCAAGAGAGAAAAATGGTGTTTGGTGAAGGCATGGTGAAGAGATGGAAAGAATACATTGAGGAGCTGTATGCCAGATCATCTCTTTCTGAGGAAGTAATAGGAAGAGAAAAGCAAGTAAGCGAAGATGACAAGGGAGATGACATTCTGCAAGAAGCATTTGACAAAGCTCTAAAAGGACTACAGGACAAAAAAGCAGTGGGTATTGATGACATCCCTGCAGGAGTAATAAAGAATGCTCATGAAAGCATGAAAATAATGTAGATTAAACGTATTAGATGCATATATAACACAGGAGAGATACCGACATACTTCCAGAAATGCATAATTGTTCCTATACAAAAGAAGGCAGCAGTTACAAAATCTGAACAGTACCGAATTTTAAGCCTAACGTCACATGCATCAACAATTCTCATAAAAATAATTCTAAAGAGAATTTAAGAGAAGGTGGAGGATATGCTGAGTGAAGATCAGTTGGGTTTCAGAAAGGGATTGGGAACAGGAGAAGCGATTCTGCCACAGAGATTCTTTATCAAATAGCAATTACAGAAAAATAAACCAACTTATATTGCCTTTGTAGACCTGGAAAGGTATTTGATAACGTTATCTGGCAAGAGATGTTCAGAATGCTGAGGAAAAGTGGAATGAAATACAAAGACATCCGTCTGATACTCAGGTTCTACAAGAATGAGGTGGCACTGATTATGAACTGTCACCAGGAACAAGAAACAAATATTAGAAAAGGGGTAAGACAAGGATGTGCACTCTCTCCTCTTATATTCATCGCTTACATCCAGGAAGTTAACGACCAAGTTCGAGATACTACTGAGCTGGGGATCAAAATTAATGGTCAGAAGATAGACGTGCTACGTTATGCCGATGATATTGCTAGTCACGGAGACAGAAGAAGATCTAGAGGAAGTCCTCAGAACACTGGAAAGGATTCTATACAATCAGTATGGGATGAGAATAAACAAGAAGAGGACTGAAGTGATGGTACGCTGTACAGAAGCAGAATATGAACCTCTGAGAATGAGAACTGGAAGAGAGGAGCTGAAAGTGATAGGGGAATATACCTGCCTGGGAAGCAATATCACACGGGATGGTAGAAGTCGGAAAGAAATGTGAGCAACAGGTCAAAATACCAGTTAATCTGAGGCAGAACTTACGCACCCGCAAGAACACCAGTCTGAAAATAAGGAAACACATCATGAAAGCTTTCATTTGGAGTGTGGCTCTATACGAATGTGAAACTTGGACAATGGGAAGAGAAGAGAGAAGACGGCTAGACGCCCTGGAGATGTGGTGCTATAGAAGGATGATGAATATCAGCTGAAGAGACAAAGTAACAAATGAAGAGGTGCTTAGAAGAGTAGAGGAAAACAGATCTCTGTGGACGTACATCCAAACAAGAAGAGACAAACTTGTAGGGCACATCCTACAACACAACATCATTGGTACAATAGCAGAAGGAGCTAGTGAGGGAAGGAATCGGCAGGGGCGACCAAGGATATCATACACGCAACAGATCATGAATGATGTTGGAGGTAACACGTACGTGGAAATGAAGGCAAACATAACAGAAGAGAGGAATGACGCTCTGTAGAAAACCAACATCAGTGTTGAACAATAAAAGAAGAAGAAGAAGAAGAAGAAGGATTGGGAGCGACCTTCACAACAAGTTAGAGAAAACTTTTCATTTAACACCAAACATTCAACTGAAATATTCAGATTATATTGTTCAACGCCAGTACTGCAACTGCGCACTGCAGTCTGTACTTGATGGAGAGCCCAATGTTGAAATTCTCACATTTTTCTGATGAATCATGGATAGATTTATCAGGGCACGTGAACTCTAAGAATAGCCGACCTTTAAGTTCTCTAAAATGTTCTACAATTACGACAAGGGTTCCTGCATGATGTGAAAACAACCATGAGCTGTGCAATTACTGCAACTTGAATTAACGAAGCTATCATTTCCCTGTAAACTGAAACATCTTATCCATCAAATCTACGTGAACAGTGTACTGCAACATTTTTCGAGAAATCATAACTATTTCATGCACACAATGCAAGAGCACGCACGGCCAATGAGTCTGAGACGGTAGTAAGAGATATTTGTTCCTTAGCAAAAGTATAACAACATTCAATTAGCAGCAATTTCAAAGCGTAGGCTTACTACTTAACCAAGACAGCTAACCATCGTCTTTTTAGTACCTACACAGAGACCTATAGTGAGTCTGAGCATTAGCCACAATTCGTCTATGTTTCTCGAATTTGGAGTAAGTGTTCTACTGCGTCTTTTACGTAGGACTGTCTATCTGTCCCAACATTTGTGACTGATCCTCTGGCTTTCTTTACAAATATGTTGTCCTTGGTGACCATCATTGCTAACAATGATCGCCAATCACTGTCTCTTTGTCGACGATCTTAGTATCATCTACGTTTCTTGTAGTCAGCAGCCTTAAAGTGTTTCTTTCACTTATTGCCTGTGGAACTAATTTTTCGGACTAGTTATCTGTTGATGGCTTTAATGTTACGTTGCAAGACTGTTTACCCCTCTTACTGTCGACAATGTAAGCGACCATTTCCCATGGTGTCATGTGAAAGTAGCCCGCTTCTGATAACGTCTTGTTAAACTACATGCGTGTAATTCAGTTTAAGCTATATTGAATGACTTTGCGATCAGCTTGTCTAACTCTGGCAGGCTGGGCAAGCATGCAGTTATCAAACTAACTCCATCAGCGTTAGTTGCTTTCGTCTGTGTGTATACGCAGTTACGTTTAATTTGCACTTCGCCTAACCTAATATTTTTGCTTGCCCAACCGCGAGGAGCGTTTCTATCCTAATTTTGCCATATACAGGATGTTTATAAATGAATATCGGGGTTTCATGGAATATCGGGGTTTTAAAGCTTTATAATATATATCATATTAAACTTTCAGTTATCAATGATATGTCAAATGAAAGAGCAACTAAAACAGTTTTACCAAGAATCTTATAAATGTTCAATGTGAGCACCATTTGTCACACGGCACACATCAAGTCTATAGCCGAGTTCTTTCCAAACGTTCACAAGTGTGTCTTCAGTGATTGTAGCAACAGCTGCTTCAATTTGGTTTCTTAATTCAGGGAGGTCTGCTGGTAGCGGAGGCACGTACACATGATCCTCGATGAAGCCCCAAAGGAAAAAATCGCATGGCGTTAGGTGGGGTGAACGTGGAGGCCATGCAAAGGAAGCCCTGTCATTGGGCATCTTGCGGCCTATCCAGCGTTTGGGTACAGCGAAGTTCAACCAATTGCGTACTTCGCTGTGCCAATGAGGTGGCGGAAAATGAAGCTCTCTGGCTCATCTTCTTCCAACTGAGGAAAGAGTCATTGCTCTAGTGTATCAAGGTAAGAAGTGCCAGTTACAGTACGTTCACCCAAAAAGATAGGCCCATAAACTTTCCACTGGAATATGGCACAAAAAACAATCACTTTAGGGGAATCTCATTGCAGTTGTACCACCTTGTGAGGATTTCTTGAGCCCCAGATGCGAACATTGTGAGTGTTAACATGTCCACTAAGGTGAAAGGTCAATTCATCACTGAAGACAACATGATCCAGAAAATCTTCATCATCATGAAACTACTTTTCGTTTGCAAAATTAGCATGTAATCCATGGTCTTTCGGCTTTAGAGCCTGTAATAACTGTAAACGGTAAGGACATAGTTGTAAGCGTTTTCTTAAAACTTTCCAAACAATCGACACAGGAACTTGCAAATCACGACTCGCCTTCGAGACTGATTTCTTTGGGCTACGAGTGAACGACTCTCTCACTCGCTCAACAGTCTCGTCACTAACTCTTGTTTGTCCTGTGCTCTTCCCTTTCAAAGGCAGCTGGTATCTTCAAATTGATGATACAATCTACGAATGTTATTATCCCTTGGAGCATCACAACCGAACTGCAGCAGGAACGCAATTTGCACAGTAAATGCAGATTCGGTCTTTGCAAACTGCAAAACAGAAAACGCTTGCTGTTCACTAGTCGCCATCTTCGCTGTCTAGCGGATTGCGGTGGGAACACTGCGCGCTGCGCATGCGCATGGTGCCAAACACAACTGTTCGAGTTGCTCTTTCATTTGACATATCATTTATAACTGTAAGTTTAACGTAATAAATATCATAAATCCTTAAAATCCCGATATTCAATTATAAACGCCCTGTACATTCTCTTTACTGTTGAACTGTGTTACTAGTATTATGTGAGAAATATTTGAAGCTCGCCTCCAGCAGTTGACAACTAACATAATACACTCCTGGAAATTGAAATAAGAACACCGTGAATTCATTGTCCCAGGAAGGGGAAACTTTATTGACACATTCCTGGGGTCAGATACATCACATGATCACACTGACAGAACCACAGGCACATAGACACAGGCAACAGAGCATGCACAATGTCGGCACTAGTACAGTGTATATCCACCTTTCGCAGCAATGCAGGCTGCTATTCTCCCATGGAGACGATCGTAGAGATGCTGGATGTAGTCCTGTGGAACGGCTTGCCATGCCATTTCCACCTGGCGCCTCAGTTGGACCAGCGTTCGTGCTGGACGTGCAGACCGCGTGAGACGACGCTTCATCCAGTCCCAAGCATGCTCAATGGGGGACAGATCCGGAGATCTTGCTGGCCAGGGTAGTTGACTTACACCTTCTAGAGCACGTTGGGTGGCACGGGATACATGCGGACGTGCATTGTCCTGTTGAAACAGCAAATTCCCTTGCCGGTCTAGGAATGGTAGAACGATGGGTTCGATGACGGTTTGGATGTACCGTGCACTATTCAGTGTCCCCTCGACGATCACCAGTGGTGTACGGCCAGTGTAGGAGATCGCTCCCCACACCATGATGCCGGGTGTTGGCCCTGTGTGCCTCGGTCGTATGCAGTCCTGATTGTGGCGCTCACCTGCACGGCGCCAAACACGCATACGACCATCATTGGCACCAAGGCAGAAGCGACTCTCATCGCTGAAGACGACACGTCTCCATTCGTCCCTCCATTCACGCCTGTCGCGACACCACTGGAGGCGGGCTGCACGATGTTGGGGCGTGAGCGGAAGACGGCCTAACGGTGTGCGGGACGATAGCCCAGCTTCATGGAGACGGTTGCGAATGGTCCTCGCCGATACCCCAGGAGCAACAGTGTCCCTAATTTGCTGGGAAGTGGCGGTGCGGTCCCCTACGGCACTGCGTAGGATCCTACGGTCTTGGCGTACATCCGTGCGTCGCTGCGGTCCGGTCCCAGGTCGACGGGCACGTGCACCTTCCGCCGACCACTGGCGACAACATCGATGTACTGTGGAGACCTCACGCACCACGTGTTGAGCAATTCGGCGGTACGTCCACCCGGCCTCCCGCATGGCCACTATACGCCCTCGCTCAAAGTCCGTCAACTGCACATACGGTTCACGTCCACGCTGTCGCGGCATGCTACCAGTGTTAAAGACTGCGATGGAGCTCCGTATGCCACGGCAAACTGGCTGACACTGACGGCGGCGGTGCACAAATGCTGCGCAGCTAGCGCCATTCGACGGCCAACACCGCGGTTCCTGGTGTGTCCGCTGTGCCGTGCGTGTGATCATTGCTTGTACAGCCCTCTCGCAGTGTCCGGAGCAAGTACGGTGGGTCTGACACACCGGTGTCAATGTGTTCTTTTTTCCATTTCCAGGAGTGTACTTCAAGAGTATCATGTCTAACACTTGATTTTATGTCGGTTTCAATTGTTGGGTTTTCAGATTACGAATTTTTGCCTGAAGATCCTAGGGAATTTTGCTAAAAATTAAAAAAAGTGTGTTCCACACGTACTCTGCTTCCACCTTGCCCACTTCTGGCCTATAGTTAACACTTTGGCAACCGTACGAGTCTCCACAGATCGTGGAGTCTTCTGAGAGGTCCTGCGCCGAACCCACGAGGCTTCTGTTTTAAACAATCCACTTGGCTCCAGTCCATGGCAAGATGCTGGAAATCGGCTGCTACGGTAATACACAAGTTACGAACATAGTCTTGTTTTGCGCGTACGTGGGATACATGTCGGTCCAATGTGAATATACTTTGTGCTGGGGAAATGTGGGCTCAAGCAATAGATATCCCAGTTTACGTTCAATATTCAGTACAAGATAATGAAGCTAGCAAAACGGCGATATCCGCAAGTGACTAAAATTCAACCCTGTCTAAATGGTACTGCTTTTGGAACGCCTGGCAAAAAGTTATTCACAGGTGGCTCGAAAACATCAGGCATCCTTACCGAAGCCGCTTACTTCGCAAAGAATGAATATGAGTAAACTCTGTTTTACTGACATGCTACCCATAGAGAAATCCGTGTTATCAGCTAAGTTACTTGCTTTCTGACAGGTCATACAATATGAAACATGACGGAAGACACTTGATATGTACCGACCCCATGAATACTCTCTTTCCCGTTGCGAGGGCTGCTTGGAGAAAAACTGCTATCTATCTAGCACAGGACGTCCTAAGGTATATTGCCATATCTCAAGAACTCCATAAATCGATGTTTCGGTGAACACCGGGCTGCAGTGATGCAAGAAGCAATGGTCGCGCCGCACAGCTTGCCAGACAGGAGCAGCAACTGGTACTCACGATGACAACTACCAACTGCTTGCAGCTGAGACAACGGCAGAATGGTTAACGTTATATAAGAAACTGGCTACCGAACTATCTAACAGCACATTCACACCACCCCTGATTCCCCACAATTCTAGTCTGAGTCGGAAGAAGCTTTTCACCGTTAATAGATTAAGAGCACCCACTCGGATTCCAGTAAAACGGGACACCTAAAATAATTAATGCTGTGATTACTGTTCAGATGAAGCGGTGGTGCTACAAGCTGACGGAAAAAAATCGCAACACCAAGAAGGAGTTTAGCGACATGAACGGCGCACGCGTGCGTCTACATATGAAAGGTGATGTCAATTCAGATTTCTCGCCAGTCGCATTGCTTTAGTAGCGCCACTACGAGGGTGCAGAACAGGCTTGCGTCAAATAAACGCTGTAACGGTCGTAATCGTTAGTTACCTTCGAGATTCGACGTGGTGAATTGATGTTAAACATGAATGCCCTTACAGCGACAATGACGCTATTATCAACACCTCACTGAGTTTCAACGAGGTCGTGTAATAGGGCTGCTAGAAACTGGATGTTGCTTCTGCAATACCGCAGAAAGACTTGCACGGATATATCCACTGTACGTGGTTGCTGGAAGCGGTGATCACAGGAATGTAATGTCGCAAGAAGACCGAGCTCCGGACGGTCACGTGGCACTGCTGAGAGGAAACGTCATCTTTTTCGGCACATCGTACTGCATCTCCAGCAGCCATTTGCGCAGTAGTTGGCACCACAATGACACAACTAACAGTTACAAATGGCTCACTTTAAGGACAGCTCCGAACCACACACCCTGTAGCTTGAATTCCACTGACCTCAAACAATCGCCGTTTGCGACTTCTGTGGTGTCAAGCGAGAGCTCGTTAGAGCCCTGAATAGAGGTCTGTTGTGTTTTCTGATGAAAGCTGTTTCTGTCTCGGTGTGTTGGTTAGGAGTACACTTGAGAGCCTGCAACCATCCTATCTACATGCTAGGCACACGGACCTACACGTGGGTTATGGTGTGGAGTGCAATTTCGTATGCCAGCAGGAGTACTATCGTGGTTACACCACGCACCCTGCCTGCAAATCTGTACGTCAGTCTGGTGATTCGGCCTGTTTTACTGCCTTAAAAAAAAAATGATTCAAATGGCTCTGAGCACTATGGGACTTAGCATCTATGGTCATCAGTCCCCTAGAACTTAGAACTGCTTAAACGTAACTAACCTAAGGACATCACACAACACCCAGCCATCACGAGGCAGAGAAAATCCCTGACCCCGCCGGGAATCGAACCCGGGAACCCGGGCGTGGGAAGCGAGAACGCTACCGCACGACCACGAGATGCGGGCTTTCTGCCTTCCATGAGTATCATTCCAGGGGGTGTTTTCCAACAGAATAATGCTGCCCACATACTGCTGTTGTAACCCTACATGCTCTACAATGTGTCGACATGTTGCCTTGGCCCGCTCGACGAGCAGATCTGTCTCTAATGGAGAAAAGATGGGACGCCATCGGACAACTCCAGTATCATCCACAAACAGCATTAACCGTCCCTGTATTGACCGAACAAGTGCAATATTCATAGAATTCCCTCCCACAAACTTACCTCCGGCACCTGTCTAACACAGTGGATGCACGTTTGCATGCGTGCATTCAGCAGTCTAGCGGTTACACCGGTTATGAATGTACCAGAATTTCACATTTATAATGGCTTATCTCGCACCTACATTAACTTAGGTTCTCGTAATGTTAATCACTGAAATATGTTACCTAGGGAAATGTATTCCAGAAATTGCATTACTCCACATTAATTATTTCTCGATGTAGTGATTTTTGCCAGTGAGTGTGTTTGTAAGCAGTAGGTATAGTTGGATTAGGATAATTGGTTCTCTCTGTTCGACAGATAACGGTAGTGTCATAAAATTTACTCCATATTTATTAGCCGTCTTCCTCAGTGAAGTGCCTTTGTCACTTCGCTTTATGCCTCTTTTTGTGTTATGTTTCCGTCTGTCTTCCTTTTATAATTTTTCTCATCCTTTTGTGTAAAATTATTTATAGATTCCTGCAAGCGATTCGTTAAGTTGCGATATCAGCTCCAAAGAAACTGGAAATCGAACAATCTAACAGCACATATCACATCACCCCTGCTTCCCCACAATTCTAGCCTCAAACGGAAGATTTTTAAGAGACGGCCACATGGCTTCCAAGAAACTGGCACACCCGACATAGTCAATACCCTATCCGAATTGTGATTACTGTCAGATGAAAAGGTGATCTTCCAGTTTCTGGTGCACTACGTGAGATACAACAACGAGCGTAACGTCAAGTGAAGTTCTCAATATCGTTGATGTCTCATTTTGATTTATGTTCTTTGAAGACTTCTAAAAATGTAAGTTTTTGGCTGTTACCTGCTTGGTTCTTTAATTTGATTAGTTAGTGATAAAAAGCTTAACATTGGAATACTGGTCAGGCTGCTTAGCTGTGTGGTAACGTGTTTGCCTACGATGCAGCGGGCCCATGTGCGATTCCCGTCCGGTTTGGAGATTTTCTCCGCTCATGGACTGGGTTTTGTGTTGTCCTCATCATCATCTCATCGACACCCAAGTCGTCCAGTGTGGCGTCACCTAAAATAAGACTTGCAACTCGGCGGCCGAACTTCCCCGGATAGGGCCACCCGGCCATCAAAGCCACATGATCATTTCATTTTTTTTCATTGGTGACTACGTTAAGTTTCCTTATATGCATGATCAAGTTAAGTGGGGCTACCTGTGTTCATTAATTTCGTCGTTGTCTAGGAAAGAAACAAAAATATTGTCACCCTTTGTGACAACAGATTATTTGTTCATGTACTGATGACTCTCACTTGTGAAGAATGGAAGTTCGTTAAATGGCAAACTTGATCTTTCTCGCAATGGCGAACCTGATTTTTCTCATGCTGCCCCGTGCACATACTACAAATCTGTCGTTTATTTCTCACAGGCTCGAGAACTGAAGGATGCTCCCGGTGCACTGTATCCATTGCAATGTGACGTCAGCAGCGAGGAGAGTATTCTGTGCGCCTTGAAATAGATCAAAGAAAATTTAGGAGGAATCGATGTTCTTATCAACAGCGCTGGTCTTTGCGGAGATAGCTCTGACAGGTAAGTGAACCACAGTTCGCCTCCATTCAAGTAAGAGCTACGAGACGTCATCATGCGGCGAAGAATCTGGAAAGAGATTTAACGTTTTTATGGACGTTAGTGAATTACATAGCCTATGCTGAAAAGACTTCTTGTACGCTTACTGTTTCTCTCTTACCACTGCTGGATGTCTTGTTCGTCTCGTGTAATATGTTGTTGTACAAACTGCGTGCAGCATTAGAAGCAAAGCTGTGAATAAAATGATGAGATGATTTTCAATAAAGCATTGTTCAGTTCACAAAGTGTAACACCCTCAGTCAATGTCGAAAGAGGAAAAGAGGCCGCAGGTCCAACAATTAAATGAATGGTACGCTGCCTTGAGAAAACGGCGAAAGCAAACCAGTAGTCTAAGATCTGCCCAGGTGGCAGATGAGGCAGTTCCATGATGAAACAGCACAGATAGTCCTCGATGATAAGTCAGATAATGAGCCAAAGCAAACCGATAGCCTCAGTTGTTCAAGGGCTGGCAGATGAGACAGTGCCATGTTGAAAAAGTAAGCACACTGCGAGATAAGCCAGCTGTTGAGATTAGCTGTAGGACATGTAGCTGTCGTTCAGAGCTCGCGGAGTCAGAACGAAAAATTAACAGGAGGAATTTCTCGGCTGGCGCGTGCGCTCACACACACACACACACACACACACACACACACACACACTAACACACACTAACACACAAATGCACAAACGAGAAGAGGCTTCATCTCGTCCTATATACGTAGTTATAAGCAGGAACTACCTCGAAGTCAGTGGGACACAGCCTGTCAGTTACACTCGACCGAATAATAGCGGCGCCGGTCACAGAAAACCATCATAACGACCAGGAGAGCCCTGTGCTGACCACACGCCCATCCTCCCCCCATCCTCAGCTTAGGATGACACGACGGTCGGATGGTCCCGATGGGCCACTTGTAGTCTGAGGACGGAGTGTGTGAGTGCTGTCAGTTCAGTAACCGTAGTAGTGCAGTATGAGGTAGACACAGGGTATTACGGTATTGGAGTCTGTGGACTTAGCTTCAGATAATGCCTATATCCTAGTCTGGCTTGTTCTGATCTGTGCTAGTTTCGTAACAACGACAGTTACAGTCATTCCATTATGCAGCTGATAGATGTACATATTAGCAATTGCAAATACATTCCGTGCTTCTGAAGAGTGTCGTCCGTTGATTAACAGCGGCAGTAGCTGCTCAACATTAGGATGACCTGACAGGTTTGATTGAGACTCCAAGACGTGTGCTGTATTGACAGTTACCCTGCGAGGCTACACCGATTAATATAGCGTTACTATAGCCAGAATAAACTGCCGTTAGGTATGATTAGGTTTCATCTCATATAGGTATTGCTTTTCTCGGTGGCTACCCAATAATTTGTAAAAATATTAAATAAAAATCATGTGCTCTGTTTACACTGATGAGTCAAAACACAATGATCAGTTGCTTAAAAGTGTGTTGGTACACCTTTGGAAGGTAGCGTAAAGCGACTCTGGCTGCGAAGGATCCTACACGTCCATGATAGGTTTCCAGAAGTTTTCCCCGGCAAAATATTATTTTCAAGCAGAAGTGATGAAAAATATTAATTCCAAATTATTGCTGTGTGATTAGAGAAATTCGCAAATGAAGAAAAATCCTTTTCATTATTGATTTGGGGAAAAATTTGTTCCATATTCTCGTCAACTAAGACCTTCCGAACCGTCCTTCAGCTTCGAATTCCGGGCCATGGAATACCCGGAAAACAAATGAGAAATCACAAACTCCCATAGCCCCACATGGCGTGCCCACATATTCATAGGTGTTCGCATTGTATTAATATGGGAACATGACAGAACACAGCTTTGAGGTTGTGAGTCTGTTCTTTATTATTTAGCCCAGAGCGTCTGCGTGCGCCCTCATTTTCACAACAGAGTATGATTCTCCTGCACGTACGATGTGAAATTCTCCTCAACATTGCTGGCTTGGTAACTGCACCTCGAACAGAATTCTTACGTACATTTGTCTCGTAACATGTGGCAGCAACCTTCCATTTAATGAATCCCCCAAATGTTTTGTTGCAAGATGACAGATCAGGATTTCGCAGTGATCACTCCAAAGCTGCATACAAATGGACAGAACCCTTATGATAAAATACCTCATTGAGGCACTCTCTAACGACGATAACAGAATGGACTGCTGCCCCATCCTGCTGAAACCATATACGGCCTTGCAGTTCCTTACCTTGCAGATATGGAACAAACCAGTCGTGTTGTATGGTGAGATACGCAATGTGATTCACAGCACTGTGAAGAAATGTGGAGCTACGAAGTGGATTGCAGAGATTACAGCCAAGGTTATGGCATATCGTGGGTTGTTTTCCAGTTCGTCATAAAACTGTGGGTTTTCTTTACTCCACAAAAGTTTATGGCTCTCGCACTGCGATATACTGTATTCTACACTTGTCAGAGAAAAACACTTTTGCTCTTGAAGGAAGAGCTGTAAAGACATAAAGCATTCGCCGATACAAACCTGACGACTTTTTGTGTGTTCTTGTCATTCAGTTCGTTTAGAAACAAAGGTTTAAATGCCTTTAACTTGAGATCGTTCTTCATATGTTTTTGTAACGTCGAGTATGGAACTTCCAGTTCCTGAACCGCTTACGATTGGACTTTTTTTGGCGAACGTTCCACAGACGCTACATTCTCTTCACTTGTTTCCAGTCTTGTTGATGGTCTTACTGAGGGGGGCTTATCTTTTACGCATTCAGCTGAAGAGAGATTTTTCTCCCACCATAAAATGGTTGGTTTTGGTGGTGACGATTTATGAAACATTATCAAATCAATTCGAATATTTATCGTCGAGTTTGCTGTATGGTGTCGTTAGTGAACCCTTGTGCTCATTATGTTCCGTTCCTTCACGGCGTAAGTGGACTCTACAGCCCTGATTTAGGTACATGTCAGCATTTACAACAATAAGAGAACAATTTATTAGCATCTCAGTGATATATAGTGGATAATGAGATTTTTTGATAACCCTGTAAATGAAGTGGAGGCGCGGAACAGTAGTCATGGAACAAGAGGTAATCCGCCACAACTTTCATTTACAGGCGTAGACAACCTTTCTCCCGCTATCATATATACTTGACGTCTTATTTTTCACATACTACACTTAATCATAGGTCTTTTTGATGTGTATTTCAGATCAGGTCACTCAGTGAAACGCAAGTAAAACCGTTTACAGTGTAATACAATTTGAGTTAAAACTCAAAAATTAATTATGTCAACTTTAATTAAGTGATGTCACTTGCAGAGTGTATAATTAAAAATCTATTCACTTTTTTCTGTTCCGTGAGCAGACGTAAGCGTGCAGTGCGGAGGGAGGAGCACCACGACCGCAGTGAGTGGGCGGGGGGGGGGGGGGGGAGGAGGGGGGAGGGGGAAAAGTAATATACGGGGAGTAGAGGTGGGTAGAGTTCTCGCATTACCCCCAGCGCTCACGGTTTGAGCTTCGTACGGATTACTTGCTATAATGCACATGATGGGCGGCAGAGAAAAGTTTTGTGAAAGCACCTATTTACGTAAATGTTTATCTTCACATGTGGTACATATTCGCAGGACACCAAGACAAAGAAACACCTCCACACCTTTTAGCCGCGCACTGAACAACTGTTCACTGCAGCGCTGAACAGTGGCAAAGCGCATAAAAAAAATGGCTCTGAGCACTATGGGACTCAACTGCTGAGGTCATTAGTCCCCTAGAACTTAGAACTAGTTAAACCTAACTAACCTAAGGACATCACAAACATCCATGCCCGAGGCAGGATTCGAACCTGCGACCGTAGCGGTCTTGCGGTTCCAGACTGCAGCGCCTTTAACCGCACGGCCACTTCGGCCGGCAAAGCGCATACTTCGGCAGAAGTTGCAAAAGGCAATGAAGTCAAAAAATTCCGAGCAGAACTGTGGCTCTCAAGGAACAAGACAAAGGAGACAGACTACAATATGTGAAATAGCACCGACAATAATATTGGGTTGCATTTGGCAACCTATTTCGTCGTCAGACGAAACAAGTGTGGGCCTACCCTACAACGCACGGTTAAAGTCTGTCAAACTGGCAGCCTCATGTGCGGCCATTAGGTTCGTATTTTCGTTTTCGCTTATTTCAATCAGTGTATCGTAGGCCTCTTATTTGTTATACTAACAATGGACGATCGCATCAAACCTACTTTCCCATCTTGCTGTACTCAATGGCTTCAACGTTAGGACAGATACGAGGGGTGTCCAATAAATAATGGAACACTTCTTTTTCTCAGCCAGTTCCGGTTGAAAAAATGTGGAAATTGTTGTGGGACATGGGGGAATATTGCCGCTTCAGACCCTGTAGGTGGCGGCGCTACACGTAGCTTTCAAAATTGCGTCTGTAACGTGGTTCAAAAATGGCTCTGAGCACTATGGGACTAAACATCGGAGGTCATCAGTCCCCTAGAACTTAGAACTACTTAAACATAACTAACCTAAGGACATCACACACATAAATGTCCGAGGCAGGATTCGAAACTGCGACCGTAGCGGTCGCGCGGTTCCAGACTGTAGCGCCTAGAACCGCTCGGCCACCCCGGCCGGCCTGTAACGTGGGCTGCGTTCCAAGCAGAGAGATGTTGAATTTCTGTTGTGGGAAAAGCTGAATATCACACGTATTCATAGGCGTTTGTAAAATGTCTACGGTGACCTGGCCTGAACAAAAGTAAAATGAGAAGGTCAAGTCAAACACTCTTCAGTCATCTAAATTTCCAGACCGTTATTTTATTGGT
Source organism: Schistocerca serialis cubense (assembly GCF_023864345.2). Classification (NCBI taxonomy): domain Eukaryota; kingdom Metazoa; phylum Arthropoda; class Insecta; order Orthoptera; family Acrididae; genus Schistocerca; species Schistocerca serialis. Next base: position 230,967,715 of record NC_064639.1, read on the forward strand.
TACCACCTTCGACTATATATTAAGCCACCTTCAGAACCCGTGACCAACGTGTAGGAAGATTTCTATCCCGGTTCCGGTCAAAATAGGGGTAAACATTCGAAGACTGATATCTGTAGATTTCTGAAACAGCGACCACCTCAAACGTCATCTGCCGACCGTCGGCAGATTTTGACCGGAAACGAGGTTGGAATCTATACGTCGGCCTGAAGAAGGATTAATAGATCTCCGAAACTCGTAGCCCAATAAAATGACAGTTTGGAAACTTGGACGGCTGAAAGGTGTTTGATTTGACATTCTGTACCGACCTGCCGAGATCCCACAACCGTCTCTGTAAAGATGGATATACAGAAAGTTTTACGAGTCGTTGGGCGAGGTGTCTGTCATCATTGTAACAAGGTCGCGCAATCTCCCGCGTTTCGGACGGCCGCACATAGCTGTCGCTCTTCATAAGTTTCAACAGGTGGTCACTCTCCACTCTCATCCGAGGTGATCGACGGATCACAATCTAACACCTCACTGCCCAATTAGACGTCTATGTTGGTAGTGCTGACATACTCGTCCTCCAACTGTGGTACTGAAAGATGTGTGTGTCAACTAACAGAAGACGAAAAACGAGTCACGAAGAACCATCTGCGCGGAATTGCTTGAGCGTTACGAGGCTGATCGTGACTTTAATCATAGAGCATCCTCACAGGTGATGAAACATTGGTTCATCACTTCGAACCTCGAAACGAAACGACAAGCCATGGAGTAGCGCCACACCACCCCTCCTCCAAAGAAAATGTTCAAAGTCGCGTCCTTAACCCGTTAAGTGTGGGAATGTGAAGTGATTATTCTGTTTGCTGTACTCCTTCATGGTGCAACGATCAACTCTGAACTGTGTTGTATTAGCTTCAAGAAATTGAAGAAATGACTTCATTGTGTTCGTCGTCAAAGAAAATGCAAACGAACTGCTCCTTCTCCAAGACAACCCAAGTCTTCACAAAAGTCTGCGCACCCTAGAGGAGCTCACAGAACTTCATTGGACTGCTCTTCCTCATCCACACTACAGCTTAGATCTCGCACCTTCCGACTTCCATCAGTTTGGCCCAATGAAGGATGCACATCGCAGGAAGCAGTATGTGGATGATGGGGAGGTTATTGGTGCAGCAAGATGTTGCCTCCGATGGCGTCCAGTAGAATGGTGCCATGACATCACACGGGCTCTCTCAGGAAGGTGGTGTGAGCCGTCATATTGAATGGAGATAATGTTGAAAAATAGGGAAAATTTTTGGAAGTGTGGTAAGTTCCTATGGGACGAAACTGCTGAGGTCATGGGTCCCTAGGCTTACACACTGCTTAATCTAACTGAAACTAACTTACGCTAAGACAACACACTCACCCATGTCAGAGGGAGGACTCAAACCTCCGACGGGGGGAGCCGCTGGCACGGTGGTAAGACGCCTCAGACCGCACGGCTAACCCGCGTGACGAAAAATAGGGATTTGTAGCTAAAAGAGAGGGGAATAATGAGGTTTATAGGAATCTTGAGGTTAGATGAAGAAGAAACTGTAATAAAAATTGCTGAGATATATATAAAGAACCTGATATACGCAGATGATACCATACTGATTGCAGAAGGTGAAAGAGAGTTAAACATCTTCTTACTGAAGGTGAAAGAAGGAAGTACAAAGGCTGGTCGGAGGGTAAATGTCAAGAAGACAAAAATTATGCAACCACACCTATCACTTGATAACATACGGGAGGAGAAAAAAATGGAGATAGTTTCAGTGATGCTGAATGCAGCCACGAAGTCAGGAGACCGTTGTTACTTTGCGGGAAGGAGATTTAAAAGTTTGACAGTGTTTAAGAAGTAGAGACGTAACTTTAGAAGCAAAAATCCCATAAACAAGGGCTATGGTCTATCCAGTTGTGATGTACGGTTGTAGGACCTGGACCGTAAGAAAGGCTGAACGGTGTAGAACAGACGTCTCGTGAATTGCAATATTGTAGGAAGCTTCTTAGAGTTCCATGGACTGCAAGGAAAACGAGTAGAGCAAATAAAGCCAGACTGCTCCTAAAAGATATAATACTGAAACAAAAACAGACGTACTTTGGGTACACTACAAGAAGACATGATTCGCTGGAAAAGACGTTAGTGCTGTTTAAGATAGAAAGCATGAGATGGATCGATGGCGTCACAGCATTAATGTATTCCATCCTGGAAAGTCTGCAGGAGAAAATGCAGGACAGACGAAATTGGCGTGCTTTAGTTCAAGAAGTCACTGAGATTCAAAGTCGACTAAACGAATGGGGAGAGAGAGAGAGAGAGAGAGAGAGAGAGAGAGAGAGAGAGAGAGAGAGAGAGAGACAGAGAGAGAGAGACTACATACCAATGTAATACTGTTTTAGTTCTTGGATTGATCACAGAGTGCGGGCTAGTGCTTGTCCATATAGGTACACTTTTACTTTTATTCTTTTTTTATCAGTGTTATACTACGTAATCATTCACTGCCGCATTAATTAGAGCAAGTCTGGTACAACCGCCCTGATTCTCAAACGCTGTTTGTAAATAGTGAGATGAACAAACATTAGTACACTAGACCAAGCCAGGTAAAACATTTGGATGTTCAGCTTATGTGCTAGCAGAGCACCTCTGTGATACGACATGCGTAACTTCTTTACAAAATATTGTTTCTATTTACCATTCTGTAACGTAGCAATTATGCGTACCTTTGGTACTGTGTAGATGTTCTTCAAGTCCAGAACTTTTTTCAATAATTTTTGTTTAAGTTGAGTCGTTTCTATTAGGCGGCAGCTTCCATCTCTACAGTACGACAAAAGAGTACATCTTTCATTTGTGAATTATTTTACGAGCTTGTAACTAGAAGCGTCTTGTTTCGTTTCACTTGTTCGCTTTGTAGTTTTGATTCATAAATTTCTTGCATGTTCGTTTATTTACTGGGTATGTTTTTGATAATGCACAAATTACAAATGATTTATCACGATTATTTAAGACATTTACGCAGTACTGAAACTGGAAACTAAAAAGTCACGTTCGTGAAATGCAATGAAATAAAATATTTTGATAGTAAAAGAATTATAGTGTTACATACTGTTTTACAGTGTCAAAAGTGGGACACTTTAAACTAGAACCACTGATACAAATCCCCAGCAAGAGGACGAGATTGTTAACGCAGCAATGGTTTAAAAACATGAGATTTTTCTAAATGCATGGTCTGAACCTCAAAAGAAATACATAGAGTGGAAGAAAGTTTATAGTATCGGGAAGTGTGAACCTACATGATTGATGTTGATAAAGGGAAGTTTCGAAGCGTTGGAAGTCAACGAAGACATGATTGCATCCCATCTATTTGCTGGTGAATGTACTGGGAGGTCAGAAACAGTCTGAATAGTTTGTAATGGTGTTTCGGGGTCAGTTGTGCTGAGAAATAATTCGATACGTTGCGCAGTGTCCGAGTAAAATAGAGTCAAAGCTAGCCATCAAGCCGTTTCGATTTGAGCTCGCACATCCAAGAGCTCCGCATGAGACAGTGTTGCCAAACTAGTCCTTCGTTTGGTTCTCTAATATCAAACCAAAGAGCGACACAATAACTGGATATGCGACGTCAGTAGAGATCGAACTAAGGCCAAAGGCTGAGCAGTCTCGTAAGCTGTCATCTACACTATAACAACTGTATCTAGCGGGCCGCTTGAATTTGCAAGTTCAACGGCCTGATTGGCTAATTTCAGTGCTTTTTCTTTAGGAAACGGCGCAAGTTATCGAGTTCTTTTCTTAAAAGTAATTTCTCGACTCAACCTACCGTGCAACACCCTTCAGAGCTTTTCAGACTGTTTCTGACCATCGTGTATATGATCCTGAACGAAGAAACAGTCCTCGTACCAGCGACACATCTCCTTCCGAATACTAAACAAGTGTAACAGGCAAAACAATTAATTTTGACTATTTTTTGGAATGGGAACGACGTGGTTCTTGATTTTCTGTTATGCCGCTGCTCATAAATAGCGAGAGATACATTCACCATTCACGAGCATAATGATGTCATCAGAAGGCAGAGATTACACAATAACACGGAAGCGATCCAAATTCATAGTGGTAATGCCCAACCGCATGAAAATTTGACAACTTATATGGCACCTTCTTGGACTGGATCAAGATTCCTTACCCATTGCAGAAAAAAAAAAAAAATGAAATGATTGTATGGTATTGTTGGCCGGGAGGCCCCATTCGGGGGAGTTCGGCCGCCGTATTGCAAGTCCTCTTTAGTTGGCGCCACATCGGCGACTTCCGAGTCAATGATGACGATGGACACACAATACCCAGTCCCCTGCCGGGAATCGAACCTTGGCCCCTTGCGTGGTAGGCGGTAACGCTAGCGCTACGCTACGGCGGCGGACACCCATCGCACACTACATATGTGACACCCTCCAACTTCTTCATGTTGGATCCCATGGAAGACAGTGTCAACGTCCGCAATTCGATAATACTGGTGAGGTGAAGTGGCTGTGAAGAAGTACAAGGGTCGTTCCGAAAATAATGCCCCCATTTGTTTTGGTGGTGAATTTGTATGTCTGCACCAGATGTTGGTATAGTGCTAATGCTTGAACCTTTCTCTTTCATTTGCTGGTGGTTCTGTTGTTCTGCAGTCGTTGACAACAGCAAAGGAGTGTTCCAGACTGGAGTCTGTTATGGGCGCTTGTATAAAAAAAGCGATTTGTGACTCAAATCCTCACTGTTGAACGAATTGTGTCGACTGAAATCCATCGACGCTTGTTGAAGGTGTATAGAGACGATATAATAGGCATGAGCAATGTAAGGCGATGAGTGCGGCATTTTCAGGGTGGTGAAAATGGTGTGCATGACAAGCCAAAGCCCACTCGAGCTAGCACAGCTGTCATTCTTTGCAATGAAGAGCTTTTTTATCAACTCATCCGTAATGATCGGCGGATAACTACCAGAAAATTGTGTGCAAAGCTGAATGTCGATTGTAAAGCTCTGGAAACAATGATGGAACATCTTGGTTACCGAAAAGTCCGCGCGAATGTGTCCCCGGATGGTTACAGAACGGAAAGCTCATTGAATGGAAATTTGTCGGGACTTGCTGAACCAATACGAAGGTGAAGGTGACAATTTTCTGAATCGCACCGCCACCAGAGATGAGACATGGCGTCACCACTGAGAGCCGGAATCCAAAAGACAGTCCATGGGCAGGCGACATGCGAATTCTCCGTCAAAGAAGAAATTCAAGACACAGCTGTCTGCAGCAGAGTGATGTGCACAGTCTTCAGGGATAGCCCGGGGCCGGCCGCGGTGGTCGTGCGGTTCTAGGCACTGCAGGCCGGAACCGCGGGGCTGCTACGGTCGCTGGTTCGAATCCTGCCTCGGGCATGGATGTGTGTGATGTCCTTAGGTTAGTTAGGTTTAAGTAGTTCTAAGTTCTAGGGGACTGATGACCTAAGATGTTAAGTCCCATAGTGCTCAGAGCCATTTGAACCATTTTGATAGTCCAGGTGTGGCTCTTTGGATGTCCGGGAGCCTTGAGAAACTGTCCATTCAGCACGCTACCATACGACACTGACTAAGCTGAAAGCCCTAATTTCCTGGGTAAGGCCAGAGAAGAAGAACAGTTTTTACCTTCAACATGATAACAACAGGCCTAACACCAGTTTTGCGACCATGCAATTCACTGTAAAGTTCGTCTGGACTGTCTTACCACATCCATCCTACAGTCACGATTTAGCGCCTTCAGACTACCATCTCTTTGTGCCTCTGAAAAATGGACTATGTGGCGAACATTTTCAAGACACGGATACTGTCGTCAAAGCTGTAAGGAAGTGGTTAGCCTCAGCTGGTTCCGTTTCTACAAGAGCGGCATGCACGATCTGGTTCATCGTTGACGAAAGTGTATGACGATTGGTGGTGACTATGTGGAAAAATGACAGTTTGTAGATGGAGTATTGCTCTGTTTAACTGTGCTGTTGGGTTTTGTGGTTCAAATGGCTCTGAGCACTATGGGACTTAACTTCTAAGGTGATCAGTCCCCTAGAACTTAGAATTACTTAAACTAACCTAAGGACATCACAAACATCCATGCCCGAGGCAGGATTCGAACCTGCGACCGTAGCGGTCGCGCGGTTCCAGACTGTAGAGCCTAGAACCGCTCGGCCACCAAGACCGGCTATGATTTATGTATCTCTTGCAGTTTCCATGAATAAAAAAAAGGGGGCATTACTTTCGGAACGACCCTCGTAGATACAACAGTGTGCACCCGACTTCTGTGGACGAGTGTCACAGAATAAGCTTCAATGATGATGCTCAGTCACTACTGAAACGCCTTGCTAAACCCGCAGGACAGGACAGGTAGTTGGAATTGTGGAAAGGGGCCAAAATGAGTGGCTGTCAGTTACACTCGAACACATATAACTTTATTTATTTGACCAAACATTACAGTACAAATTCTTGAACTTAGTTATCGGCTGAATACGCCACGCTATCTTGTGCCTTAAGGGCACAAATACTTTAATTTAAAACAAAGGCTGAAAGCCATTAACTCAAAATTCAGACGCCAAAAAGAATATTTAGAAGGCAGAAGGCCTCACGCTACGTAAGTTCTATAATTTGGCTGAAGGCCCCAAAATCTAACACTTGAAAAGCAACAACCTTAATTTAAGGACGGCTGAAGGCCGATGATTTAAGATTCAAGGTTAAATTAAATAAAACATCTCAAGGCAGAAGGCCTTATCTTCAATTAGTCTGAAGGCCCCAAACAGCCTGATGCTCGAAAGACAAAGATCCTGAATTTAAAAACGGCGAAGGCCCCATGACTTGAAGCTCAAGGTAAAATAAATTTGAACAACAAAAAAAATGTCTCTGAGCACTATGCGCCTTAACTGCTGAGGTCATCAGTCGCCTAGAACTTAGAACTAATTAAACCTAACTAACCTAAGGACATCACACACATCCATGACCGAGGCAGGATTCGAACCTGCGACCGTAGCAGTCACACGGTGCCAAACTGAAGCGCCTAGAACCGCACGGCCACACCGGCCGGCCTTTGAACAAAAAAGCCTTATCTTAAACTAGGCTGAAGGCCCCAAACAATCTAACACTTGACAATCAAGGAACTTTAATTTCAATTTTAAAATGACTGAAGGCCCATGACTTAAAACATAACTAAAATAATTTTATTAGGTTGAAGGCCCAAGGCTTTATCTTTAAACAATATATTAATCAGGCTGAAAGCCCAAACAATATGACACCTGACAAGCAAGAAACTTCTAATTTTAAAACGGCTGAAAGCCCATAACTTAAAACACCTCTAAAAACAATTCAACTTTAATTCAAAACCATCAGCTATGAGCCATACAAATACACACAACAGAAAATAAGAAGAGGCAGTGCAGCTAACGGCGCTCAGAAGTTTCGGGGGTCGGCCAGCACTTGAAATAGTAACGTTCACTTAGGTGAGACAGGCAGTCGGCCCAACCATTCTCGATCCGACGACAACCAAACAAACAGTCAACGGACCCACCGACAAGGTAACTTGCGCTCCACTCGACCAGCACACAAACGGGAGTTCAATGCTAACGTAAAAGGCATGGAAGCCCACAAACAAGCGTAAATTATGCTGTCGAACTACACACCGTGCTGGACAGCGACAACATGGTGAGGAAAGGACACTGCCTAAATTTACGTCAACGGCCAGGGCAGGTAACCGTAACATTAACGGTCATAAGGCAGAAAATTCCGCTGGTGCACTTCAATTGCAAATAACCAAATACAGTTAGACTCCACCGGACAGTAGCTAAACCTTCGCCAACTCGAACACAAACGTTGTTGCCCGCGGGAATGTCCCAACAGCGAACAACGAGAACCAAACGGCACAATGTGAACAGTCTTGACTTGCTGGTAAATTAAATCCAAACTCAACTTTCGCGTCCAGGGTCGGTGAGCCTCGGACCTCTTAGGAACGGGAACAGCCCCACTCACTCTGACACTCTGTAGAGAGCGCCAGCGGGCCCAGCCAAACTGCGCCCTGCGGAGATTTCCTCGCTGCTCCACGCCAACCGACCGACTGCCCGCACACAGCACAGCAGGAAATTATAAGCACCAGACCAAAGATAGTACAAGGTGCGAATATCGATACACACCACTGCTGCCTCTCACAGAGAGAGTGAACAACAACATAATCGCAACAACCGCGGGAATCCAAACACAGAATAGGAACCAAGATTTAAACCAATGCATACATGAGCCCAACACGGCTCAACTACATTTAAAGTGATGGCTATGCTGAGTAGTTTCATTATATACAGGGACAGTAACTTTAATGGCATAAGCCTTTTGAACAGTGTGTCAGTGAACACGGTTTCAATACAGTCCTCGTGCTTCGCTTTATTGCTGACTGATCGTGGTGGCATCCTCTGTTCCCAGCTGGACAGACAGCCGAGTGGAAGCGCATACTGGACGTCAACGTGCTGGGGCTGTCCATCTGCACCAGGGAGGCCGTCCAGAGCATGCTGGACAGGGGAGTCGACGACGGTTTCATCATCCACATATGCAGGTGCGCTTCAAAGCGTTTATAGTGGTACTTTTTCTTTTTCGTCTTATGAGACGCTAAATAGGTATTCTTCAAAATACAGCCATTTAGCATGTGACAACGAAGATGCTTTATTAGGCTTCTGAGCTTCTGATAAACGTCGACGTTAGTCACTGCCTGAGAATCATTATCTGTGCTGTCGCTACGCTTTAAATCTGCACTCAGATCTGTGACTGCACTGACATGATCATTTCGTGAGAGACCTTGGGGGGAGGAAGTAATATGTTTCTTGACTCTTCTTGGTTTACAGTACTCTTCCTCATCTTGTACCAAATATGTATTGCGATGTACAACAATGAGACTGGTTCAGAATTCTCCCGCTCCGTGCTGACCAAATGCACTGATGGCAAAAAGAGACATTATTTTTTTTACTTATCTTGGCCTTGTATTTATCGAAACAGGTAAGAGTCGTACTACATACAAAGGCAATACTCAGCGACCGGTGGAGCTTTTTGTAAGTTACGATTTTCGTGGTTGGCCCATTTAATTGAGATTCCTCCAGTGAATTAGAGACCGAAATCTATCTTGTTCGTAACTAGCTGCATGTGATAATTTCACCATAGATCATTTTGGACACACGGTCACACACTGATCAGCCACAACATTATGACAATTGTCCACCCCGACGCTGGATGCTGCCAGGTGACGTTGCGGGCACGTGACGACTTAACAAAAGTAAGCGTAGCAGACACCGGCAGGGGATCATCCTAGCGAAGATTTGGACTGCAAATGGGGAAATCCACTGCGAAAAGCGACTTTCGTAAAGGGCAGATTATTATTACGCATAACCTATGAACGAGAACCTCGAAATCGGAGAATCTGTTCGATTGCTTACGTGCTACTGTCGTTTGCATCTACGGAAAGAGGTAAAAGGACAGTGAAACTACCACTAGGCGATAAATGGTTGGTCGCCCACGACTCTTCACAGAATGTGGGTTTCGGAAGCTTGTCTGCTCTGTAAAGTAGGATAGATGGTGATCTGTGGCATCTCTGCCCAAAGAGCACAATGCTGATGCACGCACGTTTCGGAGTACACCATTCATCGCACATTATTCAACATTAAGCACTGCAGCAGACCACCCCTATGTTTCTACATGTTGACCCGACGCAGTCGTCATTTACCTTTGCAGTGAGTACGGAACCATCTGGATTCGACAGTCGATCAATGGAAACATGTCGGCTACTCGGGTGAATCACATTATGGCTATACTACGTCGATGATCGTCTCCACAAACATGGAGGTGAGGGCGGCTCGATATGAGTAGCGTGCCATGGACCAGGTTTGTGGGGACAGTATTATGCAATTCGACTGCGCTTGCATGGGACATGAGCTAGTAATCGAAGACACGCTGACAGCTGCGATCCACCTCCGTCCCTTCATGCTTGATGTCATTCCCGACGGTGACGTATTTTGCAGCAGTATAACTGCCCGTGTCTCGGAGCCAGAACCGTGCTACAGTGGTTTGAGGAGTATAGTGAACTCACACTGACGTCTCGGCGACCAAATGCGCTTGATAAATCCTAAGGAAAACATCTGGGTCGCTATCGGGCGCCAGCACCACGTATTCAAACCAACGAATGCCGGATACCTCCACAAACCTACCAAAAACTGTCGGGTCCCTGATTCGCAGAGTCAGTGATTTATTTTGTTCCAAAGACGAAGATACAAGGTATTAAGCAGGTGATTATAACGTTTCGGCTCATAAAAGTGTATACAGTGGGACGAAGGCGTAGAAGTAGTGGCTGTGGATGGCTGTATAGCGATGGCTAAATCTTAGAATGACTAATTTTTCTTGAACGCTGCTTCATTGTATAGGATCATCAAGTATACAAAGAGAAGACACTGTCTTCAGACAAACGCCGTCAGGATTGTAACACGTAGTCAAAGTAAACAGAGTGCAGCATAAGGGTACCTGCTGCATTCATATAACTTTATTCCAATAACGAGGTTATAGATAACAATAAGTTGAAACATTCTTGCTTTTATTTCTGTTTCTTAATGATGTCACATTGTATAGTTCTATCAACCGTTACGCACAATGACCTCTTCTCTCGTCATTGAGAAAAATCTGAGCTATGATTTCTTAATTTTCCCAACTAAGAAGTTTTCTTTCTCTGATTTCTGATTGATTTATTTACTTCAGCAATATATCTTGTTACTATGACATGTACACGAATGCATTCTGTTAATTGCACACTGTATGCCGGAGCTGATGCAAAAAATGCATAGGGCCATCGTTGTGAAACAAATATCCTGTAATGTTAAAGTCAGTGCTTCAGACAATGGTGTTCTGGAATTGAACCAGCGTTTTATTTTGGTGATATGTTTTTATATTCCCCGTAATGAAATAAAAAATCCAGTTGTGTCAGCTGGTAAGGTGATGGCCACTAATTTTTGGGATTCTCAGGGAATAATACTAATAGATTACTTGGAAAAAGTTAGAAATATAACTAGATCCTATCGTGGTTCATTATTTGAACGTTTGAAACTTGTGTTGGCTGAAGAAAGACCTAGGATGGTACACAGAAAAGTGCTCTTTCACCAGGATAATGTACCATCCCACACATCAGCGATAACAAAGGCGTCAATTGGGCTTTGAACTGGTTCCTCATCCACCTTATTCACCAGTCTTTGTGCCAAGTTACTTCTTCCTGTTCCCTAACTTGAAACTTCGGCTTCTGGAAGAAATTTTCATCAAATGAGAAAGTTGTAGTTGCAATCAAAGAGTATTTTGCAGTGTTTGACATAACCTTTTTCTCTGATGGAATGAGAAAGCAGGTAGATCGGTGGACCAAGTGTGTTTCCCTTAAAGAAGATAATGTCGAGAAATAAGTTCAGTTATTTACCGAGCAAACGTTTGTCCTTGCTTTTTTACGAGACTTACTAAAGCACACTCGTATTACTAAACAGCTTGAAATCTATTGTTACATTTACACCTACTTTGACTGTAGCTGTTAGGTTGCAATTATTTGTAGTCTTGTACGCTGTTTTTCATTCTTGTTTTGTGGTGAGCTGTCATAACTATTTCGGGTGGCACGTTTATCAAATTCTCAGAGCATAAAAAAGCAGGACATCTTTAAAACAATGTTTTTCATTATGCGTAGATTATCTATCCAGTTATAGAACAAGAAATGATTTTTTCGTGATATAAAAACTTAATTTTTGTTTAAAAGCCACATGCAATGTGATATCGTAAATACACTCTTACAAATTTTCTCACAGCGTTAAACATATGCTCAATACTTTTCCTATTAGGCTCAACGTTTCACCGCATTCAGCTTTCATTATTTGAAGACTAGCTACTTCCTTTACAATTCGGACAGTTCAACTGCTGGCGATCATATCGCTTTGTATTGTCGTTGAAGAGTAAAGAATTAATTTCAGATTTTTGAATACCTATTTCTAGAGGTATTGGTACGTATTTACATCTGCCACTAGAACACAAAAATGGTTCAAATAGCTCTGAGCACTATGGGACTTAACATCTGTGGTCATCAGTCCCCTAGAACTTAGAACTACTTAAACCTAACTAACCTAAGGACATCACACACATCCATGCCCGAGGCAGGATTCGAACCTGCAACCGTAGCGGTCACGCGTTTCCAGACTGAAGCGCCTACAACCGCACGGCCACAACGGCCGGCACTAGAACACATATTACCTCACTGTTCATAAGCAACATAAGGTGTACTGTGTTAGGATTATACTTAAATATTTGCAATTGACGTTTTATTTTTAGGATTCATATCCGTCGTTTCCACTTAATGATTTACACTAGTGTTAATCATTACTGTCACCGCTGATTTCTCAATATAATCCATGTTAAAGGGAAGTAGTGTTCTGTCCCTAGTTACCCTGATATCGACGGCACATTAAAACTTCTTTCGCTTAGAACGTTGCCACCTGACGAGGTGCATGGCAGATAGTTTCATGTCCACTACACAAAGAAGGCTCTAAAAAGGGCACCTTCGCTGTCCTATGTAGGTCCATTTAGCATACAGATCTTGTAATATAAGTTTTGTCTTCCCTCGACCCACAGGAACGAAGACGCGTAATTATTGTAACCTACAGATCTTCATTATCTTATCTTTCTACGACACCATTCATTTTGTCATATCTATATACTGACGCGGCGTTCGTTAAAAACCATTTCCCAGTAGTTCTAAAAACTATGACCTCACTTTTATGACTAGTAACATGTTACAGAATTGAAACTAACTTTCGTAAGATTCGCCAACGAAAAACTCCACGGAGGATCTCAGTCTACAGCAGAATTGGTGTAACAATTCCTACAGGTAGAAGCTATCAAACATACTCATCACATGTAATAATCTGTTTCGTTCCCATGGTAGGTAGGGATGAATACTGAAACTTGTTAAGTGTCACACTGAAGTTCGTGTATTTTAAGACTATAAAATAGTGATTAATACAGACCTGTGCTCATAAAGGTGCTGTCATTTCACTTCCAGCACGACTCCTTCTAATTTCGTGTGTTTATGTGTGGTGGCTGTAAATGACGATATCGCAACAGTATGTTCCCTCCGAAAAAGGGAATTAAATTAGCCCTGCCATTCACAGTTTCCCACCACAAGTAAACTGTGGATTAATTCCTCAAGCTGTGTTAATATTTCATTCTGACTTGATCAAGATCGGTATTTACACTCCAATTATAGGAAGAGTAGAACATCTGGCTTCTGGCAACATGGTTGTTATGAAAAAGAAAGCTCTCAGAGAAACAGTGCAATGTTAACTCCTACTCATTAATCTAAATTTGAGATTGGCAAAACTCGTACAAAGTGAATCGAAATCGCTCCACCGCTTATACGGCGGAAACACTTAAGTGACTGATACTAATTTACATCGAAGTTAAGAATGCTTCTACCCTTATTGGCACCGACAGTAAAGGGTTCTGTGATCAAACGAATGGAACTTACCACATGTACTGTTAAAGATAGCCTGTCTGGCGAGCCGTGGTGCGCGTATCACCGAATTCAGTGCCGTAAAGGCAATTCTGCAGTGATGATCTGGGTAATGCTGCCAGTGGCCGTGCAGATAAAATGAGTTGCGTAGCTGTCTGCAAATTCCTGGGGTCGAAGCTATTTCCTTGTAGCCCCGGACACAAATCAGGAATCGTGATTGCTCATAAGAAAGGAGCAGAGACTTAAGTAGTACAGAAGCACTTCGTAATGCCTCCATCTCCACAAAGACGCACAGGCTCGTATCTGTGTTCACAGACAGACGAATGACGCCCTTCCTAGAGGTGAGATCAGCACTTTAGAATCTGATGCTGAGACGCTTCCCTGACATCTTGTTAGCAATGTTTCAAAACGCTGCCCAGCAAAATGTGACCTACCGACACGTTGCCTCAAAATGGCATCCACTGAAACGCGTCATACTGACACCGGCCAGAGAGCCCTGAGAATCGCTGTGCAGCCAATGTTCCCCTCGCCGCGAAAAGCTCAGTTTGGAGCAAACCTCACGACTTTGGCGTGAACTGTCCTTACAGCCATCACCGCCCCCATTACAAGTGGAATACCTCCCACTCTACACGTCATGAAGCTGTCAGCCAATCTTCTTCATCTAATTTCAGTTCAGCAGGAACATCAAGAACAAATTGAGATCCCTTCTTCATCTACAATTCAGCCATCCAAGTACTCTTCTGCATACTTTGTCTTTTGATGGGAATACAGCTTGGCATCTCACATGGGAATTCTTGCGACTAATATCCCGCGTTTGCTGCAGGTTCTCCTCGTGCAAAAAAGGTTAGATGTGCCACTTACAAGATGCTGTCTCTACGGTCTTGAGGTTTCAGAATCATCTCGTCTCCTGCTCCTCAGCAACCACATACCCATCACGAGAAACCTTTCCACTAGTCTCACGATGGGGCGGCAGTATTTGGCAGTAAACGCTTGGCATTCTCTTTTCAGAGCTGTAAAACTGTTCTCCACACAGCTCTTGTTCTATGTTGAGCACGGGGACTGTGAAGTCCCACGTTCGTCCTGCTGTCACACCTAGCGCGAGATTAAACCCTGCTGCGGCCGCCCACTTCATACATCGTAGCGCCTACCTTATCGGCATCTCACTTCACGTTCAACCAACACGGGATGCCTGCATTACAGGGCGTACATTCACCAAGAAAACCTATGTCGTCTGAATTGTCAACACAAATACTTACCAGCAGCCACACAACACAACACCAGGTCTCCACCAACGGCCGCCAGGAACAACTCCCCTTTCGTAGAACCTGCAAAACAGCTTCACCAGATGTCACATCTAGTCTAGGAACTACTTTGATACGCCAGGAATGTGATCGCAAATACACTCCTGGAAACTGAAATAAGAACACCGTGAATTCATTGTCCCAGGAAGGGGAAACTTTATTGACACATTCCTGGGGTCAGATACATCACATGATCACACTGACAGAACCACAGGCACATAGACACAGGCAACAGAGCATGCACAATGTCGGCACTAGTACAGTGTATATCCACCTTTTGCAGCAATGCAGGCTGCTATTCTCCCATGGAGACGATCGTAGAGATGCTGGATGTAGTCCTGTGGAACGGCTTGCCATGCCATTTCCACCTGGCGCCTCAGTTGGACCAGCGTTCGTGCTGGACGTGTAGACCGCGTGAGACGACGCTTCATCCAGTCCCAAACATGCTCAATGGGGGACAGATCCGGAGATCTTGCTGGCCAGGGTAGTTGACTTACACCTTCTAGAGCACGTTGGGTGGCACGGGATACATGCGGACGTGCATTGTCCTGTTGGAACAGCAAGTTCCCTTGCCGGTCTAGGAATGGTAGAACGATGGGTTCGATGACGGTTTGGATGTACCGTGCACTATTCAGTGTCCCCTCGACGATCACCAGTGGTGTACGGCCAGTGTAGGAGATCGCTCCCCACACCATGATGCCGGGTGTTGGCCCTGTGTGCCTCGGTCGTATGCAGTCCTGTTTGTGGCGCTCACCTGCACGGCGCCAAACACGCATACGACCATCATTGGCACCAAGGCAGAAGCGACTCTCATCGCTGAAGACGACACGTCTCCATTCGTCCCTCCATTCACGCCTGTCGCGACACCACTGGAGGCGGGCTGCACGATGTTGGGGCGTGAGCGGAAGACGGCCTAACGGTGTGCGGGACCGTAGCCCAGCTTCATGGAGACGGTTGCGAATGGTCCTCGCCGATACCCCAGGAGCAACAGTGTCCCTAATTTGCTGGTACGTGGCGGTGCGGTCCCCTACGGCACTGCGTAGGATCCTACGGTCTTGGCGTGCATCCGTGCGTCGCTGCGGTCCGGTCCCAGGTCGACGGGCACGTGCACCTTCCGCCGACCACTGGCGACGACATCGATGTACTGTGGAGACCTCACGCCCCACGTGTTGAGCAATTCGGCGGTACGTCCACCCGGCCTCCCGCATGCCCACTATACGCCCTCGCTCAAAGTCCGTCAACTGCACATACGGTTCACGTCCACGCTGTCGCGGCTTGCTACCAGTGTTAAAGACTGCGATGGAGCTCCGTATGCCACGGCAAACTGGCTGACACTGACGGCGGCGGTGCACAAATGCTGCGCAGCTAGCGCCATTCGACGGCCAACACCGCGGTTCCTGGTGTGCCCGCTGTGCCGTGCGCGTGATCATTGCTTGTACAGCCCTCTCGCAGTGTCCGGAGCAAGTATGGTGGGTCTGACACACCGGTGTCAATGTGTTCTTTTTTCCATTTCCAGGAGTGTAGTTACGGCAGATACATTGGCCACACGGGCTTTATGGGGCGGCGCATTGCTGGCAAAAGGCAGTTCGATTCACTGCTCGAAAGTAAACAGAGCTGCCACCCCGGCCAGACATCTCTTCTAGCTGGCCGATCTCTTGCAGATGGATTTGGTATAGTCGACGAACATCTTGACATTGTAGAATTGTTTATTGTGATCGCTCCTGTTAGAAGGCGGGTATTTTCTTTTGTTATTTGTTAATTTATATTTGTGTCGATCCGCAGTTGGTACCGAGTCTGTTCTTCTAAAGTAGATTAGATTAATACTTGTTCCATAGATTATGAATACGACACTTCGTAATGATGTGGAACGTGTCAGGTTAATAAAAGATGTCTGTACAAGATATTACATTACACAAAATATTGCATGACACTAATGTTTAAGTTGTTGTTGTTGTCCCCCCCCCCACCCTTAGTTTATATCTAAAAATTCAGCCAGTGAGTAGAAAGAGTTGTCATCTAGAAATTCTTTTAATTTATTTTTAGATGTTAGTTGGCTATCTGTCAGGCTTTTGATGCTGTTTGGTAGGTGACCATAGACTTTTGTGGCAGCATAATTTACCCCTTTCTGTGCCAAAGTCAGATTTAACCCTGCATAGTGAAGATCATCCTTTCTCCTGGTGTTATAGCTATACACACTGCTATTACTTTTGAACTGGGTTGGATTATTAACAACAAATTTCATAAGTGAATATATATACTGTGAGGTTACTGTGAGGAACCCTAGATCCTTAAATAGATCTCTCCAGGATGACCGTGGGTGGGCTCCAGCAATAATCTGATTACACGTTTTTGAGCAATGAATACTTTTCTACTCAACGATGAATTGCCCCAGAATATGATGCCATACGAAAGCAGTGAATGAAATTAGGCATAGTAAGTTAATTTACTGAGATTCTTATCACCAAAATTTGCAATAACCCTAATAGCATACGTAGCTGAACTCAGACGTTTCAGCAGACCATCAATGTGTTGCTTCCAGCGTAACCTGTCATCAATGGACACACCAAAAAATTTTGAAAGTTCTGCCTCAGCTACAGACTTCTGTTCAAAGTCTATATTTATTACTGGAGTTGTGCCATTTACTGTACGGAACTGTATACCAAAATTTAAAGAGAGTCCATTTGCTGAGAACCACTTAATAATTTTGTGAAAAACATTATTTACAATTACACCACTTAGTTCTTGGTTTTTGGATGTTATTACTATACTTGTATCATCAGCAAAAAGAACTAACTTTGCATCTTCGTCAATGTGGAATGGCAAGTCATTAATGTATATCAAGAACAATAAAGGACCTAAGACCGAACCGTGTGGGACCCCGTACTTGATAGCCCCCCAGATTGAGGAATCAGCTGTTGTTTTAACATTACATGAACCACTTATTTCAACTTTCTGGATTCTTCCAGTTAAGTATGAATTAAACCATTTGTGCACTGCCCCACTCATCTTCATTGAAGATTGTATTATTGTTTCGTTTGGGCGAGTCCAGTAAATTGTTTTCGGACTTGTGTTTCCGCATTTTTATTCTCCTAGCACAGATACTTTAGTGGCAATGAGTTGGTTTGAGAGTTTCCAGCGTTTGTTCGGTTGTTGTCCGCTATGGCAGGTGGTATTCCAGGTATTGATCAACCCTCAGCGTGGGTCATAGCGCTGTTGGAAGGAATGCAACAAACGAACGAGCTCATTCTTCAGCGTTTACAGGCGATGTCCGATCCCCCCGCCCTTTAAAGTGCCTATGCGCCTATGCAGTGGTCCTCCTCCCCCCCCCCCCCCCCCCAGCTTCCCCAGTTCTGGGGCATCATGCCGCATCCCCTGTGTTTCTCAAGTTCGATAAATCCGTTGAGGCATTCGTTGCTCTTGATGTCACGTGACGTTCAGCGTCTCGCTTTTTTTCTCGCCTATGTGGGCTCGGAAGTTTATCGCTTTCTGCGACAGCTGCAGCCCGATACAGAACCTCATGCTCTCTCCTATGAGGCATTGACTTCTAACCTATTGGATTATTTTGACTCTCAGGTCCACGTTGCGGCGGCATGTCACAAATGATTCTGTTCTAACAAGCTTCCCATGCAGTCATACAGGGAATGGATTTCTATGCCCCAGGGTCTCTCCCGTGACTGTCGTTTATTCTGTGGCAACCCCCACTGCAAGCAGTCTGATGGTTCGGCACTCGTTTGTGATATGATTCTTGTCCGTTCCCTAGATGATACCTTACGGACTGATCTTCAGAAGGTGAAAGTTCTCCATTTAGACACCTGTTTATCCAGTATCCATGTTCATGAGCAGTCCTTCCACTCTGCTTCCACGCTGCAGTCCCCAGCGCAGGTCTTCACCGCCCACTCCCAGTGATGCCAGTTCACAACTCCACAGCCACTGCAGTGGCGCTGGGGGCCCCCTCCTGAGCTGCGCCTGCCCTCTAGGACTAGGGTGTCGGTCCGCACCTGCGCCAACGGCGGCCGTAGTGGCAGCAGCAACAGCGACAACGGTTTCGCTCCTGTAGTCAATGCTTTGTCACACATCAGAAGCAAGATTGCCACTTCCAGAGGGTGACCTGTTTGGCCTAAAGCAGGGTCTCAAAGCCGAGCTCTGTCGGTCGTCATCGTTGATGGCCATGGACCACACTGCTTTGGACGCCTCAAACTTCATGGTGGATGAGGCGGACCCACTGCCAACAATTTCCTTTGTGCAGTCGGTTTTTCCACACAAAACAGCAGAGATCACTCTGACTGTGCTGTTGAATGGCACTCCTCTCCCTTTTCAAGTGGATATGGGGTCCTTCGCCACTATCATCGGTGGCGATTCCTGTCAGATGGTTTCACTACCGATTCATCCGTTCCATATTTCCCTGAAGGGCTACAGCAACGATGTCATCTGACTACATGGGTGGTTCTTGGCCTGGGTATGGTACCTCACTCACGACGTAACAGCCAGGGTTTGGGTCCTCGCTGCACCCAAGACCACCAATTAATTGGGAATTGAACTTTTCCCTTACTGGGCCTCAAGAAATTCATGACTTGGGCCCAGCCATCCAGTTGTTGTCAACAGACACTCACTCGCAGTAGCTTCTGGATGACTTCCCAGACGTGTCCTCTGCCACATCTCTGGGTTCGAAGTACATATCGATCTCCTCCCCTTGCGGTCCTGAAGTTCAACACTCACTCGTTACCGTTCGCCCTCCATGACAATCTACAGCAGACGCTTCGTTACCTAGGGGCTGAGAGCCCACCATAGCCTTTGGGCTACACCCATCATGGTCCTCGAGAAGCCTAACACTCAGTCTGAATCCTATCCCATACCCAAGGTTAATGACATCCTGTCCAGGTTGAATGGCGGCAAGGTGTTCGTCAAAATTGACCTGCAGGATGCCTAACTCCAGTTCCTTTGGACGAGTCATCAAAAACAGTCTTTGTAATCAATACCCTCTTTGCGCTCTTCCATTACAACCGCCTCCCAATTGGGGTCATCAGTGCTCCGGCCATCTTCCTTCCAGTGCTGTTCAGAAACATTGACAAGAGACATTCTGGGGATGGGTAACTACCTTGATGACATCTTAGTTGCTGGCGTATCCGCCCCAGGACTAGGCTCTGAACCTCTGGTACCTGTTCCATGTGCTTCAGGGTGCCAGCTTATGTTGCAACAAAGAGAAATGTTTTATTTGTTCTTCAAGTGACCTACCTCAGCCCTATTTTGAGTGCCAATGGCATTCGATCAATGCTCCAGTATGTTGAGGCTATTCAGCAGCTGCCGCCCCTGAAGGACATCTCCCAGCTCAAGCCTGTGCTGGCCGGCCGGTGTGGCTGTACGGTTCTAGGCGCTTCAGTCTGGAACCGCGTGACCACTATGGTCGCAGGTTCGAATCCTGCCTCGGGCATGGATGTGTGTGATGTCCTTGGGTTAGTTAGGTTTAAGTAGTTCTAAGTTCTAGCGGACTGATGACCACAGATGTTAAGTCCCATAGTGCTCAGAGCCATCTGAGCCAAGCCTGTGCTCAGTCAACTCAATCACTACCTCTGTTTTATCCCACATGCTGCAGCTCTGTATATGGCTGCCGCTTCGCCTTAAACACCAGTCACAAGCCTGTGGTCTCATTGTTCAGTGCTATGGCTGCCATCCCCACAAGGACTGCTCACCACCTCCAGTGCTGGGCACTGATCCTCACGGTATATTCCTAGGACATCCGTTTTTGGACCACAGATCTCCATGCCGATGCAGATCTTCTGTCTCATCTCCCAGTGAGTGCCGACCAGGAGTTCGAAACTGAACTGGTTGCCTGTTTCCACCTGGCTGCTGCCGCTGTCAAGGCAGTAGTTGCTTTGCCACTGGATGCCCGGCTAGTCATATGGCAGACAATCTGACCATCCAGGCGCTGGTCAGCATGGGTGGCAGTCAGACCATCATCGGTTGCTACAGCCAGAGGTCCAAGCCTACTGGCACCATTGCCAGGAAACATATGTCAGAGATGGGGTCCCCCACAGCTTAGGTGATAATAATCGTTGGTGGGTTGTGCTGCCACCCTCCCTCCGTCAGTGGACCTTGGAGCTATTGCACGTTGGTCACTGGGTGACTGTCCCGACGAAATTGCTTGCCCGCTAGCGCGTCTACTGGAACAGCATGGACGGTGCCATCACCCACAGGGTGGATTTATGTCCCTCTTGTCAATGGCACCAGTCGGCACCCCCTCGCTGCCTTTTCCCGTGGCCTCATGCTCCTTACCCTTGGTCCCTTTTGCACTCGGATTTCGCAGACCCATTCCTGGGCTCCTACTGGCTTATCCTTGTGGACGCAGGCAATGGGATTCCTTATGTCTCCTGCATGTCGTCCATGTCATCTGCCATTACCAACCAAGCTCTTTCCCACGTATTTGTCATTGAGGGCCTTATGGAGGCGTTGGTGACTGACAACGGCCCTCAATTTACATCTGCTGAATTTACCTCCTTCTGCACGTCCCAGGGCATCTAGTTCATTCATACCACTCTCTTTCATTCTGTATCTAACGGATTAGCTGATTGGTTTCTTGTACAAGTCCAGATTTCGAAACTGTGTCCCCAACACTCCCTGGACGATGCCTGTGTGTTTCTTTCCTCTTACCAACCCACTGTTCAGGATGGGTCATCTCTGGCAGTAAAACTTTATGGCTGCCCTCATCGGTCCCCCTTGTCTCTCCTGTTCCTGTCTTCTCCCCACCCAGCTCCTCTGCATTTGACATGGCCTCGTCTTTCTCTGCAGGATTTTGTCTGGGAGATGGTGTTCACCCAGAATCGTCCACAGTGGGTCCCTGCCATAGTCTCATCACTCATTGTCTGCACTATGGTAGCAGTCACCCTCGACAACGGCACAGTGGTCCAGAGGCACACCAACAAGCTTTGCCTCCGGTGTGGTCCGCAACCGGCACCTCTGCTGTCTCCATGGCTGTTGGGGCCCTTGGGGATGATGGTGCTCCTCTCCCTGCCCAACCACCGCCTCCGCGATCACCGCCAGTCACACCCCAGGCATACCCTCCGGCAGAGGTGCCTACACTGATAGAGGTGGATGATATGCCTGACCGCCCCTTGTCTCCTGTCGCCGATGGCTCTGGGGCTCGATGTCGAGATGAGCCTTCCACTCACCCCTGGGGGAGAGGGATGTGGAGAGGGAGGTCTGCTGTGGCTGCCCTCTTCATACATTGTAGTGCCTGCTGCATCGGCATCTCACTTCACGCCCAACCAACACTGTATGCCTGCACCATCGGGCGTATATTCACCAGAAAAACCTACATCATCTGTATTGTCAACACTAATATTTACTGGTGTCACAACACAACGTAACATCAGGTCTCCACAAACGGCCGCCAGGGACAGATACCCGTTCTGGGAGCCTTCGAACAGCTTCAATAGAGGTAGCAGGTAGCCCAGGAAATACGGTGATACGCCAGGCTTGTGAGGGCAAATAGTTACGGCAGATACATCAACCACACGGTATTTATGGCACGGAGCACTGCGGGCAAAAGGCAGTTCGATTCACTGCTTGAAAGTAAACAGAGCGCAACCCTGGCAGCCACGGCCAGACACCTCTTCTAGCTGGCCCATCTCTTGCAGATGGACTTGGTATAGTCGACGAACATCTTGACATTGTAGAATTGTTTATTGTGATCGCTCCCGTGAAAAGTCGGGTCTTTTCTATTGTTATTTGTTATTTTATATTTGTGACTATCCGCAACTGGGATCGAGCCTGTTGTTCTGTTGGAGATTGTATGATTGTTTCGTTTTGGCGAGTCCAATAAATTGTTTTCGGACTTATGATTACGCGTTTCTATTCTGCTAGTGCAGATACTTCAATTTCAAAGCCTGCACTTCCATAGAAATGTTAGCATGAGGCTACCCCTTATCAAAAATGAATGATTAATAATTAGATAGCCCAGCCAAAAAAATTCGATCCCTCACTAAGGAAATTAAATATGAATTGTCAAAGTTTTTCATGTTTGTTGGCTAAATTTTGTTGACTTAAACAGTATATAACGTGTATGTGTATAGTACACACATTAGAAGTTTGTTTCTTTTTCTTGTTCCAGTATATCTGGCCACATTATACCATCAGATCCAAATTACTCGATGTACCATGCCAGCAAGCATGCTGTCAAGACTCTGCTTGAAGGACTGAGAAAGGACCTGGTTGCTAGGAACAGCAAGATACGATGTGGGGTAAATTTCAAGTGCACTTTGTTGTTACATTTTAAAGACTCTGAGCAGGACTGGTACTGCTGATTTTGTGGTTTAGCAAATATACTTTTCTATCAAGCAGATTTTTCTAAGCAAGTAAATACACTGTTCAAGCAAGTTTATGGTAATTGTAGAAAAGGAAACTGAGTGGTGTAAAACAAAAATAATAATCATGATACACCAAAAATCTGATGATAAAATTGATTTATGTCAACACAGCGTATGATTCTATGGATAACACTATGATAAAACACGTTATGGGAATTGCGGCTTTATGATAAAAGTAGTAGGTTAATTAAAGAAACGACTGCAAACACAACGTCACAGACGAATCTTCCACTGTGCAGCAGACTGTATGCCCGGCTAAAACTTTCTGTCTGTCTGATACATAGCTCAGAGTTTAGACTCCAATCTGAAACCTTGACTTCGGCATTAAAACGTGTACTGGATGAATTACCCACACAGAACCCGTCTTCTCAGTACCAGAGTCCCACCACCTTCCTGCTGCACTCCAACTCCCTCCGGCGCTCCAACCTCTACAGGTGTACCTTGCTTCACTGACCTTCCTGAAAAAATGAATATTGTCAAGAAATTGAACGAAATGGCCCCCTGTTGCACGCCAATATGCAGCAAATAAAATTATCAAACAGTAAAAACGTGTAACAGTGATTGCTTATTCCTTGCTTGTATTCCACAAATAGTACAAACTCCCAAGGCTGGTATGACGTAGACATTTCTCAGCAATTAGACTTGTAGCAGGGAACTAATCATTTTATCTTCGATGATAAGATCAGTGGTACATGAAGGCGAAGTTATGCCGACATGATTTGTCAGTTGTAGTTGAGGTTGCATGGTACCGTGGCTTTTATGTTGGCATTTCTGTGTACCCGAGGTTTTACAGGCTACACTAAGAACAGCTTTTACCTGCGTCCTGTCCGCTGTTTCCCCCTTAAATCCATCACTCCACAGTTGGGGCTGAGCTGTTGTCCCACCCATATCGACCGTCTGGTATCTCCCTGTGCTCAAGTGGTGTCTTTTATCTGCAGTAATTTAACTGGAAAGGTGGCATCCAAGCTATATTTTTGTGATTGTAGCTCAGGTAGCAAGAAGACAATTGGAACATTGGACTGAAAGAAAAATCACCCGACGTGGAATGGAAGCTGAGGAGCTCACAAAGTTACAGTAGTCCTTGAGATGAATGCAAGGCTGTCGGTCTGAAAACTGAATGGAAGAAGACTGAAATGCCTCCAAAATGCCAAATGAGAATGCTCACTCCGAAACAGAATCACCTCATATCAACCAAGTCAAAACCCTCGTAGCTCTGTGCTCAGGAGTTTTCTTTTCCTTCTCCCAATTCCGTTCTTGATGGCGCTGAATTTCCCTTAGTATCGTCCCGTGACTGTTGGTCTCAGCTTCCACTGTACCACAACGAACAGTAGAAATTAGGTAGCTCCACCCTGTTAGGCGATATTATAGGCCATCAACCATTTTGATCCCATTCTGAAGAAGCCCTGCGAGGCGAGCAGTATGGAGATAAGAACCCAAACTCTGTTCCCATGGCAGTCTCACACACGCCGAGGCACCAGTCACTGTCTGCACCAAGTCCCCTAGATGCTCACACACAAGATTTTCGTGAATGCGT
Organism: Schistocerca serialis cubense; assembly: GCF_023864345.2. Taxonomy (NCBI): domain Eukaryota; kingdom Metazoa; phylum Arthropoda; class Insecta; order Orthoptera; family Acrididae; genus Schistocerca; species Schistocerca serialis. The sequence continues at coordinate 230,992,430 of NC_064639.1, forward strand.
CCAAGTTTCTGTTCTGTGCATTGAAGAGTCGCCAAGATGGCACCACCTTAACGGAATGTCCGCATGTTCGTACTGGGAAGCTTCCCGCTCAAGTTTCTCGGGTACTTGGAAACTCGGGGGCGTTGGGGCGTTCATTAGCTGTCAGTGAGCCTTTTAATGAGGCACTCCTTTCAGAGTGAAGTAAAACACAATTACCAATTTTCTGTGAGTCCTGGGAAAGTCTCAGGATAACAAAATGTGGCTTAAGTGGAACCCTAATCTTCAAAGCGTTGCATGTTTTTTAGTACACACAAGACGCCGTTACTTCTGCGCTATTGAAATGTAATTCTCTGCAATCGATTCCAGAATATCTTACATAGAACAAAAGGAATCACATTGTTGTAAATATTTAATCAAGCTGACCTCAAAGCTAAATGCTTCGTAAGACGATAATCATTAAACATTTTGTAGTAAATGAAGTCTGGCGTAGTGCATACTTTCTATTCCACATCACATCACACTGTATCTTATTGTAAACAGAACGGATTCATGTTTTTTACATCCCACTGTGCTGTGTTCCAATGAATTTCCCCTCTCCGCTCCTATCGATTCTCTACACCTGGTCGTTTTATGCTTCTGCTTCGTAATTGCAAACTGTATGTGTGTATAATTAAATGTGTTGCTGACAATCGGAAAGAAATGTTCTACAACTCTGATTACAATATGTGGTATAGAATTGTCTGCGCTACCCTACATTTGAACACAAATAAATCTGTGCAAATTAACTTTTTATGTGTAAGATTCTGATTAATCTAAAACCCACCTGACTGTCTGTAAATTAGATTGTATATGAATAATGGTCCATAAGAATAATCAAGATGGCTCTTTCATGAAACAGTCTATCTTACACAATGGTTAACTGTTACGTAGTGTAAATGGACCCCACCAGAAAAAAAACCGCATCTGCTGAATTTATACGAAATTTTGTAAATGAAAACTGATCTTAATTCTCTCTCATAATGTATATTTTGTCGCTAAAGTGAGTTCTTATTTGGGAACGGATAACTGCGCTTTGCCCTGAGTGCACTGTAAAAATGATAAACTGAAATAAATCGCTGCAAAACAGTTTATCTTTTTATCCTACTTGTCAGACTGTTTTTCGCAAATGAAGCTTTTGTTCCTTTTTTGAAAGTGGGATTCACTGTCCTCGCTACAGTGCAAGGCGTTACAGTGTAAGTGTTGCCTAATCTATCACTTAATAGTCAGGATACGCTTCGTGAAATATGAGTAGGGAAGTATTTTGAAATTACATGGAATGCTTTTAATGACTCAGAAATAACTCTTCCTAGCATATATTATGACGTCTCTTTAGCATTGTCACACGTCGTACAATTTACACATGGTCTTAAATTTACATCAGATCACCACTTTGCCTTTTTAATGATATACTTTAACTGCCAGCAAATGGAGCAATCTAACTGAAATATTGAACATAAGAGTGATAATCTTTTCTGGATACCAACACGTAGATGTTACTAAACACAATGAAAACATTATGTTACAGTATACTCTATGCTTTCCTAATGAAATATTTTTAACTAACAGTGACAGCAGTAGGATAATTAGACTACTGAACACATGACTTTTAAGTCACTCTGGATGTATACAAGTAGATATTGCTAAACACAAAGAAATTTTTACACTGCAGAACTAGTAATTACTAACTAGCGCTTACAGTAAGAAAAATTAAATGCTATTATCTTTTCTTAAATTTTTTTAACGAGATGTCTCTCTTTACAGTCACATAAAATCATTTTCTTTTCTCAGTTACGCATAGTGAAACATCTCAAATAAAAATCTCTGTGTAGCACACCCACCATCCCAGACGCTTACTCAGCCATGACACAACACTCTCTCACGCTCTCTGGCTGACAACTCCCACACACATTCTACTTGAAAGTTACTGCCTTCACTCCCCCAAGCTCTACTCAATAACACAACCTCTATTAGTTAAAGGATATGACGTTCGTGTGTTTAGGCATGCAACGATGCTCTTAGTGGCAAACATTCAGTACAACCAATATATCTCATGCTCCTTACATTCAAACATGCGCCAAGTGTGATTTCTGATGATATTTCCTTTTCTTTTTACAACATTTCTCCTAATATATAAATCTTCCCACTGCTCACCTTAACCTCTTCCCCTGTCTGTCTGCTTCAACGCACCAAAGCTATGTGCCTCGATTGCACATTTGCAATAACTTCGTCTTTTTACACTTGAAGTTTATATTCTTCCTTCATGGCGGTTGTCCTCACCTTATACTTCAGTTTTCGTTTTTTGGCTTCGATCTCTTCCATTTCCAGTATTCTTTTCGTACAAACAACACAGTAACTGCATTTAAAGGCGAGGCGAAATTTCTTTGATGGGCTGGCTTAAGCCTGTATGGGACATTTACTCTTTTTCTTAGGACATGTGGAATAACATTGTTTGTGGGTACCAGTCCTAATTCTGCGATAACTACATCCAACAGTATGATGGAGAACACTGCCCTGGTTTGACAGAAATGTGTTTCTCCTGCTGTGATATAACACTTCTGTGTAACACTTATATTCTCTTTGTTGGAGTCAGTGTTAAAAATCTCCCCATAGTTTACAGTTAGATAATTAAAACTATATGCAGACAGAGAATAACTTATAAGATTTTCTGGGTCTCGAGGGTCTGGCAGATTTAGCTGAACACAAGTTACTTTTCTGGTAGACACACTGCAGAACGTTGTTACACACCACACAGAAGCTATTCTGTAAGTGATTAATTATCTGATACCCCATGGATGTAATTGGCACAGAGTACGCTCGAGAACATAGTAAATAATGTTTTTTGGAGTTTAAATCACTGAAACAGTTTTACACAGGTTCAGATATACGACCCATTCTGTACTTATACTCGTAAATTTTAGCCTCCAGTCTGGTGATACATGTTTGTTAGCTAAGGTGGATGTAAAAGTTTCTCGTAGTCGCCTGGCTGAACACTTAACTAGTTATAAATTGTAGCTTCCAGGCCAGTAAAACAATATTCCTATGCCAAGGAGAACGTAAGAGATCTCGTAGTCGCATGTCTGGACACTTCACAAAATCTATAAAGTGGTTACGAATTGATTTGACCACACATGTGCTTGTGATGTGACATATGATATAGAATCTGTATTTACCCTACAATTGGAGGCCATCCACGTTAAAAAGTCTATTCCAACTGCCTTAGCGTTGTCCACAAGCACGCTGATGAATCTTTGATAGTCTTCGCCCAAACAGAAGTCATGGTTTGATATTAGGTAGTAGAAAATCTCGAATTTGTTAATGTTCCTGGCGAAGTCTCTTGTTATGTCCAAATCCGAAAGGTAATAGTCGTCTGCATGTAGCTGCTGCAATATTCCAGGCAGCCGCTCCATTAGAACATCCATCTTAATATCTGCTAATTCCACATCATATGGTATAGCCACAGGATTTTTTATATTCTTCGAAATGGTTTCTAGGGCTTCCTTGCTGATTTTATTAAATATTCCTCTTGCCTTCACACCGTCGTTCTCGTGTAGGAGAAATGGTAGTTTCGCGATGTCTTGGAGTACGAATGTCTTGGAGTATGAATTTGGAGAATGTGCTGCGTATATACTAGTTAAATGAGCTACACATCTCTTTCTTTAACATTACAGATTGTCCCGTCTCTAATTGATCCTGACAGTCCGCTTTATCACAGATTTTAACAATCGTAATGTTATCGCAAAACGGATCTGTAATGGGAGTAATGACATTTAAATTCTTCTTGCTAACAAGCGTACCATTTTCGGTGCAATTTATGTTGCCAGTGTCAGAAACAAGATTGTCCACATTCATCACTAATAACCATAAACCAAAGGATTCGTAAGCTGGTACCGTCCTCCTCCATTATAAATCTGATATGTTAAGCATTTTGACATTTTCAGCTACTACAGAAGACTGATCCGTTGCGGCTATCAAATCTCCTTTTATACTCTTTGTAATCCGAGATGACGGCACTTCTGGTCACGTGGTCTTTCGGTCGTGCATTCTAAATCTGATTGTATTTACAATACAGTTGTGAACTCCAGTCCAGCTAAGCTATTTTGTGCGCAAGGTTTCCGTGGGAGGGAGGGAGACTGAGCCCTGTACGGATGGACACAATAGTGTAGCGCTGTATCAAAGTGTGATAGTCGGTATGTGCGGCGAGGGTTGGAGCGGTACTCGTGTGTTTACACCAGAATAACGTCAATATACTGACTGCAACAGTGTTTGTGTGTGTGTGTGTGTGTTGAAAACAAAATACATTCTTTATCTAAAGAAGAACCACCCCTTACTCGCCAAGAAAACCACAAACTGCTTCGTTACCGTGGTATAAAAAATACGACACAGACAAATGCATGCATCTATATCTGAAGTCTTACAAACTACAGATTACGTGATCATTAAGTAGAAATTCCCGAGGTGGTTCTGCGTACCTGGAGTGACATGAATGCCTTGCTTCTCTGTTTGCTTTACGCCTGTGTTGTTGGACCATTGGTTATAACGTGTTGTACCTGCAAGCCAGAATGAGGTGTTGCCATACTGTTTAGCATTAACAGAACATAGATTGGAGCTTAACGGCTGATGCCTGACATCCCGACACATGAGTCATGACGCCTGATGCCTGACGCCTCACAGCTGATGCCTCACACAACACGCTCAATGCCCAACGCCTGACAGCCCTTCAACATACTGACGCACGTATACACACGATAGTGCAATTCAGCTGGGAGTTTACAATTTGACTACAAGTACAAGGATATTTAGAAGGAATTTGTGGAAGATCACATGATCGGAAGTACAGGCATCTTTGACCTTTCGAGTGTAAAAATAGGCTTGTGTGTTGTTGGAAAGTACTAACATGTCTTCTTGAAATGTTCTGAACATCCATCAGCTATCAGGGAGAAAGCAGAGACCAAATGACGAACGCTTTGGTTTGTGGTTATTACTGGAAAACATGGGAAATCTTATACTGATATTGTTAGTATAAATTACACATCCACCAATAATTGTTTTGTAGGCACAACTATTATTTATATGTTCACTTCCTATTTCCCACCTTCTCACTCACAGGCTTCAGGTAAGTACTAAACATATGTCACGTCAACTGTCCTCTTCTTAAAGAACAGGAGAAATAATTTTGGAGACTTCGTCAGTCTGAGGATCAAAGCACTAATAGTCGATTGCTACTTGCATCCATGGGCCCTTGTGAGCCTCTCTGTGTGTGGTAAAATCCCAAACGTCCAGTACGTAAACTAATGTGTACACAGTGTTTGGAAAGTTAACTCGCTTCCTAGCAATCATGTCTGCAGCAGGCACGGCACGGTTGTTGCTGCTAAGTGTGAGACCCGCCTGCTCTCTAGTTGCAGCAGGCATGTCCCAACAACCACGGTGCCAAGTTGTCGGTTCTCAGATTCTCAACATTTCCTGGTACTGAGAAGAGTCTTGCGGACCTTGACCTGACTCTCAGGTTGCATCATCACGTCACAGCATGCATGGCATTATTGTACTGAATCACCAGCTCTCCAATTCCACTGCAGTAGCACGTGGTGCAGCAGTGTGCATTGTGGTTCCAGTTCACGGCAGTTGCAGGCCTACAATGCTCATTTAACCACCCTTTAGTATTATACAGGTGTAGAAGGTAACATATGCAGAACGGTAATAGCTCAAAATTCCTTTCCAGAACCAAGGCATCAAAACCGTTCTGCTGAAATCGTGCAGAGAAAAGTGAGGCCTAAATTCAGTCTTCGTAGCAATGGAGGGTAGTCCATTGCTGCACACTACTGCATCACGGGCTGCCGCAGTGGAATTGGAGAGCATCCTTTAATATGCGGATTCTTCTGATTTTGAACACTTCCGCTGGCCACCAAACTCCCCAGAAATACACTCCTGGAAATGGAAAAAAGAACACATTGACACCGGTGTGTCAGACCCACCATACTTGCTCCGGACACTGCGAGAGGGCTGTACAAGCAATGATCACACGCACGGCACAGCGGACACACCAGGAACCGCGGTGTTGGCCGTCGAATGGCGCTAGCTGCGCAGCATTTGTGCACCGCCGCCGTCAGTGTCAGCCAGTTTGCCGTGGCATACGGAGCTCCATCGCAGTCTTTAACACTGGTAGCATGCCGCGACAGCGTGGACGTGAACCGTATGTGCAGTTGACGGACTTTGAGCGAGGGCGTATAGTGGGCATGCCGGAGGCCGGGTGGACGTACCGCCGAATTGCTCAACACGTAGGGCGTGAGGTCTCCACAGTACATCGATGTTGTCGCCAGTGGTCGGCGGAAGGTGCACGTGCCCGTCGACCTGGGACCGGACCGCAGCGACGCACGGATGCACGCCAAGACCGTAGGATCCTACGCAGTGCCGTAGGGGACCGCACCGCCACTTCCCAGCAAATTAGGGACACTGTTGCTCCTGGGGTATCGGCGAGGACCATTCGCAACCGTCTCCATGAAGCTGGGCTACGGTCCCGCACACCGTTAGGCCGTCTTCCGCTCACGCCCCAACATCGTGCAGCCCGCCTCCAGTGGTGTCGCGACAGGCGTGAATGGAGGGACGAATGGAGACGTGTCGTCTTCAGCGATGAGAGTCGCTTCTGCCTTGGTGCCAATGATGGTCGTATACGTGTTTGGCGCCGTGCAGGTGAGCGCCACAATCAGGACTGCATACGACCGAGGCACACAGGGCCAACACCCGGCATCATGGTGTGGGGAGCAATCTCCTACACTGGCCGTACACCACTGGTGATCGTCGAGGGGACACTGAATAGTGCACGGTACATCCAAACCGTCATCGAACCCATCGTTCTACCATTCCTAGACCGGCAAGGGAACTTGCTGTTCCAACAGGACAATGCACGTCCGCATGTATCCAGTGCCACCCAACGTGCTCTAGAAGGTGTAAGTCAACTACCCTGGCCAGCAAGATCTCCGGATCTGTCCCCCATTGAGCATGTTTGGGACTGGATGAAGCGTCGTCTCACGCGGTCTGCACGTCCAGCACGAACGCTGGTCCAACTGAGGCGCCAGGTGGAAATGGCATGGCAAGCCGTTCCACAGGACTACATCCAGCATCTCTACGATCGTCTCCATGGGAGAATAGCAGCCTGCATTGCTGCGAAAGGTGGATATACACTGTACTAGTGCCGACATTGTGCATGCTCTGTTGCCTGTGTCTATGTGCCTGTGGTTCTGTCAGTGTGATCATGTGATGTATCTGACCCCAGGAATGTGTCAATAAAGTTTCCCCTTCCTGGGACAATGAATTCACGGTGTTCTTATTTCAATTTCCAGGAGTGTAGCTATTGTTGAACATATCTGGGATACCTCGCAACGTACTGTTCTGAAGAGATCTCTACCCCGTCGCACTCTTACGAATTTATGGACAGCCCTCCAGGATTCGTGGTGTCAGTTCCCTCGAGCACTACTTCAAATATTAGTCGAGTCCATGCCACATCGTGTGCTGCACTTCTGCATGCTTGCTGGGGCCATACACGATGTTAGGCAGGTGTACTAGTTTCTTTCTCTTTGCAGTGCATAAGTAATGTACTTGAACTGGGATAATAAGTTTAAGAGTTATATAAAAGTTCCTTAGATAAATAGTATTTCAAGAGTCAAATGAAAGTTTGGAAAATCTAATACTATCTCCTGTTTTCTAAAGTTTGATTTTTGTTTTAGGAAATATCTCCATGACTTGTGAAAACGCCATTATTCAATACCTTAAAAAAGTATTCGGCTGAAGGGAGTGAAAATATGCGTATGCCTATGATGGAACCTGAGGACATAGCAAATGCAATTATCTATATGTTATCGCAACCTCCACATGTTCAAGTAAGTACTGGTAATGGTCATAAAACGTGCAGATAGCCCTTTCTGTTTATAAAATATTTATTTAATGAGACATTTCTTCTCCCTAGGAAAATTAGAGACATGATTTGTATCACAGGTAATCCAGTGTCTTGCACAGACTTTTTACTTTGAAAAGATAGGTATTTGAAATGATAAATGTTTCCTTATGAATTTTTGAAATATGGTAGATAGCTGGTGTTGAGTGGAAAGGTACTTAGCCATAATGAATTTATTAGTGTTTCTAAAAGCTCTAATGAGTATATTTTTAAAATCAAAAATCCAAGAATAACATTAACAAATTGCCTCCAGAACTGAAAAGACTAAATTTCAATAACACAGTTGACAGCAAACACCTCAAAACGGCTAGAGTAAAAAAACTTACTTTCAGTAAAGAATATTAAATGAACTAAAAATACATTTACATTAGAAACAGCAAAACACATGATCAAATGAATATGTCACAAATATCAACCATCGGCTATTGCCAGTAATTACCAAACGCCATTGCCTTCGAAGTAGACAAACTGACTGACAAATGTGGTTCAAATTTATGAGGATAGAGGCGGTGGAAGAGGAAACAATTCCTCTTTCACTACTAACATAGGAAGGCGGTTGCCGCTAACACAGTACTAGAAACCTTCATTAAAAATTTAAATCGTGGTACACAGGCATCTTTAGGTAGACCAAAGTTAACAAGAGATACAATCATCGATCCTGTAACACAGAGACAACTCGTTAATTATTTAGTAAAAATCAAACCGACAACAAATGCAGAAAAGTACGAACGTTATGCAGGAAACTTTGACTTGACTACTGAGGCATAAAATTTTTCTTTAGTTTTTTTTCTGGTAAATGAAAACAATTTAGTAAACATCTTGAGCTCCTGGTACTAGCCAACAGGTAACTATAGACATGCTTCAGAAATAAGGTAGATAGATTAAACAATTTCCATTCGTAAATCAGAAGAATTACGTCTGCATTCTATACCCTTAGATTCTAAAATCAGTTTGTAATAGTGACAGCGACAAGCCCACACACGCGACACCAAGTGACGTGCACACTAATCGGATGCTCACAGTGATTTCTTGTAAAATCCAGCGCCCATTGCCAAATGCTTGCTTAGAGAGCGCCGAGAGAGGGTTGAAACGAAGATTACTCGTAGTCGGAAACCCACGGGTATCGCCCAGCAGTCGCCACCGTGTCCAGTACTTGCAAACGTCAGACCGGACTCCAGCCCGTCACCACGATGGACACAAACTGCTTGCAACTTCAATAGCACAGGACACGCCGAATACTGTGCGTCTTGCAGAAGTAGCTTTCAAGGAGCCATATTCACGACTGCGGCCAACACTCGAGCCCGGCAAACCCGCAGTGAGCAGAGGTACGAGTCTTAGCGCCACTGCAGACGCTTGGCCACAACAACACGCCGCCTCACTTGCGCTCCTCGCCGCCCGTGCACCCCCCCCCCCCCTTCCACAGGTAACCACAGCCCTTAACCACCTTCTCCTCCGACCTGCCCTCTACCTGCATCAGTTGCGTTCCATGCGCTCTTGCGGCCTGAGGGATTCAAAATACGTGGAAATTGCGCGAAATTAAACGCGGGAGCACGGCAAAATCCCCCTCCCATGAGCTTGAACAGGGGGGGGGGTCCTTTGGATTCCACCCCAGCATCCTGCTTACCGTTGCCCACCTTGAGTTGGCTTATATGGGCCATTACTACACTACTGGCCATCAAAATTGCAATACCAAAAAGAAATGCAGATGATAAACGGGTATTCATTGGACAAATATACTGGAACTGACATGTGATTATATTTTCACGCAAATCGGGTGCGTAGATCCTGAGAAATAAGTACCCAGAACAACCACCTCTGGCCGTAATAACGGCCTCGATACGCCTGGGCATTCAGTCAAACAGAGCTTGGATGGCGTGTACACGTACAGCTGCCCATGCAGATTCAACACTTCCACAGTTCATCAAGAGTAGTGACTGGCGTATTGTGACGAGCCAGTTGCTCGGCCACCATTGACCAGACGTTTCCAGTCGGTGAGAGATCTGGAGAATGTGGTGGCCAGGGCAGCAGTCGAACATTTTCTGTATCCAGAAAGGCCCGTACAGGACCTGCAACATGCGGTCGTGCATTATCCAGCTGAAATGTAGGGTTTCGCAGGGATCCAATGAAGGGTAGAGCCACGGGTCGTAACACATCTGAAATGTAACGTCCACTGTTCAAAGTGTCGTCAATGCGAACAAGAGGTGACCGAGACGTGTAATCAATGGCACACAATACCATCAAGCCACGTGATACGCCAGTATGGCGATGACGAATACACGCTTCCAATGTGCATTCATCATGATGTCACCAAACACGGATGCGACCATCATGAAGCTGTAAACAGGATCTGGATGCTTCCGAAAAAATGACGTTTTGCCATTCGCCCACCCAGGTTCGTCGTTGAGTACACCATCGCAGGCGCTCGTGTCCGTGATGCAGTGTCAAGGGAAACCGCAGCAATGGTCTCCGAGCTGATAGTCCATCCTGCTGCAAATGTCGTTGAACTGTTCGCGCAGATGGTTGTTGTCTTGCAAACGTCCCCATCTGTTGACTCTGGGATCGAGACGTGGCTGCACGATCCGTTACAGCCATGTGGATAAGATGCCTGTCATCTCGACTGCTAGTGATACGAGGTCGTTGGGATCCAGCACGGCGTTCCGTATTACCCTCCTGAACCCACCGATTCCATATTCTGCTAACAGTCATTGGATCTCGACCAACGCCGGCAGCAATGTCGCGATACGATAAACCGCAATCGCGATAGGCTAAAATCCAACCATCATCAAATTCGGAAACGTGATTCTACACATTTCTCCTCCTTACACGAGGCATCACAACAACGTTTCACCAGGCAACGCCGGTCAACTGCTGTTTGTGTATGAGAAATCGGTTGGAAACTTTCCTCAAGCCGGCACGCTGTAGGTGTCGCCACCGACACCAACCTTGTGTGAATGCTCTGAAACGCTAATGATTTGCATATCACAGCATCTTCTTCCTGTAGGTCAAATTTCGCGTCTGTAGCACGTAATCTTCGTGGTGTACCAATTTTAATGGCGAGTAGTGTAGTTTCTGGGAAAATGGATGTAGGATCGGGAAACTGACTGGGGAGATAGCTCTTAGACCGTATAAGGCCCGATAAATCAGGGAAGCATTTTAGCAGTGAACTTCTGACCACCTTTACTTTGTGCCCAGAAATTCTTCAAAAATACAGCAATACCCACCGGTAACGAGACCGGACACCTTCCCTAGTTGTAGCGAATAGCCTCCCTTCTAATGCACCAGCTGAATATTTTTCTTTGAAGCCATCCAAATTTTCCTTACGGTTTCAGGATCACTCTCCTCCGGGAGCAAATCGCTGATCCCCCATTACTTACAAAGTGGATAGTTGACTGTATAAGAAAACATCAAATTGGCAGGAGTCATCTTGTGGGCCTCACGCACAGCGGTATTAAAAGCAAAATTTAGCCACCCAAAAGATTGAGCCCACTTGGTCTGCGAGTGCGAGTGACTGATGGTAAGCGCCGGCTTCAAATTCCAGTTCACTCCCTCGGCGAACGATGGCTGGGGGCAATAAGGAATGATGATTACGTAAGATATCCCACTACCAAAACAGAAACTTTTAAGTTCTTTTGAGACAAATGCCGGGGCATTATCGCTCACTAATACTCTGAGGCGACCAAACAAGGCAAACACTTGACCCAGAAGTTCAATATTGGTTCCCGACGTTCCTGACTTGCTCGGCATTAGCCACGCAAATCTAGAGAAGGTGTCAACGATGACGAAAAGATACCTATTTCAATGCCAGGTGCGTGGCAAGGGTCCAAGATAATTGACAAAGATTGTTTCAGAGGGGGTTAACCTCCGTGGTCGAAGTTAGTTCCCCTTTAGGCGTATTTTGAGTGGGTTTCACTTTACAACATTCTTGGCATCAACCCACTAACTTTCAAACGTCCCCATTTAAGGTGGGCCATCTTCATGATCGTCATATAAACACCCAAATGACCCCAACACAAGGACTTATGGAAATACTGAAACACAGCTGGCACCAACCCCTTCGGGAGACACAACTTCTCTTTCTCGTCATAACGAGTCCTAAAACACAGAATTCCACTTTTAATGGAATATCCCGGAACCTCTACCCCTTCCTGCAGCTTGTGCTTTATGGCAGTTAACTGACGATCCTCATCCTGCTGCTGACTCAGATCACCATAGGAGCAAGCCCGGAATCTCGGCTTAAACTGCTCCCACGCAAACACACTCCTGGTCACACTCGCTGAATTGGCCAGAATCGTCTTCAGGAAACTTTCGACTTAGGACATCGGCCACTTTATTATTCATAATCTTGAAATGACGCACCTGAAAATGGAATGCGGAAATTCTCACCCCCCATCTGGCTATGCGCCCTGTTCTCCGCGGCCGGGTCAGAATCCACGACATCGCTTGGTTCTCCCTTTCTAACAGGAAATATTTATGTTCAAGATAAAATTTGAAACGCTCCAAGCCGAATAACACTGCCAACGCTTCTAACTCATATGCCGAATATTTCTTTTCTATGGTGGACAAAAATCTCGAGGCATAGCCAATTGGCCGCATTTCATCCTGGTTTTCTTGCAAGAGGATCACGGCAATCCCAGAATGAGAAGCATCAGTTTGGTGAACAAAATTAGGAATGGGCAAAACCGGCTCTTTAGATAAAGCAACTTTCAAACTGGATGCTTGCTGAGAATCGCCCCAAACAAATTTCTCCCCATTCCGCCTCAGTTTATTAAGAGGGGCCGCCAACTGTGCAAAATTTGGCACAAATTTTCGGAAAAAATTGGTCATCCCAACGAATCTCGCAATAGCCTTCTTATTCTGAGGCACCAGAAATTGATGGATGGCTTTAGTACGTTCTTGATCAGTTCTTACCCCAATTCCCGAAACTATGTGACCCAAGAAGGAAATTTCCTTCCCCTCCAGGCTAACTTTTGACGACTTAAGCGTTAACCTCGCATCCCGCAGGCGGCCTAACACCTGACATAAATGACTTAAGTGTTGTTCAAAGTTCTCCATATAAATCACGACATCGTCAAGATAATTATATACACACTTAAAGTTTAAGTCCCCAACATAGAATCTAAAAGATGGGATAACACAACAGATGCCGTAGGTAAACCAAAAGGGACACGATTACATTCAAATAAATTCTACTCAGTACAAAACGCAGTCAAGGGCTTTGATTCCTCCGCTAACGGTATCTGATGATATGATTGATCATATACAGGATAGAAAATACTGTGCACCTCAAAACCAGGTAAAACAATCATGTAGATCTGGAAGCGGGACTGATCTCTCACCTACAAAGCTATAATCATTAGGAATAGTGCCCCGCCTCTCATCGCTAAATCGAAATTTCTCAATCTCCGTAACTAACCCATTAAGGTCCTAAAAACTTCGCGACCTCTCAACAAAAAGCACTCGCCATCGATCCACAGGACGCATTCCTTCGATACTATTGTTCACAACTTCCAGTTCGGAAACATAAGGACACAACGCTTTAAAAGATGAGACTGAACATCTACTGTCGACTTTCGTAAAGAATGGCTATTCTAGCAAGGAGATAGATCGAGCACTTCGCTCTAGGCAGAGAATCAGGAGCATCGACGAAGAACAGGAGCCAACGGCAAGGGTTTTCTTCCGTTCATTAGTAAGGTCACAGATCGTATTGGGAAAGTGTTAAGCAAATATGCGGTGGAAACTATTTTCATATCCACCAGGAAAATAAAAGAATATTTAAGATCGGCAAAAGATGCACGACATCCTTTGGCTACACCAGGGGTGTATAAGATTCCTTTTACTTGTGGACAGGTTTATATCGGTACCACAAAGAGAAGTGTTAACACCCGTCTTGTTGAACATAAGAGGAATGGCCTTCTGGGTTACACAGATAAATCCGCCGTAGCAGAACATGTGTGCCATTGAGATAATCATGAAACAAAATTCAGCGAAACGAGCATCATACCTAAAACATGGCATTATTATGCGCGCATGTATAGAGAGGCTATTGAGACTGATAAACACGGTAATAGTTTTAACAGAAAGCCGAAGGTGTTAAACTGGATAATATTTGGATGTCAGAGTTGCACCGGTAGCGTGACGATCGATTACTTTCAGTCGAGAATGTTGGCATTGCCAGAGACAGTCCCACAGCCCACGCCACGTGATGGCCAGTGGCACCCTCTGCACTGCCTATATAATCAGCGCATCCTCGCGGCCTCTTCGCAAGAGCGGCCTGAGCTAGCGAGGCGAGCGCATCGCTGCCGTTGCGCGCTTCGCTTACTCGGCCGTTGAGAGCTCGTGAAGAGGTTTTCTGTGCTGTGGGCGCCGCGGATAGCAAATTGTCGTGCGTTGTTTTGACAACGCGTGCAAATTGTCGTGTTCCGCGCCCCGCAGCATGGGGAAGAAGGGTGCGCAGAGGAAACCTGCCGCTACGAAGGGTCCTTCGGTTGTGCAACTCACTGAGTCTGCCGACCGTGCAAGGAACTCCAGAGAAGACGAGTCGCGCCCTGTCCCCCCTTTGTACGTCAAGTGCAAAGGCGGGTGGACAGCGCTGTTCGACACCATGACGAACTGTGCTCGGAACGAGGTGGTCTACGAGTCTGTCGATACAGACTCGCTGATCTGCGTTCGAGCCGCAAACGTGGCCGACCACAGGGCGATCAAGGTCGCAGTGGCCGACCACATCGTCGACGCGCCGCCGGCGCATGAGAAGGCACCTTCCGTAGGAAGGATGAAGACGACTAAGGCACTCCTCAGGGGGTTGCCTTGGTGCTGTGATGAGGCAGCGGTCCGGGAAGGGCTGCTGCGAGCCGGGTTTGGTAATGCAGCCGCAAGGTTGCACAACCGGACCAACAGGAAGAGGGCGCCGCTCTATGCCGTGACCGTGCAAACGATCGACGGCGGGAGCGACATCCTCGACTTGCGGAAGTTGCTGGGCTTCCCGGTTACGACGGAGGCTCTCCCGACCGCCATGGATCCTCAGCCCCAGTGCTTCAGGTGCCAGGGCGAGGGCCATGTTGCGAAGTATTGCCGCAACGCGGCGCGGTGCGTCAAGTGCTCAGGTGAGCACGACAGCCGCGCCTGCGACCGCGGCAGCAACGCTCTGCCGACTTGTGTCCGGTGTGGCGGCCCGCACGTCGCCAGTTGGCGCGGTTGTGTGGCTTTCTCTAGCCGCAACCGTGCCGGGGGCGGCGAAGCGGCCGCGGCCGCACCGACGCAGCAGCAGAAGAGAAGACGACGTCGGAAACGGCGTAGGGCGGAGAACAGCCCGGTGCAGCTGAGGGACGGCGCAGCAGCAGATCCACCTGCCAGGGGCGGGGACGGCCGCTCGGAAACGGGCAGCCAGGACGCAGCTCGCCCTCCCGCGAAGAGATGTGACCTCGAGCTCGGCATCGCCGTGAAGGAGGCCACAGCAGCCCTCAAAGCCGTCATGGCGGCGGAGAGGGCTGCCTTCGCAGCCGCCGTGGCTGCAGAGAAGGAAGAGGCCTTGAGGCAACTGCGAGCAGTCTTCGCCCAAGGCCTCAGTGCAGTCGTACCTGCGAACACTCCTGCGACCTCGCAGAAGGACGTTCGCGCGCCTGTCCCAGCGGTTGCCCCAGCAGCACCGCAGGTGAAAGGTGCAAAGAAGAAAACCGCTAGGGCAGTCTTCATCGCGCAAGCGTCGCCGTGCTGCCGCGCCGAACTTTTATGTTACAGGGAGTAAGCCACTGCGGCCGGCCCAGGAGACAACGAGGGAGCCCAGCCGCGGCACCGGACTGACCCAGCGAACGACCACGCAGTACATAGGTAACGTTGCACGATACCTCACGCTAACCCCCCTCACCTTGCATGCTCTGTCGCAGCTAGCAAACCGCTACTGCTCTTACTACCCGTCCTACTGTCGCAGAGGTTTTTTCCCTTGGCGCTGGCCTTGGCACTTTTTTTCCTCTGCTTTTACAACCGCTACCCTTCGATCGTTTTCGACCACTTCTATCTCCTGATGGACCATGTTAATGAGTAGTCTTACCCAGACGCATGGATAACATCACAGCCTGCATCCTGTGACGCCTGATTCAAAACTAACATGCATACGGAGGTGACAGTAGAACTTTTGTGTTGGTCACCACGTTGGTGCGGGCGTGGAGGGGCCCCATCCTTTGTGAAAAAAAAAGCGGCCTCTTCGCAGTCGCTGCTTTACCTCGGAGGATGTCTCCCGCAGTCGGAGACGAAATGTCAGGGGAGAGTTTTATACATCGATCGCTGCCTATCAGTCCGGAAGTTTTAAGTGAAGACACTGCCGACCGTGAAAGCCTACATTATATGAGAAACGCTTCTGCCCACAAATCAACACTGGTTTCGAAAATATCGCTCGTATGAAACTCAGTTTGCCACATTCTCGTCGGCCGCTGTGGCCGAGCGGTTCCAGGCGCTTCAGTCTGGAACCGCGCGACCGCTACGGTCGCAGGTTCGAATCCTGCCCCGGGCATGGATGCGTGTGATGTCCTTAGGTTAGTTAGGTTTAAGTAGTTCGAAGTTCTAGAGGACTGATGACCTCAGATGTTAAGTCCCATGTGATCAGAGCCATTTGACCCATTTTTTGCCCCTTTCTCACATAATATCCCACGAGCCATGGACAGAGAGCAAGAGGCAGATTTAATATTCCTAGATTTCTGGAAAGCGTTGGATTCGGTGAACAACTGCAAATTGTTGACGAAGGTCGAGCATATGGTTTAGGTTCCTAGATATGAGACTATCTCGAGAATTTTTAAATATAAAAACCCAATATGTTTTCCTCAACGGCGAGAGTCCATCAGAGACACGGGTATCACCAGGCGTTCTACAGGAAAGTGTGACAGGGCCACCCTTAATCTCTGTGTACATGTATGCTGTGACAGACAAGGTGAACAGCAGTCTATTGTTGTTTGCTTATGACGCTGTGGTGTGCGTGGAAGTGTAGTCCTAGAATGACTACAGTGAGCTAGAAGATAACTTAGAAAAAATTTCTAGTTGGTGATGAATGGGAGCCATCTCTAAATGTGGAAAAAATGTAATTTAATGTTGATGTGTAGCAAATGCAATCCTCTGTCGTTCGAATACAGGATTAGTAATTTGCTGCTTAACAGAGTCACATCGATTAAATATCTAGACGTAACGCTGCAGTTGGAGCTGAAATGGATTGAGCGCTGCTCAAATGTTTGGGATCCTCACCAGTTCGGACTAAAATAAGACATGGTAAGAGTTCAAAGCGAGCTGCTAGATCTGTTACTCGTAAGTTCGTTCAGCTCACAAGTATTACGGAATGCCTGGAGAGAAGAAGACGTTCTTTCCGCCGACTGCATATCGATTCTGCTGGTACCAACGGACATTTTGTGTAAGGAACTCGAAGACAAAATGAGAGAAATTAGGGGTCGTAAGGAGGCTTACAGGCAGTCGTTGTTGCCTCGCTCTGCATGAGAGTGGAACAGGAAAGAAATGACTAATAGTTATACGTCGTACCCTCCACCATGCATCGTGCGGTGGCTTGCGGAATGCGTACTTGGATGATGAAGTAGGGGGACGAAGGACGGTGGTTTCTTGTGGGTCACAACGTCGCGGATCTCCACCGCTCATTAGAGGATGTGGAAAATTGGGAAATTTGTGGTAAGTTCGTATGGGATCAAACTGCTGAGGTCGTCGGTCACCTAGGTTTACACACCACGCAATCTAACTTTAACTAATGTACCTAAGAACAGCACGCACACCGAGGCCCGAGGGAGTACTGGAACCTCCCACGGGGGTGGGGGGGGGGGGAGACACACGAACCGTGGAAAGGCGCCTAAAACCGCGCTGCTACCTCGCGCCTCTAGAGGATGTGGAAGCCGGAGGCTTTCCGTGAAGCAGGCTAGACGGCGTCTTGAGACGGGTGTGACAACAGATTCGACCGTGGACCAATGGAAAGTGTCGCCTGGTCGAATGGATCACATTTTTTGTGTCACTAGGTTAATGATTGTGACGAACTGTTCGATATGGATAGAGGCCCGCTGGTGCAGTATTGTTCGATGAAGAAAATTTATCTAGGCTATCACGAGTACTGTGGAAGTAATCGAAGGCACCTTTATAGCTGTGTACTACGTGAACATTATTATGGACCACCTGCATCATTTCTTGCTTGATGTCTTCCACGACAGCAGCCACATCTTCCAGCAAGATAACTGTCCTTGTCACAAGTCCAGAAGTTGTTTGAGGGACGTTACAGTGCATTCGTAAACCGCAGCGTCGTAATTTGTGGTAATTTCCCGACCTGTGCGCCAGACACCTCCGGAAACCTACCAAGAACTTCACCATTACATACCACGAAGAAAGGCTACTGTATTGCGCTTCAAAGGTGGATCAATACGCAGTTAAGCAGCTCGTTCTAATGCTATGTCTCACGTGTGTAGATATATCTGTTTTCGTTGTTAGGGTTTTACGAGAATTACATAAATCATTGGGATCCTGCTCCTCTTTTCATGTAGCCTACAAGAGTTCTAAAGTACGGTGTGAAGAGAACAGATGCAGATACAGTTCATTCCCAGTCTTAATAAATGAAAGTGATGCGTCATTGAGGTAAATTACTTGCTGCAGCTTTACTACAGTGTTACACTTCCTTGTTAGTAGCTATTGAAAATAAAGCTATTGGGATCTGGATTGTGAGCACTGAGTTGACTCTGAGCAGGAGAGGGTTGCAGTTGCGAGCGTCCCGTACCTGAACATCTTTCACATCAAAGACACCGCGCAAACTCTCAACAGCGTCAGCCAGGAGGCCACAATATGGGAGCGGACGGGCATTCGAGAACAGCAAGGACACACAACGGTGCTGTCTGGATGGCTAGTCCCGACTATGAGCCAAATACTGCCCCAGGAACTCCACACAGATGCTTGGTCATACAGTAACGATTCTAATGATAGGAGGAATGATAGCTTCAGATATAGACTCACTGAAAAAAAGGAAATAAGAATTTAACTCTAGCAAGTACTGAAAAGTGATGTCAAAAGTGCGCAGGGTTAGAGGATGGCTGTTTAACGCAATCACACATCTTCTGATAGACAAGGTGGTGAACTCTTGTTCCTTATTAAATAATCTTGAAGGAACGTGATAGTAATGGTGGTAATTGATGCTCCCGCTTGTGGACTACCAGGTAACGTTTACTACTGTTATTTAATTTAAAATGCTTGGAATTTTATGCCGATTCTGTTGAGTGGAGACAACGTCCTGAAGAACGAATACCTTTAACGCATTGATATTTCACCAATCTTTACTCTCTAATAATAGATCTTTCTGTGAAATCTTCCCAATTAGAGTACATAGGAGGGGGGGGGGGGGGGAGAGGGGGTAAAGCTAACTTTACAAGCGGACCGGGCTGGATAAATGCAAGGAAGTAGCTCTGCTGCTGCTATTATTTTATAATATGTTCCCTGTTCGACTGTCGATACCGATTAGGTGGGCCTCAGAAAAGTTCGTTTAACGACTGCAGCTTAAATCGCCTACTTGTAACTTGAGTAAGATCTGTTTCTTCCTCCGTGGGTTTGTTGTTTGCAGAAATGCTGAAATGTCTCAACAAAATACAACATTCGACACAGAGAGATTTGGTACTATCACGTAAATGGTAGTAACACAGTTCTGGTAACGTCAGTTCTGTTCTGAAAGTTGTTGTTTCACAGGCCTGCACTGTTCACTTGCTATAGTGACATATAAACAAGAATCCTTTTCACGGCCAAGCAACACAAGTCTGCTGATCGCTTATTCGTGAGCTTTATCACTTTCTTTCTTTTCTCATAATCATTTGTATTCCTTGACAAAATATGTGAAACACCAAGATATGGTCGGATGTCAATGTAACTTCCTAGAGTACACAACATTAGTGTGTATATAAATGATTAGCCTTGCAAATTTTCGTAATTGGTAAAATTGGCACCAGGGTGCATTAGTGTTGTTCATGTCCAGTGTTGTTACCAGTCCTCATAGGGTATATAAGGACCATGAACAATGTAAGATGTTGAGTGATCAGCATTAACGACAGAGAGGTACCAAGTACTCTAGTAATACAGCGTTATCGGCATTTGAGAAATGTACGAAAGGGCTCCATTTGGTCGCTAGGTCGAATCGTGCAATATCCAGGTTTGCGATGTGGGCTTATGTTGGATTGCGTGTAAATGTGAGGGCAGGCATACTTGTTATCACGCTTCCGGTCCTTTCGTGAATCTATGCAGTATTTATTTGCAACTGAAGTGAATGACTTTAATATACACACTGCTGCTACACTTGGTGAGCATTACACCCCTAAACGATTGTAATAAAATGTTCTGTATCTACGATTTGGCGCACTTTGATTTATCATTGTTTTACATGTTAGTTAGTTAGTTATTTAGTTACGTGTTCCATTGATCAATAACACGAAAAAACCGGTATGATGCGGAACATGTCAAATGCACAAGAAATGCGCACAGGAAACAAGTTTTTTTTTCTTTTTTGTTTGCATTATAACAGGCCTTAAGCAGTGTATCTTCTCGTCTGTCTGCTTGTATAATTACGAATTATTAACCGTTTTTTGTTACAGGTCTACGATATTATCCTTCGTCCAACAGGAGATTTATTTCGCTGACGAAAAATTAAAGTGCTTCATAAAATTTGCGGAGGAACCATGTTCACGTAAACGTCGTACAACGTAACAGAAAATCCTAATCTATAATACTAATGTAAACAGCTAAGAATATAGTTTTTCATTGTAGTGTTTGGTAATGGAATGAAACAGATAGTACTTGTTGTTAAGCGATCAGCTTTCATCAATAGCAATGATGAGATTGGAAAAAGCGCAGACAGTCTTCGAGTGGAAAAGTACATTTATGGTACTGGTAGCATCAATGACACACTAAAAATATACACAGTGAAAAATAAACTTGGCACACACTACATCACAGACAAATAGAATCAACTGTGCATGTGAAGCAGCCCAGTGAATTTTCTAAACATTAGGGGTTAATTATTCAAATGTATATTGAAAATTGTGTATTTGAATATTTGTAATTACTATTGTTCTGATGAAAGACGTATGGAAATGTGTAAAGCTTCATCTCTGACATTATTAGTATTCTGACTGATAAAAAAAAACATTAATTTATTACCCTTCCTACAGGTATTGGAAAATCGAGTTCTCTTGTATGAGACTGCAACTGTAAAAATATTTTCTAAGACCTCCTAACATTTAATACAATAATACACCTGCACGCATCAGACAACTTACCTCGTTTTGCCGCAGTAACCGCGTGAATATTCTGCGATCCACGCAGAGTGCAATGCATGGCCACAACTACTGATACAACTACTACCATTTTTTTTTTTTTTGTATAGAAACTGAATGATCAGGAGTGGATGGTCAACAGGCCTTAAGCAGCGTGCAAAAATGAAAGAAATCAACGGAAACTTCTAATGTACCGTATTCTAAAAACTGACAATTTAAACACTGACAAACTTTTCACACGTCTTTGCTTTTCTTCCACTGTACGATTAGCAACGACTTCAATTATTCCACAATGTATATAGTCAATACTCACATATCTGTCAAAATAAAGACATGAATATTACTCTCAATGTATGCATACACAAATCTGACAAAATCCCTCCAGTGTGCAAGCAAGCAACAACTACGTGCAGCAAAAAGGCAAATTACCAGAAATCCTCAGTTAATACCAAAGTCTCCTTCAGTGCTACCAGCACGGTCATGGCAGGCTGCGATCTCCCATGTCCCTCGGCATCCCTCCACTGCAGGTTGCATCTGACTAATACCAACAACTCTTCGCTCGCTACCACTGGCGAAAATAATATCTCGGGCTCAGAGTTTGGATATGCACGCCACTGCAGAATCAGTGGCCAAATTTTCAAGGAAATATTAACGTCCAACTTTGAAAATCAACAAACTGTATTAACAGCAGTCTTCTGTTAAGGAGTGGGTAATCGTAAGGTTCCTGTGTCACAGTGAAGCATTAAAAATGAAAATGTGTATAAAATATCGGTGCTATCCAATGTGAGTGAGTTATGACTCACGGAAAAAAATTCACGTAAATGGATGGGATTCACAATTTCAGATCTAATCAAGACCAAAGAAATCATCCCAGAGGCAAAAAATGTATGAAGAGTGGAAATGGGAGAGGTTCTAGGCCAATTTCGTTTTTCAAATACGAATTTTTAGTGCTGTTATGTTTTTTACGAGTACTGGCGCTAGTGATACAACAGCTTGTTAATGTTTTCAAGAAATCTGTCTTAAATCCCCTTCTCCTGTACTTTATGAAACAACGGATAGCTCAACTCTAACTGCGGTAGGTTTACATGATCATAATCGTAACAGATTAATATATGTCACACTGTTTCACATGTTTAGCGGTACTAAACCTCTCGAGCACACTATGTTTACATATTTAGTTGCTGATATGCCTTTCTCGGGCATTCTCGAGAATGCTACTATGCACAGTGTTCACGAATTTCAAACCTGATGCCTCATAGTACATTTATTCCATAGCTTCGAACTCACAGAACATGTGGGAACTTGTAAGTGTAGTTCTCGCAAGTGGTAGTATTAAGCATTAAATTGTCACGTAAGGTACATACATTTTTACCATTTTTACCATGTTTCATACATATTTTTGACGATCAGTGGTGTTAACTGCTTGGCTTGCTGTACACCCACCTGTAAATCTTTGGCGGGAGCATTTTTTGTAGCAACTCAGCGATGATAAGTTTTTGCTATCCTATTGTAATTGTGATCAACTGATTATCTATTTTTTGATGATTTTATTTCTTGATTTAGGGACTAAAACTATGGTGGTACATATGTCACCATGACACCTTTGTGAGGTATTACAACTATGGTGGTAAATGGATTTCCCTCTTCCGTTTTTGACCAGCTATGTGTTGCCATTACACGTAAAAAATTATGAACTGTGCTTTCTGTTTTTATTTTATATTTGCTTTTACTTGATTTAAAAATTCGATATTATAGTTTATTTACCACTGTGTGATAACAGTTCTAGAAACTTTAGCATGCAATAAAGGCGTGAGCTCATACGGGTCACAATTGTATCGCAGAAGCGAAGCAATGTATTCCGACAACAGTAGCGATCCCACGACCAACAGAAACTGATTGTTGTAGCAGTTTTCATACACCTGGTGCAATGTACTATCACAAGATGTCAGGCATAGGCAGAAGTGGCAGGACGCATTCGCAAAAGCTTCGGCATATTCCTAAATTGGCGATAAGTGTGCTTCCCAAGGACACCAATACAGATTAATTTTGTGGTAAGTACACTTCCCAAGTTCCTTCCAGAAACTACTTTGGTGGTTACCATACCTCCAAAGAACCATTAAAATACCGTTGTTTGGTGGGATACATAATTCCCACAGTCAGAAGACTATATTTCACAAGAAACAGGGACTACAGTTGATGCAGTCAACTGCCACTAGATGTCAGAAGCGTACAGAAGTGGTAACACACATTCTCTTAAACGCTGTAAAGAAATACATTTAGTGGGAAATACATTCCCCAAGGCCGGCGAAAGGAGTAAGTGCTGTATATATATCTGACGTTTTCCCCCGTGATTCAGCACTTACATTACAGATACCCATTCCGCTGAAAGACGGAAAACCGTATGTTATACTGGACTGCGGATATCCTACATCTCCATATACATAACGAAAGGCATACAGTGAAGAGATAAAGAGACTGTTACATCTGCCTAATATCGTGTAGGGCCCCCAAGAGCACGCCAAAGTGCCGCAACACGTCGTGGCATGGACTCGACTAATGTCTGAAGTAGTGCTGGAGGGAACTGACACCACGAATCTTGCAGGGCTGTCCATAAGTCCGTAAGAGTACGAGAGTGTTGAGTTCTGTTCAGAACAGCACGTTACAAAGCATCGCAGATATGCTCAATTATGTTCATGTCTGGCGAGTTTGGTGGCCAGCGGAAGTGTTCAAACTCAAAAGAGTGTTCCTGGAGCCACTCTGTAGCAATTCTGGACGTGTGGGGTCTCGCATTGTCCTGCTGGAATTTCCCAAGTCCATCGGAATGCACAATGGACATGAATGTAAGCAGGTGATCAGTTAGGATGCTTAAGTACGTGTCACCTATCAAGAATCGTACCTACGCGTATCAGGGGTCCCATATCACTCCAACTGCACACACCCCACACCATTACAGAACCTCCACTAACTTAAACAGTCTCCCGTTAACGAGCAGTTTGTCTCCATACCCGTATACGTCCATCCGCTCGATACAATGTGAAAGGAAACTCCTTGCTGACGTTCACGGTACACTCGTGAAGGGGTCGTACGGAAAATTTCCCACTTCACACTACCTCGGAGATGCTGTGTCCCATCGCTCGGGCGTTGACAATAACACCACGTTCAAACTCTCTTAAATCTTTATAACCGGGCAGTGTAGCAGTTGTAACCGATCTAACAACTACGCCAGACACTTGTTGTCTTATATAGGCACTGCCGATCGCAGCGCCGTGTTCTGCCTGTTTACATATAATATGTTATCAAAAGTATCCGGACACCCCCAAAAAGATACATTGTGCTGCCATTTATTGCCAGGTACTCCGTATCAGCGACCTCAGTAGTCATTAGACATCCTTAGGGAGCAGAATGGGCCCCTTCACCGAACTCATGGACTTCGAACGCAGTCAGGTGATTGGGTGTCGCTGGTGTCATACGTCTGTACGTGAGATTTCCACACTCCTAAACTTCTCTAGGTCCACTGTTTCCGATGTGATAGTGAAGGGACACGTACAGCACAAACGCGTACATGCCGACCTCGTCTATTGACTGACAGAGACCGCCGACAGTTGAAGAGGGTCGTAATGCGTAATAGGCAGATATATACACGTACAGCACAAAAGCGTACATGCCCACCTGATCTATTGACTGACAGAGACCGCCGACAGTTGAAGAGGGTCGTAATGCGTAATAGGCAGATATATACCTAGACCATTACACAGGAATTCCAAACTGCATCATGATCCACTACAAGTACTATGACAGTTGGGCGGGAGGTGAGAAAACTTAGATTTCATGGTCGAGCGGCTGCTCATAAAGTACACGTCACACCGGTAAATGCCAAACGACGCCTTGCTTGGTGTGAAGAGCGTAAGCATTGGACGATTAAACAGTTGGAACACGTTGTGTGGAGTGACGAATCACGGTACACAATGTGGCGATCCGATGGCAGGGTGAGGATATGGCGAATGCCCGGTGGACGTTACCTGCCAGCGTCTGCAGTGCCAACAATAAAATTCGGAGGCGATGGTGTTATGGTGTGGTCGAGTTTTTCATGGAGGGGGCTTGTTGTTTTCCCTGCTACTATCACAACACAGGCCTACAATGATGTTTTAAGAACCTTCTTACTTCCCACTGTTGAATAGCAATTGGGAGATGACGATTGCATCTTTCAACACGATCGAGCGCCTGTTTATAATACACGGCCTGTGGCGGACTGGTTACACGACAATAACATCCCTGTAATGGACTGGCCTGTACAGAGTCCTGACCTGAATCCTATACAACAACTTTGAGATGTTTTGGAACGCCGACTTCGTGCAAGGCCTCGCCGACCGGCATCGATACTTGTCCTCGGTGCAGCACTCCATGAAGAATAGGTTTCCATTCCCCAAGAAATCTTCCAGCACCTAATTGAACGTATGTCTGCGAGAGGAGAAGCTGTCATCAAGGCTAAGGATGGGCCAACACCACACTGAATTTCAGTATTACCAACGGAGGGCGCCACGAACTTCTTCAATTATTAAAGCATTTGTGCAGGAAGCTTCTTAAGAGGATTTATTATGATACTGTCTTCTAAGGTTTAACATAAGATGGGCCTGTGAGCCACTGAGCTCGATGTCATCGCAATATATCATTGTGTAGAGAACTCTCAAAACTAATTATTTTCAATACATAAGGTGCAAAAGACGGATTTTCTGGTACAGCTTCCCACAGCTTCAACCTACAGATGGTTGTAACTGAACTCTTCGATGGAGCGTAATTTCCTATGATGTGTTAAGTACCAGAAGTGCATTTTAAAGTGATTTTTGGAGATTTCTCGCACAAATTGTGTTTTTACATTGTGCAAAAGACATCTACCATTTCCAGCTGATTTCAAAATAGTGAAAGTTGAGGAATCTGAATATGTGAATGATTTGTGAAACATGTCCATAGTCGACTGTGGGGAGGAGGGGTGGGGGGGGAGGTGTAATGGGACTCCTGTTAGCAACGGCGCTTGTGTTGCATGTCGGTTTGCTGGTTACGATAGCGAGTGCCAGGGGATATGACGTGAAACGATCACGCGTCTGGACTCAGAGGAATTTCTCAGGGCTGTGTAAGTATACCAGACGTGGCAGATAAGCGGTGTAGTTCATGGGTCCCCATTCGTATGGCAGACTAGGGAGTGTTTACTTTATTTATCAGTTTTGGTTCAATTCGAGGAATTTAACTTGAAAAGCGTTTTCCAGCTGTTTTTATCTCATCTAAAGCAATCACAGTCCATTTAATCGTAGTCACTTTCCTAAGGTCACAATTTGCAGCTTACTACAAGAAGAGTGAAAGTTCCATGCTTATGGTTGGAAATAATTGCAGGCATAACAGAGCGATCTTTTTTTGTTGGTGAGATTCACGCATTCCTGCACAGGGATAAGCGTGATAAGTTCGCGACTGAACGAGAGTTCAGGTCGTACGCACATATCTATCAAGATGTGTCTCTTGGCAACACCAGCGTAAGCAGTGCGATACGTTTGAATTCTGACAGCACGCATCAGATGGGTATTGTTTAACTATAGGCCACACTATGCTATAACAGCCTCGGCACTTTCACTGATCGAATGAGAGTTAGCGTGTCAGTGGAGTTAACAATTTACTCGCACGTAGCGCCATACACCGATAGTTTCCTATGCGTTGCTGGGTTGTTGAATTGTTAATGTCAAACTCAGATTTACCTATGTAGGCTGCGAAAAGTGAATATCTAGTACGTATATGATTTGCTGGATTTATCATGTTTGAAGAGTCTCACATACTGCAGTCATCTTTTGACTAAGGTAAGGTACAGATAAAGCACATCACTTTGAAAATATTGTTGTAGTTCTTACATTCGTATTACAGTTGCGTGTTGCTGATGCTGTTGAATATTTGCTCTAAAACTACGTTGATGCTACGTTTCAGCGTTTGTAATTGCCTGAAATACATTAATTATTGGTTACAAATGCCTTACTGCTGTGTGCCGCTCTGTAATAACGAATAAGTAAAGTCTAGTGGCATAAGTTACCATGGATTTCTGTTTGATAATGAACGAAGAAATTGGTGGTTGCGAGTGATTTCTCGACAAAGCTTCACTCCAAATGGGCTACCGAATTCGGCAGTAATTTGTAGTCAACATTTTACCGAGGCAGACTATAAATCTGGTTCGAAAAGAAAGATTCTGAAAACAGGTACATTCCCAGAAGATCTCTACATCATCCTCTCCGCAAAAACCAGTAGTAGCAATATCTGGACGACAAACTGGAAGCGATTCGATGTGTTTCAAACGTAAAAGAGGCCTATGCAGGAAATCCTCGCTAATGAAGAGTAATATGAAAACTGGTTAGTTGTCGGTACCTTCAGATATCAATACAGACACCGACAAAACAGCGGTTTCAGTATAGAAATTTTCGTTTACAGAACCATCAGCACCCCACACTGACGGGGAAAACAATGAGAAACCACCACTCAACCACGATATTATTGCACTTGGCCGATATCGAAAACACGTGATGATGTTGACTGAGGAAAATGCACCGCTCAGTTTGTGCTCTCAGGCCAGTTGTGCATACACTGTCAACCCTGATAACGCGCTGACTTACGATAAGCAGACCTGCTCATATTGTCAACATGCTACCTGTTACTTGCGAAACACAATATAAGTCTTAGTGTATTTAAATAAACTAATATCACATTCTTATAAAAGTAAGTTTTACGTTTTCCTTAAATAAATCACTTTTTAATTTAGTAATAATTGAGCACAAACACTAAATTTGAAACTTATTAACTAAGAGTTCTCATAAACAGTTTGGTATTTTTCTTCCGGATACAGATCTTAGTACTGCCAGTCTTTCATGATTGACCTATGTCGGTGGATATGTCCTAATGAAAGAACTAAAAGAAGTATCCCGTTCAACCTGCCAACATATGATTTCAACAATTGGCATAAATTTCCATTCAGATATTTGACATATGTTTACTAAATGTAGCATCGGCTTTTGTGGAAAGGGTTCTTTCGTACTTGTACGCTTTTAGTGAAAGAAAACTGTTGGAAATGAATATATTTATTTATTTATTTATGCATTTATTTTACCTGGCAAGATTGTGTCATAGATAGAAAAAAAAGGCATGTTTTTGTTGTAACAGTCGGAAAAATTGTCTAATACTTATTAATGCTCTTGTGTATAAATATTTCTTATGTTTAAGTAGATATCTGCTTCTGCTACAGAAGCTTAAGAATAACCGAAGTTTCTGAAGTCCAAACCGGAGAATCGAAAGATGATGCGCGTTTAACACCACAGTGTTTGTACTCAGTAGAAGTGCAAAACAATCAGCCGTCAGCACTTTGCGGCAATAGGATGATCTTCACATCCTGACAAGCTCCTGTAAGAAATGTCGTGGCTGGTAGAGCTATAGTTTAATTTTCACGAGTAGTAAGGAATTCCAACCTCAGAACAAGTGAACAGCCACGTTACTTCCCCTTGTCCTAGCATCTTGGATTCTGACGCCATTGAGATTGCACCTGTATCACTGAGGATTCTATACTTAGCATAAAAGCCCCTCTTCCACAGTGACATCAGGGTAAACACAATGGTCATCTTGAATTCTACATTAGTTCAAGTGACCTACTTTCACCAATGACAATGAGTCATCTTGGATTTTTGAATTTACTGCCATTTTGTGCTTGGACAACAGCCCTGCTTCCAGCGAGACGTCAGAGGAGTGCGGCAAAACACCCATATTTTAAAATTTTCTCCTAATTTTGAAAGCTTTCTGGAAACATTTATTTCTGAATGAAAATACTGAACAGTCTCTCGTCAAAGATTTTCTCCTCATATAATGTGAGTTAGAAACTGTTTTCAACTACTGAGGAACAATGACCTGTTGGTTGGCCTTGACTTGCTCATGTGAACAGTGTAGTGAAACCAAAATTTAAACTTATAGAAGAACTGAATCCAGAATAATGAAAATCAATAGAATTAAATGTCACAAGTAACTTATTCAGCGAAAACTATGTAGCTAAAACACAATACTGAATTACATTATGAAAGTAGCATGACATGAGGTGAAATGTCCACAAAAATAAAATCTTGCTCTACTCAGAAAAGAAACAATTGTTTTAGATTACCTGGACTGTTCACTGTAAATTAATCTGTTTGCTTAGCTCAACACCTAATAATTATGACTACAGACTGTTTCCTCATAAGAACACGACCTCAGATCTGCTCTGAAAGAAAAGTAACTTACCCCTTGTCCCAGTGCTGTTTTACATCTGATGTACTGATGTTCTGCAAAGCAAACTGAAATCAGCAGATGCATTAGCTAAAGGAAAATAAATTTCTCGTTATAAGATTTAGTTTTGCTTATCAAAAACCAATCTGTTGCTTTGTGTGGCGCAAGAAACAATGCAAACATGGGTCAATATTGAAAACTCCACTAAGAATGATGGAGGTTGGTGTTACTTCAAAGAAAAGCGTTCTTGAATAATTAAACCCTGATTATTGACAAAAGAGACTGTACAATATAAGAAGACTCTAACAATTACGAAATTCTCACTACAAGAATTACAGACATTTAAAATATTTGCGTTATTTGTGATATAATGAAAAGAAAGAGATTAGATTAACATTGATCATGAATGTTGTTAGTAATCTAAGGGGCAAAAATTTCCTACACATAATAGTTCTAACAAACAAGCATTTCATTCCTGTCATGCATTCTTTATGTTGAAAAATTCCTCCAAAAATCTTATCTATAATTACAACCAAAAACTTCAGCTTAAAAACAAGTTTTCATCTGTATAATAAAGAATTTTAGTTAAATTCCCTCATATTTACAAATGTCAGATCTCCTCCCCTACGAAACTCAACTGCTAGCTACTGTGCTTCAAATAAGAATGCTCCTGCACTGCACAACTGACATGCGAGCAAAGAAAACACAAATAAAATTGAACACACAATCAAGATTTTAATAACTGGTTGTGCAGTGCGCTCATTCATCTTTGTCTCAGGTATTTAAAATGGTAAAAAACATATGAAAGCCTCACAATTTTTGAATATCCCGCCATTTGTACATAGGACAGTTGGGCTTTGTCAGACTGGTTGAGGAAGGGTGGTGGGAAAATCCCATGACGCTGTCACTGACGCCATCAGTGAGCTACTTATCCTAGAACCAGCACTTCCTGCCTGTTAACATTTATAGTATCAGTAGGAAATGAAGTCATTTGAAAAAAGTTTCAAAGACAAGTGTCTGTAGCTTATAGTTGTGCCATCCTGTATTTCCTTGTTTTTCCTAAGTAAAACAGAGATTACTGCCTAAACATTGTGAGCGACAAATTAGGTTTACCACTTTGACATGCTCTACAAATCGCCGCAACTGTAGCCGACGGCGTCTACTGTGAATGATCTGTAGCGGTCTCGCGGTTCCAGACTGTAGGGCCTAGAAACACTCGGCCACCCCTAGCGGCTAATGTAACTCCAACCTCATTTTGCTTTACGTAACAGATTTCCTTCGAGGCAAGATGTTTCCAGTTAAAAAGTAGCTGTGCTTAATTGTAACGACTTATATTTTATGACTGGATTGCATATAAATACCTTCGTGTCAGACTAGACTAATTTGATGCGCAATTAGCGATAACTTCATACGAAATTAATTTTGAATTATTATATTTTTATATATGGTTGGTTTTTATGTTCTTTCTGCGGCTGCGGTGCTTAAAACTCGTTCTTCAAGACTTATGGATAACTAGGCGAACAGCGCGGATAAGCAGCCAACTCGTAACTGGATGGCAATAATCCTGGGTAAGAAACATAAAGAAACGGTCTCGAGAATTTTACTGTGTTTCTCAGGGGAGTGATAGGTCAATAATTGTACGTGTATCGCTCATAGTGGTTGGGATAGTAATTATACGAAGTGACATTGCTGTAAGTGGAAGTAAATATGTGTTTTATGGGATTTGTAGCTAGGAGAGCTGCGCTTACACAACTCGCTGCAGATGTTGCTTTAGGAAGGGCAGTGACCTGTTTGTGGAGTGGGACAATTAAAAGTGGAGGTGTTTCGCCCAGTAGTGCCGACAAGCTGAAGAACTATAATTTCGGCCACGCTACTTTTGTTTGAGGGACAAAATCTTTAAGAGAAAGTTAAGTGTGCTTAAATTGTTTATTCTGCATCTGATCTGTTAAACAGCTTCCACAACATATTTGTAAATATACTAATTATGTTGTGAATGTTTTACCTATATTCGATAGTACAATTTTGTCGAGTACACAGAACAACTGATGCAACTACAGATTTGTTAGACTTACTTATTACTCTCATACTGGTAAGTAACATTTAGTTTGAATACTAAGCATTATGAGAAAAGAAATTAACATATATATGGAAATGACAAAAGAAATTCACGAAAAAACCCTCGGTCTCGATTTCCGTTGTATCAGCAGTCGCGAAGTTTTACAAGTAAACTCCCTGTACTGTTGAAGAAATGGTAACATCTTCAACAGGTATTTATGTTGTGCAACTTGGCAACATCTTCAACAGGTATTTCTGTTGTGCAACTTATGAACCTGACTGGTCTTTCACATAAAGTATGGGATGTCATGTATCTGCCACTGTCTTTTCTCGTTTGGAATCAGTGACACTTTTCCAGTCTTTTGTGTCAGCTTAAGAATTTGTAATAGCTGTTTGAGTTGGATGAGTATGAGAGACCTTCCTGAGAGTGCATTTTGATATGTTAGCGCGTGCTGACAACGATGTTTCAGCGGCGTCTTTAAATTCAAAGAAGTCAGCTATGTGCGTTTGAATCACTTAGACTGGGTTTATAGCTTTGCCTGACAGAACTGCTGGGGTAAGTACTGCTTCTCACAAAGACCGTGCACCTTTTAGTAATGAATGTTTCAAAGAGTTTCTCCATGAATTGATACTTGCAATAGGTCTTGGGTCATGAAACAGAGTACTAAGAACATAACAGTACTGAAAACCATTTTAGAAAAACAATTGGGCCTAGAACCTTGCCCATTTCCACTCTTCATACATTTTTCTCTCATAGATGATTCCTCTGGTCCTGAATACATCTGAAGTTGTGAATCACCTCCATTTACGTGAATTGTTTCGTAAGTAATCACACACCCACATTGGATGGCACCGATATTTCATACACACTTTAATTCTTAATCTTTAACTGTGCCACAGGAAACTTACAATGATCCACTCCATGACGGAAGACTGTTGTTAATAAAATTTGTTGATGTATATCTATCCTTAGACAATTCTCAGGGCTGCTTCACATGCTTAAATTGATTCTATTTGTCAGTGATGTAGTGCGTATGAAGCTTTTTTTACCCTGTATGTTTTCTATTGTGTTACTGATGATACCATGGATATTATTTCCCGCTCTTAGTTCTTTCCAATATTACTATTCCTATTGATGAAAGCCGAATGTTTAACAACAAACTACAATCTGTAGAGTTCCATTACGAAATACTACACCGAGAAATCATTTTCTTCGTTGTTTAAACTTGTATAATGCACTTGGATTTTCTATTATGTTTTGCGACGTATACGGGAGAACGGCTCCAGTAGCAGAATTCGTAGTTTCTTCTGCAAATTTTATGGAGCGTCTGAATTTGTCGTCAGCCCAATAAATCTCCTGCTTCATAAAGGATAATATCGTAGATCTGCAACAGAAGAAGGTTAATTATTTGCAATTATACAAGCAGGCACACAAGAAGTGACACACGTAAACCTCTGAGAAATTAAATTGCACATAAGTAAAGATATAACGTGATTTTTTTTATTAAAATCATTTTGGGCTGTAATGCTCACCAAGTGTAGCAACAGAATGTATAGTAATGTAATTGAGTTCATTTGCAAATAATTATTATCAAAACTCACGAAAGTTGCTCTATTAACTCACAATGCATTTCGAATACTGTGAGTCCATCATCAGTACCACCTACCTGGTGCTTCATCTTTAGAGCCTGATTCAGTATTTCGTCACTTATTTCGTCAATCTATCCTGTCAAGTGAGACCACATCTGTTCATGTTAACGGACTGTTCAGTAAAGCACAGGAGTCACAAGAATACTATTAGGCGTGTATACGCTGGCATATTCCATTCAAATATGTGACGAAAGGAAAAAGAAAACTCTGGGAAAGACAATGTATATGTCCTGGAAACATGGGTGTGGATTAGAGTATGTAGGGAGGTATATAGGCAGTTTTTTACTCTATCAGCATGTGATATTGGGATAGAAGGGTAATCGATAATACTGGTGCAATGTATCCTGCCCCATGCAGTGTGCAACCACTAGAAGCGTATTTATTTTAGATGTGGGATGTTACTGGATGATGGACTTGTCTGCAAGTATGCGGGAAGACTTTCGGTGGAGTCGCTTGTTGACCTGAACGCACCGAAAGCTATTGTATATGAATAGATCTAGAAACTCGTACGCTGACAACGGGAACGTTAACTGCCGTAAAAGGCCTAGCAGTTAGCATCTGGAGTTAGCTGAAGTAGATATCATGTGTCAGGTTCGGATTAATTTACTGGAATCTTAAGGGAAGCAACCCAAGAATTAGAATCTGACAAGTCGGTGAGCTAAATTAGAATTGTGGACAGTTGGGAATGTGAGTCGCACGGGAAGCGTGCAAGGGATAAGTCCCTGCAGTCGCGCTATTCGTCTGTGTCCTCGGTGGCTCAGGCCAGAGGGCTACGTGCCCTCTGTAATAAAAAAAACTGAGTCAATCGATCAACAACGAACATAAATGGATGTCTTACGGCGTCCGCCCCGAGCAGACACAACGAACAAAACCGAACAAAATGAGATTAAAAAAAAAAAAAAAATGGGTAGAGCGTCTGCCATGTAAGCAGGAGATCCCGGGTTCGAGTCCCGGTCGGGGCACACATTTTCAGCTGTCCACATCGAGGTATATCAACAACACCTGTCGAAACCTTTCCCTCCTGCAAGTTAGCGCAGACTGGCCGTTTTTAGCCATTACCTGCGGTGGGGTGTTGGTAGGCGGTTGGTGTAGTTATAGGAGTGTGGGTGGTGTGGTAAACGAGGGGGAGGGGTAGGGTAGGTTTGTGCAGATAGTCCAATTGAGCTATAAACAAATCAATAAACAAAATACCCTGCCTTCCTCTCCTGCACAGAATTACAGTTAAGCACCAAAAATAAATGAACTGCACTAACCTACCCTTCCTCTCTGTCAGCTGGAAAGAGACTGACCGTTTCCCATTTTTTTTCAGGGGTGACATCATAGGTGTAGGGCAAGAGTGACATAGTGAGGTTTTGGAGGTAGCCTAATTGCTCTTTTCCTCGCCAAAATTTGAATTTCTCACCATGATGTCAGTGCGATGTTGCCGCATCTATGGTTTCCATCTTGGATCTGCGACCTTCGATCTGACATCTCCAATAAAACTGAAGAAACTGCAGAGTGGCCCAGGACACAGTTTGTTTATCTGTTATGGTACGTCCTTAAATCAGCGCAATTAATCGAAAGTTAGTAAAGAATTGTTTAGTTGAATTTTGCTCACCACAAAGTTGATTGTTTGTGGAGTTCCACTGATGACACAGTTTGAAATGTTTGCGATTCGCGCTAACAGGTGAAAGGTCTTGACATATGAGAAGCAACTATTTGTAATTATCTCAATCTTTACG
The DNA here is from genome assembly GCF_023864345.2 of Schistocerca serialis cubense. Taxonomy (NCBI): domain Eukaryota; kingdom Metazoa; phylum Arthropoda; class Insecta; order Orthoptera; family Acrididae; genus Schistocerca; species Schistocerca serialis. The sequence goes on from NC_064639.1 coordinate 231,027,364, forward strand.
ATCGTGACACACACGGAATCTCTGTTAACAAGTTAACCAGTAGTTATTTTTTCGGTTGGGGTGTTTAGTTTATGAAAGAGTGCTGTTCCAGAATGAAGATGTAGGAATATCGTCATGCTGTTCAATAAATAAAGCTAATAAAAAAGAAAAACGGTGCTGAATCATAACCGTTCACCGCCAACACAATAGGTCTGACATTCACTGCACCAAGAATATTACTTGTACAGTTATAAAAAATTATGTTGGTTTCTAATGGTGCTGAAATATCTAAATTGTATTTTAATTAGGAAACGCGACACTTAAAGAAGTAGATGAGTTTTGCTATTTGGGCAGCAAAACAACCCATGATGGCCCAGAGAGAGAGGATACAATACGTTTACTGGAAATGGCAAGAAAAGCATTTCTGAAGAAGAGAAATTTGTTAGCATCAAGTACAGATAAACCATCAGGAAGTCTTTACTGCAAGTATTTCTAGGGAGTGTATCCATGCATGGAAGTGAAACATCGAGGATAAACAGTTTAGACAAGAAGAAAATAGAGGCTTTTGAGATGTGGTGCTACAGAAGCATTCTGAAGATTAGATGGGTAGTTTAATGAAATAAAAAATAAAATATTTATTTATTTATTATGTAAAAATGAAAATGAATGAAAATGGATGCAAATGGGGAACAAATGTTGCTTTAAATATTTTTGTTATTTGCTCTTTCAGTATGAACTTTTTGTAGAACCCCTTATTTACGTGTGGTAATAAAAATTCATTTAGACAGAATTAAGCACATTTAAAATTACGTGAACCTTAGCAACCCTCTCATGCTAATAAATTCATATTAACTGATTAAGAACATTTAGCTGAAAATTGTATAAATTAAATTTTTTACGTATTTTGGCCTTGGCACACATTTTCTAAATGCAGTGGTTTTTTAAATAGTTACTAAATTCTTTCCCGGCGTCAGCTATGGAACACAAGACTGTCTCTGCTAACATAAAATGGTTAAATATTGCCAAGCCGACCTGAACGTTTAATTATCATTGACAAAACACACTTCACTATACGTTTAAGTTATTTGCTTTAGAAATTGAAAGAACCAACAGATTAACAACTTCAACGTTAATTATCCGCCTATGAATGCACAAATGTAAAACCAGTAATAAATTCCGTCTGCCTCAGGATCGCTGTAAAAGAAAAATAATTCGTAATTCACTGCTAATTTTATCTGCTCCCGATTTACGGGTTTGGTTAATTTTTTTTATCGGAACAATTTTTTAAATGTGCCGCCGCTGCAAATCGTTCGGTCGCGGCACAGCCCAGCAACACCAACGATAATCGATAAAAATGCTGAAAATTCATTAAAGGAATGTTGTAGATGACATGGGCAAGCTAATTTACATTAGTAATACACAATTTTGATAAATTATAATGTATTTAGACCACAACAATAATTAAACTTACATTACTTTGTAATTTCTCCTCTAATGGCGGCTAAAGATAGATACAGACAAAAGAAGTCTACTCATTCATAAAATGCTACGTCACAGGTTCCTCTCTCTCTCAGCTCTCGAGGAAGACGACAAAGAATGCACATTATGTATTCCTATTTATACTATTGCTGATTGTTAATGTCTCTTTGTAATCTCACAACATTATTTTCCTCTGTGGCTGTATTTTACATTTTTTTATCGCAGATATTAACATATTTCGTAATTACTTTATGAGTATTGAAATATTACAATCATAAATACATCGAGAATATTATTACAGAAAATATTACAATAATAACGAATGTCCTTTATACAAAATCAAATAATATTTTTTTGTTAAACAATTACAGTACATACGAATTGCTTCATAGCGGCGTATATAGTACAATTAAATGTCATTTCATTTTATTAATAGTGTGTGTGCTGCCAGGGAACGTTGCAGTAGGTCACGAAACTAATGATGAAGTGCTGAATCGAATAGGGGAACAAAGAAATTTGTGTCACAACCTGACTAGAGAAGAGATCGGCTGCTAGGACATATTTTGAGACATCAAAGGATCACCAACTTAGTACTGGACGAAAGTGTGGGGTTAAAAATCGCAGAGCTACACCAACAGACGAATACAGTAACTAGATGCAGAAGGACATAAGTTGCAGTAGGTACTTGGAGATGAAGACGCTTGCATAGGATAGAGCAGAAGGAGAGCTGCATCAAACGAGTGTTTGGACCACAACAACAACAACAACAACAACAACAACAATTCTAAAAGCTATGAAGTGTCACTAATTCAGTGTAAATCTGTATAATTTAGGCTTGGTTAACTGATCTTCTTTAAATTAGTTATTGTTGTAAAAGCTCACGATATATCACTGTTACAGTTCTGTAACCCACCACTTGTTTTATTCGATTCTACTTGTATCTTTCTTCCTATGGCCATCTCCTTGTCTGGACGTTGTGGCGATCCTACATGTTGTTGAATCAGTTTACTAGCAAGCATTCAAGGAATCCAAAAGGAAAAGGAAATGAGGTTCAGAGAGAAAACAAAACTGACGATCTCGGAAGAAAAGGATAGAAAATGTAAACTGGAAAGAGAACAAAACGCTTTGCTCAGAAATACAAATAAGTTAACATTTAGAATAAACGTGTTGGCAGTTCTTTCCTGGAAGTATTTATCTGGAATGTAATTTTTTACAAAGTGAAATGTGCACGATATATAGTTCATACATAGAAAGGTTACAAGCACGTCTCCACAAATGAAGGAATCGACTGGTAGGAGTCATCCAGAGGCTTTAAGTAATACTTAAGAGAGAAAGACACGTACAAAATATAGTCTAGAGTAGGAACTGGATCAAACACGTCCTCAGACAGAAGACGGCTGCTACAAGAGAAATTAATCAACAAGGGAACACAAAAAAATTAGTTTTGTGGTGTTTAACAGAGGGACGAGAAATAAATTAACGATAATGAAAAAGATATTCGCTGTGGTATGAAACTACATACTTAGTTTTGGTGAAGAAAAATCGTTATTTATTTTCTAATACAAGAAACATTTTTTCTGTTGAACGCAGGAGTAAGACTCTAGAAACTCGAGAAAACCTCGGAATATTCTGAGTTGAAGCTGAACTTCTTTATGCTGTGATTGTAGAAGAGATGGATCTTGATAAAAAAACACATGGTCCAGTAACGAGACTAGGTGTTGATATCGTTTCGAATATTCTAAGTTCATACAAGTCAGCAAGTACGAGGTGCGTTCAGAATAATATATGGGGATCCTAACTAGTAAATAATTTGATGTGATTAAATAGACTGAAGGTAGGATTACGAGAAAATCAGTGGCAATGAATTACTGACATAATCACGCAGAGATAAATGTGAACAACAATGGACGATTAGTTCATCAGCTTCATCTTGTATTCTTTTGGTCTATAATGGTTGATATGCAGATGTAGATAAGGAAAGAAAACGCATTTAATCATATCTAGAGTGTTCGTTTTTCAACTGATTTTTTGATCCAGTTACAGTTCTTATATATTAACTAATTATACAACTGTAAGTTTGCACATTTTAGAAAGCTGGATGAAAAGTTGATGTACTCAAAAGGAAACGATTGAAATAATAATTTCAACCATGGAACAGTCTAGTAATCCTGTGTGTCTGAAACAATGTGAGGGCATGGACAATAATTAAGCATACTCGCTCGTTATGAACTGGAAGAGTGACTTGAATGCTAGGACCGTTAATAGACATTGTAACAACTAAACGTCCAGTACAATTACAATAAGAATTACAGATACAGGGGAAATAATTCTCATATATATGGTGTTTGTGAAACGAGATGCTGAAGAAGAGGTTAACTCTTCATAAATTAAGTAAGACTGGAGTTAAAATAGGGTAGCTTATACAGTAATTTTCATTTTGGATAGAAATACATAATTAGTTCGAAGTAAATGAAATATTTATAGAATGAAGGTCAGCTTCTTAACACAAAGAATATCCTGGCATTTTTCTCGACGAATAGAGAGGAGTACGGTTTCCTTATCAGGAATTAGAGATGCCTCTGCTTTCAGACTAATTGACATTCTGTCACATAATAGAACACTTCTCTTCAGATCTTAAGCGGTTGGGTTAGAAAGAAACTGGAAGAATGTGTCGAAGATGATCACTTTGGTTTCAAAGAGAATAATTTTAGAATTGCACTTTATTCCAGAAAAATCTTTAGTGATTAAGAAGGGGTGATTTATTTTTGTATACCTACAACAAATTTTTGGCTTGGTGAGCTGAGAATACACGTATAGCTTGCAGCACGGTGTGGGGATTACCTTCAAAGATAAAAATTATGTGAAATTTTAAGAACCATGGAAAGGAGACTGGACGTGAAAAAGAACTCATGATTAAGAACTGAATGGGACAGCATCAATCTCCTTCAGATTTACTTATGCAGCTATCCAAGCAAACACCTTCAGCGAAAACAAGAGAGAAAACAAAGAAACTGCAGGGGCATAGGTTTAGTATGGTCTACATAAAATTCACAAAAAATAGCAATTTTGGTACACTATCGAAATTACGCGCACATGAATTTCAAGATTTTTCTCCTGAACAGGATACAAATGGTGACCAAATTTATGGCAGTCTCAAGGGAAAAGTATGTAATCAAGTCAAACATGCTATTGAGTAACACCAAGATTGAAAAGCTAATTATGCACCGTAGCGTTATTGCATGAGGCAATAGATGCGTTCAGTAATTCCAAAAGAGGACTGATATTGCAAATATGGATTATGGCACAAATGCAAAACATATATCAGCTTGAGTAAACAAGGGAAGATATTAGATGGTATTAGACTAAATTGGTGGTGTTCAGTTGCAGTTATAGGAAAATTAAATTCCTGGCCCAGCTTACGATACCAAATTAAAGTTATGAGGTACATTAAAAGACAATGGCTGTATTACGGAGAATGAAGGGGACGTTACAAAGAAACTTCCTTTACAACGTCGAGACTGGCATGGGGTTGTCAACATAGACGCATCTACAAAGAGGTGCCAACAAGGAGCAATGTGGTTGCCACGGCAACACGTTATCTTTAAAACTGTGTAGCTATATTACACTGTACAGTCACGTTAATGCGACCACCTGTCAAAAGCCTGAATAATCAGATCCTGCAGCGCTCACTGCTGCGAGACGTGCAGGAAGAGACTCAGTGAGTTTCTGGAGGGCATCGGCAGCGATGTGGAGCCATGATGACTCCAGCACCGTGGCCAGCTGTGCGAGGTTTCTCAGCTGAGGATCCATGGCGCGAACAGTCCGATCGAGGTGGTTGTGCACACGCATACAGTATGTAAACACAATGTAAACTACGTATGTGTGCGTTTGTGTTTGTGTGTGTGTGTGTGTGTGTGATGAAATATCAGCTGCTCTCATAGGTAGCAAGTAATTAGGAAATAATTAATGCCCTTCAGAACAAAGTTAGTAATGCGATGTGACCCGAATGTACAAGAAAAATAGTCTCACACAACACACTTTGATATATTCAGCGCAGCGGGAGGAAGAATGGCGTCTGAATATCTAAATATCGTATATATTCCGCAAATGAATAGTTTCATGAAAGCAACACATCACTAGATTTGTGTCTTAGGTTTCCTATTATAGCGCCCAGTTATGTGAAAGGGTGGTCTCCCAGATTGTGTACACATAAATTCTTTAAGCACAAATTGCCAACTAGCTGAAATGTAATTTAATAAAGATAATAAAGATACGAAATAGAGGAAGAATTAGGTGAATACCAAGGAGGCTTCAGACCTTGGAGAAGCTGTGCAGAACAGATCATCACTTAAAATTAGCCATAGCATATTACAAGAAACGAAATAAACCTGTTGTAATAACCTTCGTGGACTTTAAAAAAGCACATGACTGTATCTGTAGACCTTCAATTTTAAAAAATCTTAAGAAACTTCGAGCTCCATACAAAATTAATCAAACTGGTAGAAATCACCTTAACCAACACTGTAACAAAAATCAAGTTCAGGGGGAAACTCTTTAAGCCATTCATCATGAAAACAGGTTTATGAGAAGGAGGTTACTTGGCAGCCCTGGGGGTCAACTGTGCTTTGGAACACATAATGTGTAAATGGCACACGATTAACCAAAAAAACATCCAAATTGGAATACGCGAAGACAAAATAAGTTTAAATAGTCTAGGATTTGCTGATGACCTTTCTCTCTTGTCCAACAGTATTCAGGAAACCAAATAACAAGTTAGCTCACTGCAGAAAATAGCAAAGAAAATTCGTCTTAGAATATCCTTTGAAAAACAGTCATCATGTTAGCTGACCCACCACTCAAAAACGAAATGAAAATTGTGCATAAATTAAATATCAGGGAGAAATCATAACATATAACCTCAATGAAAAGCGAGCATCGCATAACCTAATAAACAAATTGACCAGTGTACAATATATTACCAAGAACGCCTACAACAAAAAGAGCCCGTCAATAGCAACAACATTAAAACACTACAAAACAGTCACTCAACCAGAAATAACATACGAAAGTGGAACCATCTTCAAAACAACTAACACTGCACAAATAGACAAAATACTCAAAATAGAGAGAAGAATCATCAGAACGTGCGTCAGCAAATCATACCAGAAAGATGGACGCTTGAGAGTTGCTGTAAACGAAACAGTCTACAAGGAAATTGAACCGATAATGAGTACAATCAGGAAGAAACGCATTTCATTTTTCAGACATCTAATCATAATACCAGAGAAGAGGATCATCAGGAGAATAATAGAAAAATTTTGGAATAGTAAGTACAACATTAAGTGGATTACAGAAATCAAGGAAGATATTGATGAGCTACAGATTACACTGGAAGACCTAAGAAACAAAACTGACAAAACCAGGAAACTCACAGACAAACAAAACAGACTGCAAACGAGGATCAACAAACAAACAATAAGAAGGGTAATTTCCGATGAAGAAAGAAGGATAAGATCCGAGAGAATGAAGAAGTACTGGGCCGACAGACAACTGGAAAATTCTTTGTATAAAGTTTCTCTAGAGAGGTCCAACGAGGGCCATAAAATGTAAATAAATAAATAAAATGATCAACCTTCTAATCGCCCTGTTACCAAAGCAGTTCAGTGAGGTAGTGTAACCACAATTCTCAAATCAGCGTCCTGCAGCACACAATACGTAGCCTTACCTTACTCAGTTACTGAAAGCTAACTAACATGCTTAGATGTTGCGCCGATTATTGTTTATACACTCCTGGAAATTGAAATAAGAACACCGTGAATTCATTGTCCCAGGAAGGGGAAACTTTATTGACACATTCCTGGGGTCAGATACATCACATGATCACACTGACAGAACCACAGGCACATAGTCACAGGCAACAGAGCATGCACAATGTCGGCACTAGTACAGTGTATATCCACCTTTCGCAGCAATGCAGGCTGCTATTCTCCCATGGAGACGATCGTAGAGATGCTGGATGTAGTCCTGTGGAACGGCTTGCCATGCCATTTCCACCTGGCGCCTCAGTTGGACCAGCGTTCGTGCTGGACGTGCAGACCGCGTGAGACGACGCTTCATCCAGTCCCAAACATGCTCAATGGGAGACAGATCCGGAGATCTTGCTGGCCAGGGTAGTTGACTTACACCTTCTAGAGCACGTTGGGTGGCACTGGATACATGCGGACGTGCATTGTCCTGTTGGAACAGCAAGTTCCCTTGCCGGTCTAGGAATGGTAGAACGATGGGTTCGATGACGGTTTGGATGTACCGTGCACTATTCAGTGTCCCCTCGACGATCACCAGTGGTGTACGGCCAGTGTAGGAGATTGCTCCCCACACCATGATGCCGGGTGTTGGCCCTGTGTGCCTCGGTCGTATGCAGTCCTGATTGTGGCGCTCACCTGCACGGCGCCAAACACGCATACGACCATCATTGGCACCAAGGCAGAAGCGACTCTCATCGCTGAAGACGACACGTCTCCATTCGTCCCTCCATTCACGCCTGTCGCGACACCACTGGAGGCGGGCTGCACGATGTTGGGGCGTGAGCGGAAGACGGCCTAACGGTGTGCGGGACCGTAGCCCAGCTTCATGGAGACGGTTGCGAATGGTCCTCGCCGATACCCCAGGAGCAACAGTGTCCCTAATTTGCTGGGAAGTGGCGGTGCGGTCCCCTACGGCGCTGCGTAGGATCCTACGGTCTTGGCGTGCATCCGTGCGTCGCTGCGGTCCGGTCCCAGGTCGACGGGCACGTGCACCTTCCGCCGACCACTGGCGACGACATCGATGTACTGTGGAGACCTCACGCCCCACGTGTTGAGCAATTCGGCGGTACGTCCACCCGGCCTCCCGCATGCCCACTATACGCCCTCGCTCAAAGTCCGTCAACTGCACATACGGTTCACGTCCACGCTGTCGCGGCATGCTACCAGTGTTAAAGACTGCGATGGAGCTCCGTATGCCACGGCAAACTGGCTGACACTGACGGCGGCATTGCACAAATGCTGCGCAGGTAGCGCCATTTGACGGCCAACACCGCGGTTCCTGGTGTGTCCGCTGTGCCGTGCGTGTGATCATTGCTTGTACAGCCCTCTCGCAGTGTCCGGAGCAAGTATGGTGGGTCTGACACACCGGTGTCAATGTGTTCTTTTTTCCATTTCCAGGAGTGTAATTGTCATTGTCTATTCTGCAGCTGAGTTTCGATTTACTGAAATGACTGTGGACAGCGTATTTGACTTTAGTGTCATCAGAAGTTGGCTGCTCACTGCCGTGCCACATTTAAATAAAGGAGGTACACTGGATAGTACGTATCTTACCAGACATCTTGTAGAATACTAATGACCAACAGTATAGCTCTTCTTCGAACAAAGGAGACTTCATCAGAACAGAAATAGACCTTGAAAGTAGCTCTCCAGCTTATAAACCTAATCAAATTATTTCTAGTGACTTATACAGTGACTAACCAAAAAGTTTTGGATAAACCTTGAATCGATGTATTTTGGAACTGATTTACTTATCTCATTAACCCTTCATTATTATTAACTGCGAAGCTGAAAAAATACAAATAGGATAAATTTACAAATGGAGAAAAATGCACTTGGAAATAGAATACTAATTCTCTGCTCCCGGCCAAACGACTTCTGTAGCTACCTTACTGGTACGTCGGCGGCAGTCAAAAATTTTATTCCTCGATTCTTACGAAAATATGTATTTGTGAACTCCATAAATTATGATGAAAAGCCCACAGTTTTCAGTTATTTACTGATTTTGTCAATTTTTTGTCGATTGCTCGTCATGAAATGTCGTGGTGACAGATTCCTCCAAAATGGTGGGTTGGTTGGGGGTGGGGGGGGGGGGGGTGCGGGAGGGGCTGAGCCAAAATAGTCTTTCGTCTTGCGTTATACACAAACGAACCGAATTAGTTGGCCGTGTATGAGATTTTCCCCTTGTCAGTGATGCAGCACCGTTTGAATTTCGCAACCGAAAGCTGGAAACTGTGCTGCTACCTGTCAGCTACTGTATCCGTGAGTACAGATTCTCCATTCGATACAACAAAGTTAGTGGGGTTGCCCGAGCAGCAGGTGCTAGCCAGAAAGAGGACACCATCGCATCGGTCGGGTGTACAAAGGACACCGTCTGTGTGTACTATTTTGCAGCGCTGCTCAGTATCCTTCGGCCCATCGGGTGTTTAGGGGGCTGCACAGCCCGACACCAGCAGAGGGGAATGGAGAGTCAACTGGAGTTCAAATGGAAAGTCAGCAGGTCTACTTGTAGGGGTGACATCCTGCCAGCTAGTACTGCTGTTTGTGGTTTTGGTTACTCAAGCGTCTAGGGTAAATGAAAGCTCATTACAAGATGGTGTACCTTCTAAAATAGACTTTGGGTGCCAATAGACGTGGATTTCAAACCAAACAAGAAACATTTGAGAAATACTGTGACGTAGTGAACTGGGCTTCACATGGAATGATGAAGAAGACTATAATATTTATAATCAGTGTCGTCGGTATGTCAGAGTATATTGTATATAATATACAGGATGACATTTAAAAAGATAATAATATATTATTTTTTTTAGTACAAGTTAGAATATCTGTGTTTAACGGGGGTAGGACGTCAAACGGGCTGACTTGGAGCAGGAGAGGCATCTCAGGACATTTTAATTTCCGCTGTCTATACTTTTACGATTAAATTCATAAAACTTTGTCAGCATCACCAGGCAGGATTCAGAATTCACAGTCATTGCAGTGGAAGCTCGAAAATATAACAAAATAAATTTTTTTTACGTGCGAAATTTCATCATTTTTCACTTACTAATGGCTGCATTTTTTGCTATAGGTAAACTTTTATTCATAAGTTAGAGAGATTCTTCGATGAATTTTGCACAGCATACATACCATACTCACAGGTGTATGAAACTCTAGGATTTATTAAATTTATGAAAAATCGAATGAACTGTTATATTTTAATCTTCATGATTAGAAAAACACAAATTTTGTAGTTACTTACCTCAATTTTTATCACAGTTTTTAATAGATTTGGAAAATTCTACAGTTTCATACACCTTTAAGTATGGTTTGTATGCTGTGCAAAATTCATCGAAGGATCTCTCTTACTTTTGAAGAAAAGTGTACCTATAGCAACAAATACAGCCAGTAATGAGTGGAAAAAATGATGAAATTTCGCATGTAAAAAAATTTATTTCGTTATTATTTTCGAAGTTCCACTGCTAAGAGCGGGAATTCTGAATCCTTCCTGGTCAGGCTGACAAAGTTTTATGAATTTATTTGTAGAAGTATAGACAGTGGAAATTAAAATGTCCTGTGGTGCCTCTCCTGCTCCAAGTGATCGTGACTCTGGCCAAATATCTCACGAAATAACTACAAAGAACGAAACTTGTCTAGCTTGAAGGGGGAAACCAGATGGCCCCGCTAGATGGCGGTGCCATACGTCAAGCGGATATCAACTGCGTTTTTTTATGTAGGAACCCCCATTTTTTATTACATATTCGTGTAGTACATGTCCGCAGCTCGTGGTCGTGCGTAAGCGTTCTCGCTTCCCATGCCTGGGTTCGATTCCCGGCGGGGCCAGGGATTTTCTCTGCCCCGTGATGACTGGGTGTTGTGTGATGTCCTTAGGTTAGTTAAGTTTAAGTAGTTCTAAGTTCTAGGGGACTGATGACCATAAATGTTAAGTCCCATAGTGCTCAGAGCCCCCCCCCCCCCCCCCCCCCCCCGCCAGTGTAGTACGTAGAGAAATATGAATGTTTTAGTTGGACCACTTTTTTCGCTCTAATAGTCACAAACAAATGGCTCACAATTTTAGACAAACAATTGGCAACAGGTAGGTTTTTTTAATTAAAATACAGAACGTAGGAACGTTTTATTTCGGTTTCTCCAATGTGATACATGTACCTTTGTGAACTTATCATTCCTGAGAACGCATGTTGTTACAGCGTGATTACCTGTAAATACCACATTAACGCAATAAATGCTCAAAATGATGTCCGTCAACCTCACTGCATTTGGCAATACGTGTAACGGCATTCCTCTCAACAGCGAGTAGTTCGCCTTCCGTAATGTTTGCACATGCATTGACAATGCGGTGACGTATGTTGTCAGGCGTTGTCGGTGGATCACGATAGCAAATATCCTTAAACTTTCCCCACAGAAAGAAATCCGGGCACATCAGATCCGGTGAACGTGCGGGCCATTCATATTTCTTTACGTACTACCAATCCACCTGTCATGAAATATGCTATTCAATACCGCTTCAACTGCACGCGAGCTATGTGCCTGACACCCATCGCCGGCCGGAGTAATGATCATACAATGTAAGCTTTCACGGCCGGTATTGTCTTCACTTAAAACTTCCGGGCTGATAGGCCGTGGTCGAAGTATAAAACTCTCTCCTGACGTTTCGTCTCCGACTGCGGGAGACGTCCTCGGAGGTAACGTTCGCCGCTTTACCTCCGAGGATGTCTCCCGCAGTCGGAGACGAAACGTCAGGAGAGAGTTTTATACTTCGACCACAGCCTATCAGCCCGGAAGTTTTAAGTGAAGATCTTGTAGTAACATCGGTAGAACACTACGTAGGAAATCAGCATACATTGCACCATTTAGATTGCCATCGATAAATTGGGGGCCAATTATCCTTCCTCCCATAATGCCGCACCATACATTAACCCGCCAAGGTCGCTGATGTTCCACTTGTCGCAGCCATCGTGGATTTTCCGTTGCCCAATAGTGCATATTATGCCGGATTACGTTACCGCTGTTGGTGAATGACACTTCGTCGCTAAATAGAACGCGAGCAAAAAATCTGTCATCGTCCCGTAATTTCTCTTGTGCCCAGTGGCAGAACTGTACACGACGTTCAAAGTCGTCGCCATACAATTCCAGGTGCATAGAAATATGGTACGGGTGCAATCGATATTGATGTAGCATTCTCGACACCGACGTTTTTGAGATTCCCGATTCTCGCGCAATTTGTCTGCTACTGATGTGCGGATTAGCCGCGACAGCAGCTAAAATACCTACTTGGGCATCACCAATTGTTGCAGATCGTGGTTGAAGTTTCACATCTGGCTGAACACTTCCTGTTTCCTTAAATAACGTAACTATCCGGCGAACGGTCCGGACACTTGGATGATGTCGTCCAGGATACCGAGCAGCACACGCCCGTTGGGCATTTTGATCACAATAGTCACACATCAACACGATATCGACCTTTTCCGCTATTGGTAAACGAACCATTTTAACAGGGTAATGTATCACGAAGGAAATACAGTCCGCACTGGCGGAATGTTACGTCATACCACGTACTTATACGCTTGTGACTATTACAGCGCCATCTATCACAAAGCGAAAAAAGTGGTCCAACTAAAACATTCATATTTCTTTACGTACTACACGAATATGTAGTAAAACATGGGGGTTCCTATTTTTAAAACGCAGTTGATATCCGTTTGACCTATGGCAGCGCCAACTAGCGCACCAACCATAGCGCCATCTGGTTTCCCCCTTCAAGCTAGACGAGTTTCGTTCTTTGTAGTTTTTTCGCTTGATGCTTATTTAGTGAGATATTTGGCCCGGTCACTATCAATGGACCACCCTGTATATATATATATATATATATATATATATATATATATATATATATATATATATGTTTGTGGCCGAGCGCGCGCGTGTGTGTGTGCGTGCGTGTGTGTGTGTGTGTGTGTGTGTGTGTGCGTGTGTGTGCATGCGCCTGCATGTCTGTGCGGTACTCACTCACACCATTAACCAATGTTCCATTAATATTAGAGCCTTCCACATCGTATTTATGTGCACACATCGGCATACTGTTTTATGACATTTGGTAGCCCAAATGCAAAATCCGATGAACGCGTTTTTGTCGAGTTTTAGTTGAGCACACTGCCGTATCGACTTTTTTAGAACCTACACGATGGAACATGTTTCAGGGTGCAAAACCTGCTATAAACCTTTGAAACTGACTGTAGAAAATCGTGTTCGGATGCAAAAGCCGCTAATTTCTCGTTGATGTCAGGTGCAAAGACCGGTAAATGTTCTACGTTTTCAAAACCTGCCAAGCTCAACAGGCATGACGGTCACCGTCCCATGTCGGGATACAAAGCACGCCAACTGACTTCAGACTTACCAACCTAGAAATTCAAAGCTAAATTTCATTGTTTAGCATTAAAAGAGATATTTTTCTTATTCAGAGTTGGCTGGCAGCGCTGTAGCGAACGCTTACTCAAGAGTGAAGCTATCGCTACTGATGCACTGTCGAAATATTCGCCGGTAAGCACAGTTCAGTTCAACAACGTGGTGTGCGTTGTCATATTTGCGTGAGTTTTTTGAGGAAAATGAGTGACTTTTTGGACGGTTTAAAAGGAGAAGATGGTAGAAACTAGGTGAGAGTAATTGAAATGGTCGGAATTCTACAAGAAATCGAACCTGTACTAGCTGTTGAAAATGACTAGAACGGGGCCGCGGGCGGCGGTCCCTCCCGGAAAAAGAAGCGGCGTTTTCAAAACGGAAATGGAGATGAAAAGTATTATTAAAGTAACGTTATGCAATGAGAACTGTGTTCACACTAAGTATTATGACATACGCGGAAGGCTTAGTGAAAGTGACTGGTAACTGGAATTTTCAGATTAAAAAAGCCAAAAAATTCGTTTTCATGAAAAGCAAAAACAAGAAGATTTGTCTAGTTCACGGAGGACCGTTCATTAACTTTGGAGGTGGAGAAGGGAAGCGCATCCTGAAAAGGGGAAAACATTTCAGCAAAGGAAACGGCCCAACGCAAATCGTAGCAGGAGTAGAACTTTCAGAAGCGAATCAGCTTTTGGAGCTCCACTTTGGTGAGGATTGGGTGACCAACGGCAAACTCAAATTCTGCACCTAGGTGGTAGACGAGCAGGAAGGCACTCCTAGAGTCTCTCCTGCCTCTGCCAACCCTCAGAACGAAGAAGAAGCTGGAAACGATTTTGAGATAATGGACAGTATTGAGATCCATGTCAGACTTAAAAGCAATTTTCAGCCAAACTCATTTTCCAGAATTTTTTGTCGCTGTATTAACGAAGCTGCAACTTTCTACTAATTTTATCATTTTCTAAAATTTTATCAATATTTTACTAAGATGCAATTTGGATCTTATTTTATCTCCAACAGTCTCTTGCGATGCCGAACACACGATGGTGGCTTCTTTTTTTAAAACTAACGTTCGACATTCATTTTTGTTGTCTTTTTGACGGGAATTATGTCATGTTTTCCTGGTAAAATAATGTCACCTTCGTATTTTTATATGCCATTGTTGCAGAATTCTCAGAGTTCTCTTTGAAATCAGAGGTATTCTGTTTATATTCGCAATAATTAAATTCCACTGTTCTGTCATTCCTAACATATTACCTAACAGGCTGTTTTGCAACCGAATGTTTGTTTCGTAATTCTATCGATAGGTTTGCATAAATGGGCTTCAAAAACCGCCAAGTCAATATTTCACATAAGATTTTAACGTATAAAGCTTAGTTGTGGATTTCAGCCATTAGTACTGAACAATTAATTATCTTTTTATTTATTTAAAAAAAAAGAAATTATGTATTTAACTTTAATAGTTTGTACGGCAAGAGTTTTTCGCGATTATCTGAGTTTCGCTTTCACGCAGTTTGCGGCTTTTGCATCTGGGCTACTCATTTAATTTGCTTTCGACAAGTAGTGAATCACCCACTCACTCCCACAGCCTTCTGTAGCATAACTTACTCACTTCTGAATTCGAAATGTAATTTTCTTACAAGGAATGTATCTGTCAGTGCTACTGAAGTTCAGTGATGTTGCTTGTGGTACCCCATCTCACCATTAACAAACGTTCATTTACAGCTACAGTCATCCATATGAGCAGACAAACTCCCTCCTGATTTTGAAATGTAATTTACTTATAAAGAAAATAATCAGTCATCCAGCAGAGTGGTGGAATCAGAAGTCTGAAACATTGTTCCAAAACGTCTGTCACTGATATTTCAGTATATTGATGCTGCATAGGATACTGCCATCCCCATTAACAAATGTTCTTTAAAGGTGGTGGTGGTTAGTGTTTAACGTCCCGTCGACAACGAGGTCATTAGAGACGGAGCTCATGCTCGGGTTAGGGAAGGATTGGGAAGGAAATCGGCCGTGCCCTTTCAAAGGAACCATCCCGGCATTTGCCTGAAGCGATTTAGGGAAATCACGGAAAACCTGAATCAGGATGGCTGGAGACGGGATTGAACCGTCGTCCTCCCGAATGCGAGTCCAGTGTGCTAACCACTGCGCCACCTCGCTCGGTGTGTTCTTTAAAGCTAGAGTCTTCTGCAACACATACATGCAGACACATCCCACACTGATTTGTGAAATGTATTTCTGTATCACTTGCGTGTAATACGTTTAGGCAAGATCAAACTCGAACAGTCCATTTCATAATTATCAATCAGAGCTTAGAAACCATGCTCTTTTTAGCGGTGGAAGATGTGAACGTTTCTGCCAGACATTAGTTATATGCGTATATCCATTCTGTTAAAAATATCTCACGTTTTATCAGAATCCATAAGCTAATAGTCATCTATAGAAGGCCATTGCAATAGTCAAGACTGTTGTTCCATTTTAATGTCATCCAGTTCCTCCACACCAGTTTTTCCTAATATGCTTCCTACTCTAAAATATGGGAAATGGTACATTGTCTCTAGAATGCATAGAATTCCCCATTTAAAGTCCTGATATGTGACCTCATCGTCCTGCCCAACATATCGCGCATACATTAAGAAACCAAGCACCTTCTACTGTGAATACCAACTTTTGTGTAATACTTCTTTAGTGAAGTGATATGACACATGGCTGTAGGCAGCACACTGCAATTTGTATGTCATGGACAGTTCTGTGTGGAGATGTCATCACATTTTCTCTTACTCCCTGCAGTACTCCCCAGTACAGGCTCTAGTCGCTACTCGCTTTAGTGGTGCGTAAATGTCACAAAGCACTTCTTATCGGATCATTTGGAACTGTGTGGCTTAGGTCACAATAATTGTTCCCTGCTGTGGGTCAAAATGATGTTTTCTTTAACCCCGTGGAAAACTGCATACCTTGACAGAACGGTGGTATTATCTGTAATTTCTACGTTTCGACACTAAAAAATTACGATAATTCAGCGAGGTCAGAAGGTGTTGCCACTGTGTAAACATAGCTGTCATATTAAGAACAGGTCTAAGTGTGATACTGTATGAAAAACCAAGAAATGAATGCATTTTAATGATAATGCTTTATTTTCCGCGAAGTGTAGTAACAATGTATAAAAATGAACAATAAAGAAGTGTTTCTTATAACACGCTGTTTTCGTCGAAGATGCTATTACTGTAGATGGAACAGGTCTCTGACACACAGAGGTGAAATCCACGTTTGACTATACGCAGCAGTGTGTCTGCCAGGCAGATTTGACACAGGTGAACATTCCAGAAGCTCTCAGTTACACTGTTTTCAGATGTTGCTTTCAAAATATTTGATGGAGATTTAATATTAACTGCATCCTCTGCCGTAACTTGTGCATCTATGTACTGACAGATATTATCCACAAAATTCTTTCCTTTAAGAAAAAGCATAAACAAGCACTTGGAAAACACGTTCAACATAAGGCTTGCGTGATTCCTGCCAGGGTTTCGACCGATAATCGTATTGGAAATACAGGGTTTCATACAGGGTGACAGTTACTGAACTACACTACTGGCCATTAAAATTACTACACCACGAAGATGACGTGCTACAGACGCGAAATTTAACCGACAGGAAGAAGATGCTGTGATATGCAATTGAATTAGCTTTTCAGAGCATTCACACAAGGTTTGCGACACCTACAACGTGCTGACATGAGGGAAGTTTCCAACCGATTTCTCATACACAAACAGCAGTTGACCGGCGTTGCCTGGTGAAACGTTGTTGCGATGGCTCGTGAAAGGAGGAGAAATGCTACCATCACGTTTCCGACTGTGATAAAGGTCAGATTGTAGCCCATAGCGATTGCGGTTTATCGTATCGCGACATTGCTGCTCGCGTTGGTCGAGATTCAGTGACTGTTAGCAGAATATGGAATCAGTGGGTTCAGGAGGGTAATACGGAATGTCGTGCTGGATCCCAACGGCCTCGTATCACTAGCAGTCGAGATGACAGGCATCTTATCGGCATGGTTGTAACGAATCGTGCAGCCACGTCTCGATCCCAGAGCCAGCAGATGGGAACGTTTGCAAGACAACAAACCATCTGCACGAACAGTTCGACGACGTTTGCAGCAGCATGAACTATCAACTCGGATGCCATGGCTGCGGTTACCCTTGCCGCTGCATCACAGACAGGAGCATCTACGATGGTGTACTCAGCAACGAACCTGGGTGCACGAATGGCAAAACGTCATTTTTTCGGATGGGTCCAGGTTCCGTTTACAGTATCATGATGGTCGCATCCGTGTTTGGCGACATCGCGGTGAACGCACGTTGGAAGTGTGTATTCGTCATCGACATACTGGCGTATCACCCCGCGTGATGGTATGGTGTGCCATTGGTTACACGTCACGGTCAACTCTTGTTCGCATTGACGACACTTTGAATAGTGGACGTTACATTTCAGATGTGTTATGACCCGTGGCTCTACCCTCTATTCGATCCCTGAAAAACCCCACATTTCAGCAGGATAAAGCACGACCGCATGTTGCAGGTCATGTACGGGACTTTCTGGATACAGAAAATGCTCAACTGCTGCCCTGCCAACACATTCTCCAGATCACTCACCAATTGAAAACGTGTGGTCAATGGTGGCCGAGCAACTGGCTCGTCACGAACTGTGGTATCGTGTTGAAGCTGCATGGTCAGCTGTACCTGTACACGCCATCCAAGCTCTGTTTGACTCAACGCCCAGGCGTATCGAGGCCGTTATTACGGCCAGAGGTGATTGTTCTGGGTACTGATTTCTCAGGATCTATGCGCCCAAATTGCGTGAAAATGTAATCACATCTCAGTTCTAGTATAATATATTTTTGTCCAATGAATACCCGTTTATCATCTGCATTTATTCTTGGTGTAGCGATTTTAATGGTCAGTAGTGTATATGAAATAAAATCCTCAAAGTGTATCAACGGTTTGCTTCAGGAAGTTCAAACTGCACGCTTGACAGCGGGGCATGATGGGAATTAGTATGAGCTGTACGGTTTCTTTTAGTGACGATGTCCGCATTCATTTGGATGGTATGTCAACAAGCAAAAATGGCGCATTTGGGGAATGAGACTCTGCATTTCACGATCAAAAAGGCTCTTCACCCTCAACGGTTGACAGTGTGGCGCGCAGTGCCCAGTCACAGAATAATCGATGCGATATTCCTTGATGACACGGAGACTAGCAAACGGTACGTGAAGGATTTGGAAGATCATATCATCCTCACTATTCAAAGTGAGCTTGATTTCGACAAGATGTAGTTCATGCACCGACTGAGATCGTCCTCATTGAAGCAGGAGAGTGTCTGATGTCCTGGAGGAACACTTTGGCGACCGCCGTCTGGCTCTGGGGTACATAGAGACCACTGGAATGAACCTCGGTTGGCCGCTACATTCTCCGGATCTGGACACAAGCGACACCTTTCTCTGGGGCTATGTTAAAGACAAGGTGTTCAGAAATAACACCCAAACCACTGCTGAGTAGAAAACATGTATTCAGGGGGTCATCGGCAGCATCGATATTCAGGCACTTCAGCGGGTCATGCAGAATTTCGCTTTTCCTCTGCGCCACATCATCGCCAGTGCTGGCAAGCAGTTGAACATGTCATAACCCAAATCCAAATGTTACAGAGTGACCTGCTTTCAAAGCTCCCTGTATAAGATCATGATGTAAATTCTGATCATGTGGTCTGCACCTTCTTGTAAATGTAGTACAACTGTACACAACTAGCGCAAGTGCTCAATTTTTCTGAATGTATGTGTATTGGTTTGTCGCATGTGGCCCTCAGATCCTTCCTCTGACCTGTCACTGGTGGATCCACCTTCAGACATACCCCTGAATGTACCCCAGGTGGATACACCGTCAAAAACTATCCTGGACACGACACATTGTGGGTCGTCCTTTGAACACTAACCCGGATCCACCGTAGAAAATATGTTTCCCAGATATAACGCATGGTGCTTCCAGCTTCGAACCTTACCCAGTCGATTAGAAACGTCTAGTAGTTACTGAAAACATTTCTGAGTAAAAGTAGCAACTTGTTGTCGAATTTTCTTTCACTTTTGTGGCTGATTTTCTTAAGTATGACAAATGATTATTTATTTCAGATGCTGTATGAACATCTTCATATATTTAGCTCCTAGTGTATTCTCCTATTGCTTATTTTATTTCAGCATCCATTAATGGTGGAAACTGCTCTCACCTTCTTGGTACGCATTTGGGTGTTCACAATTGGCATTCTAAATAAAAGGTTTTAGACCAGGATGTAAACACCTAAGCAGTTCAGCGCATGTTAATGACATGTTCTAGTGCACTTTCTACAGTGCAAGACACCATTTCCCATGAATCATTTTGTTTTTGCTTTTATGGAAAAAGAGCAAAGTAAATCAACACTTCATCTCTCTCTCTCTCTCTCTCTCTCTCTCTCTCTCTGTGTGTGTATTTCTGTTTTCTATGTGTTTGCGGGGGAGAATGGGTCACAGGTCATAATTACAGTGTTTGCAATTGACTCTACAAAGTTTAGCTGTAGAACTCATCACTTAACAATATACAGAATGTTTCAAATGGACAATACTAGCTGCTTACGAAGAAACAAAGTTCCGATCTTAAAACTGATTTTGTTTAATTATATATATTTTTACCAGAAGAATTTGATTTCATCAGAACACATGTGAGGTTAAACTTGTTACTGAAATTTGGATCGTTGACTCTTCCAAGAATTCTGAAGAATTCCACTGTGTGTCGGAGTGTCCTTTCGATTTGAGTAAGTACTCCCTGTACTCTTGACACTGAATGTCTGCGACTCTTCAAATTCGAAGTTCTCAATCTTTCAAAATTTGGAAACACAGGGTTCAGCTCAGATTTCCAAACACTAGCTCTTATGCTTTCTGAACCTATAAATGAATGAAACTAGACTATTGTGCTAACGAATGCATTTCGATCCAGAATTATTCAGTATGTACGATTAATCTTACTACTTAAATTTTACATGACAAATATAAAAATATCTGCATGTTGTATTAAAAACTGCATATCCCCCTATTTTATGTTTTGTTTGTGCCTATTAATGCAAACAAGCGTCAGAAAAAGCTCTAAGAATACAGCTCCTTTTATAAAAGCCATTGCTTATTTACTTTTGCCACTAACTGCGAGTTATTTATCGTTCTTTTCTTAATATGTACCTATTTATACTGATTTCTAACGAAGAATAATTATTCACAAACTGTGCGAGAAGAGATAATTATTCAGTAACCATCATCAGTTCGGAAACAGCTGAGAGGGGTTTTCATCTCATTAAATCATTTTGTAGAAAGGTTGGCTGGAACTATTTTCTTTTATGAAATTACCCGTGATACTTACGTTTTCTCGAATCTTAAATTACATTTTATTTACAAGGCAAAGTAAATGTAAGTATGTATGTATGTATGACATATCCTCCCAAAGCGTGGATCAATTTCAATAAATTTTGTATGCCTGCTGGTTGCCGCAGAAGGATCGTGACTGTGGGATTTGCAACCTACTAGTTGCAACGGGAACACAGATATGGGCAGAAAACTTTCTTTTCAGCCTATTGCCTGTAGGCTGCCGTGCATTGTATTTGAGATGTATTGAGGTAGCATCGGCCTGCCTTATTCACGTGTTTTGCAAGCCAGCCTAGGGGTCATGGGCATTAAGCAGATTTCCATGACGTGATTTGTAGCATGCCTTACACAACAGGCATGATGCATTAAAATAGTAGCATTTCATATCGGTCTGCTTTGCGTAGCACGCTTATATCGGACATAACACAGAGTTCTGAAAATTCTGACAGGGAGACTGCTTTGCACGAAGGTGCGTTGTGGGAGTAATATTGGCCTGGTTTATTTATCTCTTTTTCACGGGCTAAGGATACTGATGGACGTGGCAGAGCATAGACAGGAAGAGGAGATGGAGAGTGGGAAGGAGTGAAGGAGGGGATGGGTATACGGAATGGAACACAGTAAGGCATGGTTCGGGATAGATAAAGAAACTGAATGTGCATGTGATGAACACTGAGGGTGGAGAGGAGTAGATGGACAGATCGGGAAGTCATTTTGTGCACATCTTATTGGCGTCCCTTGGAGGGGCCACAGGTACAGATTGGCAAAGCTGAGCAGACAGAGAAAAGAAGGGGATGAATGGTGAGAGAGTGGGGAGATTGTGGTGGAGAGAGAAAAGCGGAAGGTGGAAATGAACAGAGAAATAGCTGAGTAGAGGACAGATTAAGATGGGGTGGCGGAGATGTGCAGAGGGTAAGGAAGAGGATACGGGTGGAGGGAGGGAGAAGGAAGCTGGAGTGATGGGGCGGGAAGATGGACCAAAAGATGGGGAGGAGGAGATGGTGAGACAGATGGATTGGTGAGGAGGAGATGGACAGACATGGATGGACACAGAGACAGGAGGAGCAGGGTACGGACATAAAGATGAGGAAATGTGCACAGTATAATGTCGAATATACGTGAGTGAAGCTGTGGTGAATATAAAGTGACACACGTCAGTGTGTGTATATGATACATTATCCGTGTTAAAATGGACCGTTTACCAATTGTGGAAAAGGTCGATATCGTGTTGATGTATGGCTATTGTGATCAAAATACCCAACGGGCGTGTGCTACGTATGCTGCTCTGTATCCTGGACGACATCATCCAAGTGTCTGTACCGTTCGCTGGATAGTTACATTATTTAAGGAAACAGGAAGTGTTCAGACACGTATGAAAGGCCAACCTGCAACAAATGATGATGCCCAAGTAGGTGTTTTAGCTACTGTCGTGGCTAATCAGCACATCAGTAGCAGACTAATTGCGCGAGAATCGGGAATCTCAAAAACATCGATGTTGAGAATGCTACATCAACATCTATTGCACTCGTATCATATTCCTATGCACCAGGAATTGCATGGCGACGACTTTGAACGTCGTGTACAGTTCTGCCACTGGGCACAAGAGAAATTACGGGACGATGACAATTTTTTTGCACGCGTTCTATTTAGCGATGAAGCGTCATTCACCAACAGCGGTAACCTAAACCGGCATAATATGCATTATTGGGCAACGGAAAATCCACGATGGCTGCGACAAGTGGAACAGCAGCGACCTTGGCGGGTTAATGTATGGTGCGGCATTATGGGAGGAAGGATAATTGGCCCCCATTTTATCGATGGCAATCTAAATGGTGCAATGTATGCTGATTCCCTACGTAATATTCTACCGATGTTACTACAAGATATTTCACTGCATGACAGAATGGCGACGTGCTTCCAACATGATGAATGTCCGGCACATAGCTGGCGTGCGGTTGAAGCTGTATTGAATAGCATATTTCATGACAGGTGGATTGGTCGTCGAAGCACAATACCATGGCCCGCACGTTCACCGGATCTGACGTCGCCGGACTTCTTTCTGTGGGGAAAGTTCCACCGACAACGCCTGACAACATATGTCAGCGCATTGTCAATGCATGTGCGAACATTATGGAAGGCGAACTACTCGCTGTTGAGAGGAATGTCGTTACACGTATTGCCAAATGCAATGAGGTTGACGGACATTATTTTGAGCATTTATTGCATTAATGTGGTATTTGCAGGTAATCACCCTGTAATAGCATGCGTTCTCAGAAATGATAAGTTCACAAAGGTACATGTATCACATTGGAACAACCGAAATAAGATGTTCAAATGTACCTACGTTCTGTATTCTAATTTAAAAAGAACCTACCTGTTACCAACCGTTCGTCTGAAATTGTGAGCCATACGTTTATGACTATTACAGCGCCATCTATCACAAAGCGAAAAAAGTGGTCCAACTAAAACATTCATATTTCTTCACGTACTACAAGAAAATGTAAAAAAATGGGGGTCCCTATTTAAAAAAAAAACGCAGTTGATATCCGTTTGACCTATGGCACCGCCATCTAGCGGGCCAATCATAGCGCCATCTGGTTTCCCCCCTTCAAGCTAGAGAAGTTTTGTTTTTTGTAGTTTTTTCGTTTGACGCTTATTTCGTGAGATATTTGGCCCTGTCACGATCAAGGGACCACCCTGTATAACACTTTCCCGTGAACGTTCTGAAAATGTGTAGTCACAGAAATACAAAAATTTTCACGTATTAATGCGCAGTTTGTTACATTTATGTAGGGGGTCAACTGCCAGTATCCGCTCCATGCATATATTTTCTGTGGTCCTACATATATTTTTCGACAGTTCTATAGCGTTGCGACACACACACTAGAACAGCAGCATCCGCAAATATCCTCTTAGAGCAGCCGACGTTAACCATAATTATGACAGTTAAAACTGCTTCAGCAGTCTTTTAGGGGATTTTTTCTAGTTTTTTCCCGGTAGGAGCTACACTGTGTGTACTAGGTATCTCTACCATTCCTCGATAATTATTTTCCCACCGAGCGAGGTGGCGCCGTGGTTAGACACTGGACTCGCATTCGGCAGAACGATGGTTCAATCCCTCGTCCGGCCATCCTGATTTAGGTTTTCCGTGATTTCCCTAAATCGCTCCGGGCAAATGCCGGGACGGTTCCTTTCAAAGGGCACGGCCGATTTCCTTCCCCCTCCTTCCCTCATCCGATGAGACCGATGACCTCGATGTCTGGTCTTCTTCCCCAAGAACCCAACCCCCCAACCCAATTATTTTCCATTTCACTATTCAGTTTCCAATTAAGAATATTCAGTGTAACCTCTATTAAGTAACCTAGTTTCTTCGTTAGGCTTATGAATCCACCTTTGACAGCGGTCAAAGAGCAAGGACAAGTGCCAAAGATTTCCTTAAGTTGGCTCGTGAGCTGCAGTGCCATAGCAGTAAAGAATAAACACGTTAAAACATCATGCGGAGTTTCTTTGCGGATCGTTGTTCATGACGTCACATCTCTTGAACTGTGTGTCATTCAATGATACAATTTTGTACGTACATTCAGCGGCATATGTGGTTATTGGCTGCAATATGTGTTGCGGAT
Organism: Schistocerca serialis cubense; assembly: GCF_023864345.2. NCBI lineage: Eukaryota > Metazoa > Arthropoda > Insecta > Orthoptera > Acrididae > Schistocerca > Schistocerca serialis. The sequence continues at coordinate 231,052,068 of NC_064639.1, forward strand.
AGAATTAATAGAAAAGAAGTAATACTTTAAAAAGCCATACCTAGTGCGGAAGTTTTTCGGGAATCTCATAGTTTATGCCGTCATACCTCGTGGACTATGTATGATACCATAATACACTTTTGTAGGCCCATTTAGCGACATATGTGGAAACTGCTTGCGAAAATTATTGCGAACAGCGTTTGTAACACAGAATTGATAAATTTAAATGAAGTGCATGATGCACATGTTTTTCACGCATCTCATTGTTTATGGCATCATACTTCCTGTACTGTGATAGGTAGGGGGTTCCTACCCCACAGCGATTGTTGCCTGATAGCAAGAAATATGTGCACAAAGTGTGGTTGAAACCGGTCGAGTGGTTTAAGAGGACATGTGGAACACAAACACACACATATATACACACATACATACACACACACACACACACACACACACACACACACACACACATACATCCATTTTTCTAATATGCATCGATATATTAATTGTACAAATACTTGTACTGCTTTTGTGCCATTAAAATTACAAATGTTTATTAACGATCTTCCATCTCAACTCAAGACATACTCCCTTGAGAACGCGTAATGGTATATCGGAAACTTTCGCTACTATAGCTACATATATAGTGCTCTAAGAATGTGATATTTTATGATAATAAAGTAAAGAGATCCATAGCTTCTGTCATGTAAGTCTTATGTGGAGTTCTCACGTACGTTTTCCGATTTCTATACTCCTGTCACTGAGAAAATACTCATTTCAAGCTTTGTTCCCAATTTTTGCCCAACTTTATATATATTCAGGCAGTCATATCTGGTTCTTTAATCATTTATGAGTTAAGCTACGCCTGACGGTTCCAGTGATTTCTGCGGTATTCAATTACATATCATGTGATGCTAATATTTTAATGAAAACTTTAGTTTCTTCTGGTTTTAATTCTGTTTCTTTGAGTCAAATTTCTCACATTCATCATGGCAATTACAAATTTTCCCAACTTCCTAAATTGTTGTAGCCATCAAAATAACAAACCTAGTATGTACGATTTTACTCGCTTGTTTGTTCATGGCATTTTGTTTCACTTTTATGGTGGAAAAGCAAAGACGATCGTCATTTGTTCTGCGTGTGTACGTGTTTCTCCCGCCGCACCCCCCACCACCCCAGTTTTTTGCATGATAAGGTAAAGCATTAATGCAATACTCGCATACTGTGTAAATTTTATCTACAGATATCGACCAGTAACTCAATACAAGAGAAAAACACTTCACTTACTCGTAATGAGTTGCAGTGTACAACAATACTTCTATAAAATGGAAAAACTCTACGAACTTTAAAACAGTTTTTATTTTCATATAAATTGTGGAATGAATAATGTTTAATTAATTACTTTTAGTTTAGTTTGGTTTAGTTTAGTTTTAGTTTAGTTTAGAAAAAAATGTTGTTCATAGTTTTGATATAGAAATCTGCGTCGTTGAATATTCCCATGTGCCAAATTTCTTTTTATAACAGATTCTTCTTTCTAATTTCTGTTAAGTACTCGCAGTAAGCTTCGAACTGATTATCCGCTGCTTCTCGAACTTTGGGCTCAGGATCTTTCAATAAATTTGGAAGCACAGTGATCAGACCTGACTCAAAGGTATGTGGTGTTAGTGCCTTCTGAACCTGTAAAAAATGGAGAGAAAGAAAGTTATACCAATGACACTTTTTCGTACCTTAAGTTATCTACCATGTAAGATTACTATAAACTTTTATTTTACAGACCAAATGTGATAATGTCTACACGATTTAGTATAACATTCTCATCTTATTTTTATGTTCTGCTATCCCCTAACGCATGCAAAGGATACTAAGATATTTCTTAAATGATGTAATCGTGCTTTGAGCTGTTGGAATTTCATTATACGCTTGCAGTTTCAGCATTACGCCGTTTTCAAGCACTAGATTTAGACGAATCGATTTTCCTTAGACAGAGATAACAACATAATAATGCTGAAACTGCAAGCATAACGCTGCATTGTTAAGTAATGGTTTAGCGCTGTAATCAAAGTGCTTAACATACGTACTTCGTTGAAATTGTTAGCAATCACGTATCGCACCTCCCACGAAGGGTGTACTGCACACTTCAGTAAGACCGGAATTACAGCTTGTCGCATGTCCTCAGGAACGTGTGGCCACGTGGAAATGTAAATCATCAGTTGTATAACTTCCACGCAGGGGTCATCCTGTTGAAATATAGAAAGGCTTGAGTTTATTATTCTTGAGATGCATAGAACTGAAGATCACTGAATCACAGCTGAAAAAAAAGAATGGCAGTTCATACATAATTAAATATGATTACGTTGCTCCAGACATATATCACTTGTTTTCCCTGTGTCAAACAGGCACTTATTTAGATGGACCTCTAATCATCTGATTATTACATTCATTCGCTAAAAAGAGATAAAAACTTCCTGGAAGTAGATGTTTCTGACAGCAGACGAAATGCAGACAATTTTAAAAACCATTATGGCATTTCTGTCAAATATCTTGCGCGAAAAAAAATATTTTGTGTCACCATGCAAACAACATTAATTTTAAAACATGTTATCTAAAATTATTGTACCTTTTCATCTTCTGCCATCCTCTCTAGAACTGGTATGATGTAAGACATGTACGGTGCTGTACCATCTTCTTTTGCGAAGTTAGCCAATACTGTTATGACCATTCTCCTCACACGTAAGTCATCGTCGACGCTAAGACGATTCAATATTTTCCACATCTCATCTGAAAACAAATGAAACAGAAAAATATTGGAGATTTATCATTTATGTTCATTGGGAGTGAAGATGGCTCAGAAACTAGGGTTAAGTTACATGATAAATTACGAAGGAGAATTAGTTGCTAGAAAATAGTATCAAATGCAGAATATTAAGAATTAGCTACCATTACACATCAATCATATGATTACTTTGTCCACTCAGACTGAACTTAATGTAACTAAACATGGCATAAAAACGAGACATTTCGTAAAATAGAGTGTTGAAGTGATTAATACGTTTCTTTGAGTAAACGAAAATAATCCAGTACCTTACACTCAGATCGTGGATAAACTACTTTACTAACATTTCACACACTTTCAATTAGCCTGAATAGTTAATTTCATCATTCTAAGGGAATTACCTTTAGTTTGGGGTGAAAAACGTCCATAAAATGCGTAAATAATTCTGCATGCAACTATTTTTGACGCTACAGATTCTGATGTGGCCAAAGTTTCGACAAACGGCACATAGCTGTCATAAAAATCTTCTGGTTTCTGGTGCAGAGTTGAAATCCTGACCCAGTTGTGCGACTTTTCCGGGTCAGTTGTTCTCTCTAATCCAGACATCAAGATCGCAGGTGGCTGCGAAAACAAGTGGACGAATTAGTGGAACAATTCAGCCGATATGTGAGTAACCATCCTTTTAAACACTAATGTCGGAACTACTCTTTAAGATAGTGAAACTAGCATTATTATTGGCAAAAATGTATAGATATTTCTACACATTTCATAACTGATAAGGACATTTTTCGTTGAGAACTTGTTACGACGTACAGCACGTCTTAGTATAATACAGACAGTAGTGTCTTTCGTGACTACAGTGATGGTATGCTAGTGTGTTGCTACATTCTTTCAGATAAGAGGTCACTGCTCACCTGCGATTCACCCCTTGCCACCTCCTTATCACACATTTCTTCTAGATCTTCATCATCAGTGTGTCTCCTCCTCTTGAAGAGGCAAGAAAAACAGCAGTCGAGCTCCTTAGGGAACAGACGGCTCCAAAAGCGACGAAACATCTGCGCCCAAAAAAAAGTTAGTGCCACGAGCTGTCTAATTCTACAGTAACTGCCGAAGTCGGGCGATAAACAGAAGTCGTCCTGTCACTTACCACACCAAAAAGAAATGTAATGCAACATAAAAATTACCGGAGGGGCATGAAACTTTGCAGTTCGTAATTCTTACTGATGCATTTACAGTTATCGTCGAGTTAGAACGTTTTTAAAGAAAGTCCAGTTTTCTGCGAGTAGAACATGCTTCCAGTTTAGCGCTTCTCACTCAATACGAAACAAATGAAAGAGGCAGCAAGAGGAGCTCTTATCCAGTGCGATCTTCATCGTGACCGCATATTTGTTAAAAGGTTGACCGAATGACCATTTCGAATCGATAAGTAGACAATATTTCATGGTTAAAAACACGATCATCAGCTAGCATATGCTGATCTCCTGGTCGGCAGATAGAAAACCGGGGCGCTGTAGAAGCGTTTGTTCTTCAAATTCTGCTAGAATTAGTGATTTGAGATATGCGAGCGTGTAGAGGAAAAAAAAAACATAGCGAGGAATGAAATACTGGAGTGAGGAGTATGAATTTGAATTAGCACAGAGGAAACGAGATAAAGCCACATGAACATCAGATAATCAGATGGGCATGCGAATAGAGACAAGAATTCCTAAGTAAAAGTCTGCCCTAAATTCCTAATTACACAACATCGCAAAAAGTAAAATCAACGTCTATTGTGTTACAGAAGAAAGTTGTTTGCTACACACAATATAGAGAGCGTTCTGAAATGAAATACCCGATACAGACTTGTAGGACATGTAGTAGGGAGTGAGTACATAATATTTTGAATAGGAACCCAAGTCGGGAAATGTCATCCAGCGACGCTGAAGAACGTCAGAGTTATAAGTACCGGCGCCTGTAAATGAATGAATATACAGGGTAACTCCATGATGATTTTACGACCTTAATAGGATGAAGGAGAACGATAAATGTATCAATTTTAGGTAAGAGTCGCTATACCGGAAACAAATGAGTCGAAAGCTATAAGCGAAATACGTTCTGATACCTCTGACAGTGGAATACATGGCATTGTTGTTGCTAAGATTGTAAGGAAGACAACTTTCAGGGGCGATAGAACGGACGAAAACGAGAAAAAGTGTCCAGTAAACGTGGACTCTATAATGCATACCTTCAGAGCTGTATACACTTGCTGAGTAGATGAGGTGTGCTTCACAATAGCGAATATGAACAAGTGTTCACAGCTCTTCAGGTATGCAGTTTAGAGCCCGTGTTTACCGGACGTGTTTTGCTTAGAACAAGTAAACAAAACATTCAAAACGTTATTTTCTACTAGAGTGTCAAGCTATTCCGTAGATGTGCCAAGGAAATGAAACAGTTAACATATAATAAGATGGTTAAGAAATCAGCATGATTGTCTGATAGTACATCGTTAAGGATTCCATAAAACATGCTAAACAGGAGTTGCTAGAAATGATATGGTTAGAAAAAAAATTGAAAAGTAATTGTCATTCGGCAGCATAGTGTCAGAGCAAAATTCGAGGAGCTGGTAAATGGATTTCCCAATACCTGGGAACATATGCTGTATCAGCATTGCAGAAAGACAAGCGGGAACATACAATGCATGTAATAGAGAAGCTGGGGCATCTCAGCAGACCGGGCATAAGTTGAAATGATGTGCGTGTCGTACGATCAGTGAGTGTAATGTGTTCAGTGACTGGTGGTGAGATGTGAAATAATAGTGAAACAACAATTACGGAATTATGTAGACCTGTAAACGATAGTACATATGTGTTTTAGTGATATTTTTGTGTTAAACTTCAATGTCTGTTAAAATGGTAAACCGGCTTTTGGAAGATTAAGAAACTGTTGCAAGTGGTCTGACAGACAAAGATATTCGCTCTCCGGGGCTGAAAACAAACGATGAACTAGTTTCCAAATAGTTGGAAACCAAAAAATCTTAAATATCCCCTGTTTGAAGATGACATTACTAATTCATTCTAGTCAAATGGGGCTCTAAAATTTCAAGGTAACCATTTTATTGGGAATTAATAATCAGTTGCACAGTATCATTATAATATTATACTGAGACAGATTAAATTCGTCTACATTATCACATTTGCCAGGTAGAACCGGCGAAGCAATGTAACGAAACGGAAGAACATTCTCTCGAAATGAGCGTATTTTGTATTTGTGTATTTTGTATTATTTGTACGTAAGTGATACCTCGATTTATAAATAGGCTTTCTGTTTATAAGTTATTACAAGGAATACATTGTGCAAATTTCCGGTTGGATCTGTGGAAAGTAATTCCAATTGTTTCTAAATTTTTCATCAATATTTCAGCAATCATTTCGAATCTGTATTTCTTCTTACATTCTGTTTTATGTCTCAGCTGACGCGGTAGGATTTTACTAGTCACCAAAGCAAAACAGAAACCTAACTGAGTAGCCACTTATCATGATGTAAGAAGAAATGAGTTTGTAGTAAAGTGATAAAGAAAATCAAAAATTTCCTATTCTACACTCAATACAGAAAATTCACTACGATTTTGTGTTATAGTATCAGTAAGTTCGTGTTTTAAATATGAGGTGTGTATCATTTTCAATGACTGTAAAATTAAAAGCACGAACTTTGACCATTACATTTGGTTTTATAAGCATTGCGCACATTTGTTGCACTAGATCATGTTTTAATTACACCTAATCGACATATATTAAAAAAAAAAAAACTTTAGAGTCAAAACAAATCACACTTAAGAGATTTCTTGAACGATGCTTACAATGTTTAACTCCCCGATTTGAAATTCAGAAATAGTTTCATACCAACCAGCTACAAACAATACGTAGTGCTTCACAAATCAATTTGCCCTCAGAATTTTTCGCATAATACTATGAATCTCACCCGAAAAAACTCTGTCGCGACAACTTAACGTATAAATCAGGCCGATAGTAAGTAAATTAAACGGCAATGGGAAAGGAAGTAGGAAAAAAAGTAAGGCACGTGTTGAGAATTATAATCTGATGTAACATCTGACACCATGACGGAAAGCCGCAATTATGCTAACGCCCACGTTTTAGCGGTCCCTACAAATATCCCCCCCCCCCCCCCTCCCCCGGCCGCCCTTGAGGATCGTAGACCTGCGAAACGAAGTCGTGTGTAACAACGGTCACAACACGGATGACTGAGAGGACGGCTTGTCTCATCACACCATTTCGTACCTTAGCCCCCTCAGTGATAAAAACTTACCACATACATATGTAGTTTGTAACACGAAGGATGGTTGACGCTTACCGCGTACATAACGTAGTCTTCCTCGGCTCGCACGAAGAGATTCGTTAGTGGCGAATCACAGTCCTTCGAGTAACGCCTCAGACTGTCGCTAGGTAACGGGTCTCGTTGTCTCGAGCTGTTGCCTACTGTTGACGGTCTCGCTCACCGTTGAGGTTATACAGTAAACAGAATTTGTCTTCGCCGAAGGAGAAAGTCTTATTAATCCACAAGCTTACTGAAGGAGTTTGTACAACAATATTGAACACAGTAATGTACATTATGACAACAGAGTGTCTAACAAACTTCAATTTCTTTCACATTAGTGTTGTCTGTAAAGGATTGGCGCTATTTGCAGTAACGTTTCATGAACTCACGTGATCATCGTGATTCAGACGTCAGGCTAGAAGGAATTGGAATTCGACAGCAAAGACGATGATTTTCCTTTCACTTTTTGCTTATATTTTGCCTCGAAGTATATGTTTTCCAAGTTATCTGTTCACTTCGGTTCCGAAATGCTGTCACAAACAGGGAGAAATCAGAGGCAAATATAACAAACAAAACTGGTTACTGTATTGGAGAATAAAGTCTGTGACTACACAACGTGGTCCCAACCCTTCACAACTTCCGTGATCGACGTTTCATTACCACTCACCCAGATCTCGCCGCCATTAAACATGAAGTTTTTAAAATAACAGATAATTCAGAGGGCTTAACAGCCGCCGTATGAGTGTGGGTAACACATACGCACCAGTTACGGGGGAGATGCAACGATAATGTGTATCTCATTTCTTCCTGTATGGCTTTGTGTGGTAACTTGGATGCACATGCTCTGTTACGTCTTCTTCCATTACCTAGTTAACTTCTTGATACCTCAGGATGTGCCGAGTATCTCTACAGACCAGACGTAATTCGAAACAATGTGTGTGTGTGTGTGTGTGTGTGTGTGTGTGTGTGTGTGTACGTCGTACGTCCAGTGAGTCCAATGTTTTCACTGACTCGTGGTGATACGTGAAATATTAATGATGCAACAGTTACGGAATTATTTAGACCAGCAAGAGAAAGTACATGTGTATGTTTGTTATATTTTATTCTATTAAACTTCCATGTCAGTTATTACAATAAATTGGTCTGTGGAGAAATAAGAAACTGCCACAAGTGGCCTGACAGCCAAAAATCTTATCTCTCTGAGAAAAAGACTAACAACGCAGTAAACTAGGTTCCAAATAGTTGGAGACCATTGAGAACTGATGGAACCAAGACAACTTAAACATTCCCACTCTGAAGATGATACTAAAAATTTACTATAGTTTAATGGAACTCTCAAACCATAAGGAATTAGTTTTGCTTGGAATGAAGTATCAGTTCCATGACATCATTAAAATTTTAACTTGTGAGATATTCAAGTTTTTAGATTGTCAGATGTAATAAATTGGACCTACAAAGGAATGTAATGAAAGGAAAGAAGATTTTCTTCCATTGAGTGTATTTTATATTTTTTGTATGAAAGAATACCACAACAATTTACAAATACTCTTCCTGTTTAGATTTAATTAAAAAGGAATATATTACGTTAACTTCCGCGTGCTGTGAGGTATTTTCTGTTTACTCAACGGAAAGTAACTCTGTTTCTACATCTTTCAACAACTTTCAGCAATCATTTAGAATTCAGTATTACTTCTTACATTCCGCTGTAGGTCTGCTGATGCTTTATTTTTTTTAGTCACCAAAGACAGAAGTAAACCAAATGGGGTCATTTATCATGGCACAGGGGGAAACGAATGATAGATGTGTTTCTGATAATGCGACGTAAAAAAGAAAATTAATTTCTCCTTTACATTTTAACAGAAACTTACTGTGATTTGTTGTTGTAATGCCATCAATTTAGTGTCCCTAATACAGGTTAGTTAATATTTCCAATTACTGCAAAACAAAAGGCGTGCAAGTTTCACCCTTAAAAAGCGTAGTGCGCATCAGCTGCATTAGGTGATGTTTTCATTACATCCAATCGGCATAATATTTGAGGAAAGTTGACAATTAAAGCATATTATTTCTGAGAGCTTTGTTGAACGGTACTGAATCTGTTCTACAGTCCGATTTCAAATTGTGAAACGTTTTCCTATCAACCGATTCTAAACAATACGCAATCTGTCCCCACAACTGATAATTATCCATGGCGTATAAGTCTATCCCCTAACACATTGATTAATCAAAAATGTGAAAGGGAACTGCAAAAAATAAATAAATATAATCCATAATACAGGCGATAAAAGCTGTAATTGACATAAGATCTGATAACCATAACGGCACATTACCTTACATATGCGTCACATTAGCAAACAGTGTGTCTTCAGGAATACATGACAGTTGCGCACAAGGAATGATATACGCACTCAGCAATGCTATTTTAATTACGACCTCCAAACATAACTACAGCCTCAAGATGCAATACACGTTTTTACCATATGCCATCCTGGAGGTACAGAGAGCTAAAACATCGATAGTGCAATTTCAGCTGCTTTTCGCTACATGTGTTGGAAATGAAGCTAAACTGGATTTCAAGATCGCCTTCATCTTAGCTAAAGGAGCCGTTGACCACTTTTCTTAATTTATGCTAGAATTATGCTTAATCCAACGTTACAGAGGTTTCTAAATGTCATATCCCCCTTTGAAGGCCCTAGATGTGCGAAACGATGTCCTAAATTACGGCAATCGCGAGAAGTATCATAGAACTCTGAGTGGATTGCGCGCCTTGTCACACTGGTCTTATCTGAGCCCCGTAAGTGATGAAAACATATCGCCTGCGTAAGTAGACAATAACACGACTGACAGTTGACGCTTACCGCGTACGTAGCGTAGTCTTCCTCGGCTCGCACGAAGAGATTCGTTAGTAGCGAATCACAGTCCTTCGAATAACGCCTCAGACTGTCGCTAGGGAACGGCTCTCGTTGTCTCGAGCTGTTACCTATTGTTGACGATCTCGCTCACCGTTGAGATTATGCAGTGAACAGAATTCACCTTCGCCGAAGGAGAAGGTCTTTCTAATCTACAAGTTACAGGCCGCAGCTGTACATTTATGGATGCGGTAATATTGTTTTTGTCAACAGAATAAACGATAAATTTCAGTGTTCTTCACACAGGTGTTATCAACGTAGCATTGGATTTATTTGCGGTAATTACTATGAACTGATGTGTTCATTAGGAAATTTCCCTTCAACAGCAAAGTCGATGATTTTACTTTTGAGAACTAACAATATCACTTTTTGTTTATATTTACCTTTGCTGAGTTATCACGTTAACAGTGAACCTCCGGTTTCGAAATGGCGCCACAGATAAAGAAACACCAGTATTACATATGACAAATAAATGTGGTTAATGTAATGATGAAAAAACAGTGTGATAGTATAGCATGGTACGAAATTCTTCACAATTTGCGTATGACAAGTTATATTACTGGTTAGGCGATGATGACTACAGGTACACACGACGTTTTGAAAGTAACGGATACATCAAAAGCCTTAAATTCTGCAGTGTGAAATGTTGGTAATACATACGTGCGTGCCAGCTATGGTGTGGATGCACCAATAATAAGTATCTCAGTTCTTCTTGTATTGCTTTGTGAAGCTCACGTTGTTACATATTATTCTGTGTTTGTCCCACGTGTCCCCAGCTTTCTGTTCATACATTTCCCTAGATCTGCCTTCACAACTCTTTGTAGTGTGTGGCGAGATTGTAAATAAATACAGTACCTAGTTCCTCTCACAGGATATTCTCCATGCCAGAGTAGTCTCTGCAAGCTTCTTCATCGCTGAATAACTGCCACAGGTTACATACATTTTAACCTGCTTCATATCCTCAAGCCTTAGTCTCCGTCCAAAACTTTTATGGCCCCCACATTTTTTTCCATTACCTAGTTAACAATTCCTCGATGGCTCAAGATGTGCACTACCATATTAACTGACTCATTCTCATGGTTAAATTATGCAAAACATTTCTTTTTCTCCCCTGTTCGATTCAGTACATTCCGTTTTGTAATTCGATCTACCCATCTCATCTTTAGTTTTCTTGTGTAGTATATCATGCGAAATGATTCTGTCCCCTTCTTGTTTGAGATACATATTGCCTATGTTTCACACACGTACAAGGCTACACTCCAGACAAATACAGGACTTCATGTCACTTAAATTAATATTACGTGTTAGTAAATTCTCTCTCTGAAAAATACTTTCCCTACTATTGCCAGTATGCGTTTTATGGACTCTCAACTTCGGTCATTATCGTATTTTGCCGACTAGGTAGCCTAACTGATCTACTACTGTCACTGTCTTATACCCCTGTCTAATACCCCCGGTATCATCTGACTTGGTTCGAATACATTCTATTATCCTTGTTTTACATCTGTTCGAGACTCTATACATTCCGTTCAACTACTCTTCCAAGTCCTCAGACTATCCTGACACAATTACAACGTCATTGGAAAAGCTAATAGATCTGTTCCTTGCCCCTAAAATTTAATTCCTCTACCAAATTCCTCCTGATTTCCTTCACAGCCTACTCAGTGTACGGATAGAATAATGTCCACGTTATGCTGCAATCCTTGTCTCACTCCCTTCTTAACTACTTACTCCTTCGTATTCTTTTAATTGCCGTCTGCTATCTGTGAAGATTGTAAACAAACCCTACAACGTTATCGCTGGTTTCCAATGATAAGGCATAGCAATAAATCGAGAACAAGTGCCATAACACTAAACCTCACTGTGATACATAACTCCTCTTTTTATGCGCTGCTACTTGCGTTTGTTGGCCATCTGAGTGAATTTTCCCTCGCCGACTGATCGATCGCACGCTTAAGTGCGCAGCTCTCCGCTAAATCTTCTCCATCTCTATTTCTAATCGCACCTGATAGGGAACCCCGAATGATAAGCGTTAACCATAAACCATGAACAAGTGGTCTGCAAGTCACTTCTTCCGTGAAAACATTTGCAACAGATTCTCCCAATGAATTAGATCCAGGCGTCCACTTCTCCACCTGTTTGTTTTAAATGGCCAATCAACTACATGGCGTTCCCGATGTTTACTCCTTTTGTAGTGAGTTGTCGCAGGCACTGAACGTGGGAATGAGTCTCTCTCCGCTTGACTGTGAACCCTACGAGTGAAAGTGGTCGATCCTTCAACACAGTCCGAGCAGAAATTGGAAGTAGAAATCTTTCCATCTAGGTTCAGAATGGAGTTTTATATTTTTGTGCAAAAGCTTATAGCGGTTATGTAGCGGACGTCAGGCACGAAAGTAACAAAAAAGCAATACTTAGAATACTTAGTTTGTATTGTATATGTGAAGATTTAGGAATGTTACGTCTGTCTAACTGTAGTATTTGTGCAGAACAGATATCAATTTTGCCAGTATATGAATAGCTAATGATGATGCTATGTCTGAAATATTAGATAATAATAGCATCTTAGTAGTATACTCGTATACATTTTTTTAAAAAATAGATGTTACTTTCCGCACACACACACACACACACACACACACACACACACACACACACACGCACACACACACACACACACATACGTTTTTGTAGATAGGCAGTCACAGTCTGTTTCTACTGTAGCCAGCAGTGGTTCCTCCTCCCGGTAAGTGTGTATGTAGATTCGTTCCACATCCTTGGAGGATCTCTGTCATTGTGAAACTCAGGGAACGTGATGCGAGAACGTATGAAATGAATGTTGTTTCTCCGCGAAACCAATAAATTGTATCACTTTCAATCCGCAAACATGCCGTGGGTTACAGAATATCATGGGTAAGGGAAAATAACTACAATGCTGTCTTAATGGAACTGATTAGAAACAATCGAACAACATTGGATTTCTTCTTCTTCTGTTTGTACCTAGTATCTTACATTTATTTACATTCAGCGTCAATTACCAATCGTCGATCCTTTACAGATATTCGGCATTTCACTCGAATCTTTGATCTTGTCACCTTTCTATAGACAACAGCATACAATGGCAATAGCTTCATGAAACGTCCGACGTCATCCACTTGATCATTCATGTATTGTAGTGTAGACAGTAATTTACCTATAACACTATCTTGCAGGGCACCTGAAATTACCTTAACAAAAAGCTAGGCAGCATTAAAGTAAGGAAGCTTTCCGTGTCGAAAAGGAGTGTGATTTTGTGGAAAGATGTACGGAATAAGTTTTCGAGTCGCAGTTTTTGTAGTTATACCTAGGTTATATGTTTAGTAGCTGTGAAACGGATCGAATCCGTGGTGCGAGGGAGCGTCTTTGACTAGTAATCGAAACATCTTCGACTCCGCGTTCGATCCCCGCTACCATTTCGATTCTGAATAAAGCTCGTAAGCATTTGCGGCCGATTACTTCCGGTATAAGAAATCATCCTTATTCTGCCTCCGGTCTTGTCACAGAGGGCGGAGGAGCGGGCAGAGGTTCACGGCACCCTCTTGCCATTGGGGTGGGAAACTACCCATAAAGTGGCAAAATCAGCAATGACCAATGGCATGGGAATGCAGAAGGCAATGGAAACCACAGCATTAAAAACACATAATGTGTATGCATAGGACATATGGCCTGTAATTGAAAAAAGTGTCATGGCGACCTCTCCATTCGCAAAAATTCTTGAATAGTTCCCCATTCGGATATCCTGGAGGGAATAGCCAATGGGCATGTGACCACGACAAAGAGAAGACCGAGTAACCACCGAAAGGGTAACGTCCCAGTAGTCAGCAGGAGGAATATCAGAAGTTTTATCGTTTTAGAAAAGCTAGAAAACCTGAAAAGGAAAATGTGAAGGCTCAATCCAGAAACAGTGAGCGTCAGCAAAGTGAAATGAAAAAAAAAAAGACAAGGATTTCTGATCAGATGAGTACAGGGTAATTTCAACAGCAGCGGAAAATAGCATAATGGGAGCAGGAATCGTTATGAATATGAATATAGGGCAGAGAGTGTGTTATTGTGAACAGATCGGTGATAGGGTTGTTCTCATCAGTAGCTGAGATCGGTTTATCGGTAGAATCATAGAGAAATGCAATCAGTTTACAAATCAGGTTCCTGACAAATCACTCGGCGACGAATCCTACAGTATTCTTCAAGTGTGTGGGACCCGTACTAAATATGACGGGTAAATGTAATGACTGTAAATGTTCAAAGGACTTAGCATATTCTTGAGGAAATACGGAAACTATTCCGAATAATTCTACTAAAGAAATGTAAAGAACCTTCTTTAAACGATGTCTGTATGAATATACTAAATCCTTCTACATATCGCTCACAAAGGGACAGTGAGGAAAAAATCAGTTTAATTACATCACTAACAGACGCATTTAAACACTTATTCTTCCTGCACTTCATCCGTGAATGGAAAAGAAGAAATCCCTAATAAATGCTACAGTTCGCCTGCTTAGCTGAGTGGTAACGTCCTTGCCGACCACGCAACAGGCCTTGGTTCGATTCCCGGCCGGGTTGAAGATTTTCTCCGCTCATGGACTGCGTGCTGTCTTGTGCTTATCATCATTCGTGATCACCGAAGCGCAATATGTCCTGTGTCCGCCACCTGAAATAAGGCTCACAACCAAACGACCGAACTTCCTCAGACGGGACCTCCTGATCATGAAAGCCACATTATCATTTCATTTCTACCCGGAACTTCAAAGTGGTTCGCAGATAACAGATGTAGACGTTGACATATCGCAGGTTAAATGCTGGGCGTAATGGAAAACGGTACGTCAGCACAACGTGTGAGTATAAATGCTCCCTCACTTAATCAGGATCATTCCAGCAGTACCCACCAGGACGTGACGGCTGCACCATTTGCCAGTCATAGAAGGAACAGCACGCAGCTTCTACATTTCGGCCACCTCCAGACCACATCTAAGTTCGTCTTCCTGGACTTAGTGCTCACCACTTGTAGACATCCACCAGCACCACACAGCAGCTGCCGAACGCCTGTCCTGAAGAGAAGCTGCTCGGACCACTCGTGGTGCAGACGGGCATTTCTCCGTTACCCGGAGGTTACTTAGGTGCCCCCTGCTGCCACTGCACCAGAGGCTGGATTCCGCTACGAGAGTTTCTGTCTCCTACGTCTGTGTCGATGACTCCTCACGCAAACTGTCGTAAGGCGGTCGTTGTCAGGGTGGTAGTACTGGTGTCAACAACGCTTGATGCTTCGACGCAGCCAAGGGAAGGCTAACATCAGCAAGTGGGCACCGCGCGCCATCCTAGCCATAAAAGGCGGGGGGGGGGGGGGGGGGGGGGGGAAGGGGGGGGGGGGTTTGGTAACCGAATACGGAAGCCGCAATGTTAATATATGCTTATTTTTTGAGCTGCCAATGGCTCACACCACCAAAACTAGACAAAAAGGCTTCTAAAATGCATACCTTAGGAGCTATGAGCACTAGTCTATTGAAAATGTGCACGTCGCTCTTAAGGTAATCAATTTAGAGCCCATGCTGACTGGACAGTTTTTCTTGTTTTGATCCACACTACCTTTCTTGGAAGTTGCCCACCCTACAACCTTAATAACAACAGCAGAAGTATGTACATTTCAATGTCAAAGATATCAGAACGGTTTTCGCGTGTAACTTGTGAGTCGTCCTTTTCCGGTACAGGGACCCTTGCCACAAATTCATTTCTCCTTCTTCATCACCCTACTAAGTTTGTAACATCAGCGTGGAAGCATCCTGTGTATATACCGACGCCTGTAAGTTTGACCCTGTGTAGCGTCGTTAGACGATGTTTCTAGAGGTAGTTTCCTATGTAAAACATAATCTACTAATTCCACCCTACAACTTGTAGATGTGTATAACGTGAGTTATGGAACACCCCGTATATCGAAATATTTTTGATGAACTGCAGGTGAAGCTTCAGTGCTACGATATCAGTAAGCCGCTCTCAGATCAAGTGACGCATACATGTTGCTTATGAAACTTGTAGTTTTGTGTTACTAACTGCATCGATCGCACTCAGATTCACCAAGATACACCACATACAGACTATGTTGGACTAAAGCTTATCACAGGTGAATCATATTTATGGAAAGAGTAAAACTGACTTACATCCTAGTGTAGTCCATAATTCGTACTAACAGTATTTTATCCAAGTTTACAGCGTTATTTATCATTCAAGATGTAACTCGAAATCAGTACGCATGCTACACAATGTGATCAAAAGTATCCGGACACCTGGCTCAAAATGGCTTACAAGTTCGTGGCTCCCTTCATCGGTAATGCTGGAATTCAATATGGTGTTGGCACACCCTTAGCCCTGATGACACCGTACACTCTCGCAGGCATAAATTCAATCAGGTTCTGGAGGGTTTCTTGGGGAATGGCAGCCCATTCTTCACGGAGTCCTGCACTGAGGAGAGCTATGGATGTCGGTCGGTGAGGTCTGGCATGAAGTCGGCATTCCGAAACATCCCAAAGGTGTTGTATAGGATTCCTGTGAGGACTCTGAGCAGGCCAGTCCATTACAGGGATTTTATTGTCGTGTAACCATTCCGCCACAGGCCGAGCATTACGAACAGGTGCTCGATCGTGTTGAAAGATGCAGTCGCCATCCCCGAATTGCTGCTCAACAGTAGGAAGCAAGAAGGTGCTTAAAACATCAATGTAGGCCTGAGCTGTGATAGTGCCACGCAAAACAAGAAGGGGAGCAAGCCCCCTCGATGAAAACCACGACCACACCATAACCCCAACGCCTCTGAATTTTACTGTTGGCACTACGCTGGCAGATAACGTTCACCGGGTATTCGCCATACCTACACCCTGCCATCGGATCACCACCTTGTGTACCGTGATTCGTCACTCCACACAACGTTTTTCCACTGTTCAATCGTCCAATGTTTACGCTCCTTACACCAAGCGATGCGTCGTTTGGCATTTAACGGCATGATGTGTGACTTATGAGCAGCCGCTCGACCATGAAATG
The DNA here is from genome assembly GCF_023864345.2 of Schistocerca serialis cubense. Taxonomy (NCBI): domain Eukaryota; kingdom Metazoa; phylum Arthropoda; class Insecta; order Orthoptera; family Acrididae; genus Schistocerca; species Schistocerca serialis. The sequence continues at coordinate 231,069,096 of NC_064639.1, forward strand.
GAAATTTTCTCACCTCCCGCCTAACTGTCATAGTACTTGTAGTAGATCCTGATGCAGTTTGGAATTCCTGTGTGATGGTCTGGATAGATGTCTGCCTATTACACATTACGACCCACTTCAACTGTCGGCGGTCTGTATCAGTCAACAGACGAGGTCGGCCTCTACGCTTTTGTGCTGTACGTCTGCCTTCACGTTTCCACTTCACTATCATATCGGAAACCGTGGACCTAAGTATGTTTAGGAGTGTGGAAATCTCGCGTACAGACTTGTGACACAAGTGACACCCAATCACCTGACCACGTCCGAAGTCCGTGAGTTCGGTGGAGGGCCCCATTCTGCTCTCTCACGAAATCTAATGACTACTGAGGTCACTGATATGGATTATTTGGCAGTAGGTGGCAGCACAATGCACTTAATATGAAAAACATATATTTTTGGAGGTGTCGAGATACTTTCGGTCACATAATGTATCTAGTCCGTCCTAAAGCGCGGCACACAAAAACGACATCACCGGACCTCATATTTGTGATTCACTTGGTGAAAGAAAGGCAAAGTTCAAGTATTTTGGATGGCCCTTGGGCAGGGGACCATTTTGTACACCCAACATAAGAGTCGTCGTAAAGTTAATATCCTACAGCACAGGGTCACAGCTTAAATATTAAGAACGTTCTCCATCTTGAGCAGTGAAGCAAGTTTGGTAATGGTTGTTTGCATCATATGTGGTTGATGGTGCGCCTTAAGAGGCTTGTGGAGTAACCATTTAGTTCATGAACGGTTCCTCAGAACAACCGAAATACCTGGCTTTTGGGTACCAAAACCGAGCCGCAGATTCCAAGATAGCTATGCACAGGAAATGGCTAAAATTTTTATCATGTATTCCTTAGATCCCGATCTCGAATTACCTCGAATTTTTTTTTTTTTTGGTACCTTTATTCCTTTCCAGGGATCAAAGTTACACTACTTGTACATGTAAAATACTCACGAAAAATACGACGTGAGGTGAAATCTAAATAATAAATAAGCGTAACAAATTTTAACAATATAATGGCTATGCATCTTCCTATTTTCAAAAAGCTTTGTCCCTTTATCCCAGTCTACAAATGAGATTTCTTACAAATCCCTCGTGCGAGCCATCCAACAATACTCTTCAAATGTGTGAAACTCGTACCAGATAGGACCAGCATGGGATATTGAGCGTATAGGGATAAGGGAAGCTCGATTGGTCACAGGTGTCTTTGATTTCAGAAGAGTGTCACAGAGATGTTGAGGGAACAGAATTAGCAGAGTCCTGATGAAAGACGGAATCTATCCTGCGAATGTCTACTAACAATGTGTAAGAAACTAGCTCTAAATGAGCTCTCTTTGAATATACAAAACCCCTCCACGTAATATGGCTGACAGAGAGATAATGAGGACTAGATTATATTAACGACAACACGGAGATACGCATTTAAACAGTAATTCTTCCCGCACTCCGTTTGTAGACGGAAGAGAAAAAAACACTAATAAATGCTACATTGGGAAGTACTCTCCACCATGCACATCACAGTCGTTCGTAGAGTACATAGGTGGCTGTTGAAGTAAACGCAGTGGTGGTTGGTTATTCGCTGGAGGAGGGGCGAGGGGGGGCGGGGTGGGAGATGACATTGGAGATAGCGTTCGGAACGGCTGCTGATAGCGACATCAGAGAGCTAAACAGTACCGTGAAATAGTAACAGAGATAAGAAAAAGTATCATGGCAGTCTCAGAATGGCATTCAACCCATTTCCTGAGTCTCGATCAAGAAAATTTTATTAGTATCAGATCGGTATGGAGGTTAACAACAGAGGTGATGCGTTATGGAAAGTCATCGACGGATACGGTTAACCAAGATCTTGGAATCATACAGTCACGTGTCGATGTCTCATGCAAAAAAATTAACAGTCACAAGATTGCTTCAGACATTAGCTGAAAGCATGTGGGGTGCATGAAAGATAGCGGCAAGTTTTCAAGAAGCCGTTCTTCATTCTGTATACGAACAGCCCAGCGCTAACGAAGCCGGGGCAGTATAGGTCGGATTACGCAAAGCACGGAATTAATTGCTACCAGAGCTGGAGTTTATTGTAGAACCGGATGAACGTAATTTTACTGTTATACTACCACGTAGGAACTGTGGAAGTTAGGACAGAGCAGGCGCAACTGAACATGTGTTTTGCGTCTGCAGTGACGGGACAATACAGAAAGCTTAAGTGTTTCACAATCCACACGTACATATTAAGATCGTGAACTTTAGAGAAGATTGTACAGGTAAACAATGGGAGTAATCCTGCTAACATTAGCGGATGGGGTTCGACACCCAGCTACGACAGCAGATGAATTCCAGAATTAAAATCTGCCCGACTAGAGCAATTCGTAGTGACGCGACACATGTGGAATTCAGTTGTGCGTTGGCAAAACAGGTTGACAAGTTACTCGTCAGGACTTTTGGGGCCGCAGCCATATTATTAGCAAGTTGGTCCGCACCAATATACAATTCCTTAGTAGAGATAACGAATTACTGCGACCAGGGTAGGCTCACAGGAGCGTCGTGTCTGGAACTGCACATTAGCTGAGTGTCATACAGTCACTTCTGTACTGACCAGAGAAGTCCCTAGCGGTAATAGCAGAGAAGAATTTGATTTACTTCAACAACACCTTGAAGCCAGACATAGTCCTTTCCCTGCACCGACTCAAAGATAACCAAGAAGGGCGTATTTCGGTAGAACAGATGTTCCAGCGTGTTCGGCTCTACCAAGAAAAGCAAGGCAGTGGAGTCATACCCTTGAGTGTTACTATACTAGCTCTGATATAGGTCAGTACACCCTTCATCTCGAGTCATCCGTCCAGTCGCATCACTGGTAATACCAATCACACTGGTCTGAATGGATAATTGTGAGCAAAACAAACAAAACAGAAGTGTGAAGTAGGGAATTGTTGTGTACAAGTACGTGCCTATAATGAAGGATGTGTTGTCTAGTACTTAGGACGCAAGAATTGCAAACCAGTGACCCACGAGCATTTCTTGAGAAACATAAGTGATGGAAGGAGTGATGCCGGGTGGCACGTATACCGTAATGATGATGGTTGAAAATGTGTTAATAGTTTTTATAAGTATTGTTTAGTCGTGAAACGTACAAATAAATAGTATATCTTTCTACTATAGGGGAAGAACTTGGAGCCAGGGACCTAAAATTGCGGAATAGCATAGTTGTGCAGAATAAGCTCCCCTTGAGGTTAAAAATGCATAATAATTAAGAAACTAAGTGGTAATTATTATTTATTCTGCACAAATTTGTTGAGCTCCGTGGCAGACATGACCCAGGTGCGGATATTCCGAAGAGGGAAGCCAGTGTAGCGACACCCATAAATTTGGGGCACCCCCAGGAAACAATAGCACAGCCACAGTAGACGTAAGACAGCCACGAGCGCAAACGAAGTCATAATATCATTGCAATGTTCGCCGATCCGATGCTAGCTAAATTGGGGCCAGGCGCACCCCTGCTGTACTGAAGGAACAGCTAAACTACGTGACGGCCTCCGCAACACAGGTGCTACCCACCGCCACTTGCAGATGCGTGTTCTTGCACCAGAGACAGCACGTCGCTACGAGAGTTTCTGTCTCCTTCCGTACACGTCGATGGCTCCTCAGTCAAACTGTCGTAAGGCGTAGAGCGGTGGAACTGGTGTCAACAGTGGAGACGCTTCGGCGCAGCAGAGGGAAGACTGACATCAGCAATGGCCACCGCGGGCCATCCTAGCCACGAAGAGAGGCGCGTGGTTACCGAAGAGCGGAGCCTCATTGTTAATCTATAATTATTTCTCGAGCTTCCAACTGCTCAGCACCTCATTGCAAACACAGCTCCTACCCATACCTGCGCAGAAGAGGGCCTTGGCCGGCCGGCGTCGCCTTGCGGTTCTAGGCGCTTCAGTCTGAAACCGCGTGACCGCTACGGTCGCAGGTTCGAATCCTGCCTCGGGCATGGATGTGTGTGATGTCCTTAGGTTAATTAGATTTAAGTAGTTCTAAGTTCTAGGGGACTGATGACCTCAGAAGTTAAGTCTCGTAGTGCTCAGAGCCATTTGAACGAAGAGGGCCTTGCATCCACTACATCAGGATTCTGATTTTTTTAAGTAATAAGAGCAGAACAGTAGCTAGTAAGTAATGTAAAATATCAGGTTAAGGCACCTGGCGCATTCGCTTTTTTTATGTTCTCAAGTCAATTTGAACGAAGAGGGCCTTGCATCCACTACATCAGGATTATGATTTTTTTAAGTAATAAGAGCAGAACAGTAGCTAGTAAGTAATGTAAAATATCAGGTTAAGGCACCTGGCGCATTCGCTTTTTTTATGTTCTCAAGTACATACAGAGCCTCCACAAACACTGCTTTCGCCGTGGCTAAAGAGAACATCTACAAGATAATTTTTGCTCTGGTTATTTCTGCCGGACTTGACACTATGTTCTGTCCTCTGCTTACAGAATTCTCTGTAGAATGTTAACAAATGTTATTAGCGGGAGTTCTTCACGAGAACTGGTTATACTCTAGTAGACACTACGTCGTCAGACATTCCAGAATTGTCTTTGATACAGGGTGTTCACAGTCCATGTTACACACTTCTAGAGGTTGTAGAGGTGACTTAGTAGATCAAGTTTTACATAGAAACCCTTTCCGGGAACGTCATCCAACGACGCGTAAGAGCGTCGAAGTTGTAAGCACCGGCGTCATTTGAAGGTATGTATAGACAGAGTGATTCCTTGATGGTGTTACAAACTTTCTAGTATCGTAGAGAAGAATAAATGTATCAATTTCAGATAAGGGCTCATGTACTGGATACGAAAAACTCGGAAGTTATAAGAGAAAACCGTTCTGTTATCTCTGACAGTGCAGTACACGTGCTGGTAAAGTTTTTGGTAAGAATGAAGGGTAAGAAATTTTATGAGGATGGATAAAAAGAAGAAAAAAAGGGTTCGAAAATTCTTACCTGAGAAGCTACGAGCGCTTGTTCATTTTCACTACTGTGAAACACATCTCATCTTTTGAACAAGTGCCTGTAGCTCTTAAGGTATTCATTTTAAAGCCCATGTTTACTGGACATTTTTGTTTTGTTTTGATCCACATTACCACCTCTGAATGTTGGCTACCCTGCAACCTTACCAACAGCGGGCCTGTACATACATTCCACTGTCAGAGATATCAGAACGGTTTTCGCTTAAAACTTGCGACTCGTTCAGTTCCGGCACAGGGACCCTTACCTGAGGCTGATATATTTATCCTTCTCCACCTTCCTACTAAGTTCGCAACATCATCACTGAAGCATTCTTCATGTATGCATACATTTACAGGCGCCGACGCCTATTACTTCGACTCTGTAGAAATGTAGATCTGCATTCTGAGCTACACAGATACTCTGCAAGCCACTGTAAGGTGCGTGGTGGAGGGTACTCTGTACCACTACTTGTCATTTCCCCTCCTGTTCCACTCGCAAATAGAGCGAGCGAAATATGACTGTCTGGACGCCTCCGTATGAGCCCTAATTTCTTGAATCTTATCTTCGTGGTCCTTCTACGTAATGTACTTTGGTAGCAGCAGAATCGTTTGACAGTCAGCTTCAAATGGCGGTTCTCTAAATTTCCTTAATAGTGTTTCACGACAACGCCGCCTTCCCTCCGGAGCTCCCTTTTGAGTTCCCGAAGCATCTCCGTAACACGTTTTGTTCGAATCTACCGGTAACAAATCTAACAGCCCTCCTCTGAATTGGTTGTATGCTTCCGTCAATGTCAGGATCCAAAACACTCAAGAATATGTCGCACCAGCTTCCTATATGCGGTCTCCTTTACAGGTGAATCACTCGTTCCTAAAATCCTCCCAGTGAATCGAAGTCGACCACTTGCCTTTCCTACCGCTGTTTTCACATGCTCGTTCCACCTGAAATCGCTTTGTAAAGTTACGCCAAGATATTTAAAATACTCTACTGTGTAAAGGAGGTCACTAATAATACTGCATCCGAACATTACTGGTTTATTCTTCCTACTCATCCGCTTAACTTAAATTTTTCCACATTTAGGGCTAGCTGCCATTCATCAGACTAACTGGAACATCTTACCGTACACCACGGAATCATCAGTAAACAAATGCAGGCTGCTGCCCACCCTGTCCGTCAAATCATTTATGAATACAGAGAACTACAGCGGTCCTACCACACTTCTCTTGCGCACTTCTGACGATACTCTTGTCTCTCACGAACACTCGCCGTCGAGGACAACATACTGAGTTCTGCTATTTAAGAAGCCTTCGAGCCACTCACATTTCTGTCATCCTGTTCCATATGCTCGTACCTTCGTTAACAGCCTGCGATGGGGCACCGTGTCAAATGCTTTCCGGAAATGTACTTATATGGAATCTGCCTGTTGCCATTCATCCACAGTTCTCAATATATCATATGAGAAAAGGGCAAGCCGAGTTTCGAACTATCGATGTTTTCTAAAACCATGCTGATTCGTGGACATAAGCTGCTTAGCTTCAAGAAAGTTTATTATATTCGAACTGAGAATGTGTTCAGGGTTCTGCAGCAAACAGAAGTTTAGGATATTCGACAGTAATTTTGCGGGTCCTTTCTTTTAGCCTTCTTATATACTGGAGTCACGTACTCTTTTTTCCAGTCGTTTGGGTCATTGTGCTGGGCGAGAGCTTCAAGATAAATGCAGGCTAGGTAAGTGGCCAACGCCGTAGAGTTCTCTTTGTAAAATCGAACTGGTATACCATCCGGACCTGGTGATTTATTTATTTTCACATCTTTAAGTTGCTTCTCTTCGCCAGGTATCCTTTTTACTAGTCCTCCATACGTTAATCTGTCCGATGGTCAAATGACGGTTTGTGTGTACGATTCTCCTGCGTAAACGCTTTTTTGAACGTGAAATTTAAAAGTTCGGCTTTCGTTTTGCTGTCTTCAACTGCCACACCAGACTTGCCAACAAGGGACTGAATGAAAGCCATATACCCGCTTAGCGATTTTACATATTATTAGAATTTTCTCGGGTTGTCTGCCAGATCTTTTGCTACGGTGTGACGGTGGTAGTTTGCATGCTTCGCTCATAAATGTTTTCACAGACGCACGAATGTCAACTAACCTTCGCTTGTTGCCAATTGTGTGCCCTCTTTTGAACCAGAGTGCAACATTCCCTGCTTCCTCAGCAACTTACGAATTTCGTTATTAAACCATCCTTTATCCACTTACTAGGCACGTAACTCTCTAGACCACGATTTACAGTCTGCTTAAACTTTGCCCATAATTCTGCCCATAATTCTTCTAAATCCATCTTATTGGTACTAACTGGTGCCAGTTCACTGCCTAGCTTAAACGTTAAGAACTGATTATCTGCTGTACCTAGCAGAAACACCCTCCTGTCGTTCTTGATTGACTTATTAACTTTCGTAATCACAGTTGCTATAACAACATCATGATCGCTAATCCCAGTTTCTATACTGACATTGTTGATAAGGTCCCGCCTATTTGTAGCTATAAGGTCTAATATATTCCCATTGCGTGCGGGTTGCCGAACTAGCTAAAGACAGTTTTCAGAAAACGTGTTCAAAATTATTTCATATGACTGTCTGACTGCACACCCCCCCCCCCCCCCCCCCCCCCCCCCGCAATGAATTCATAGACATCGCAGTCTATACTCTCGGCAGGTTAAAATCACGGCCAACTAGTATTGCATGATCTAAGTATTTACGTGCTACTGACCGTCTGTTTTCTTTGAATGAGTCTAGAACTGCTACAGTAGAATCGGGTGGCCGGTAAAAACATCCAACAATTAATTCAGTTTCATGTACACCTGTTATGAGCGTCAGACGACGTCACTGTCACGCTCAACTTCGACCTCAATAGAGACGTCTCCCATGCTTATTATATATTACACAGGGCGGCATAAAAACAAACATCATTTTGAAGTTAAAATCACTTAATATCTTGCTAATTCGTATCGATTTAGTTATGTGCCTGTTACAGATTCATATATTCAGAATGAGATTTTCACTCTGCAGCGGAGTGTGCGCTGATATGAAACTTCCTAGCAGATTAAAACTGTGTGCCCGACCGAGACTCGAAATCGGGACCTTTGCCTTTCGCGGGCAAGTGCTCTACCATCTGAGCTATCGAAGCACGGCTCACGCCCGGCACTCACAGCTTTACTTCTGCCAGTATCTCGTCTCCTACCTTCCAAACTTTACAGAAGCTCTCCTGCGAACCTTGCAGAACTAGCACTCCTGAAAGAAAGGATATAGCGGAGACATGGCTTAGCCACAGCCTGGGGGATGTTTCCAGAATGAGATTTTCACTCTGCAGCGGAGTGTGCGTTGATATGAAACTTCCTGGCGGATTAAAACTGTGTGCCCGACCGAGACTCGAACTCGGGACCTTTGCCTTTGATTCATGTTTTGTTAGCATAGTCTTTAATTGTAAAGTTATATTGGCCAGTTGTAATTCATTTGCATAAGCGCAGTGCATATTTAATTTTTTTTTAATTTATTGAAGACAACTCTTAAGAAATGTTAATCATGGGCCGAGCAGTTCTAGGCGCTTTAGTCCGGAACCGCGCTGCTGCTACGGGCGCGGGTTCGAATCCTGCCTCGGGCATGGATGTGTGTGATTTCCTTAGGTTAGTTAGGTTTAAGTAGTTCTAAGTCTAGGGGACTGATGACCTCAGATGTTAAGTCCCATAGTGCTTAGAGCCATTTGAACCATTTGAAATTACTACTTTCCATATTTATGACACTGAAGTTGCGTTTATGGCCACAAGCAGCAATTATTTCTCTCCATTGTGGCGGAGAGTATAAGTTAGGTTGTCCCCTCTGATATGTCTCAATTTTAGCAAAGTCTCTATCAGAGGGAAAGTTTGTCCAGGAATAAGAAAATAATGCTCAACTTCTTCAAAACGCTTTGTGTGTGTCAGATAACTCCAAACTGCCATTACATTCCCATTCTTATTCTGATCCCCACAGTTGTCAGAAAGTACAATAACATTTTTGCAGAGATGGGTGTTGTTTTCAAATATTTGATGACACAGCTACCAGTCTCATCCCAACCTCTGCCTGCTGTAATTTCATCCCATTCAAGCAAATGTCCAATATTCTGGCCACAATCATGTATTCCAACATTGTACGTCCGCAGTTTTCTGGAGTAGAAGGGAACAGAGGAACTGAGCTTGGGAGTGGACAATATTTGCTGCAAATCTGTGGGGATGACATGTACATTAGGATTCTGCTTGGGCAACTCTGAAGTTTGGACTTTAAAGATTCAGCATAATTCAAGTGCATTTAGTTTTTTATGTGTGTAGCTGACTTTTCTTCTTCTATCCCATTTTCTATCTTTGTCTGGAAGGACTCACGTGTTTTACATGTATCTGCTGCTGGTAATTTAAAGCCTATATTATATTCTTCACAGAATATTTTTCTGTACTTACTTTGTGATACTGAGTGTCTGTTTGTATCCTTCCAGTGCCGACAGAAATTTTCATACAGCTGTGTGATATTCGTATCACTAAGTAGACTCTTTCAGGGTTTTCTGACTTACTGTAATGAGAGCAGTACCTGGGAATGGATTTAATGTGACCATGGACACCGTTCACTGCATCACTAGTGTAAGCACCAGGCCTTTTGACACGTTTACCTCGTTTATCAGAAGGAGGTGTCCCATATTTAATTTGTATTCTCGATGTTATATCGTTGTACTGTCTCCGTGATTTTTTAGGCCATGAATACTCATAAATGATTTTTTACGAACTCTCTCTGACTTCCCGTTAATTTTCATTCTGAAAATGAAAGGATTGTTTTTTAACAATTTTCTGGAGAATAAGGAGGCCTGACAATTCTGTGTAATGACGACAAGCCAACAGACGTACTGGTCAAAGGGAAAATAACATTTTTTGAAAAATGTAAGGGGTGTGGAACACAGGTGTTCATACAGTGCGAACAAACCACAGGAATTAATGTGGTCAGTGAAGACATGGTGCCAATTTTAAATATGGAGATTGATGACTGAATTATAAATAAGAAATCAAAGAAACACTTCTAAATTACAGTTGGACTTGCCGTTGGAACATGTAATACGACATTTGGATGATTTGAAAGCAGCAGGTCATAAAATAACATAAATAGAAGAGACAACAGCTTTCCTAGAGCAGCGTAGTTTCTTGGAAATACCTTAGTGTCACTATTCGTACTGGTCTTACCTATGTTTTGTCATACTTACAGTTGGGTTTATATGTTGTTTGTACAGGTACTGCAAATGTTTTAGAGATTGCTTTAGGTACTTATGGAAAGACACAGGCGATGATTGTTGTGGGAGATTGTGTATGAGGACGACCATTGTAAACACTTGGGAAGTGTTGTAAATGACACATATTCCTACTAGACGGTCTCTACGGTCAAGCAGGGGAAATAGCGAAAAGCGTGATGAAGTCTCCGTTACTTCTGAACGCAATGAGGAAACAGCTGCATCACTTCTGCCTCCACCATAAAGATGATGCAGGGCACTGCAAAACATCCTTAGTACGAAAGAAATTACTGTTGTGAAGCACATAAGTGAAATGCAAAGAAGAATTTTGCAAGATTGTGTATTCTCTTTCTGATTCCCTTATTGTAATGTTGATATGTAATACGATGTATTGAAGTATTCATGTACAGATGATATGGAGACAGATAAACAAATAAATATGGACGTGTGTATGTAACGTAAAAAAAGCAGGAGAGAAAAATACTTGAATTTGTTGTGTATTTGTATGAATAATGAAACAATGGAAAAGTTATTTATCCAATGATTTTAATTTGTGTTATATGTAATGTATGTCTTCATGAAAAATAGACCAATGTTTTACAATGATGCTTCTATACGCATGTGTCTATGGATATGTATGTGCAATGACAAATGAATCAGTTTTTTACATTGATGTTTACATGCCTGCAAAAGTTAAGTATGAACCGAACAAAGTGCAAAATGTTTGAGAATGTCAATAATTTCATTCCTAGAGCTAAGATGTTTAAACTACAAAACAAGCTAGATTACAGATTTGTTGCCAAATAAGTGTCAACAAATTTTTCCCATGGTGGGACATGTCATATATTGACAACTTCATCACTTGTACACTCCTGGAAATTGAAATAAGAACACCGTGAATTCATTGTCCCAGGAAGGGGAAACTTTATTGACACATTCCTGGGGTCAGATACATCACATGATCACACTGACAGAACCACAGGCACGTAGACACAGGCAACAGAGCATGCACAATGTCGGCACTAGTACAGTGTATATCCACCTTTCGCAGCAAAGCAGGCTGCTATTCTCCCATGGAGACGATCGTAGAGATGCTGGATGTAGTCCTGTGGAACGGCTTGCCATGCCATTTCCACCTGGTGCCTCAGTTGGACCAGCGTTCGTGCTGGACGTGCAGACCGCGTGAGACGACGCTTCATCCAGTCCCAAACATGCTCAATGGGGGACAGATCCGGAGATCTTGCTGGCCAGGGTAGTTGACTTACACCTTCTAGAGCACGTTGGGTGGCACGGGATACATGCGGACGTGCATTGTCCTGTTGGAACAGCAAGTTCCCTTGCCGGTCTAGGAATGGTAGAACGATGGGTTCGATGACGGTTTGGATGTACCGTGCACTATTCAGTGTCCCCTCGACGATCACCAGTGGTGTACGGCCAGTGTAGGAGATCGCTCCCCACACCATGATGCCGGGTGTTGGCCCTGTGTGCCTCGGTCGTATGCAGTCCTGATTGTGGCGCTCACCTGCACGGCGCCAAACACGCATACGACCATCATTGGCACCAAGGCAGAAGCGACTCTCATCGCTGAAGACGACACGTCTCCATTCGTCCCTCCATTCACGCCTGTCGCGACACCACTGGAGGCGGGCTGCACGATGTTGGGGCGTGAGCGGAAGACGGCCTAACGGTGTGCGGGACCGTAGCCCAGCTTCATGGAGACGGTTGCGAATGGTCCTCGCCGATACCCCAGGAGCAACAGTGTCCCTAATTTGCTGGGAAGTGGCGGTGCGGTCCCCTACGGCACTGCGTAGGATCCTACGGTCTTGGCGTGCATCCGTGCGTCGCTGCGGTCCGGTCCCAGGTCGACGAGCACGTGCACCTTCCGCCGACCACTGGCGACAACATCGATGTACTGTGGAGACCTCACGCCCCACGTGTTGAGCAATTCGGCGGTACGTCCACCCGGCCTCCCGCATGCCCACTATACGCCCTCGCTCAAAGTCCGTCAACTGCACATACGGTTCACGTCCACGCTGTCGCGGCATGCTACCAGTGTTAAAGACTGCGATGGAGCTCCGTATGCCACGGCAAACTGGCTGATACTGACGGCGGCGGTGCACAAATGCTGCGCAGCTAGCGCCATTCGACGGCCAACACCGTGGTTCCTGATGTGTCCGCTGTGCCGTGCGTGTGATCATTGCTTGTACAGCCCTCTCGCAGTGTTCGGAGCAAGTATGGTGGGTCTGACACACCGGTGTCAATGTGTTCTTTTTTCCATTTCCAGTAGTGTATGTTGTTACGCTTAAGACTGTTGGCAGGTATCAATGCCTCTCCAAAATAGGAAATCAGAGACGCAATGCAGAGAGCAGGTAAAAGTGGTGGCGTTTAGGTTACCGAAGCTATACAGCAGCACCAGACACCTTCATATTGCAGACGTTCTGGGCAGCTGTCTCAGGGGAGAGGTTTCACTTCAAATAACTAACTGGTCACTCCATCCACCGTCCAGACGCTGTTGTAAGGCCTCACGGAGAAGAGGGCACGAAAAGCCACCTCTTAGCTGAGGCAAGAAGCTTGATACCTACTCCTGCGAAATGCAACGTTAGTGGGTCGACACAAGGTTAGAATGCTACTATATCAGCCCTCCACCAACGAAAGGACGGAGGGTGGGGCCAAGTGACGTAAAACACTATTGTTGTTGGTCACAATAGGATTGCCAGTGAAGTTTAGCTTTCATCTGAACGTTGTTGATACGACACTGGGAGTTCGTTGATACAATATACCGTAGCATCGCTACCTATCGAGTAGGAGTGGGGAAGGAATCTAAATGTGGTTGGCAGAAGTTTTTTAAGTGACAGTAGATTGGCAGGTCGACTATAAGAAGGGAGAAATGGTGCACGGCCACGTTTCTTTAAAAACCTTTTTTTCGCATTCAGAATAAAGTTCTCAGTCATATCGCTGTGGCCTGTAATTTAAAACTATTCAGTTAGCTTGGACATTTAAATTTGTTTAGAAATATTACCCGTTACTTAATTTGTGCTTTGGAGGACAGTAGTCTCACTACGAGTCAGTTGGATCAGTCTATAGACACAAATGTTCAGGTTTTGAATAGGTCAGTCCCCGACTTGTTTTCTATGTTGCCAATTCCCATTACTCATTTGCTTCAGGGTATTTCAGAACCATTCATCGATCAAGTGACCCAGGTTGAGAAGATGTTGTGATTTATTGTTTGCAACTCCATGTCGACGCCTTTAAATTTCACATTCTGTTACACTTCGTGTATGACAACTCTTGACTCGGGAGTTGTTGAGCAGGTTGTTTTCCAAAGTACTTATGAGCCAAGGCGCCATGGGTGACTTGAGGGGTCGCATAATACAACTGAAATTAATGTCCTGCATTCGGAATAAACTGGAGCATGAACATTTTTGGCAGGTACAACCACTTACCGAGATCTTGGTCGAGAATATCGAGCGTGTCCGTACAGCTGTCTCCAATTTACAGATTGAAATCACGGAATATGATAGTGTTTTACATATTTTGCAGGGAATGAGGCCAGAAGACCGCTCGCGCTTCACATTCGCGTGAAAGTCTACCACCTTTCTTGAGTTGATTGAATTGAATTCCTCTGTGGAGAATTTTAGGTACACCGGCGAGCAGCGTGACCGGTGCAAAGGCTAGAATTCGAATATATGAATTCTCCGCCCTGCGAACTTTCCACCCCACTAGAAATCTGCGAACTCTGCGCCTCGTACCTGCATCTATTGTGTCCCGTCCTATCTGCAGCCGGACCGTCCTAATCACCTTGCTCCACCTGTTCCCTGGACTCGGCCGAACTCCGCCCGCACAGTCCCGTCTGCCTGTTTGTATTGTTCTAGTTTTCGTAGAATTCACATCGTGCCACTTGGATATTACCAACTCAGTAGTTGTGATATGGAAGTTTCAACAACAATTCGTGTTAAGCCTAGTTTCCACAATGAAGGTTATTCTTACATAGTGAAGAAAACGAAGGAAGATGGGACTGTGATTTGGCGCTGTTCAAAACAGAAAGAGAAGCATTGCCGAGGAAACCAAAGATTCTACAGTGCTCTTTTCGCACGAGCATCGATGTGGAGCTCCGGATGACACTAGGTTGGAAGTACAGAGGACTCTGAACCAGACAAAGAAGAGGGCATGAGAGGAAAATACGTCTATTTCCAAAATCTATTCAGAGGAGCTTGTTAGACTGCATAATAGAGGGTACGACTTTGTGACAGAAATGCCAGAGCAGCAAACAACGAAGAGGACGTTATATAAGCAGTGGGCAAAGTCGGAGGGAAGTGAGAGGGATCCCGAGACAAGAGAAGAGATTGAACTTAAAGCAGAGCTATTAACTATGAATGATGGTAGCAGTTTCGTGTTCAGCGACGATAAATCAGGAGACAGCATAATAGTTTTTTGTGGAAGAGCAGGGAGAGAGGCTCTAAGAAGTAAACGACAATTTTTTAAGGATGGTACGTTTAAGTGTTGCAGCAAACAGTTTTCACAGCCATATACAATTCATGGAGATTCAGGAAGTAATAAAAATGAGATTAATATCTACTCAGTTGCATTTGCATTAATACCAAATAAAAGGAAAGAGACCTACATCCGACTTTTCAGAAATGTGCTGGAAAATATTCCAGAATGGAACGTGCAAGTGTGACTGTAGAATTTGAGTCAACAACGATTTCTGCAATCATACATATGTTACCAACTTCCTCATTGCATGGAAGCTATTTCCACATGAGAAAGTCTCTCTGGAGGAAACTACAGGGTCTTGGACTCACTCGCGAATATAAAGGACATTGAAGAAGTGAGACAACAAATTCGTATTTGTGCCGCTCTGGCGTTTCTACGGCCAGAAGATGTATGTGATGGCTGGCTGGAGATACATTCACGGGCACCGGATGTTCCTAGGCTTTCTGACTTTTTCGACTATTTCGTAGAGAGATGGTTGGAAAATGAAGAAAACCCTATCAGCCTTTAGAGCTGCTACAAACGGCTCCATCGGACAACTAACTCCGTAGAAGGCAGACATAACGAAATTAGTAATATGCTTTCCAAACCAAATCCTGAAATTAGTGGTGTAATTACTTGCATGAAAACAGAAGCAGAAAATTCAGCGTACGCGTTAATGAGAACAGAGCTGAGTATGGAAGGTAAAAGAAAGAAAGCAGTGTACATCAAACGGGATGAAAGGTTGGAGAAAATATTGAAAACGTACGAGGAGGACGGCGAGATAAGGGCTTGCTTGAAGGCTATCTCCTACTTCAAAACCTAGTCTAAGTAATGTCTCAGAATATGTATATAAATAAAAAATTTATGAAATGTAAATATCAGTCTTAAAAAATACAGAAAAACAACAGAAAACAAAAAACAAAATAAAAAAAAATAAAAAAAATTGACGAAGCTTACAAGCTGATTTTAAACACTCCTAAATGACAATAAAATTACTTCTGCCATTTAGCCAGTCCAAAGCCTGGATAAAGTGCGACGGGAATCATTATTTTTAAAAGTGTGGGTATGTGATTTCCAACGCATCCAAACCGAAAGCGCCACTAGTCCCATGCCTCAGTAGTGTTCACAAATTAATAGCTAGAATTAAGCTAAACTGCACATGTGTGAACATAATGCCACTTAATATTTCCGTGTATTTAATAAGTGCACTTTTATGAAAATATATCTATTGACAATGAATGCTGTCTGGTGCTGTAAAAGAACCGAATCTTCTTTATGTACTGAAATATTCTGAAGTCTCTGTGAAGTCTTATTTTGTTCTATCTACTATCTATTTGTTGTTCATCGTACCAAGCGAGGTTAGTGCATTCGCTAACCGGGGTTCAGTCATCTGACCGTCCATCTACAGTTTTCCTTGTTTAAGCAAATGCTGTGAAGTTTCCTTAAAGAGTTCATGGTAGCTTCCTACCCCCCCCCCCCCCTCCCCGCCCCCACCTCTCCCCTAACCAACGATCCGAGAGAAATCTAAATCTCTAATGACCACAACTGTGAACGTGACATGAAACACCAAACGCAAAATTGGTTTTCAGTAGTTGTAATTATGAATGGTCATATACTGAGCTAAAATTAAGCATATCTTTGGAATGTAAACTGCTTTTTGTGAGTTCCCATTCACTTTAGAAAGACGCGCACTAATGATGAAAAGAAGAGACTCCTGAGTTATTTAAATATTAAGTTACTGAATGACTTGGCGATATTTGCCGTGAGCAATTTCGAGCTCACACACAACTGTATTAATTTCCTTTTTTGTTACCTACACCTTGAATATTTTGTTCTGCTTCAGACTGACGTTTACGCATTGGTTCAGCTACGTATTTTGGAACCCAACGCGGACTTCTGTCATCCTCACCAATTACCATCCTTGCAAAATCATTTATTTATTTACTAATTCCGATGGGACCTTTCTTCCGTTTGAGGTGCTGAGGTTCTGTCTCGGTAAGGTATTTCTGTTCACAGTTAGACTTGTTCCTAAGGTTTAAAAATTCAACCACGCTTGAAAACTTTAAACAGATTTATATGCGTTGTTCAAACTCGTGTCTGTGGTAAAGAGACTAGAACAAGAATGGTGCAAACTGTGATTTTTAGTTGAATTTGGCATCCAAATTCTAAAAACATTGTCACGCTGTGGCTGATATGGGAGTCAGACGTTAACTGTTAGCAAATGCCTTTTCTTAGCTCATTGTCTGTTACACAAAAATGAATGAGTAATGTTTGTTTTTACATTTTTTGTAAATGTTTTGATGATTCAACTGTCAGATTTTCAAGACAGCCAAAGTTCACTGACAGATGTCATAAAAGGAAATATTACTACTGCTTTCATTGGATTCTTCTTCATTTGATCTTTCTTCAACTAATACAGTGTCTTCTTTTGCATGACAGTTACGTGCAAGATATTCTACGTTTTCTATAAGTCCTTAAGTTTTATCAAGAAATACATCCTTAATAGGTTCTTAATTTTTGTTCGTCTCGTCAATTTTTTGATCATCTAAAGTACACTCTTGAACTATAATATTTTTGCGCCTTCTTTCATGTCCTTTGTGTAGAGTCCTTCTCTGACGTAAGTTCAATAAATTTCAGCATTGAACAAGCCATCAAATGGCCCTTCAAAAACTGGAACCTACATCGTTCAAGCGGGTACCCTTTGGCTCTACTGGGGCTGCAGTGCTGTCTTGGGTGTTTGATTATGTTCTGTGCAACTCCGTCTATAACTACTTTGATGAAGTTCTTGTATACAGCCGTTCATTTGACAAACATTTATGTCATCTCAAGGAAGTGTTGTTACAGATTCGGGCAGTGGGATTAACCGTTAGCTTGTCTATGGTTACACTGACTACGCAACCTTGGGGTCCTCTCCCAAGGAGTAAAAAGCGAATAGCTAGGATATAGAGGAGGCTAATTATTTTAGGGTTTCTAATTTTGCCCAGCCCCTCCCCACCACCCCACCCCCCGCGAACCAAACTCCCTCCTCCCCCCCCCCCCCCCCCCGATTAACAGTTTGCATAACAAGGTAGAGGCCTTTGTTTGAGAGGGAGCTAGCAGGCTGCTTTTTGGGCTACCAAAGCCACCTTGAGTAATCTCTCAGTCTTGGCCATCCCATCATTGTCCAGACTCACGCGTCTAATACTGGCGTCGCGGCCGACCTCTTGCAGGAATGTTCCGGGGAAAGGCGTCAAATCGCTTACGCCCTTAGCAGTTTAACTGCTGATGGATTAAAGTATTGCGTTTACGAGTGTTAGGACTTGACCGTCTTCTCTTCCCTTGAGAAATTTCAATTCTACCTCGTGCAAATGGAGTGCCATTTGAAGACGGACAACCAAGCCCTAAGCGCGACCTAGACATACCGGTATGATCGCCAGATGAGCGGTACGGATATTTGCACTCCGTTTCTGATTTCGGCACAGTGAGGGGTCTGAAAGTAATGTGGCCGACGCACTTACCCGCATGTTCGAGAAAGGTACCGAAGGAGTAGTCACTCGTCGTCCATTAATCGTATTTGTGGTGTCTTGGCCGTGGTAATAGAGCTTTTTACCGACCTGAAGTCTAAACAGGAGCAGGACATACTGTTGGGATCCATTAAATGACGTCTGTTGGCCAGGGAACGAGTACCCGGTTATCTATTTATTAAGGGCATATTATGTCGAGAGGTCGAGAAATCCGCTGATGTTAGGATTTGTTATCTTGTGAGCTTGTTCCTTCCTGTTTTATTCTATTTTCCTTTCACTATTCCTTGCTTGGGGGTATTTCTGGCTTAAGAAATTTGGTTTGACTTGTTCCTAGTAGGGAGATGACTGCGGCGGATACTATCCACCGCATCACCAAGACGTATTCCATATTCGGGCCGCCTTAAGTCCTGGTGAGTGACAACGCCCTGGCCTTCGTGTCGAAGGAGGTTAAGCGTGGTTCTTCTGGTAATGATATGAAACATGTCACTACTGTTCCTATTATCCTCATACTCTTTGGCCAAAAGAGTGAACAGAAACCTCAAGAAACTTCTTAGCAGATTAAAACTGTGTGCCCGACCGAGACTCGAACTCGGGACCTTTGCCTTTCGCGGGCAAGCGCTCTACCAACTGAGCTACCGAAGCACGACTCACGGCCGGTACTCACAGC
Organism: Schistocerca serialis cubense; assembly: GCF_023864345.2. Classification (NCBI taxonomy): domain Eukaryota; kingdom Metazoa; phylum Arthropoda; class Insecta; order Orthoptera; family Acrididae; genus Schistocerca; species Schistocerca serialis. Next base: position 231,088,030 of record NC_064639.1, read on the forward strand.
TTTACTTCTGCCAGTACCTCGTCTCCTACCTTCCAAACTTTACAGAAGCTCTCCTGCGAACCTTGCAGAACTAGCACTCCTGAAAGAAAGGATAATGCGGAGACATGGCTTAGCCACAGCCTGGGGGATGTTTCCAGAATGAGATTTTCCCTCTGCAGCGGAGTGTGCGCTGATATGAAACTTCCTAGCAGATTAAAACTGTGTGCCCGACCGAGACTCGAACTCGGGACCTTTGCCTTTCGCGGGCAAGCGCTCTACCAACTGAGCTACCGAAGCACGACTCACGGCCGGTACTCACAGCTTTACTTCTGCCAGTACCTCGTCTCCTACCTTCCAAACTTTACAGAAGCTCTCCTGCGGTCCTTGCAGAACTAGCACTCCTGAAAGAAAGGCAAGCTTCTGTAAAGTTTGGAAGGTAGGAGACGAGGTACTGGCAGAAGTAAAGCTGTGAGTACCGGCCGTGAGTCGTGCTTCGGTAGCTCAGTTGGTAGAGCGCTTGCCCGCGAAAGGCAAAGGTCCCGAGTTCGAGTCTCGGTCGGGCACACAGTTTTAATCTGCTAGGAAGTTTCATATCAGCGCACACTCCGCTGCAGAGTGAAAATCTCATTCTAGAAACCTCAAGGTTGCTCTGTTCATGTAATATCCGAAGTCTCAAATCAATTGGAAGGCTCGCTCCATTGGCTTGATTTCCCTTTTTATTCCGCTCAACACGAACTGGCGAAGTCCACCTCAGCCTCCTTATCGTTCGCCTATCCCAATTCGCCTCTGGCCAACTTGTGGAGCATAAGTGCTCGTTTGCCTCAGGATATAACTGCCGACCTCATTTAACGGAATTGGAATATGGATAGGAGCAGTACGGAATTTGCACACTACTGACAAATGAGGCATACCAACCAGGAGAGGAAGACATTTCATGCTAAAGCTGGGCACAAAGTTTTGGTCGTAACTTAAGTGCCGGTGGAAGAAGGAATGTGGGTATTTCTAGGAAGCTCCCTCCGCACTTTGAGTCCGCAATTTTCCCACCAGTAAAACATTTAAGGGCATCAACAACTAGGTAAAGGAATGGAGTTACAGCTCCGTATGTCCTTCACCCCCCACCATGTTATTGGAAACGAAATGAAGGGTGGCTGTCTGATTTTTGTGAGGGAGGTTGAGCGATGTTGGATTGTATCGATTGTGGTCTGTAGATCGAATCAATGGTTCATTTTCCGTCTGTCCACCGGGCGTCTTTCGGTTTGATGTGTTTACGAGATGGGCGAGTGTGAAACAGACAGTCACTTGGAACGAGGACGAAGGAAGCTGTTTGAAGGAAACGGGTGTTGTCATGCGCCGGTGGTCAGTGTCTTGGTCGATTCACTCTGAGGGAACCGCTGCAACAGTAAAGACTTTGATTATGATTAGCCGATTTCGCTAACGTGAAGGACATCTCTTTCCTGTTGTCGATTCGTGCTGTGTGATCTAGTTGGCGGCGTCAAGAGGCTGTGTTGTTACTTCCCTGCAATGATTCTTCCCTGAGTTGTGAATTTGTCCTTACCGGGAAGTTTGGATTCGCGTTTGTGTGGTCTGTAACTAATATAGCGACTGTTAGAGCCTGCCCAACACGGTGTTCGCTGAGCGGCCAGTGTTGCTTTCCTGAAAGGTAACTTAATTATGATCCCCACTTCTGACGATCGTGGTAAAAGGATTTTTGCTGTTTGGTTTTAATAGTGTTTTTCCTTGCCAAATGATGCCTAACACTATTACCGTCCCGATCTGTGAAAGACGTGGGAATGTGACGACTGTTGCGGTTGCTAATGGTGTTGTCGTGAACATTTGTGACTAATGTGCCGTTTTAATTATGTGTTAGGTTTTGTTCCGTCCAGATCTATTGGAAAACCGTGTGTGTTGCCGGAGAGCTGTGAAATTTTCCGTATTAGCTCCCTTGGATGTTGTAACGTTAGATTCCTTACCTGATTCTTGCAACCTGATTGGGTCTGCAGGCCTTTTTGTACTGGTATCTGACCATTATATTGTTAGCGGAACCCGGATACCACCCAGATTGAAAAATTAAAAACTGCTTTTTTAAAATCTACTTGAACTGTGATTGTATCTTAGTTACAGTAATATATTTTTTCTTGGTTTTCTTCAGTGTTTAAATTTTACTATTCTTGAAATTTATATTTTAGGCCGTTAATCGCTTTTTATCGGCTGGTGTTGTATGTTATTCTAGATTTCTTGTTCAGACAGCTATTTACTGCTAGTGTGTTATTGTACTAACTGAACTGTTGGTGTTTCTAAGCCTCATTTCACGTATGACTCTTCTTTTACAATCGTCCTGCTGTTCCCTGATGGGTCAGCGAGTGCTTCTCCAGTCTATGCGTGCGTTTGGTCCAGCTTGACAAGGGTCAGTGCACGATGTTTCTGGCAACTATGTCATAGAGTAGGTCCCGATTCGTACTGCGTGCTCTCCGCTTTGGTGATGTAAGAGACAGGCAGACTATTCAAGAAAACGACCGATTCTACTATTACCACTACTGCAGCTACTACTACTACTACTACTACTACATGGATACTTTGCAAATCACATTTAAGTGCCTGGCAGAGGGTTCATCGAACCACCTTCAGAATTCTCTATTATTTCAATCTCTTATAGCGTGCGGAAAGAACGAACACCTATATCTTTCCGTACGAGCTCTGATTTCCCTTATTTTATCATGGTGGTCATTTCTCCCGATGTAGGTTGGTGTCAACAAAATATTTTCGCATTCGGAGGAGAAAGTTGGTGACTGGAATTTCGTGATAAGATTTCGTCGCAACGAAAAACGCATTTCTATTAATGATGTCCTGACCAAATCCTGTATCATTTCTGTGACACTCTCTTCCGTATTTCGCGATAATACAAAACGTGCTGCCCTTCTTTGAATTTTTTCGATGTACTCCGTCAGTCCTATCTGGTAGGGATCCCACACCCCGCAGCAGTATTCTAAAAGAGGACGGACAAGCGTAGTGTAGGCAGTCTCCTTAGTAGATCTGTTATATTTCCTAAGTTTCCTGCAAACAAAAGGCAGTCTTTGGTTAGCCTTCCCCACAAAATTTTCTATGTGATCCTTCCAGTTTATGTTGTTCGTAACTGTAATACCTAGGTATGTAATTGAATTTACGGCTTTTAGATTAGACTGATTCATCGCGTAACCGAAGTTTAGCGAGTTCCTTTTAGCACTCATGTGGATGACTTCAAATATTTCGTTATTTAGGAAAAACCGCCAATTTTCACACCATTCTGATATCTTTTCTAAATCGTTTTGCAATTTATTTTGATCTTCTGATGACTTTGTTAGTCGATAAACGACAGCGTCATCTGCAAACAACCTAAGAAGGCTGCTCAGATTGTCTCCCAAATCGTTTATATAGATAAGGAACAGCAAAGGGCCTATGACACTACCTTGGGGAACGCCATAAATCACTTCTGCTTTACTCGATGATTTCCCGTCAATTACTACGAACTGTGACCTCTCTGACAGAAAATCACAAGTCCAGTAACATAACTGAGACGATATTCCATAAGCACGCAATTTCACTACAAGCCGCTTGTGTGGTACAGTGTCAAAAGCGTTCCGTAAATCCAGAAATACGGAATCGATCTGAAATCCCTTGTCAATAGCACTCATCACTTCATGTGAATAAAGAACTAGTCGTGTTTCAGAGGAGCGATGTTTTCTAAAGCCATGTTGACTGTGTGTCAATAGACAGTTTCTTCGAGGTAGTTCATAATGTTTGAACACAATTTATGTTCCAAAATATTGCTGCATATCGACGTTAATGATATGGGCCTGTAATTTAGTGGATTACTCCTACTACCTTTCTTGAATATTGATGTGACCTGTCAACTTTCCAGTCTTTGGGCATGGATCTTTTGTGGAGCGAACGGTTGTATATGATTGTTAAGAATGGAGCTGATGCGTCAGCATACTCCGAAAGGAACCTAATTGGTATACAGTCTGGACCAAAAAAAGACTTTCTTTTATTAAGTGATTTAAGTTGCTTCACTACTCCTAGGATATTTACTTCTCCGTTACTCATGTTGGCAGCTGTTCTCGATTCGAATTCTGGAATATTTACTTCGTCTGGTTGTGTGAAGGCATTTCGGAAGGCTGTGTGTAGTAACTCTGCTTTGGCAGCACTGTCTTCGATAGTATCTCCATTGTTATCGTGCAGAGAAGGCACTGATTGCTTCTTGCCGCTAACATACTTCACATACGACCAGAATCTCTTTGGATATTCTGCCAGGTTTCGAGACAAAGTTTCGTTGTGGAAACTGTTATAGGCATCTCGCATTGAAGTCCGCGCTAAATTTCGAACTTCTGTAAAAGATCGCCAATCTTGGGGATTTTGCGTCTGTTCAAATACTCCGAAAGGGAAAGGACTGGCTGCAGTACTCCAAATTACTAACCGAATGCCTCAGATCTTTAAGAAGTATTACGCTCCAAGCGAAAATCTTACGGCTGATGAACAGTTAGTCGCTTTCAAGGGATGTTGCGGTTTCGTGATGTACATGTCAAACGAACCAGCAAAGTTCTATATAAAGATCATTGTGGTGGAGGACGTCAAGTATCCATATGCCTATAATTTTGAGATTTACCTAGGCATGCAACCAGAGGGAGCATTTAGGGAATCAAATAGAGAGCCTGATATTATCCATCGAATTGTGAGTCCATATTATACCCGTGGTCTAGGGGTAGCGTCTTCGATTCATAATCAAAACGTTTTCGGTCCGGGGTTCGATCCCCGCCACCGCCTAAATTTTGATAAATAATCAGCATTGGCGGCCGAAGACTTCCGACATAAGAAGTCATCCTCGTTATGCCAACGGCCTTGTCAAAGAGGGCGGAGGAGCGGATAGAGGTTCAGGGCACTCTCTTGTCCTAGGGGTGGGAAATTGCCTCTAAAGGCGGAAGAATCAGCAATGATCAACGACATGAGGATGCAGAAGGCAATGGAAACCACTGCATTAAAGACACGTAACGTGTATCCACAGGACATGTGGCCTGTAATTGAAGAAGTGTCATGATGATCTCTCCATTGGCAAAAGATTCCGGAATAGTCCCCCATTCGGATCTGTGGGAGGGGACTGCCAAGTGGGAAGTTACCATGATTGAATAATCAACGAAAGGATAACGTTCTACGAGTCGGGGCGCGGAATGTCAGAAGCTTGAACGCGGTAGGGAAACTAGAAAATCTGAAAAGGGAAAGGCAAAGGCTCAATCTAGATATAATAGGGGTCAGTGAAGTGAAGTGGAAGGAAGACAAGGATTTCTGGTCAGATGAGTATCGGGTAATATCAATAGCAGTAGAAAATGGTATAACAGGGGTAGGATTCGTTATGAATAGGAAGGAAGGGTAGAGGGTGTGTTACTGTGAAGAGTTCAGTGACCAGGTTATTCTAATCAGAATCGACAGCAGACAACACCGACAACGATAGTTCAGGTATACATGCCGACGTCGCAAGCTGAGGAGGAAAAGATAGAGAAAGTGTATGAGGATATTGAAAGGGTAATGCAGTATGTAAAGGGGGACGAAAATCTAATAGTCATGGGCGACTGGAATGCAGTTGTAGGGGAAGGAGTAGAAGGAAAGGTTACAGGAGAATATGGGATTGGGACAAGGAATGAAAGAGGAGAAAGACTAATTGAGTTCTGTAACAAGTTCCAGCTAGTAATAGCGAATACCCTGTTCAAGAATCACAAGAGGAGGAGGTATACTGGGAAAAGGCCGGGAGATACGGGAAGATTTCAATTAGATTACATCATGGTCAGACAGAGATTCCTAAATCAGATACTGGATTGTAAGGCGTACCCAGGAGCAGATATAGACTCAGATCACAATATAGTAGTGATGAAGAGTAGGCTGAAGTTCAAGACATTAGTCAGGAAGAATCAATACGCAAAGAAATGGGATACGGAAGTACTAAGGAATGACGAGATACGTTTAAAGTTCTCTAACGCTATAGATACAGCAATAAGGAATAGCGCAGTAGGCAGTACAGTTGAAGAGGAATGGACATCTCTAAAAAGGGCCATCACAGAAGTTAGGAAGGAAAACATAGGTACAAAGAAGGTAGCTGCGAAGAAACCATAGGTAACAGAAGAAATACTTCAGTTGATTGATGAAAGGAAGTACAAACATGTTCCGGGAAAATCAGGAATACAGAAATACAAGTCGCTGAGGAATGAAATAAATAGGAAGTGCAGGGAAGCTAAGACGAAATGGCTGCAGAAAAAATGTGAAGACATCGAAAAAGATATGATTGTCGGAAGGACAGACTCAGCATACAGGAAAGTCAAAACAACCTTTGGTGACATTAAAAGCAATGGTGGTAACATTAAGAGTGCAACGGGAATTCCACTGTAAAATGCAGAGGAGAGAGCAGATAGGTGGAAAGAATACGAGTACATTGAAAGCCTCTATGAGGGTGAAGATTTGTCTGATGTGATAGAAGAAGAAACAGGAGTCGGTTTAGAAGAGATAGAGGATCAAGTGTTAGAATCGGAATTTAAAAGAGCTTTGGAGGACTTACTGTCAAATAAGGCAGAAGGGATAGACAACATTCCATCAGAATTTCTAAAATCATCGGAAAAGCATCATCCACACAATTCCGAAGACGGCAAGAGCTGACAAGTGCGAGAATTATCGCACAATCTGCTTAACAGCTCATGCATCGAAGCTGCTTACAAGAATAATATGCAGAAGAATGGAAAAGAAAATTGAAAATGCGCTAGGTGACGATCAGTTTGGCTTTAGGAAAAGTAAAGGGACGAGAGAGGCAATTCTGACGTTACGGCTAATAATGGAAGCAAGGCTAAAGAAAAATCAAGACTCTTTCATAGGATTTGTCGACCTGGAAAAAGCGTTCGAAAATATAAAATGGTGCAAGCTGTTCGAGATTCTGAAAAAAGTAGGAGTAAGCTATAGTGAGAGACGGGTCATATACAATATGTACAACAACCAAGAGGGAATAAGAGGAGTGGACGATCAAGAACGAAGTGCTCGTATTAAGAAGGGTGTAAGACAAGGCTGTAGCCTTTCGCCCCTACTCTTCAATCTGTACATCGAGGAAGCAGTGATGGAAATAAAAGAAAGGTTCAGGAGTGTAATTAAAATACAAGGTGAAAGGATATCAATGATACGATTCGCTGATGACATTGCTATCCTGAGCGAAAGTGAAGAAGAATTAAATGATCTGCTGAACGGAATGAACAGTCTAATGAGTACACAGTATGGTTTGAGAGTAAATCGGAGAAAGACGAAGGTAATGAGAAGTAGTAGAAATGAGAACAGCGAGAAACTTAACATCAGGATTGATGGTCACGAAGTCAATGAAGTTAAGGAATTCTGCTACCTAGGCAGTAAAATAACCAATGACGGACGGAGCAAGGAGGACATCAAAAGCAGACTCGCTATGGCAAAAAAGGCATTTCTGGCCAAGAGAAGTCTACTAATATCAAATACCGGCCTTAATTTGAGGAAGAAATTTCTGAGGATGTACGTCTGGAGTACAGCATTGTATGGTAGTGAAACATGGACTGTGGGAAAACCGGAACAGAAGGGAATCGAAGCATTTGAGATGTGGTGCTATAGGCGAATGTTGAAAATTAGGTGGACTGATAAGGTAAGGAATGAGGAGGTTCTACGCAGAATCGGAGAGGAAAGGAATATGTATAAAACACTGATAAGGAGAAGGGACAGGATGATAGGACATCTGCTAAGACATGAGGGAATGTCTTCCATGGTACTAGAGGGAGCTGTAGAGGGCAAAAACTGTAGAGGAGGACAGAGATTGGAATACGTCAAGCAAATAATTGAGGACGTAGGTTGCAAGTGCTACTCTGAGATGAAGACGTTAGCACAGGAAAGAAATTCGTGGCGGGCCGCATCAAACCAGTCAGTAGACTGATGACAAAAAAAAAATTATATTGCCTGGGACACAATAACACTATTTACAACTTGTTTACTAACTGTTGTCTCACAAGATTACGGCGTAGGAACACTAGGAAAGAATAAAGCAGAGATAACAGAATTTTTCAAAACAACACAAAACCGAGAAATAAACGAATCCATTTTCAAGATTCAACCTGATTGTACGCTAGTCAGTTATATGCCAAAGCGAAATAAAGTAGTTTTATTGCTATCTACACTTTATAATTATGGCAAAAACGATGCTGCTAGTGGTCATGCTAGAAAATCAGAAATCAACACAGTTTATTAGCAAACAGAGTGTGGCGTCGATATTTTTGATGAAGTGTGCAGGCAACACGACTTACTCGAAACAGTGGCCGATGGCCCTCACACTGTTTTAAAATTTTGTCATTATGGTGGGCATTAATGGCTTGTGATGTATCAGACGAACAACTCTGAAAGGAAAGTCGTCCGCCGTCACTACTACAAGAAGTTGAATTTGCGCTAGGAGAACCTTCTACTGAGAGTCAAATGTCGTAGCAAAACGTACCCAGAGGTATGTAACTGAAAGGCACACCACTTCTTGAACTTAAACAATAACCAATGCACCCTGTTACACTTACTTATGGAGGAGTTGGCCTTTGTTCTTTTTGTAGTAAGGCTCGCGATCGTAGAACGCGTAAACAGTGCAGCAGATGTGCGAGATACATCTGTAGCGATCATCAGGCTATGGTGAGCCCCGCATGTATGCCAGCTGAATTATGATGATCGCGAAGAGTTGTTTATCGGTTCCGCTAGAAGATCTGAATACAGGAAACTAATATGTAGTATTTTTGAAATTAAAATTATGTGAACATCATCATAACCATTGCTTGAACATTGTTTAATAGAAAGTTTTTTATTTCGTCGTTTACGATAGTTAAAAAGCGAAGTGTCATTAATTTTATGTGTAAATGTGATAAAAATAAAGATGTTAGATATTTATAAAAGGTTTTTTAAAAACTTACATCCTAATTTTTAAGTAACATAATTTCTTGTTGGGCTAGCGTGCACTTAAGGAGCGTTTATGGGCAAATGCGCACTAGTGGTAATTGTGTCTTATAAACAGCACAGTTTTCTATATTCCGCTACTTACAGTTTATTTCTTTTTAGTTTCCTGTAACTGGATAAGTTTGTATACAGCATTTCAAATTTACTAATTACATGAGATGACAATTCGTTTAGATGTACAGCATATGATTTGGAAGTTGTGTTACCTGTGTAATTTCTGTTTCTCATATAGACTGGCAGATACAATTACATCGATACTGAATATTACATTGCACTCATATAAACAGAACGCAACGCATTAGAATCACACTATACAGGAATTAAGAAACTAAGGACTTATGGAGAACCACCTCATGTATCTCTTCCAACTCTAATGATTTCGATGTTGACACGAAGATAAAACCTAATGTTCCTTTATTTTCTGTACCTCTTAATTATTCACTGATACCTAGTTTAATAAAATAGACACTGCACTGCTCAGTTAATTGTTCAGTAGACTTATAAAACATAAAATAAAATAGTACGACTAGTGTTCTCCTCCTCATCGCAAATACAAAGCAGGATGATGTATCCTCGTTGAGGAAGATACCGCGTCGGCTGCTAACGAAGCTTACGAGTGAAAGGGTAGTTTTGAAACCAAATGAAGACCCATAGTTTTCAAATCGGTGATGCATTATCAATGAAAGACAATTCGCTGTCAGCCGTTCTAATTCTACTAGGGGCCTTGAATTGGAAATGCAACACACTTTTTCTGAGACAGTTTCGGTTAAGAGAAATGCGTAATTTGTTGGGAGTTATCGTGGAATATTTATGCTTCAACCTCTATAGCGCCATAAATTTCCGACCGGTGGTTGCGCTATACGTAGCACTCAAAATGACATCTGCGACGGAAGAGCATTCAAAGCAGAGCCCTCTTGGAGGAGAAACAGAGCGCTGCGCTTGCTAAATATGGACACTTGGCAATAAACAAAAGCACAGTGAGTCTTTGGGCGAGGTCATCACCAGAATAAGGTCGCACAAACCAGCCAGACATTTCACTAGCCAGCTGACCGCACACAGTTGTGACTCCTGAAATGCTGAAACGTGTTGACGCTCTTCTTCGAAACGATCGACGGATCAAAATCAAACGATTCACTGCTGAACTGGATCTCTCTGTTCGCAACGCTGACACACTCGTCCACCAGTTGTGGTACTCAAAGGTGTGTGCCTGACGCGTTCTTCGCTACCTAAAAAACGACCATAAAGAGCAACAAAGGACCATCTGTGGATGATCTCTTACGCATTGAGAGTTTGATCGTGGCAATTTTTTGTCGAACGTCGTCACATGCGACGAAACATGGCTTTATCACTTTGAAATGTAGAAACGCGGCAATCCATGGAGTGGAGCCATTCTGCTTCTCCTCCGAAGAAATAGTTCAAAGCCGCGCCCTGTGCTCGTAAAGTCATGGAGATGGCATTCTACGAATGTGTAGGGGATACTCTGCTTGACGTCCTTCCCCACAGTGCAACGCACTGCTCTGAAATTTTTCGCGCTATCCAAAGGAAATTCAACAGATGACTTCAGCATCTTTGTCGCCACAAGAAAGCAAATGAATTTCTCCTTCCCCACGGCAACACAAGGCCTCAAAGGAGTCTGTGCACCTGAGAGGAGCTCAGAATACTTAGTTGGACAGCCTGGATCGCACACCTTCCGTTTTCCCTCTCTGTGACCCAGTGAAGGATGGAATCCATGGGCAACACTACGTAGATGACGGGAGATTACTGATGCAGCAAGACGTTCACTCCAACATTGGCTAGTAGAGTGGTACCAAGCGGGCATACACACAATCAAAGTAAGGTGGCGAATGGCCGTCGCTTTGAGATTACGTTGAAAACTAGGGTTTTGTAGGCAAAAGTGTAGGGAATAATATGGTAAATAGAAATCCTTAAGAAAAACGGACTGAAATATCTGAAGAAGGCCTTGTAAGCCGAAAACCGGTTAACAATAAGAGCATTATTGTAGAAAAAAAGCAAACTGGTGCTTTTCATTTATTATAATGTTGTTCTACCAAGAACCGACGGAAGATTCTGTTAACATGAAAAACAGCTTGCTTTCAGAAAAAAAGAATGTGTTTCATTACCTGCTGAACACCCCACTCCCCTATTTGTAGAAATTTGCTAATTGGGATTCTGAAGTACCCATCGCTCCACTGATTTCTATAGTCACTACATAATGGTCTTCTTTTATTAGTCATACAATTATGCTACGAAAATATGAACTCCTTCTTTGAGGCTATACTCCTAATTTCACATGCTTTTTGCAACACTTCGAGGTGTACTGTAATGGTCACACTACTCCACAGTGAACTGCAGCAGGATGATGGCGTACGTGACGACGGCAACCAGGTATCCTGTGAGCAGCCGGCCGTCCACCGTGAACAGGGAGCACGCGCTGAACGAGACAGGACTGCAGTGAACCTGGTGCGACAGCTGCCGCAGCTGTTGGGTCAGCTGTTCGCTGCCGCCACCTGTGGCAAACGGTTGTCAGGTATTTGAGTATCAACACGGCACAGGCTGTTATATAGACATTATATTAAATAAGATTTTCATTTCGGCTGTGGCTGCAGAGCATAATTCGTTAATTTTGATTAATATGTATTTCATTTTCCCCATTTATTTTCTTTATTTTTATTTTTGTAGCCTCAGATCAGCTAATTTCTCCTATTGAGGGAATCATCGCCAGATAATCTGTTTCAAAAGAAAGACAAATAAAAGTAGTAAATTGCCAGCAAATAAATTTAACGTCTCAAACATACTTCTACAGAAAGCTACATGCACTTGAAAACATTACACAACTATCGCAACCAGTAATTCATTGCAATTGTTAAATATGTAAGCGAGTTGGATCTGTATCCAAATCTCCTTCTTCCCCATCTCTCTGTGAATGTCCTCCTCACCCCTCTAACTCCTTCTTCTGTATCCCTAAACTCCTCCCCCTTTTGCCTCCATTTCGTTCTCCCTTCTTCTCTGTCTACTTCCCCCTCTCCATGTAATGGGAAAATGGTAGGTGTCATTGGTACACGGGGAACCTGTCCAGCCGCTGGATCTGTGAGGACATCAGCTTCAGTGACTATATTTCGCATAGTTTTAGTCTGTAAACGGGTAGGATTACAATGATTTGGAAGATTCAGAGTCCATAGTAGTATTCTCGTCATAACCCAATAAGCCATTAAAGCTGTTTTAAAAGTTTGTGTTAAAACCGTTTGTGAGGTAGAAAACGCAACAGCTCACTGTTGTGTACATAGCTTTTGTTTAAAATTATATATAAAGAGGAAGACTAAATTTGAAAGAAACTATTTTAAAGAATACATTGAAAGACTCTATGAGGTGGAAGATTTATCTATGTGATAGAAGAAGAAACAGGAGTCGATTTAGAAGATATATGTGGTCCAGTATTAGAATCAGAATTTTACAGAGCTTTGGAGGACTTAACGTCAAATAAGGCAGAAGTGATAGATAACATTCCATCCAGAGGTATATAGTCTATGTCTGAATGAATTTTCATTAGGTCATCATGTAAAATTTGGAATTTGGATGTGAATTGGCCAAGAACTTTGCGAGCCTTTTTGCTAACAACATTTCTGATTTATATTACATATACAGGGTTTAACGGTTACAAGTGCTGACTGAGGATGGTGTCCTGAACAATATTACTTCACTATTTACGACACTTGCAGACTATTGACTATAGCTGTTACAGGTCATATGTTTTTAGGTATTTTAGTACCTCCAATTACGTGTGGCAAGAGCAAGCTATTAATGTTTATTTTCTCTGCGGATGTGTGAACGCAAAACGCCTCTTCTATATGGACAGGGGTAGTCCATATTGTAACGCAGTTACAATAATGCAGAAAACATCAGGTCGTAAAGTCTGTGATGTGTTTCTGTATGGACCGTTAGATGCTGAGAAAAAAATCAGCACATTGACCTGTTTAGATATTAATATACCACATACAACAATATTTGCACTTATATCCATTACAATCTGTGAATATTTATGTGATGTATGTATTTAAATACTTAGGTCTAGTCTGTCTGAATAGTTATTTGAGCATTGCGTAAAAATTAGAGTTACGTTGATCAATAAATGCTCAAGATTTTTGCTAACAACGTTTCCCCTGAAAATATAAGGTGTATATTAAAATATGTGGATTCTATGTGTCTGAACATTTATTAGGCTATCATGGAAAATATGAATTAATCTTCTCATCATCTTTACTAAGAACATTTACCTTCTATATATTTATACCTATATTTATATATTACATGTAGTAAAAATATAACCTATGTCTGTACATATATTTATTATAGTAATGTTTAAAAATTTGAAATAAATCACTCAAAACTTGTAGACACTTTTGGAAACAACTTTTTCCCTTTATATAATATACACTAATATTTCTTAAAACGTATAGAGCTATGTCTTTCCAAAAGTTTACTAGTGCATCTTGAAAATCTACAGTAAATTGGCAAAGAAGTTTTCGAGAGTTTTGGTAACAACCTCTTGGTTTTAGAGCAGGATATATATATACATGAAAAAATACTTACTCTCTGTCCAATCAAAAGTTTATCGGACAACCATTAAAAATTTGAAGTAAATCACTTCAGAACATTTCGAGATAGAGGCTGACAATTTTTTTAGCTGACGATTTCTTTCTCTACATACATGCTGGTCACAAAATTTTCGATAGTATTGGAAACAAACTTAAACAATGGTGTGTTTTTATATCGTTCTTTTGGGGTATAGATGACTGGGAAAAGTACATCTGTACAGGGCAGGAGAGGGCTCACAATGTAACTGAAACTGCCCTCTGTTGGATCTGAAAGGTGCAGGATAATGCTTAGAACTCTTAAACCGTTAAAGTAGGGTTAGCATACTAAAAATATAAATTTTATTCTAAGGTATGCCTATCTCAAGATCTGCATTATCAGATGCTAATCTCTCTTCTAATTATTTTCAGTTATTTTTAAACTTCTGGATTTCAAGTTTTATTTTCGTATTTTGCTTTAACATTTCTTACAAAGCAGATTCAGTTAATGGAATCCTATTGGAAATTAATATCTTTTTCTGACTTATAATTTAGTCGTGTGCTAATGGCAAAGTGATGTTTTGTTTGTTCTAAGTCAACTCACTGATGCATCTGGGCTTTTGTTGTAACTCTTCAGTGAAATCCACCATGGGTAAATTAGCATCCAGGAAGAAAATGTTTATTGGCACTAGAATGTGTAGTAATGTTCATATATGTCTACTTTAGTCAACAGTTAATCATAGTTAGAGCTTTCTCAGATATAATACTACAAGGACTCATGAGTCATGTTGCCTTTCACTTAACTTCAGTATACAGCAAAAATGAATCATTCGAACTGTGTCGTCCATCTATTACACATTAAGTCTTCAGCGTACCTGTTTCGCAAGTACATATACTTTTATGTGTAATATGAACTTCATGCTATATACTTCCAGTATAGATGGATGTGGTAAAACAACTCAACAATGTAAACAAAAAACATCAGTGGAAACATACGTAGCTTATGTAAGAAGGCAATGTTAAGTATGGCAACACCTCGAACCACATTTTTCTCTCTAAACTGCAGACCTCAGCATAAGGCAGGGACCAAGACTTCTTACAACAAGAATCACATAAATGACAAAAGTGGAAATTTATAAAAATGCAATGCAACTAATGAAAAATATGACAGGGAGCAGCTGATGTTCATCTACCACTCGCTATCTCGAATCACAACTCAGCATTTTATCATGAGATATGGCATCATTGCAGGTCATACAGTTTCATTTGCTCTTCCTCTGTAGTTCACTCCACTCACTCAGTAGGTCAGAACAGCACATCAGTGTATTGTAGCACTGAACCACACACACAGACACAGACACAGACACACACACACACACACACACACACACACACACACACACACACACACACACACACACATGCATGCACACACACATACACACACACACATTTTATATACATATGAGTGGAGTGGAGTACAGAGGTAGAGCTGATGAAAATGTATGACCTGATATATTCATCTCATCTTCAACAATTTTTCTTTAGCATTTCCCTCTATGGATCTATCCATTATTTTTCTAAGGTTTGGTTCGTCCTTACTACTGCTAGAGTACATTACACTCTTGTTACTGTTACTATCATCTCCTCCTTATGTAAATGACAATTATGAGACTAAAATTTCTGATGTGAAATGCCCTGTCGTAATGTTACATGCTATTTGTATACTCTATGTGCAGTCCCTCCCACTGTACAACTCAAACCATGGTTAGGTATAGTGTGAATCAGCGAGTTTCGTGAAAGGATGAACAGGACTTCTGGACATATGTGTACAGGGTTATGAGGAAAACTCAAATACAGAAGGAAGATGTCTAATAACCAATATGGAAGTAGAACTACGGGTATGCTGCTATGTACAGTGTTCTGAATGCATTATCATAGCTAAGATACACACAAAACGAACATTCACCTAAGTCATACAAGTTAATAGGTTAACTATCACCACAAGCGTTGGGGATGTTGAAAGAGTGTGTGATGAAATAAAAGAAATTGTTCAGATAGGTAAAATACAGCGAACTTCTATTGCGATATATGTGTAAATTGATAGTGAGAAAAGGAAGAGAATGAAAAATAGTAGGAAAATATGGACTTCGGCAGATGAATGAAACAAGAATCGACCTATTAGAATTTTGGACAGAGCATCGTTTACACTTATTTTTAATCGTATACATGGAAGAGAATGTAGGTTCTGGACGGTTTCAGATTGGTTACGTAACAGTAAGACAGATACTTAGGAATCAGATTTTAAACTCTAATTCATTCTCAGGGGCAATAATTTGTTGGTTGAAACTGAATAAGCTGTAAAAAGATAAGAAATAAAGGCGATGGGAGCTGTGTAAGTTAAAACAACCTGAGGATATTAAGAATTACTAACGCAGCTTTTAGCTACAAATGAGTGAAACAGGGGAAAGAAAGACGTTTTGGTAACTCTGAGATGAAATACTGAAGGTAGCAGAGAAGCAAGTAGGTGAAGAAAAACAGGCCTAATAGACATCCTTCATTAATACAGGAGGTATTCAGTTTGTTTTTTCAACACATAAAATATAGAACTGTAACAAGTGAAACATGCAAAGGGAATATATACCTATAGAAAAAGAGACTGACAGAAAGTCAAAATGGCTAAGCAGGAATGGTTAGAAGACCACTGAAGGTCTGTAAAAGAATGAGTAATTAAGGGAAAGATAGATTTCACCTAAGGGAAATGTAAAGAGGTCTTTGGAGGAAAGGGAAGCGGCTGTGTGAATGTGAAGAGCTCAGATGAAAAACCTGTGCTATGTAAAGAAGGGAAACATGAAAGAAGGAAGCATTATATAGAGTGTAATGCTTAAAAGTGCAGGTGTTCTTGTTGGAGACTGAGGGTGATGTATTGAACAACATTTCATCAGTATTTACGACATTTGCAGCCAATAAATATGCCTATCGATATTAAAAATGATATGTTTTAGGTTGGTTGGTACCTACAAGTTTGTAAGTCAGTAGCAAGCCATTAATGCTTATTTTCCCTGGGCAGTAGCTGAGGTGTTGAAGAGTGGTCACTTTTATGAAAAATGGTTAGTTTATGCTGACACGTGTAGTGCAATGGTGCAGTTATGACCATGCAGAAAACTTCAGATCATAAAGTTTGTGACGTGTTGTGGGAAGACTGCTCGACACAGAAAAGAATCAAGCAAATACTGATGTGCGCGCACATTTACGTACCACATACAATAATATCTGAACTTACACGCGTTACACCCCACATAAAGGGGATACACGAGAGAAATTTACATTATGACAGCAGTATAGAAAGGAAAGAGATGGGACGTGTGATATTGCTAGAATTATCTTACAGAGCACTGACATACTAACTAGGAACCCTCTGAATATGAGATCGCACAAGACAAATGATATTTACGGTATGTGACGCCCCACATATTGTGTATCACGGAACCACAATATTGGCTGCCGATGGCAACAGGAGGTGGACCTGTACGTATCCAATAGGAGCACAGCATGAGGCTACAGGGCGCAGGTGAAATGCTCAGTCGACGAATAACTCACAAGAGAGCTACACTGCTAGTCATATTGATACAAAGCAGAGCAATGACAACGAGAACCAAAACACATTGCATTGTATCTACAAAAAACATCTGCTGAAATTGAATTTTTGTCAGGAAAGATAGTAAACTGGCCGCAAGGGTATTTATTGTGCTTGGATGTACTCTGTCCCGTACTATTTTCTCTCGTGCTTTCGTTCTATGCGCGCGCTATGCGAGATTGGAATAATAAGAGAATTGTGAAGGTTGTTCGATAAACTCTCTGCCAGACACTTAAATGTGATTTGCAGAGTATCCATGTAGATGTAGATGTGCATGATCTTGTTAGGACAGTACGCGATATTTAAGTCATAGCAAGCATCATTGGGAAAACACTTATGTTATGAGCACTGATTTATGCCAATATGTGGTCAAAATAGATTGCTTTTTCTTTATTCCTGGTCTGAGCAAATATATCGTACGCCTTTTCAACAAACTATCCCTCCTGAAAAGTGTGAGAGACTGTAATTGAAACCACATGGAACCACTGGAAAAATTCAGTCTCTTGGTTTTTGTTTCTTTCCGTGTCTATAAAACATCTAATCGCACTATCCGCAGCTATATATTAAAGGATGGGCACTTTCACGATATGCTCCACGACAGACTTTTGCCTTTGTTTACATGCCATCACAAAAATACACTGCTGGCCACCGTAAATGTAACACCAAGAAAGACAAGAGGTAGCACAATAAAATTTATTTTGTAGATAACATGTTGACCAAGTATCAAATGATTACGTTTACAGACGTCTGTGACATGTGGTTCCTGCCAGAATCAGTAGCCAGAGTAGCCGCCATTGTTGGAGATCACCGCTGCCACACGTCTCGGCATTGACTCAAAGAGACGTTGGATGTGTTCCTGGGGTACAGCAGCCCAAGCAGCTTCCACACGTTGCCAAAGATCATCTGGTGTGGCAGCTGGGGATGTAATCTGGGTCACTCGTTGAGCAACCATGGACCACATGTTTTCTATCGGCGAAAGATCCGGAGAGCAAGCCGGCCAGGGAAGCACTTCAATCTGGTTATTGACGAAGAACCTTTGGACAATGCGTGCCACGTGTGGTCGCGCATTATCCTGTTGAAATATGGCTGTGGCCGAGCCCTGAAGGTAAGGAAGGACAACTGGCTCCATCACCTCGGATATGTAGCGCCGGCTATTTAAAG
This sequence comes from Schistocerca serialis cubense, assembly GCF_023864345.2. Classification (NCBI taxonomy): domain Eukaryota; kingdom Metazoa; phylum Arthropoda; class Insecta; order Orthoptera; family Acrididae; genus Schistocerca; species Schistocerca serialis. The sequence goes on from NC_064639.1 coordinate 231,106,378, forward strand.
TACCGGCAATGCGTACTAGAGGCGTGCGAGAGTAATATCCAATACCGCCCCATACCATAATACCCGGTGCAAGACCAGTGTGGCGGTGCATAATGCAGCTGTCCAGCATCCTCTCTCCACGGTGTCTCCACAGTCGAATCCGACCGTCGTGGTGCTGCAGACAGAAGCGTGCCTCGTCAGTAAAGACAACGTCATTCCATTCTGCCGTCCACATCCGTCTGTCATCACACCATTGGCGACGGAGACGTCTGTGGTTCTGCGCCAATGGTAGACGAAGCAATGGACGTCTTGCGGACAGACCACTCTGCTGTAAACGGCATCGAATGGTACGCGCAGACACTGGATGATGCGTTACAGATGCAATGTGCTGTGCTATGGTTCGGGATGTCACTGAGCGATCCATCACTGCCATGTGCACAATTTGCCTACCAGCACGTGGAGTGGTGCACCGAGGTGAATGCGATCGACCACGTCGGTCCGTCGTACCCTCCTGCATCCAACGGTCACATATCCGCATTACAGTTGTTTGGTTTCGTCCAACACGACTAGCGATTTCTCTGTATGATAATCCACAATCTCGGTAAGCCACTATCCTTCCTCTGTCGAACTCGGATACTTGATCAAACGATGTTCGCTGTTGTCTACGAGGCATAACTGATCGTCTTGTGAAACAACCACAAGGTAAACATACGTGCTGAACGTACACTCGTCGAAATTGTCAAGCCTTAAATGGCGCTATGAGGTGGCGCTACAGGCGCGCGTGATGTGCGTATGCGCTGAAATTCTAATCAGTTGCATATCTCATCGCTGCAAACCCATGGTGTAAATTTCACTTGATTCGGATGCTTCCTTCAGGGTGTTGCATTTACGGTGGCCAGCAGTGTATATTCTATCAGTTCTCATCACCGAGTTACACCGATAAGATTGTATACGCTTTCTTAAGAGCGGATAGCCAGCTGAGCGTCCTGCACGGTTTGCAGGGGTAAAATACAGCATTGAAGCCTATCCAGTATGTAAGTAAATCTGGATATAAGAAAGCAGTAAAGTAAACAGAAGAAAAATGTGAAGGAACTGAATTTCACGGGGAAGAAACAAACATTTTGAAGTTTGACGACGTAATTTTAGGCCTGTTTGAGGTAGCAAAGACCTTTGAAGAGGGATTTAATGGAATGGAAATGTTTTGAAAGGGGGTTATAAGGTAAACAATAACAAAAGCAAAACAGTGGGGTATAGAATGTACTACAAATAAGGCCAGGGATGCTGATGGAGTCAGATTAAGAAATAAGACAGTAAAAGAGGTAGAAGAATTTAGATATGTGGGTAGAAAAATAACTGCTAATGGACGATATAGAAACAATGAAATACATAGTCTGGCAATGGCAACAAAAACAGTTCTGAAGGATAGTAATTTCTTAACAGTGAGCATAAATTTAAAGTTTGGGAATCATTTCTGACAGCGCTTGTCTGAAGCGTAGCCTTTTATGGGAGTGAAAAGTGGACGATGAGTTCAGACAAGAAGGGAACAGAAGCCTTAAAAAATGTGGTGCTGCAGAAGAATGCTGAAAATTACATAGATAGATCGCGTAACAAATTTTTGAGACATAAAAGAATTATCGATTTAGTATTGGAGGGAAGCGTGGGGGATAAAAACTGTAGAATGAAGTGAGCAGCTACAGAGAGATGCAGATTGCAGTAGTAGTTGGAAAACGAAGGAGCCTGCACAGGAGGGAGTTGTGTGAAGAGGTGCAGCAAAGCTGCCTTTGGACTGAAAACCATAACAGCAACACGTACATCTACAGTGAAGGAGGAAAATAGTTCTGTCGAAAATCAATGGTTGCATTGAAAATTTTAACGTATTTATCGCGATCTAGCGTAGTGTAATTTCTTTTACAATTCTAATTCTGCGATAGTTCATGTGATCTACGGTGTATGACGTTGTGATTATTGAAAGTATATTCTCCAAGATCTGTTGATGACTTTTCGATCACCCAATCGCCCAACATTGGATACAATCTTTTGCCGTATGCATTGTCTCAGAAGTGGTCGATGTAGTTGCAGGTACTGGGGAACTTTTTTTCATCCTCTAAGGCCACTCATAGACCTCTACTTCTTCTTCTTTTCTGTCTCTTCTACCACTATCACTTGTACATATTTTTTATGACGCTACAGGTGGTGCCATAATCATTTGCCAAGTGGTGGAATATTAAATGAAAAAAAAACTAGGGCTATATTTAATGTTTACTGCCATAATTTGTTGCACCACGATTCCGTGACATCTCCCTGCAATGTGGTAGTGATAATACCTCTTTCCTTTAACTATTTTAAACTAAATAGCTTGTATGCCTCAACAATAGAGATATCCCAATCCCACATGGGAGCATAATACAGTTCCTCAAGAGAAGCAGTAGGTTTCTCACTAGTTGCAGGGGAAACAGCATAGATGATTAATTAATGTTATAACAGTAGACAACTTGGGCTTGCTGAGTTGACAATGTAAACAACTGTAGGACACGAGATACTACACTCATTTCACTTCACAAAGAAATGCTGTTCTGCTCTATAATTTAATGAAAAAACTTCATTTTCGGTCTAACATTTCGAAGATAGAAAAGGTACTCGCTCTGGTCTTTAGTGTGAAGCTTATAAGATAGATATAGTCATCAAACATAATAAATGTGATGTTCCAGAATCAGACCATGGATTATTATATCGCTCAGTTTGGATGACATGTTAGAGACTTTAAATGGAGAAAATGATACCTCTGCGTGATAGAAGTGGTATGTTTGTTCTGCTGCATAGCTGAAGTTAGAACTACGGTTGTCCAAGTATATAAGATGATGTGGTGAAAGTTGCAATTTTCCAAAACGGTAGTTCATTAATCCATGATGGTAGTGACGGAATTTTTTTTTTAAAAAAAGCAAGAAAGTAATTAAAAGAACCATTGGATGACTTGGAAATTTTAATGTATTCATCACGATCTACTATAGTGTAACCTCTTTTACAACATCTATTTCTTCCGTATTTTATATTATCTTACTATTCTAAGGTGTTTCAGGATGTGGTGAATGAAAGTACATTCTCCAAGATCTGTTGATGACTGCTGGATCATCCAGTCAATGATTTTAGCATACAGTCCTTTGCCATATGTTTTGTTACTGAAGTAGTCGACCTAATTGCCGTTACTAGTGTCACTTCCAGCCTCATCAGTAAATTTCATGGATCTTACTGCCCATACTCCACAAAAGAAGTGTTTATGTAAAATTTCATCTATGTCCCTTCATCTCTCCCTAATGATTTCAGGAATAAGCCTTCAATACAAATATTAGAGAACAAAAGAGATAAAACTGAACAAAAATACTTGACATATAGAAGTAGCTGCTACATGGAGTCATACTAGCAACTCTGGCAATTGTTACACAATTTTCTTTATATCTTCAGATATTCACTAAAATCAGTTACAAATCACGTTTAATGTCTTTACATTTTTCACACATATGTACTAAAATGAGTTACAAACTATATTTAATGTTTTTTTTCGTTTTTCAGTTAGTAGTGACATCAAGTACAAACCACATCACTTACATTTCCACACATACACTACAACCAGTTACAGATCACAATTAAAGATTTTACATTTCCCACACATACAATAAAATCAGTTACTAATCACATTTTTTGTTTTTATTTTTACACCTGGAAGTATAGAGCATTTGTCATCTTGTGCTGATAAACACAGCTTGTGCTGTTTGACAGCAGAAATTACGTGGAATTTTCACCGAATTATGTATTGTACAGATGCCTCAACTCCAGAAATGAACACATATTTGCAGCAATCATCGATGCTTAACTCCTTAATGAAAGACTATTTCACACTCTTTGCCCAGTGCATTACGGGTCCTTACCCAGTCTCGAGTGCATACATCTTATCTCCTAGACAAAGAAATAGGTTCACCACACAACTCGTCTTTCATAAATCCCACCTATTCTGCATTTAAAGGTAGAAGGTTATAGCTGTTTTTTACAGACGAATATGAAGTATCAATCCATGTATGCACATCTCCTGATAACCTCGTAAAAATTTGAAGTTTTCTTATGATAATTTAACAGTATCTCTGTAATACTATGTTTGATGCTTTGCTGGAATCTCTTTATTATCTACTCATAATGAAAGTATTTAAGAAGGTCCTTTGCAATATCTAAAATAGCTGATCCAACAGCTATGGGCTTATCATACATTACATTGTTTATTTATTTCAATAGCAGCTAAATTTTCGAAAAAAAAATACACTCTTCTGAAAATTAGGTGTTCCTATCAATGCAGCCCCTCTGTAAGTATCTTCCCAGAATGTCGCAAGTTGTGTGTCACTCATCTTTCGCACATTTTGCATGGTTTTACGAAACACAAAGATGATCGGTTTTAAATTTTTTCAGAAAATCGTTTCTTCCACTCATTTGTATCTGTGCAGTAATCTCGCAAAGTCAATGATTGATGACTGGATATCCCATAAGGTGCTGAAATAGTCCATTTCAAAATTGAGATGACATTATGGACATACCTCGATATAGCCGTATATGAGAACATTGGCGAACATCTTAGAACAACTGAGTACATTAGAGACTGAGGGTGTGACCTAGGGTTGTATTTGTGATAGTATGCGGGCCAATACTTCTCCAAAAACATCACGCCATCCCTGAGGAGACAACAGGTCGTAGCAGATGGGCATCACCGTTGAGTATTGGTGACTTCATTCATTCTTTCCTTCTTGTTTAGTCAGCTCCTGAAGTAACGTTTCCAGACCAGTAAATTTGCCAAAATGACTACCTTCTTCCACTTAGTAAGCAACTTGAGTAAGTGCTCTTGCTGTGTGAATACATCTTCTGATATCGCAGCAAGCGCTCACACAAAATTTTACACTGGAACATACTGTGATATTGCCCAGCCGTGAAGGCTATTTACATTAACATATATAATGTTAGATCCGTTATTTTCATCACCATAACTATCCACTAACCTGTTGGTTGCAATGGCAAGTCTGTATGAACAATGAACAATATGGCCTGGTAATAAGCTGCAGTTCTTTGTAGTAGTTTTAAGTAGAGCATCCTATGCCAAGCCAGGTGAAATCATACAACAAGCATGACCCAGTTCAAATGTTTCAAGGCATAGACTATGAAGCTTTCAAACACATAAGCAGCTTTCAAAGCGCAATCAAAATACTGTCCAACTGGCTTACACTGAAAGAAGTTCCATATACTGCAAGCTCTTTGGTACTCACTTCCTTTTATGTTTCACCAGTTCATAAATTCGTAAGCTTCTCAGTTGGAGTGAAATGATCTATAAGTAAAAGTGATTCATTAATCACGTACTCACAAAGAGAAATGCCTTCCCATTTAAGTAAATTAAATTCGTTATAGTCATGAAAATAGGCCTATACCATCTTGAGATCATCTGATTTCACGTACGATGTACACTTTTCGAGGGAAGATGTCAAAATATGAAGCAAATCTATGAATTGGACATTTGTATTATATCCTTTCTCTTGATGAATGATTTATATTTCTCCATTTTTGATTGGACCAAAGGAATGTGACCAGATTTCATTTAACTTGTTCATCACTGCCTATCATTGTTTGCTCACTTATGTTTGTGATCAAGAAATGAGCATTGTAATTGTTCCACCTGTGAAATACAACTGACGCTGTAAATTATGGCCTACAGCTCACGCTGCACCTGTGAGACGGCAGTGGTGTTTATCTTCAATTTCTGCTTCTACAAAGAGTTCTCAGTAAAAATGCAGCCCCATGTAGAGTGAAATAGTAGTGTTTGGAGGTTTGTATGCATCTTTCGATTTTGCAATAAAAACTCATTCATGCAATCACTGGCTGCGTACAATTTGAATTCAGAATATCTTCCATCAAAAAATCATTGTATGTTATAACACCTGCTGATTGGTTATGCCAACGTACTTGATCAGATTGCTAGGCCATAGTACTATGACTGCAGGTGACCACTGGTTCTAAAATATGTTCCATGTCACTATAAATAATATAAGGTTGGTATAAGTTTTGCAAACGTGTTCTGATCACTAAGCATCGTATTGTTGATTGCTTTGAAGCTATACAGTCAACTGTGTGTGCATCTAACTTTTCCTCAGAATAGAAATGATTCAGACTACAGACACACATTGTGATTGACCTAGAAAGAGCAGTAACAGTAATGCTAATTCATGCTGGCCTAGAAAACCTTTTTCTGTAATAGACGTAACATGTGTCTGGATTACAATGCAAAATTAATAAATTTATGTTTCTTGCAATGGTGCTTTGTGCTGTATATAACTGTACAACCCAAAATTCTTCCGCATCTTTCTTTTCTTGCACACTCATCCACTAATAATGAGGAGACTACTGGATACCACAGGTGTTGACAGAGATATCTTCGTTTTGCTTTTTGTGTATGTCAACAGCCTTCACAGCTGAGTACAAATTGTATCTTAGAGAAGTTTAATTTCCTTGTGCATGGAAAATATTTAGACGTGCATTCTGTATTCTGATTTACGGGATAGAAAGCTGGCAGAATGAACTGGTCGAAAGAGGAATTATTATGTGAGTGAACTTTTATTATTGCACGTTCGTTTGCTACCGCTTTTCATTGCGTTGTGTTCCCAGCTGGAATCTCTGTCTTGAAAAGTATCCGGCTTCTTTGAAAACTTGTCAGTAACATTAACTGAGTGCCACTTACCACTGATTTGAGATGGATTAAACTCACTTTTTTTGTATTTTAGTGTATAAGATTTACTTTAGTTGACTTGGCCAACGGAAAGTTGCAGAGCAGTGGAAAATTTATTTTAAGAAGTTGGTTAATTTGACACACGGTGTTCTGAAAGTCTCAAAAGCACGCTTCCAAGTAATGTCTAGGCTCTTTAATTCCTACCTGAATCGCTGCTATATGTGTATGTACTCAACTTTTAACAGAACATTCAGCTCCAGCTCATTGCAAACCATTGACTGGATTCAATTTAATGTGCTTTGAAGGCACTTCAGCCATTATTAAAACAACAACCAAAATGCAGTCTTGACAGTCTACTAACACAAATTCAGTGCCCTTTCCCTAATTTTTGCTAGACGTATCACTAGGCAATAATATTGCAAGGTTAATATTCATGTAAACAGTCGAGGATGTCCACGTTATTCAACCCACAGAGTCTTTCTAGTCAGTCTTCGGTCTCTGACCGCTGCTTCTCCTACCTCCGGTGGTTATGATCGAATATTGTTTGGAAGATGACAGTTCCTGCTGCCGCTCTTCCCCTTCCCCCTCTTCTGTTTGCTGAATCTACAACACTTGACTGAGTTACAGGAAGCAATCACTAGCAGCAAGATGTAGAATTATTAATACTAATACAAGTCAGACTGACATTTCTTCCAAGAGTTTCACATTTCAAGAAGCTAAATGTCATTACTATCAGGTATATTTCTGCAAGAAGTCAGGAGCTACTCCCCCTTCCAGTTGCATGCACATTCGGTAACTCAATCAGACAAAAGAATTTGCGAGTTACAGCAAATAATCAATAGATGAAAGACGTAAAACTGATAATAATTATTTATGACAGACTTACATTTCTTGGTGTACTCATGTCTAAGAAGAAGAGAGGTGTTGAAAAACAATGATGCCTACAATGACACAACATCAGTACCTCACTACAAGTGTCAAACTTACTTTTAACACTTCCCTTCCGGCTGTCTCAAGAAGTTCTGGTTAGTTACAACTAGTTAAAAATTCTTCCAAGAAGCAAAAGCTATTAATCAGAAAGTTTTGACATGTGGAATAAGTCCTGACTTGTCAACATCTTCAATCGAGGAAATCGTAATTGTACGCTGAACCAATTTCAATGCTCGTATACTTCCAGGCCTTACAAGGGGAGGCCGCCAACTGTGAAATTCAGATTCGACTCATACTGTGCATAATAAAAGCCCATGGCCAGAGGTGTAATGTAGCAAAGCACCAAGATGCACTTCTCAGCCATTGTCGAGAAAATCGAGTTAAAAGAAACCGTTGCGGTGACATACTCTCTACGATTAACAATTTTCTACAGCGTCGTGGCGCAGCGGTAAGCGCTCGGGTTCGTAATGCGAAGGTAGCCGGATCGAATCTCGCGCCATGCAATTTTTTTTTAGTATTTGTTTTTTGTAATTCAAATATATATATATATATATATATATATATATATATATATATATATATATATATATATATATATTTCACAAATGTTATTAATTGTCTTCATAATGTTAACCACGCATAGTTAACGGAAGACGTAGAAACGATATTCCGAAACGAATACGTATAGCGTAAGTCAAACGTTCGAATTAGAATAGAGACCCCACGAACACAAATTTGCTGTGGCAGGTATGAAATATAAACTCCGTTACTCGCTCGTTACACTTGGAGGACAGATGTTGAATGGGCCGAAACGAGCCGCCGCATAACAGCGTAGTTGCGTGCTAACTTCGAAAGAAGGTAGATGCGGTCCCTAGCGCAACTTATAACATCGTCGAAAATCAGTGCGGACGGGAGACCTTTGGTACACCCTGTTAAAAAAAAAGGAAAAAATGGAGGCGGTACAATTGGAGAGCGATCCGCCTTCACGAACATGCATAAGCAATTCATTAATATATATATATTTGAATTACAAAAAACAAATACTAAAAAAAAATTGCATGGCGCGAGACTCGATCCGGCGCCCTCTGGATTACGAACCCGAGCGCTTACGGCTGCGCCACGACGCTGTAGAATATTGCTAATCGTGGAGAGTATTTCACCTCAACGGTTTCTTTTAACTGTCGATTTTCTCGACAACGGCTGAGAAGTGCATCTTGGTGCTTTGCCACATTACACCTCTGGCCATGAACTTTTATTATGCGCAGTATGAATCGTATCTGAATTTCACAATTGGCGGCCTCCCCTTTTTAGTCAAGAAACGGAAAACCCAATCTCAGATACAAGTGTAGCCCTCAGCACACACACACATACACACACAAGCACACACATTCCAGAAACTGGTTACTCAGTCTAAAATGCTACTTGTATAACCTCTTCACTTGTATGCTGCATAACACACAAAAATTCGCACATTGACTGGTTACATAGCAATAACTACAATTTCTCACCGAAAATTGACTCATGCTCCCTGACTTAGGAGTCCATAGTGATAAGGAAGCCTTGCACTCGGATAACAGGCTCATATCATTCACCACCCGTAGGCCGGTGGATCACTGCCTGCTCTCAGCAGAGGAAGTGTTCTTTGCTGTTTGCGAAGGGAGAGGGGGTAGCTGCACTGTGTACAGTTAATTTTATGCTGTGATTTTAATAAAATCGTGCTGGAGACGGTGAGCGTAACATTGGTCATCTAGCAGTACCGGGTCTTCTTCCCATTTCCTGCTACTTCATTGTTATCCAAATATTTGTAATCTTTCATAACGGTCACCAATAATACTGCGTACACTGTTTTTTTCATGCTTAACTATAATTTTGTCATAAGTTTTAACAGATCGTCAAGGTATTTCAGCCAGTATTTGCTAATTATATGTATGTTCAACTTGATTTGTATTACCCTTGAGAACATAGTCAGTCAGTTATCAGATTAATTAAATTAGTGAAACTTCCTGGCAGATTAAAACTCGAACTCGGCACCTATGCCTATAGCAGGCAAGTGCTCTACCAAATGAGCTACCCTAGCAGGACTCAGGCCCCGTCCTCACAACTTTACTTCTGCCGGTACCTCGCCTCCTACCTTCCAAACTTTACAGAAGCTCTCCTGCGAACCGAGACTCGAACTCGGTCCGCCACACAGTTTTAATCTGTCAGGAAGTTTCATATCAGCGCACACTCCTTTGCAGAATGAAAATCTCATTCTGGAAACATCCCCAGGCTGTGGCTAAGCCATGTCTCCGTACATCCTTTCTTTCAGGAGTGCTAGTTCTGCAAGGTTCGCAGGAGAGCTTCTGTGAAGTCTGGAAGGTAGGAGGCGAGGTACTGGCAGAAGTAAAGCTGTGAGGACGGGACGTCAGTCGTGCTTGGGTAGCTCAGCTGGTAGAGCACTTGCCCGCGAGAGGCAAAGGTCCCGAATTCGAGTTTCGGCGTGGCCCACAGTTTTAATCTGCCAGGAAGTTTCATATCAGCGCACACTCCGCTCCAGAGTGAAAATCTCATTCTGGATACTTAAATTAGTAGAATAACTTCAAACCAAAGCGTTAAAATACGATTGCAAGGACAACACACGCATTTAAGGTATTTGTAGAATTTGACAATGGACACGCGCAAAAATGTATAATTTTTATTGGTGGATATTTTAGGAAGAACTAAATACTTCATACCACAAATTAGATTTTGTAAAACAGTAAGAAGTCGCCTGAGATGAAGACATAGTCACAGCAGAGGAAATCGTAGATCGAACCAATTATAAGATATATGTATCAGTAGAATATTAGACGGCGGAAGTCTGAAACTGTTATTTGGTGCTTCATTAAAACATTCAACGCCAACTGTCATAATGACGCATTGGAAATTTTCCACTTGTATGACACTATCAAAGTTATTTAAACTCTCGATGCATTGTAAATAAAAGTGAAACCTTCTTGGTTCGGGGACTCAAAAGCTACCCAATATGATACTAAACCCAAAGTAATTAAAACCGAATTATTTTACTTCAGAAACTCTAAATCTACACAGTATGGTACTAAGCCCATGATTATAATGTATTGTTGAACCCTCATACCAAATTGGCGGGTGTAGCTTTAATTGTATATCCGAAATCAGTTTCATTTAAACAGCTTTGAACTTCTTATAAATTCCGAATTATAGATTGCAAGAGCGAAATATTTTGAGTTTGTTGGTATTTTTACATCCCTAACACAAATATTCCAAATCGGGTTGTCGTAGCTTTAAATGTGTATCAGATCTCAAATTTAGTTACATGTCTGCTGATAGCTAACTGTTTCCTGCAAGACAGCACAACTTGGGCTTTTGGGATATTTCTACATCTTGAGCATGAGTGAGTAATGACCGTGATGAATCATAAAATAATGCAGTTTTTCAATAAGGAGCTGTTTCCATCTTACTGTAAAGGCACAACAGTGTCTGGTGAAAGGCATTTCCTCGTACGCATTACCTGCAGCTGCGAAGGTGAACCGTGAAACCAAACGCCTTACCACAGACTCGACAAGGCCTTTGTATATGTGTCACTTATAAGCAATGCTGAAGTTTTCAAGGAATTATCTCCCATTCATCCAGCTGTTTGAGATACGTGTGCGTATTATGAAGGGCCTGGACTGTATCCTGGAACTTTTGACTCTCGTGGGAAGTGCAGTCGCCAGAGAATTTGCCTGTGAAAAGCTACCTTTTCAGGTCGCATGCAGTGTACAACTCTCGGCAGACGCACCAGGCTTCTGCAAAACACATTGCTGTCCTGCATCAGCAAGACCGCGGCACAGGCATCCGTTGTTGTGCTGCCTTGGCGTCAGCACCTGGCACACCCCTCGCTGGAAGCAACGCTCAATAAAGAGCGTTATTACTGAGTAGGCACTCTTGTAGCGGCTGTCCTGCAGGTACTGGTACTGGTGTTGACTTTGCATCCCCGACCCAGAACAGTATGTAAAGAAATACGTCACTTTCCTAGTACTAAAGACAGTTATTGCGTATAATGTCAAAAAATTCTTGCACATTTTAACATCCATAGAATTACTGTAAGAAATAAATGTTGCATCAGAAATATCTTTGGTTTTGGCACCAAGTTTGCAAATGCTATGCAGGATCTCAATAGCAATGAGCAGGATCCACCAAAAATATCATTCCTAATAAATGAATTGTTGTTGTTGTTGTGGTCTTCAGTCCTGAGACTGGTTTGATGCAGCTCTTCATGCTACTCTATCCTGTGCAAGCTTCTTCATCTCCCAGTACCTACTTTAGCCTACATCCTTCTGAATCTGCTTAGTGTATTCACCTTTTGGTCTCCCTCTAGGATTTTTACCCTCCACGCTGCCCTCCAATGCTAAATTTGTGATCTCTTGATGCGTCAGAACATGCCTACCAACCGGTCCCTTCTTCTTGTCAAGTTGTGCCACAAACTCCTCTTCTCCCCAATTCTACTCAATACCTCCTCATTAGTTATGTGATCTACCCATCTAATCTTCAGCATTCTTCTGTAGCACCACATTTCGAAAGCTTCTATTCTCTTTTTGTCCAAACTATTTATTGCCCATGTTTCACTTCCATATATGGCTACACTCCATACAAATACTTTCAGAAAAGATTTCCTGACACCTAAATCTGTACTCGATGTTAACAAATTTCTCTTCTTCAGAAACGCTTTCCTTGCCGTTGCCAGTCTGCATTTTATATCCTCTCTACTTCGACCATCATCAGTTATTTTGCTCCCCAAATAGCAAAACTCCTTTACTACTTTAAGAGTCTCATTTCCTAATCTAATTCCCTCAGCATCACCCGACTTAATTCGGCTGTATTCCATTAGCCTTGTTTTGCTTTTGTTGCTGTTCATCTTATATCCTTGCTTCAACACATTGTCCATTCCGTTCAACAGCTCTTCCAATTCCTTTGCTGTCTCTGGCAGAATTACAATGTCATCGGCGAACCTCAAAGTTTTTATTTCTTCTCCATGGATTTTAATACCTACTCCGAATTTTTCTTTTGTTTCCTTTACTGCTTGCTCAATATACAGATGAATTAGAGTGATGAAATACTTCACTGAATAGGCATCTGAATTCACTAACTGAAGATGTACAGCTCGATCATTAGAGAATACAGACGTAAGTGTCAATACTAGTTTTCTTGCAGATCTACGATCATCCAAAACACTATTTATCTTGTAAAGATATTTTCTTCAGAAAATGATTGTTTGATTTGTAACTGAAACATTTTAGGTAGAAAATGAAAATATTCTCCACAGGAACTGTTTATAGGATATTTCTTTTCCCATGTCGGTACCAACGATGCCTGTCGTCGGGGTCCGAGGAAATTCTTGGGTCCTTTGGACGGCTAGCTCAACTGGCGAAGGCGGCCTCCTCTCTCCAGGAGTGGAAGCCACGCTGACGGGGTCCTCTGGTTTGGAGTCGAGTGGAGAATGTAAACCAGAGGCTACGTCGACTCTGTGACGAAAATGGTTGTAGATTCCTCGACCTACGCTATGGTGTGGAAGGTTGTAGGACGCCCCTCTATAGATCAGGGTTGCACTACACACAGGAAGCAGCTACATGGGTACCACAGTAATTGTGGCATGCACATGGTTTTTTTAGATTAGGTTCCTCCCCACGGGAAACGAACAGTTTGCCTGAAAAAAAATACCAGTTCATGTCACTGATGTGGGTGTGCCTACCGTAAAAATTGTTAGTTCGCCTAAACAGATCATTCCAAAGGATTTAAATGTGCTTAATCTCATGTTAGGAAATTGTCGAAGTGTCTGTAGCAAGATCCCCGAGTTACTCTCCGAAATAAACAGTAGTAATGCCATTATTGTATTAGGTAATGACAGCCTGTTGAAACCAGATATAAATGGCAGTGAAATTTTGAACTCGGATTGGACAATGTTTAGGAAGGGTAGGGCTGATGCTATGGGAGGTGGTGTGTTCGTTGCAGTTAAAAGCTGTCTAAACGCAGTTGAGATCGATACTGGGTCGGACTGTAAGTTAGTCTGGATAAAGCTGTCAATCAGACAAGGATTGACCATTGTATTAGGATGTTTTTATAGACTACCGGCATCCGCAACGAACGTCGCTGAACGTTTCAGGGAAACTCTTGAGTACGTAGGAAATAAATATCCAAATTATCTATTAGTTATAGGTGGAGACTTTAATCTGGCCTACATTGACTGGGAAAATTGCACGTTTATCACAGGGGGCAGATGAAAGACTCGTGTGAAGTTATTCTAAGAGCACTCTCAACATACATCCTTGAGCAATTGGTTAGAAAACCAACTCGATATGGGAACATATTACATATCTTGGTGACAAACAGACCAGATCATTTTGAGGAAGTTAATCTAGTAGAAAAAAGACCCAAAGAAACAGCGTAGAGTTTTCTTGTTTGGGAAAGCAATTAAAAGTGTCATTAATGAATATTTTCATAGTCAGCTCCAAGCATTCACCGCGGGACACAAAGTTGTTGAGCATCTTTGGTCGGAATTTAAAGGTATTGTGCACCATGTGCTAGAGGAGTATGTGCGTAGCAAAAATATAGGGGAGGGAAAGGATCCACCTTGGTACAACACCCATATTAGGAAGTTGCTGACAAAGCAGAGAATTTTGCACAGTCGTATTAAACGTAGTCACTGCCCCGCTGACAAACAGAAATCATGTGAAATGAAAGCAGCTGTCAAAAGGACAATGAGACATTCTTTTAACGAATTTGAAAGCAATATTTTATCTTGAGATTCTAAAAATAAACGCAAAAAACATTGGTGGTACGTAAAATTTATGAACGCTACAAATATTTCAGTACCTTCTCTTGCAGACAGTACGGGTAATGTAACTGATGATGATCAACAGAAGGCCGAAATTCTAAATGTAGCTTTCAAAAACTCGTTTACGATAGACGACTGCAGCACCACTCCCCCTTTCAATTATCGAACAAACGCAAGGATGGCTGACATAGTGTTTGGTGTATCTAGGATTGCAAAACAGTTAATATCCTTAGATGCCAGGAAGGCATCTGACCCAGACGGTATCCCCGTAAGATTATATGTTGACTATGCTACAAATATAGCACCATTCTCATTCATCATTTATTAGAGATCACTGGAATAGCGGAAAGTTCCGAGGCACTGGAAGAAAGGCGTTCGGCTCAGTTCCGCACTGTCGCTTGCTCCAAAAAGTGCGCGCTTACGGTCTATCCGATGACATATGCGGTTGGATGGAAAGTTTTCTAACAGACAGGAAGCAGTATGTCGTCCTAAACGGGGTGACTTCAACAGAAACAAGCGTAACTTCAGGTGTGCCTCAGGGCAGCGTAATAGGTCCGCCACATTTTACGATTTACTTAAACGATCTGGTTGATGGTATTGACAGCGGCATTAGACTGTTTGCCAATGATGCTGTAGTCTACAAGAAAGTAGAATCGCACGAAAGTTGTGAACAAATCAATGAGGATTTCCAGAAAATAAATGCGTGGTGTAATGACTGGCAGTTATCTCTCAATATTAGTAAGTGTAACCTATTGCGTATAACATAGCGAAAATCCCCATTAATGTACGAGTACAAAATAAATGCCCAGTCTTTGGAAGCGGTAATATCCGTCAAGTACCTGGGTGTGACTATTCGAAATTATCTCAACTGGAATGATAAGATTACACAAGTAACGGGTAAGGCAAACTCTAGATTGCGGTTTATTGGTAGAACCCCGAAGCGATGCATCCCTTCAACAAAGGAAATAGCTTACAATACTTTAGTTCGTCCAGTCTTATTGTTCATCTGTATGGGACCCTCACCAGTTGGGTCTGGTTCAAGAGATTGAGAAGGTCCAAAGAAGAGCGGCAAGATTCGTGATTGGTACATTTAGCCATCGCAAGAGCGTTTCAAATCTCATAGAAAGTTTGAAGTGGGACACACTTGCAGATAGACCGCGCGCTAAACGGAAGGGGCTGCTTACTAAATTCCAAAATCCGATCTTCACCGAGGATGTAGAGCATATATCATTACCATCAACTTTCAAATCACGCAGTGATGACCACTGAAAGATAAGGGAATCCAGAGCTCGTACTGAGGCCTTCAGACTCGTTTATCCCTCACGCGATCCGCGAGTGGAACAGGGTGGGGGGAATATGACTTTGGCGCGAATAGTGCCCTCCACCACACACCGCTTGGTGGCTAGCGGAGTATATATGTCGATGTAGATGGTCAGCTGCATATGTTAAATCGGTTCTCTAATATGTCGTAAATAATTTTCGCGAATAGCGAAAAACTGGACATCAAAAAAACACAATGCAACATCAAAGTCAGAATAAACGCCCTTTATCCTCCACGTCAGGATCGATAACAGACTTATTAAGAAGGTATGTGTATTCCCAAAGCAAACAGCACTAGTATTAAGAGCATGTTTCAAATTGCGTATGACAAATATGCAGGTAAGGACGATACAGTTACAGAGATTTATGTTCACGACATACAATATGACGAATATTCCTCCTGATATTGGTTTATATTACTATGACTTCCATTTTGGCAATATGAGAAAATAATAAGAATAATGATGGCTGTTAAAGCATTTAACGTTTTGCAGAATACTTAGCAAAGACCGGTTAATACATTCTGCCATGATTACAAAGAGAAATGAAGCATACTGGATAACGATTACACACGGCTGTCACTTTTCTTGTAAATCAGTTACAGTCCAAAAATCCAAGTGCTGTCCAATAGAAGTCTTATACTCTAAAAAAAACGAGCCAAAGTAGTTGGAGGACTGACTTATGAAAATGAATAGAATTCCCTTGCACATGATTAATCTCTAATTTGTTGGCTCTGAACAATTTACTTCGGGCTTCTTGTAATACGCTTCAGCAACAAAAGACATATTCTATTCAGTTAAAATAAAGAAGTACATGCTACAAACCTGCAACATGTAATGTGAACAGCTCTTCAGCGATTTCTCCTGTTCTCTTTGCTTCTGAAGATGTGGACTGGCAGGTAATCACCAGAGAAGCTATTTGTGCAACTGATACAACAATGCTGAGTATGCAAATTATTTTATCTATCACTGAATCTTCTAAGTCATATAAAAGAAGTGTAATGACGTAGGACGCAAACTGTATGGTAACCACCAGGTTTTGTATTAGTAGCATTGCAATGATTGGTCCATATACATCATTCAAGGATGAAGCTAACTTCCTTAACTTCATATGAAGTACCTGAAGCTCGGAAATCCGATTACGTAAGAATATTAAGGTCCTGTTGGTAGTGTATAACTGATTCATTACAGAAACAGAGTGGACATTACGAGTACTTCCCCGGAACAGCATCACTAAATCTTGTGATGTATTGTCGAAGTACTCACAGCATAAATCAGCCCTCATTGATTCGTTCACTGATCTGAATCTTTGCCCTAATATCAGACAAAGTGCAACGAACTGTAGCAAGACCATAAATATTAAGAGATTGTCAATGGTGACAGATAAGAGGAATTTCTGTTGAGAGTACACATAATGAGTGGCACTAGCAAAGGTTAGAATAAGAATAAATGTTGGTATTATAGACAGGAAAAGTCTTACTTTCTCATCACGTCGCTTTGCAAAACCAAGCAAGTTGTCCATGTGGTGGATGTCTTCAACGAATTCCACGAATGTCTTCTTGCAGTAAGTGAACATTAGAAGGATGGACCCAGCTGTCATAAAGGTGGTCAACGTGCTGATAAACACACCTGGCACGAACCAGCGGTGCCAAAATTGGTTTTTACTGATAACAATCGATTCTTGTCCCGCAGCAAAACCTAGGTACAAGACTCCTGTCAATATAGCTACGCTGTAAGCACGTGCGCAGGTAGCGAGCAGGGAACGGCGCCAGCGACACAGCGAAACTCCAAAAACAGCAGACAGCAGCAGCACTGGCCGCAGGCTCTTAGAAACGCCGTTCTGTAACCACATTTGTAGAGGCTGAGCTATCGAACTCAGCTGGATAGCGTGAACTGACTTGGAACCAGTTGAGCAGTAGTCTCACTAAAGCCGATGAAACTGTCTGATGAAGGCTTGTTTATCAGTAATTTGTGAGGAGCATTATGACTGGTAAAATGTTAAGCTCTGTTAACTGTAATATCTCTCATACAGCTTGTTGAGAAATACGTCAGTACTTCCACTCTAGTTAATGACTTACTACTTCATGCATTGTTAATAACATTGATTCGTGGCAGTGTAATCCTGGTAATGGCCTTCTATTCGCTACACCCTCAGTCAACTGTGAAATTCAGAAGTCACTTGATATACAGGGTGATTCAAAAAGAATACCACAAATTTAGGAATTTAAAACTCTGCAACGGCAAAAGGCAGGGCTAAGCACTATCTGTCGGCGAATTAAGGGAGCTATAAAGTTTCATTTAGTTGTACATTTGTTCGCTTGAGGCGCTGTTGACTAGGCGTCAGCGTCAGTTGATGCTAAGATGGCGACCGCTCAACAGAAAGCTTTTGTGTTATTGAGTACGGCAGAAGTGAATCGACGACAGTTGTTCAGCGTGCATTTCGAACGAAGTATGGTGTTAAACCTCCTGATAGGTGGTGTATTAAACGTTGGTATAAACAGTTTACAGAGAATGGGTGTTTGTGCAAAGGGAAAAGTTCTGGACGGCAGAGAACGAGTGATGAAAATGTAGCAAGCATCCAGCAAGCATTTACAGAATGAGATTTTCACTCTGCAGCGGAGTGTGCGCTGATATGAAACTTCCTGGCAGATTAAAACTATGTGCCCGACCGAGACTCGAACTCGGGACCTTTGCCTTTCGCGGGCAAGTGCTCTACCATCTGAGCTACCGAAGCACGACTCACGCCTGGTACTCACAGCTTTACTTCTGCCAGTACCTCGTCTCCTACCTTCCAAACTTTACAGAAGCTCTCCTGCGATACCTTGCAGAATTAGCACTCCTGAAAGAAAGGATGTTGCGGAGACATGGCTTAGCCACAGCCTGGGGGATGTTTCCAGAATGAGATTTTCACTCTGCAGCGGAGTGTGCGCTGATATGAAACTTCCTGGCAGATTAAAACTGTGTGCCCGACCGAGACTCGAACTCGGGACCTTTGCCTTTCGCGGCCAAGTGCTCTACCATCTGAGCTACCGCAGTACGACTCACGCCCGGTACTCACAGCTTTACTTCTGCCAGTACCTCGTCTCCTACCTTCCAAACTTTACAGAAGCTCTCCTGCGATACCTTGCAGAATTAGCACTCCTGAAAGAAAGGATATTGCGGAGACATGGCTTAGCCACAGCCTGGGGGATGTTTCCAGAATGAGATTTTCACTCTGCAGCGGAGTGTGCGCTGATATGAAACTTCCTGGCAGATTAAAACTGTGTGCCCGACCGAGACTCGAACTCGGGACGTTTGCCTTTCGCGGGCAAGTTCTCTACCATCTGAGCTACCGAAGCACGACTCACGCCCGGTACTCACAGTTTTACGTCTGCCAGTATCTCGTCTCCTACCTTCCAAACTTTACAGAAGCTCTCCTGCGGACCTAGTAGAACTAGCACTCCTGACAGAAAGCATACAGCGGAGACATGGTTTAGCCACAGCCTGGGGGATGTTTCCAGAATGAGATTTTCACTCTGCAGCGGAGTGTGCGCTGATATGAAACTTCCTGGCAGATTAAAACTGTGTGCCCGACCGTGACTCGAACTCGGGACCTTTGCCTTTCGCGGGCAAGTGCTCTACCATCTGAGCTACCGAAGCACTACTCACGCCCGGTACTCACAGCTTTACTTCTGCCAGTACCTCGTCTCCTACCTTCCAAACTTTACAGAAGCTCTCCTGCTTCTGTAAAGTTTGGAAGGTAGGAGAGGAGGTACTGGCAGAAGTAAAGCTGTGACTACCGGGCGTGAGTCGTGCTTCGGTAGCTCAGATGGTAGAGCACTTGCCCGCGAAAGGCAGAGGTCCCGAGTTCGAGTCTCGGTTGGGCACACAGTTTTAATCTGCCAGGAAGTTTCAGCAAGCATTTGTTCGCAGCCCAGGAAAATCGACTCGCAGAGCTAGCAGAGAGCTGCAAATTCCACAATCAACCACATTGGCACTTATCTGTCCGTAACTACCTGAACGTCAACTACCCGAGGCGATGGATCAGCCGCCAGGCAGCCCGTGACAGAGCACTTCATCACTGGCCTCCGAGAAGCCCTGATCTTACCCCCTGCGATTTTTTCTTATGGGGGTATGTTAAGGATATGGTGTTTGGGCCACCTCTCCCAGCCACCATTGATGATTTGAGACGAGAAATAACAGCAGCTATCCAAACTGTTACGCCTGATATGCTACAGAGAGTGTGGAACGAGTTGGAGTATCGGGTTGATATTGCTCGAGTGTCTGGAGGGGACCATATTGAACATCTCTGAACTTGTTTTTGAGTAAAAAAAAAAACCTTTTTAAATACTCTTTGTAATGATGTATGACAGAAGGTTATATTATGTTTCTTTCATTAAATACATATTTTAAAGTTGTGGTATTCTTTTTGAATCATCCTGTATTTTACTGGTGGCTGCCATAACAAGAGAAAAACAGATTGCAGTGGACAATAAATATATATATATATATATATATATATATATATATATATATATATATATTCACCGATGTTGTGAACTATACCGGGTGATCAAAAGTCAGTATAAATTTGAAAACTGAATAAATCACGGAATAATGTAGCCAACAGTGAAGAAAAATATGCAACGCCACGAAACAGTGAAAAATACTTACAAATATTAGAGGGCGCACAAGCTAATAGTTTTGTATGGATTTTGCTGCCATATTTCTACAGCATTGGTCGCTATGTGAAATATAATCTTTTGCACAGCACGCCCCTCATGTCAAAGTAGATATGTGTCTGGCAATACGAGGTTTAACAGTGCAGATATTTGTAAACTGATAGACAATTATTGTGTTATATTTATTTCCGGATGCCTCACTTCTTCTTTGAACACACTTTGCTTGCTCAATAGTGCTTTATACAGCATGGTGCTGTTGGGCAGGATAGAAAATGTGCGCTGCCACAATTTTCGATAGTTCTTAACAGCGACATTTGGGTTAAGGCTACTGCAGAACCAAGATGCTCCACATGATGCACGAGGATGTTTAGGATTTAGCGTTCCATAGCCGAAGAGGACATTAGAGACGGGTCTGAGCTCACACTGGAATGAGGATAGGGAAAGGGATGGGCCGTATCCTTCTCAACGGTACCATCCAAAAAAATGTGCAATCTGAATCCAGATGGTCAGATGGGGATCTGATCCTCGGTCCTTCCCAATCCAGCTAGCTAAATACTTCGTCACCTACCTTAGTCACATGTTACAAATATTTTCTGGATGTTACTGCACAATTCATTCTTACACTGCCCACTCGTTTGACTACCAATCCACTTAACTAAATTGTGATTCCATCAGCTGGGGTTGGATTCATGCTTGTTGCCCAGTAACTAAACTAAATTTTCGAATCAAACAGCAAGCAAGGAATCAATCCCTACCACCTTACCTCACCACAATACACAGTAAATGCCCGTTCCAAAGCAAATTATAATAATATTTAACATTCAAAACTTAGAAGAATAACATTTCACATTCAAAACCTGAATGTTCTTGCATATACCCCCGAGTTTACAGACAAGCTCTCAGAGCTTGTTTGGGAAACCTTCTCACTATCTCACTATTTTTGTATGAGACCGGTGCTCTCTGGGCCCTCAATACAGAGTAATAATGTAATTATGATTTGCTCAATTTTTTACCCTATTTGCCTTCGTTTCTGGGCAAGTACCGTCGAAATAAAGAATGAGACTGTAACATGCAATCACCAAAACGTAGAACACACCCAGTTTCTTGTAGAAGCCTACTTACAAATGCAAAAGGACTACATTGACTTGGTTTTTTGCCACTGCTGGCTCAGCTCAACATAGAATCATCCGCAGCTCGTGAACTAGTGGCTAGCGTTGCTAGCCCTGGATCATGGGGTCCCGGGTTCGACTCCTGGCCGGGTTGGGGATCTTCTCTGCCTGGGAACTGGGTTTTTGTGTTGCCCTCATCATTTCATCATCATCATCATTTGTGACAGTGGATAGGTTGGACTGTGAAAAAAATTGGACTTTGAAAAAATTGGGACTTCATATGTGAGCTGATGGGCGCGCAGTTCAGCGCTCCGCAAACCAAACATCATCAACAACGTAGACTTTGCTCTTCCACGATGTGCACACCGTCAATTCTTCATCAGTAAACCTATTCATAGTGCTGTGTATCACCGTGAACGTATAACTAATTCTGCACAAAAACAATTCCGAGAGCAAATATAGATATTCTGAAAGCAACCTCGAGGCCGGAGAGTACAGAGGGCGTTGTTATTGTCAACAACTAGCACCATGAGCCAATGGAACAATCGGTTTCCTAAAAAAGAAATACAGCACATACTGTCGGCGTTTTCATAGTTGTGCATCATTTTCAGCGCAATACAGATACTAAGCTAACGTGGGCAACAAACCAAACGGAATGCAGTAACTCTGGTGGCGTTCCTCCTATGAATGGGCTTTAATTCGACTTGAGTGATTAGGTCTTATTCTTAGTTCTCTAACAGCCCATTCGAAATTGGATTAAGTTTGTCACAATCATCGATTCAAGTGGACGCTAGGAGGAGAGTCCTAGAAACATAATCCCCTAATAATGTGTTATGTATCGAAGGTAAATACCCCTGGATATTTTTTCCAATTACCTGACTTCGTGCTCAATGTGGGGAGGGAGCAAAATTATATTGACTGTTAAAAACTGTGACCAGCACTTATTTCGTAAGGTTTTTTTCTATCGTGGCGTCATTTTGATGTCATGCGCGGTATCGACAATCGCAAGAACTTCTATCGACTTTGTGACAAGGGAGAATATCAATGTTATTGCTCCTTGTTTCACTTGTAGCAATTTAAGCTGTCCTATTAGCGCCACAAACTCGGATATCGCCAGACACTCGTATTTACTTCGCCCTTGTTCTCTAATCACACCGAGATGTAAATATCATCGAACACTGTAGATTAACAACGTTAAGATGAAAAAAATTAATGTAGTGGTATGTAAAATTATGTCCTTTGACTCCATCAACTACATTTAATTATAGCCGGCCGGGGTGGCCGAGCGGTTCTACGCGCTATAGTCTGGAACCGCGCGATCGCTACGGTCGCAGGTTCGAATCCTGCCTCGGGCATGGATGTGTGTGACGTCCTTAGGTTAGTTAGGTTTAAGTAGTTCTAAGTTCTAGGGGACTGATGACCTTAGAAGTTAAGTCCCATAGTGCTCAGAGCCAATTGAACCATTCTTGAACCATTTAATTATAAGGATAAGTATAATCAGTCGTACCAAGAACGACGTGTTTTTATAAATCTCCGAGATGTATGCATCAGGTCTTGTGAGAGGCCCATATCGAACGCTAACAGAAGTAGATGTCAATTCTTTTCGTGGAGTAATGAGTATTTCCTTAAATTTAGGTCATGTATCCGCGCAAATAAAATTTCTTCCAGTGATGATATTTCGGCCGCGTGTCGTCCAGCCATCTTTAGAGTAAGACTGCCGCCTTACTCTGAAGTTGGCCGGACGATACGCGCCCGGAACATCATCAGTGGAAGAAATTATATTTGCGCGGGTGCATGTCCCAAATTTAAGGAACTAAGAAACCCTTTGGTTGTCGCTATTGGGCGTGACGTCAAAATGACGTCGTGTATGCAGAAAGTGTTATGAAAT
Source organism: Schistocerca serialis cubense (assembly GCF_023864345.2). NCBI lineage: Eukaryota > Metazoa > Arthropoda > Insecta > Orthoptera > Acrididae > Schistocerca > Schistocerca serialis. The sequence continues at coordinate 231,129,823 of NC_064639.1, forward strand.
GAATATTACGCAAAAGTTTAACCTTCCCCGGAGCCTATAGTTGCTTCAAGGAACAAGAGTCTGTAAATTTGACGTAAATATTTTCACTTCTAAATGTAAAACTTGAATAAAACGAGCCCATTAATGAAACCACTTCAATAGAGTCAAAGCATCAATCAGTAGAGATATATTCCTCTTTTAGTCACACAAATGTTTTGGCATTGATTTCCTGGCTAAAATTAATGAGAATCAAACACATTTCAATTTCTATAAAACATTTCTGCTCTGATACGTGCATATGATAGAGTACAAGACAAGATATCGTACAAGGCTGAGTTTTTACAAATTAATCAAGTACTTCTAACAATTCGCAATAGCAGTTAAGTGTTGCTCGCTACCAACAACCATCTACTGTCGCTGCACCAGTGACATCAGTGGCAGTGCTGTCCGAGCAGTTATGCCATTCTGAAACAGTTTTAATAAATGTAACGCACAGAAATTCTTCTCTGTGTACAGTACAATGCAAACAAGCAATGCGCAGCCAGAGCTATCTGTCGAAAAAGTAACATCAGACACAGTGTCATCTACCGTTCCTGCTCTCAGTGAAAATGTAGGTAACATACTACCTGAAAAAAACCTTTCAATGTGCCCATAGTGTGTTTAAATTATGTTTCATGCATTCTTTGAAAATTTGGTAATACTTTAGCTTGTTACTATTATGTTGGTTAAAGACTGATATTATTATTTCAGTGAAATTGTCTGCATGTGGCGTAATATTACTACAGTTGATAAAACCGTAAAAACAATACAGCAAGGCTTTGCTAATTGTAAGCTACATATAATCGGTATCTTACGAACACGTTAAAACACAGCCACAGGCATCTTGATAATTATTCGTGAAAATAAATATACTTGTAGTGGTCACTTTCCTGTTCAATGTGCTATGTTAAATGTGATGTTCACTCTTTGTAATGAAAGTCGTCCTCCTTTATACGTAGTACAAGCCAGTGAATAATTCCACACAGCATATTAAAATGACTGACAAATTCCTCATTAACCTCCCTGGTCCAGGTCTCCTCCATTCTAGAAGAAAAATTATTTAATAATCTGCTCTGAGGTAACTCGCGTGTAGTACAGTAATATAAATTTTAAATATACCGCGTCATGGCGGCGGGCTGCAGCGCTCCGGCGACGCTGTTTTCGCTGCACAATGTTGTAATTCTGAAAACTGGGAATAGTTGACATAGGTTTAACACTTCTGCCTACAAAAATTACTCAAACTTTAACTTATTATCTATTTGACATCAGCTCGGTAGATTATATTACATTATATTTCAGACCTAGATAAGCCGTATACAAATAACGTTTCGGAACACAACCGGGGAGAGTGCGAGATAGAGAAAGAGAGAGACAGAGAGAACTTTTATGGATGTAGATCGGTTGAAGACTACAGATGAACACTCATCACTACTATGATTCTGTTTATTTTTCAAATACATTACTATTGTCTTTGTTTTGCAAACTAATATTTTCGTAATTGTTCACAAAGAACACTGTCTTCCCACACTTCATAGTAGTACAACCTTCTTTACATAATTTTTCTATGTCTCACTTCACTTGAAAAATATATTATCATTACATTTTGGTAAGGCGACGCAGTAACATTCAGTAGCAGGATGGAAACCGCAGGTCTGGTACACACATGTGAGTTTTAGGGGAGGGGCTGGCACACAGTTACATTTAATTTTAATTCGTTCACACTCGTCAGGCGAAGAACAGTTTCTACTTTTCGAACTTACAAAAATAACAGCAACAGCAAGAACTGTAATAACAACTGTGATGCACAACGTCCCGTAGCATTTAGAGTTTTGTTGTCATGGCATATCACAAGATGAAAACATCAGTCCAGTGACGCAACTGATGAAGATGCCACCGCTGTGTTACACGCGACACGCGGACTGTGGTCCTCCGGATGTTAATAAGACAAGATTTGACAGAAATAAAGAATGTCGTAGTGACAAACACAAACGAACATGCACATAGCTGAAATTTACTGAGAAATCTATTCGATATGGCATCTTTTAAAGCGAACTGACAAAGTACCTCACGACGTTAAGTGTGACCATGAAGATTAAACCGAAGGTTGTGGTGGGGGAAACCAACACAATGAAGTAAACTTGTTACGTTATAAAGACGATGTAGACATCCGAGGGAATTAACAAAAGCGTTGCAAAGGCGACAGTAGTGGGTGAAATACCGAACACATTAATATTCGAGACGGGTGCTATTTATTTAATGAAATACGTGAGATTAGTAAAGCATCAACACTGCCATCGCAAAACCGCAGGATTACTGAGCCTACTGGTGAGAAACGACAAAATATCATGATGCAGGCACATATGGACATGAAATTAGCAAATGGAATAATGAAATCCTCGCCCCTATTCATGAATAAATTGCTAGTCGATTATATTTTGGGCATAGATTTCTTGCGTGAGAAAGATGCAATTACGAATTCTGTAAGGCATGATGAGCTTTGAACATTGATGGCCAAGAAATCATAGTTGATCTGGTAAAAACCAAGATAGCACATGGTGAATATTACAAGGCTTTGAGAAACAGTCTACTTAAGACAAAGACACATTGTCCCAGAGACACATCTATACGCCGATCTAGATGAAGATAAAGACGGTTTAGTGAAAGGTAAGACCACTGCCTCCACAACTGTAACAAGAATAACTGAGAGTTTTGTAGTAAAACTATGTTCTTATATTTGTAAGTAAATGTGGTGCAGTTAAAATGTACGACTGTAACATGGAAGTCTGTTCCTCTCCCCAAATCTTTTGCCATAGCATACACACCATCTCCCAGAACGACAAGAGAGCATAGGTTGTCTATTAGGTATGGAGAATTATAGTTTTTCTTACCGACCAAGCATGTCTAAGGATGAAATATTACGATAAAAAATTACGACGAACTCACAAATATCAGGGTGGAGAATTTATTTTGCTGAAAACTCAACTCTCTTCTTAGAGAGAACAACTGCAATTGGCAACTTTTATACACAGGTCCCTACAAATTAAGGAGAATTCCACATGAAGTGAGCCATCTTCTGGTGAAACTTAGAACCAATAAGATTAAGGAGCTACATCCCCGTCACAATCTGCAGAAATACTTTCTGAAATGAGAATAGAGCTTATCCTTATTGAATTAGTGTTTAGTACTTGTTGTAACTGTTGATTATGACTGGAATGCGACGTGTAATCGCATGGTGCATAAATGCCCATACTGAAGGACGTACTGTTAGGATATGCAGTAGATGCAACCTGGGCTGCGTCTAACCACCGCTGTGTTAAGCTCTCATCCGAATTGTCTCTATGGAAACATGAAGGCACCACAGTTGTTAAATAGGTATGGAAGTTTTGAAAACTAAAAGGACTTGCTGATAGAGATACTAAAGACGTGCGTGTTATAAGCATGAAGAACTGTAAAGACTTTACGTCCAGGACTAATGCATCATAAACTTCTGTAACTACACACCATGTTAACAAAAATGACATTTTAAAAATGTAAGGTATAAAAGAATCTTCTTCCCATCCCAATAAAACCGAACCTATTCCATGTGCCAGGAATTCATGTTATTATAGTGTATCATATACGGAAAAACTTATTATTTACATTCTAATTAAACATTATTTTAAAATAACCTGTGAAAGTTATCCTCTACGTAGCAGTAACCCAATAATAAAACTGTTTCATGTGTTCCAACGTTGCTTTCCCGAAAGCGACAATATGAGAGACTAGAAACTTTGTGTTAATTATTCAGCCTAGTGTTCGGTGGTCAATTCCCCTTATCTTATCGTTCACCTTGTGACCTATCTCATCTGACAACGCAACCTCTACTGAAGCCTCGGCCTGTCGCATCTGCTCATCCTGTCAAACCTTCAACCTACAACAATAGCATAAACAACCCAGACAGTTACACTTCAGTGTTCTAAATCAAGAATAAAATTCATATTATGTAACCATTGTAATCACCCACGTTATGATACAACAACTACAAGAACTGTTAAAATCAATGAACTTTACTTAAATCGCAATTTGTTTCAATAACTGTTCTTCTCTACTCACCATTTCTTTCAACTATGAGAAATATTTTGAATTCTAGTCTTCAAGGAAAATATGTTTCTGGTTGGAATCCTGAACTGTACGTAGTAATGAATGCCTTGAAAACAATTATTAAACAAAGCTATGGTATTGACAGTAGCAGCCGTTATAGAATTTTCGCATTAATACAAGAAACATAAAAGACAGTGTAGCTCCGCAATGAACGGAACGTCACAATGTAACAACTACTACAACTCGTATGTGCCGTATTATGTGAAATTAAACCCCAAGAGATTACTTTTGAATGGGTGTTTCTACATTGATGCCAATAGTGTCACGGACATTCGAGGAGACAGAGTAAGTAAATATTTTGTTGCGAAACTAAGACACTGCTATTACATTCCTACAGCAATCGCTTATGTGAACTGCGACTTTCTTCTGTAAATAACAGACACGATTCACCTCCTTAGTTCTGTCATTATTACGTCTTCTAGATTAGCGTTTTCTTTAGTAGCAGCTAAGCCAGTAAGCATTAAGAAACAATAAACCAAAGATACATCACCAGCCGTAATAAAGAGGAAGGAACACCTGTCCAAGATGTACACAGGAAAGAGCTACACCTTACAAATACATTGTTGGCACATACTAAAATACAGAAACAAAAAGTATGGGGGGGGGGGGGGGGGGGGAGTACGGCAGAAACAGGAACTACAAATATCGTACCACACATACAACACAGTACAGAGAAATCTCAAAACTATGAAAAACTCCACAGGCAAGTTTAAAGTGTGGGAATCTTACAGTTCATGCAAATTTGTCAATATTGCCCAAACAGTTTTAAACCTAGCTATTCTGAACAACTCAGGCCCTTAAAAAGTGATAGTACAAACTTGTCTATTAAAGATGACATCACTGAGGAAACCCGTCAAGCAGATTATTTGAAACTCGTCTCAAGATTCTACAAAACGGAAATGGTCTCTATTACAGTAGAGTTGAGATACAGTAGAGTGGAACTACCGCATACAGAAGTGAGTAATACAGGATAAGAAAGTCTTGAACTAATCCGAAATAGAACACAATGAAACACACTTTGTTCAATGATTAACCAGTTATACAAAGTCACTTCCTAAAATGAAATATAGTACATTAAACAACTTCGATTATCAAAGACCCCATATTTCTCAACACCCTTCCGATCCTTTTCTCTTCGTCACTCCTGCACACACACACACAAACACACACACACACACACACACACACACACATACGCTCGTACAATCACCACTGAAATAAGTTCATCCGCCGGCCGTTGTGACCGAGCGGTTCTAGGCACTGCTACGGTCACAGGTTCAAATCCTGCTTCGGGCATGGATGTGTGTGATATCCTTAGGTTAGTTAGGTTTAAGTTGTTATAAGTCCAGGGGACTGATGACGTCAGATGTCCCATAGTGCTCAGAGCCATTTGAACCATTTTTAAGTTCATCCCACATGAGATGCATAACAGAATCTCATAGAAATATTCTAAATTTGTGCCTCCCTAGACATAAAGAAGCGATAAACATCTGAATGGCGACAACAACACAGCGTCTCTCGCTGAGTAGGGCGACATAAGCTAGTTCTAAATACTGTTTTCTATAGGAAAACGTATGGCAGATTAGGGAGACATGAAAATGTGTGAAAAAAACACTAAGTTTTACAGCAAAAAATTAACAGAAATAAAACCCACCAGTGATATGAAGCAGGCCGGAAAACCCATTTCGGTATATGCACCATTATTGCTCTAAGAAAAAAAATCCCGATTAATAACTCTATAAGCAAACACTCCCAACATCTTTGCGGATTATGTGCTATCAAACCATAAACAGAATAAATTCATGTTTTTCTGTACAAATTGAATTTCACAATCACCGATAATCTTATGGACAATGAGAGATGAAAACCAAAGTCAAAAATCACTTGGGTCTAAAATAGAAACACAATCACGAACTTTGTGTAATATTTTTGAGGTAATAAATGGCGACATAGGTAAGATTACTCACAGGCACCGAAATATGTCCGGGTAAATAGAGATAATAATATAGTGTGTTTTCCACTATATGTAACAGTCACTGAATGTAGTTAAGTGGATAAAGCTTTTCCTGGATAGACAAAATGGAATAACGTAACAAGGTGATTATGTTTCTGGATACAAGATACTGTAACTTCAAAACGAAAGGAAAACAAATTTTAATTTAATATAATCGCTGATGGTGGTATAAACTGAATTATTAAAATTTGTATTAAAGCGAATCACACAGCGACTTCACTAAAATCAACATAGCACGTTGGGGCTGACATTAGAACAGTGCATTACCCAAGACCGGAGAAAGCTGTAAGTGTAAATCCAGATTTAATCTTCGTTTCAACATGTTAGTTATTTCTACAAAAAGTCAATGTATAATATAGAAAGCAGAAAAACGTAAAGTATCCACTGATTATGGGCGTTTATTTTACAAACTCTTGAAATTAAATACGATTAATTACATCTATGGAGTTCCATTATAGTGGTGAGGAATGCTGAAAAAGCGAAAGAATCAGATTTGGAGGTGTAATACTTCCTTAAAGGTGCATGAAGAAATTTCAGTGCAACGAAACGCTCGGATCAGAGATTAGAGATTTTTAATCTTCAGTAGAAATTAACATATTCACTAAAAGACTAACGCTACATTGGTTACATCAACACAACACTTACCAAAGTTTTATAGGAATCATCAGATAACCCAAAACAAGTCAGTGTTTTTCTGTGATGCCTCAGCCTTGCACTTGGATGACCTGACAAGCGAGAAATAAAAGTAACAATCGTACTTTATCCGAAGAAAACTTATAGTGACACAACAGTTTAATTGTACTTCACTAATAGGAACATCATTACAGTAAATTATAAATGGCATTGAATAAACTGTACTGTTCTTGATGTGCATTAAAATCTCGTAAAAACAACAGAAAAAGCAATTTAGCAGTGATTCCTCGTTGGATCGTCAGTTCGAAGGTAAGATTCGTATAATTTACCTGAAAGATCAAGCTCCAAACTGATGTTTCTGATTTACGCTTCACATATAACCTGAACATTGATTATTAACGAGTAACTTGATGTTACTTGACTTACCTTCTTTCTTTTGACAGGGATAACTCCAAACTTGATTAAATATGTGACATTATAAATCTCTGCAAATTTCAAACAGAATCTGTCATTTCCAACGTTTCACTCACAATATTCGAGTCATTGCTCTCTGTATCAAGAAGACACTTCATATGTCATTCTAACTATATGCTAACAAGCTCCTCTCCATTAAACTGAAGCATCGCATGTGTGGAGTGTACAACTATTTGCCATGATCTGTGTCCCTGAAACTGTTACTGTGGTGTTTCTAATACATGGTATTGTCTTAGCAGCTAAAGGTACATATAAAAATCAAAATCATTTGTAATGAAGAAAGGAGGAGTATAATACAGAATTGCCCAAACTTGTTAATGTCTTCCGTGTAGACTGGAAGTCAAATAGAGCTCTAGGTTATAATCCAACTACTATACAGTTTGCTGGCAGGATGAGACACATATGCTGTAAACCCTCTAATCTCATAATAGGTAATGAACTGTTCTATGACTATCAATTAACTGTGTACAAGATTAAAGGAGTAATGCCTCACCCCACCAGCTAACTACACAATAGTTACATTTTTCTGTCGTATGAGAACTGTCTGTCAAACTTTATGGTCCTGTCGGTGACACTTACTTCTTCTATCTGTGCCATGGTTTTACTTTTTGTATGTTCTCATCTGACAGCAAAATGAAACGATGTTGAAAGAGTCTGCGATATGCAACACTTATACGCGAGAGCACTGACTCACACAGCCTTTATGCCAGAAGTCCAGTGTGATCCGTTTTCTATACTTGAAAAGATGGTTTCTGAAGCATGCCAATAATGCGGTCTGTTTTACGTTCAAGATGTTCGCATTACTCATTGCATGGTGACAGTTTTAGAGAAAATAATAAAGTGAAGGAAGAGACCCACAACTTCTCGTTTAGGATTCGTACATATTACTTTTCACTTCATTTGTCGGCACTAGCTGCCAGTATATAAAACTACGGCCGATTGCACAGCTTCGTTTAATCACGTGGCTGAGTAGATTTTAACCTGCGTAATGAATGTTGATGCTCTTCACTCTTCACAAGTATGGAGCCGAAACTCATCGTCCTTACGATACGATATTTCGATGGTCCAACTGGCCTTCATCTTCAGGTTAGACTGCAAGTGCACAGTCACGCCTAAACAGAGGTACATTTATACCATGGGAATAGGCAGCTTTCCGTGCACGTTGTATATTAAGATGCAGCTGGTCAAAAAACAGACATTATTTTACATGTAACAAAATGGGATCCCACACCTTCCTTGAAGGAAAACCTTTATCACTGTTCATAATGTAATAACATAATCATGTTTCTATGGGTACCTTAAACATATAATCCCAGTAACAGGAAGCTGTAGTAAATATGTGTTCCTTTAACTGACATATAATGCCTGTAACACCATAGCTCTAATGCTCTACTGATTTATTTTACCTTTTGTTTTATTTAATGATACATAGTTGAGTTGCTGTAAATGTTATTGGATTGAATCGATACCATGAGAGTGGTTATTCCTTTCTGTATAAAAAATTTGGTTTGATTCTATGCAACGTAATGTATATACTCTTATCATTGAAATTCTTTGTCTCATTTGGAGGGAGACAAAAGTTACTGCATATAATTGTAATTTTGTTTAAATAATTTTTTGTAGAAATACTAATATGTGAAAAGGTTCTGTTTAATTAACATGTTTGGTGGTTATTATGTAATTGCTGAGCCTCACTTAAGGTTCTTAGTTATTTTGTATGTAAAAGGTGTTGTGGTTCGCCTTGGGAACGGAAGCATGCAGCGCGCGCAAATTGTGGTTGGCCTAGGTAGAAAATGTGGAATTAAGAGTCAGTTGGAGACGAGCTACCAAACTATCAACTGCTAATGTAAAAGTTGTGTATTGTGCTGCTGCCAAGAGAGGCTTTCCGTGGCACTTTCCAGTGTCTCCGATGGACGGATAAAGAGCTTGAACTATTCTGGAATTGGTATCTACGGGGCTATTACAAATGATTGAAGCGATTTCATAAATTCACTGTAGCTCCATTCATTGACATATGGTCACGACACACTACAGATACATAGAAAAACTCATTAAGTTTTGTTCGGCTGAAGCCGCACTTCAGGTTTCTGTCGCGAGAGCGCTCGAGAGCGCAGTGAGACAAAATGGCGACAGAAGCCGAGAAAGCGTATGTCGTGCTTGAAATGCACTCACATCAGTCAGTCATAACAGTGCAACGACACTTCAGGACGAAGTTGAACAAAGATCCACCAACTGCTAACTCCATTCGGCATTGGTATGCGCAGCTTCTGGATGCCTCTGTAGGGGAAATCAGCGGGTCGGCCTACAGTGAGCGAAGAAACGGTTGAACGCGTTTGGGCAAGTTTCACGCGTAGCCCGCGGAAGTCGACGAATAAAGCAAGCAGGGAGCTAAACGTAACACAGCCGACGGTTTGGAAAATCTTACGGAAAAGGCTAAAGCAGAAGCCTTGCCGTTTACAATTGCTACAAGTCCTGACACCCGATGACAAAGTCAAACGCTTTGAATTTTCGGCGCTGTTGCAACAGCTCATGGAAGAGGTTGCGTTCAGTGCGAAACTTGTTTTCAGGGATGAAGCAACATCTTTTCTTAATGGTGAAGTGAACAGACACAATGTGCGAATCTGGGCGGTAGAGAATCCTCACGCATTCGTGCAGCAAATTCGCAATTCACCAAAAGTTAACGTGTTTTGTGCAATCTCACGGTTTAAAGTTTAAGGCCCCGTTTTCTTCTGCGAAAAAAACGTTACAAGACACGTGTATCTGGACATGCTGGAAAACTGGCTCATGCCACAACTGGAGACCGACAGCGCCGACTTCATCTTTCAACAGGATGGTGCTCCACCGCACTTCCATCATGATGTTCGGCATTTCTAAAACAGGAGATTGGAAAACCGATGGATCGGTCGTGGTGGAGATCATGATCAGCAATTCATGTCATGGCCTCCACGCTCTCCCGACTTGACCCCGTGCGATTTCTTTCTGTGGGGTTATGTGAAAGATTCCGTGTTTAAACCTCCTCTACCAAGAAACGTGCCAGAACTGCGAGCTCGCATGAACGATGCTTTCGAACTCATTGATGGGGACATGCTGCGCCGAGTGTGGGAGGAACTTGATTATCGGCTTGATGTCTGCCGAATCACTAAAGGGGCACATATCGAACATTTGTGAATGCCTAAAAAAACTTTTTGAGTGTTTGTATGTGTGTGCAAAGCATTGTGAAAATATCTCAAATAATAAAGTTATTGTAGAGCTGTGAAATCGCTTCCATCATTTGTAATAACCCTGTACTATCGCCACCAAGAAATGACATGGTCCAGCATTTCCGCCTGCTAATCCACCCACCGACATGCACTCGCCACCACGTTGCGCAATCACCGAAAAAGGAACCAAGGAACTGTAAATATGTAATGTGAAGGATCAGCTCATTGGATGTTTTAGTGTGCGCAAATATAAGGTAACTTATACTAGAACTCTTACACCTACCTTGATTTTTTATCCCTAGTCACACAACCACTTAGGGTCCTTCTCATGTCAAAAATGCTTACCGAGTGTCCATATTCTGAAAATAGGAAAGCCCAGTGTTTTACTAATTAATGCCACTTGAACATAGTAAAAAGAGAGTTAAAGTTTATGGAGCAGAACTGAGTAATATAGTAAGTGATGCTTGTTGAAAATAATTTTTTCTATTAAAACTGTTTATTAACATTTTACTGCCAACTTTCTAAAGTGAATGTACTGAAAAATGTGGCTTACAGAGTTTTGCAAATTAAAGGATCACAGTACAGTCTGCTGAAAATCACCCTAAGGTGAGCTATTGTCTTATAACCACATCAAGTTGTGTTCTACTGCAGTAAAAGTTGATAACTATTACTGTCGAAAGTTATATGTTCATGCTTGTTCAGGGCTTGTTTCTTTAGTGTATTGAAAGTGTGTCTAGTTTTCTCGGCTAGAGTGGTCAAGATTAAGGGGCCCCCTCTATTGATAGTAGTTCAAATGCACAAAGTTACTTAATTATAGGAAATTTTAATTACTCTTGATTTTCAAGTGAAATTCTGTGCAATATTGGGTCCTCTTGTGTATTAAAAGTGTATATTAATGGTGTAACAGGATCAACAGTTTGTCTATTGTGCTCTTGCTAGATAACGATTAACAGAAAGACCACTATCTATGAAAACAATACTTTCTTTGTTTAAAAGACAGTGAGAAGTAATCTGTTAGTGAATTCCATTTAGTTTTCATTCTAAGCAGAAAGGTGTTTAGTATTGAGAGACTTAATCTATGCACAATAACTAATTTTGCTCTGAACCATATCCATATTTCTTGTCAGATAGGAATATGTTTGAAAAGTGATATTGAACCTATGTCCAATTTACGATTCTGCAGTGAATATTAATAGTAACATTATTGAGACCATTTAGTTTGACTAAGTCCTCAACGTAATAGTGTGTTTTGTTATGTGTTATATTTATGCAAATAGTTTGTTCTGATCTGTTAGCTCCAACCTTAACGTGAAGGTACTGTATGCAGGTGCCAGAGTTCATTGCACTCTCGGGTGGCAAAGTATAGGTTGTGTTTGTCCGGTAAAATTACGCATACCTATTTTTTTTTAACAACAATGTCAATCATTCTCTTGCCTAATTAGGCTGGCGACCGTTTTCTTTATTCTTTGAACTATGTAGATAGGTAAAATATTGTTTATTACTGTTTAAATGTTTACGTAACTCCGACTTTCACTTCCGACACGGTCAACATAACAAAATTCCTCTCAGAGGCTAACACTGCTCTGTTGTTTTATACCATAATTGCTTTAACAACATAATTTTATTTCGCGAACTGCCTCCAACTTAAAGGTTATGGTATAGCAGTAGCGGACGGAAGTGTTATATGCCCTTCATGGAGACAATGCAGAGGGACGGCAGATTTTTCAGACTTGAGCAAACGTGCGTGACACTCATGTTCCACGCGTCAGTCATGAACTATACGAATAATCAGTCCGATATCAGCTTTGTGTAATGCCACGGAATTTTATATACTCCAGCTTCCTGAGTCCGAAATCATCTTAACAGATCCAGGAAGGGCTCTAGTTTTACCCAGCGGCAAGAGGACGCTCTTAATATCGTACTTACTGCGTATTCTTTCACTTTCGAAGTAAAAGTTAAAACAGCAAATAGTTTATACGTGCCCAATCTCCAAAATGGAGAGCACAAATATTTTGATGACCGTATATACATTCTGCCTGAAAACAACCTTAAGATAAACACAGAGAGCCGCAGATACCTTGCTAGGTCAACTCAGTCACAGCCACAACAGCTGTAACTACGAGCCGACTACGAGATCTTCTTGCACCTAAGGGTCTGAGTTGCTAACAGTACATGAATATGTCGTATTTGCCCACAATGACTTTACTTCTGTGGTACGTCTTTTCCCAGACACTCTTCCCTGAATTCCATTGTCCACACTGGCATTTCCAATTACAATCAGTTCTGTTCTTCCGTGTATGAATTAATAGAACTATTATACTGCATATGCGTGTTATCAAGACATATTAGATTTAAACGGAATCTCCGGAAGTGCTTCAACAAACGAGATCGACCTCTCGTAAAAAAAAGAAAAAACCATTTTTGCACATGGGTCGAAAGAAAAAGAACATTGTTTGTTTCTTTAGCTCAATTATAGCGTTTATAGTCTTCATGATGTATGTCCATGTTTCTAAGTTTAAGCTATATTCACTTTTACGCATGTTCTTCCTGAGGTTTATAATTATTTATATTAATTTACAGTATTCATAGGAAAAGAAAATATATGATGTCTACGCAAAGACGCAAATCTTCACAAATACTTCCATCTACCCATGCACCACTTGTTGAACTAATTAATTTGAGACAACAGTTTTTTTGCTACTTACGTTTGTTATTCCACATTAAGAATCACTTGCGTTCTTTGTTTCATGGTTAGTTGATTTGTTTAGCGTCAGTCAATAGACATGCCCCATCAGATATTTGAAACGTTAAGTCGAGGAATACTATAGTTTATGTCAGTTATCACTGACTACCACTTTTGGCTTCAGAGATAGCACACCAGTTTCTAGCTTTAAAAACATGGCCAGTAAGATTAACATTAATATTATAGGACATGGTCTCACTTCTCCCAGTACTACACTTCCTATTTGTGATTAATGACTTTTTCTACATGAGGAAACTGTGGGAAGAAGGTTCTTGTAACCGCTTTTATACCCTGAAGGGAGCTTGTAACCAGGGACTCGTAGCGGAGGTGAAAAAGAACAGCGATCTAGATAAATGTGGGGCCATAAATGCAGAGCACTCATAGTCTCGAGATAACGTCTTTGAATAACAATCAAAACGTCGTTGATCCCGGTTCAAAAGCCGCCACCGCTTAAATTTTGATTAATTGCATTGGCGGCCTAAGACTTCCGGCATAAGATGTCACCCTTATTCGACCACCGGTCTTGTAAAGAGTGTGGAGGAGCGGATCAGGTCCAGGGCACTCTCTTGTTCTTGGGATGGGAAACAGCTCCAAAAGGCGGAAGAATCAGGAATGATCAACGGCATGAGCATGCAGGAGGCAACGGGAACAACTGCATTAAAGACGCATAACGTGTATCCATATTATGGTATCGTGTACCCATAATATGGCCTGTGATTGAAATAGTGTCATGTCGATCTCTCCACTGGCGAAACATTCCCGAATAGTCCCCCCTTCGGATTACCGTTAGGGGGCTGCCAAGGGGGAGCTGACTATGAGAAAAAGATTGAATAACCAGCGAAAGCATAACGTTCTACGAGTTGGGGGTTGGAATGTCTGGAGCTTGAACGTGGTAGGGAAGCTAGAAAATCTGAAACGGGAAACGTAAAGGCTCAATCTAGATCTAGCAGGGGTCAGCGAAGTGAAATGGAAAGAAGACAAGAATTTCTGGTGAGATGAGTGTAGGATAATATCAAAAGCAGCAGAGAATGGTATAATGGGAGTAGGATTCGCTATGAACAGGAAACTAGTGGAGAGAGTGTGTTACTGTGAACAGTTCAGTGATAGGGTTGTTCTTATTAGAATCGACAGCAAAGAAACACGGTCAACGATGGTTCAGGTGTACATACCGACCTCGCAAACTGAAGATGAAGAGATAGAGGAGGTATATGAGGATACTGAAAGGGAGATGAAAATGTAACAGTCATGGGAAATGGAATGCAGTTGTAGGGGATGGAGTAGCAGATACGGGTACAGGAGAACATGGACTTAGGATAATGAATGAGAGAGGGGAAAGTCTAACTGAGTTTTGTAATAAACTTCACCTAGTAATAGCGAATACTCTGTTCAAGAATTACAGGAGGAGCTCATATACTTGTAAAAGGACGGGTGATTCCGCAAATTTCAGTTAGATTACATCATGGACAGACACAGATTCCGAAAACAGATACTGGAGTGTAAGACGAACCCAGGAACAAATATAGACTCAGATCACAATATAGTAGTGATGAAGAGTAGGCTGGAGTTGAAGAGGTTAGTCAGGAAAAATCAATACGCAAAGTAGTGGGATACGGAATTACTAAAGAAAAACGAGATCGCTTGAAGTTCTCTAGGGATACAGAAACAGCAATAAGGAAAAGCTCAGTAGGCAGTACAGTTGAAGAATTATGGGCATCTATGAAAAGGGAAATCACAGAAGTCTGAAAGAAAAACATAGACACAAAGAAGGTAAGTGCGAAGAAACTGTGGAGAACAAAAGAAATACTTCAGTTAATCGATGGAAGAAGGAAGTACAAAAATTTTAATTGAAATACAGAAATACTAGTCGCTGGGGAACGAAATAAATAGCAAGTTCAGGGAAGCTAAGACGAAATGGCTGCATGAGAAATGTGAAGAACTTATAGGATTATTCAAAAAGTCTGATATTCTTGTGTTTAGGATTATTTTTGGTACCGGAGTTCATGACGTGTTTGTTTCTTCAGTTGTGAATTTCGATCTTTTTTTTTTTTTTTTTCGAAACTGTAGAATTTGTTTGTGGCACTTGTTGGTGTTGAATTCTTAAAGACGTCATGTTGTGTGATCAAATTTAATTGTTACCTCATGAATATCTAAAGTATTCACTCTACTAAATACACCATATTAAACCTCGTCCGTCTATTTTAAAGTCACGTTTATTGTAATAATTACTTATCACATGTCTCCGTTAAAATGAGAACAGACCCCAGGGAACTTCATGACGATCAAATTGGTTATAAACCAACCGAAGAATTGCTTTTTCGAAACGCTATTTTATCACTAAACAAACGTGAGTGTTTTGGAAACCCCTTACATTAATAACATCATTATATTTATCAGGGCTCCTATTTTCAGATTAACTTTAATGTTCTCTAACCTGGAGGACGTCTCGCTTCTTTTCCAGTCTCTACCTAACCACTGCTGGACATAGGCTGCTTCCAAAGATATCCAAGTCAATATTTATTGAGCATCCTGGATGCAGGGTCTTCCCACGTGTCTTTGGATGGATTATAGGATATCCGACGCTTCCTTTGACCCCATCCGACGCCACTTCATAAGGGTTTGGTCCATTTTAAATTTTTCCTGGTCACAGTTCCTGCACAACGCCACTTATGTCTCGCTGTGTGGCCGACAGCGTTATAGAATCCCGTCCTTCTTTTCATCTATTATTTTCGGTCCTGTCTTTCAGGCTCACTCCAAGCATTACTGTCACTATTGTCCACCGACGGACCAGAACCGATTTGCGCTGATTGTTGTAAGTGTCTCTGTTTCGAGCCCATTTGTTGTTACTGGGAAGATGTATGAGTCATAAACCTTCCTTTTCGAAATTATGTGGATCCTCGGATTACGGATTATGTAACCAAAGTTGCCGAATGTCATCGAGGCTAGTCCATTTCACCTGGAGATCTCCGTTGTCTGGTTGTCTTTTCCAAGTTGGATTTTTTCATCCACTTAACTGTATTTATTTACTACTTCCAGAGCATAGTTCTCGATGGAAACCGTAATATTGACAGTGCTTGTGACTCTTATTTTTTGAAGGTTATTTTTGAGGGCTATACTTTGGGAAGCATCTATGAGTCCTCGTATCACTTTGACCATTTATTTCACTGCTAAAGAAGATATTATTTGCAAAGTGAAGATGGTCAAGACCTTTTTCAACTACAGGGTGATCAAAAAGTCAGTATAAATTTGAAAACTGAATGAATCACGGAATAATGTAGATGGAGATGTACAAATTGGCACAAATGCTTGGAATGACATGGGGTTTAATTAAAACCAAAAAATGCAAAAGTTCAAAAAATTTCCAACAGATGGCGCTTCATCTGATCAGAATAGCAATAATTAGCATAAAAAAGTGAGACAAAGCAAAGGTGATGTTCTTTACAGGAAATGCTCAATATGTCCACCATCATTCCTCAACAATAGCTGTAGTCGAGAAATAATGTTGTGAAGAGCACTGTAAAGCATGTCCGGAGTTATTGTGGGGCTTTGGCATCGGATGTTGTCTTTCAGCATCCCTAGAGATGTCGGTCGATCACGATACACTTGCCACTTCAGGTAACCCCAAAGCCAATAATCACACGGCCCTAGGTCTGGGGACCTGGGAGGCCAAGCATGACGAAAGTGGCGGCTGAGCACACGATCATCACCAAACTACGGGCGCAAGAGATCTTTCACGCGTCTAGCAATATGGGGTGCAGTGCCATCCTGCATAAACATCGTACGTTCCAGCCAGGATGGGGATGATGCGATACTGTAACATATCGGCGTACCTCTCACTCGTCTCGGTAGCAGTTACAAAACCAGAATCACCCATTTCCTCGAAGAAAAAAGGCCCGATAAGGTGTGGTAAATCCAACCCGTACCGTGACTTTCTCGTCGTGCAATGGAGTTTCCACGACAGTTCCAGGACTTTCGGTAGCCCAAATTCTGCAGTTGTGGGCGTTGACAGACCCTCGGAGCGTGAAATGAGCTTCGTCGGTCCACAACACGTTACTCAACCAATCGTCATCTTCCGCCATTTTTTGAAACGCCCACACCGCAAATGCTCTCCGCTTCACCAAATCGCCAGGTAACAGTTCATGATGCCGATGGATTTTGTACGGATAGCATAGGAGGATACGCCTAAGTGCCAACCAAACAGTAGTGTACGGAATGCCGGTGCGACGTGCGACTGCACGAGCGCTGACTTCCTCGTACGTAGACGAACCCGCCACAGTCTCCATTTCTTCCTGAACTGTCTCAGCAGCATTACGCCTTGTGCTCGGTCGCCCACTACGGTGTCTATCGTCTAAACAACCCGTGGCTTCGAACTTCGCAATCATTCTCGCCAACGGACCTTTACCCGTTCGAATCCCCTTCCTATGGCGATAGAGTCGTAACGCTGAACTAGCCACATTTCCCATTCTGATAATACAGCTTCACTAAAAGCGCCTTTTCAGGTAACGTCAACATGCTGCGACTGCTGGCTCATCTGATTCTCTCTCTCATTACAGCTCTTTTTATACACGATTGTCATACGCAGTCACTGACGTTTTGGTGTCCAGCGCCATCTGTGGGACATTTTATGAACTTTGTTTTGTTTTTGTTCTAATAAAAACCCCATGTCATTCCAAGCATGTGTGTCAATTTTTACCTCTCAATCTACATTATTCCGTGGTTTACTATATTTTCAAATTTATACTGACTTTTTGATCACCCGGTATGTTGATACCTTTCTGTCTTCTGTACACACAGCTGTACACATTCTCCAGTACTAAGATGAATAAATAAGTGTGTCTCTCTGTGTGACGCCTCTTCTATAGGGAACCATTCCATTGACCTAGCCTTTGTTTAGTGTCGCATGTTGAGCTGGTACTGTTCATCGTCTTCAATACTGTCTAGGTTTCGATAGTTATGAACGTAGTCTGACAGTCTATGAAGACCATGTGAAATGAGATATTACACTCTGTACGTTTAATGGAGTATTCAATTGAACTCTGTTCAGCTTCTTATCTATTTTTTTGCATAAACGTGTACTTGTATTACAAAGAAATCAAGTCACAAATGCACCCCATTTTGTACTCCATTTTATGTAATACGTTCCCTGGAGTCTTATGCTAAACTCCATGCTTCTCTTTGGGATATATTTTTCACCAAACATATTTACCTTTATTAGAAAGTGATGAGGCCAATATACCAAGATGTTCTGTACACCAGTGCGTCCAATTTATTGGCCGATAGTAACACACAAGGGAAGTAGTAGCATGGATCGAAGCGCAAATTTATAAAATAAATTCTTTAACATATTTTTGTGAAGGTGGTACTGCAGGTATCCTAAGTATTAAAAAAGGGCTGTATATTACATATTTTAAAGGTCAACACCTGCCAACACACACACGTTTTTACTCATAACCGAGTTCAACCTCCAGAATATCGTCGGATATTATGTATACCATTTTGTGTATATATTTAATTTATAAAAAAATTATATATATATATATATATATATATATATATATATATATATATATATATATATATATGCCCCCCCCCATGAACCATGGATCTTGCCGTTGGTGGGGAGGCTTGCGTGCCTCAGCGATACAGATAGCCGTACCGTAGGTGCAGCCGCAACGGAGGGGTATCTGTTGAGAGGCCAGACAAACGTGTGGTTCCTGAAGAGGGGCAGCAGACTTTTCAGTAGTTGCAGGGGCAACAGTCTGGATGACTGACTGATTTGGCCTTGTAACACTAACCAAAACGGCCTTGCCATGCTGGTACTACGAACAGCTGAAAGCAAGGGGAAACTGCAGTCCTAATTTTTACCCAGGGCATGCAGCTTTACTGTATGATTAAATGATGATGGCTCTTGGGTAAAATATTCCGGAGGTAAAATAGTCCCCCATTCGGATCTCCAGGCGGGGACTGCTCAAGAGGATGTCGTTATCACGAGAAACAAAACTGGCGTTCTACGGATCGGAGCGTGGAATGTCAGATCCCTTAATCGGGCAGGTAGGTTAGAAAATTTAAAAAGGGAAATGGGGGTAAGCTACTACAAACAGCATAGTGAACGCATTATTGTGGCCAAGATAGATACGAAGCCCACGCCTACCACAGTAGTACAAGTTTATATGCCAACTAGCTCTGCAGATGACGAAGAAATTGAAGAAATGTATGATGAAATAAAAGAAATTATTCAGATAGTGAAGGGAGACGAAAATTTAATAGTCGTGGGTGACTGGAATTCGTCAGTAGGTAAAGGGAGAGAAGGAAACGTAGTAGGTGAATGTGGATTGGGGGTAAGAAACGAAAAAGGAAGCCACCTGGTAGAATTTTGCGCAGAGCACAACTTAATCATAGCTAACACTTGGTTCAAGAATCATAAAACAAGACTGTATACATGGAAGAAGCCTGGAGATACTGACAGGTTTCAGATAGATTATATAATGGTAAGACAGAGATTTAGGAACCAGGTTTTAAACTGTAAGCATTTCCAGGGGCAGATGTGGACTCTGACCACAATCTGTTGGTTATGAACTGCAGATTAAAACTGAAGAAACTGCAAAAATGTGGGAATTTAAGGAGATGGGACCTGGATAAACTGAAAGCACCAGAGGTTGTAGAGAGTTTCAGGGAGAGCTTAAGGGAACAATTGACAAGAATGGGTGAAAGAAATGCAGTAGAAGAAGAATCGGTAGCTCTGAGGGATGACGTACGGAAGGCAGCAGAGGATCAAGTAGGAAAAAAGACGAGGGCTAGTAGAAATCCTTGGGTGACAGAAGAAATACTGAATTTAATTGATGAAAGGAGAAAATATAAAAATGCAGTAAATGAAGCAGGCAAAAAGGAATACAAACGTCTCAAAAATGAGATCGACAGAAAGTGCAAAATGGCTAAGCAGGGATGGCTAGAGGACAAATGCAGGGATGTAGAGGCTTATCTCACTAGGGGCCAGATAGATACTGCCTACAGGAAAATTAAAGAGGCCTTTGGAGAAAAGAGAACCACTTGCATGAATATCAAGAACTCAGATGGAAACCCAGACCTAAACAAAAAAGGGAAAGCAGAAAGGTGGAAGGAGTGTATAGATGGTCTATACAAGGGCGATTTACTTGAGGACAGTATTTTGGAAATGGAAGAGGATGTAAATGAAGATGAAATGGGAGATATGATACTGCGTGAAGAGTTCGACAGAGCACTGTAAGACCTGAGTCGAAACAAAGCCCCGGGAGTAGACAACATTCCATTAGAACTACTGACAGCCTTGGGAGAGCCAATCCTGACAAAACTCTACCATCTGGTGAGCAAGATGTTTGAGACAGGCGAAATACCCTCAGACTTCAAGAAGAATATAATAATTCCAATCCCAAAGAAAGCAGGTGTTGACAGATGTTAAAATTACCGAACAATCAGTTTAATAAGTCACGGCTGCAAAATACTAACGCGAGTTCTTTACACACGAATGGAAAAAACTAGTAGAAGCCGACCTCGGGGAAGATCAGTTTGGATTCCGTAGAAATATCGGAACACGTGAGGCGTTACTGACCCTACGACTTATCTTAGAAGCTAGATTAAGGAAAGGGAAACCTACGTTTCTAGCATTTGTAGACTTAGAGAAAGCTTTTGACAGTGTTGACTGGAATACTCTCTTTCAAATTATTAAGGTGACAGGGGTAAAATACAGGGAGCGAAAAGCTATTTACAATTTGTACAGAAACCAGATGGCAGTTGTAAGAGTCGAGGTACATCAAAGGGAAGAAGTGGTTGGGAAGGGAGTGAGACAGGGTTGTAGCCTCTCCCAAATGTTATTCAACCTGTATATTGAGCAAGCAGTGAAAGAAACAAAAGAAAAATTCGGAGTAGGTATTAAAATCCATGGAGAAGAAATAAAAACTTTGAGGTTCGCCGATGACATTGTAATTCTGTCAGAGACAGCAAAGGACTGGGAAGAGCAGTTGAACGGAATGGATAGTGCCTTGAAAGGAGGATATAAGATGAACATCAACAAAATCAAAACGAGGATAATGGAATGTAGTCGAATTAAGTCAGGTGATGCTGAGGGAATTAGATTAGGAAATGAGACACTTAAAGTAGTAAAGGAGTTTTGCTATTTGGGGAGCAAAATAACTGATGATGGTAGAAGTACAGAGGATATAAAACGTAGACTGGCAATGGCAAGGAAAGCATTTCTGAAGAAGAGAAATTTGTTAACATCGAGCATAGAAGTGTCAGGAAGTCGTTTCTGGAAGTATCTGTATGGAGTGTAGCCATGTGTGGAAGTGAAACATGCGCGATAAATATGTTGGAAAAGAAGAGAATAGAATCTTTCGAAATGTGGTGCTCCAGGATAATGCTGAAGATTAGATGGGTAGATCACATAACTAATGAGGAAGTGTTGAATAGGATTGGGGAGAAGAGAAGTTTGTGGCACAACTTGACTAGATGAAGGGATCGGTTGGTAGGACATGTTCTAAGGCATCAAGGGATCACCAGTTTAGTATTGGAGGGCAGTGTGGAGGGTAAAAATCGTTCAGGGAGACCAAGAGAAGAATACACTAAGCAGATTCATAAGGATGTAGGCTGCAGTTGGTACTGGGAGATGAAGAAGCTTGCACAGGATATAGTAGCACGGAGAGCTGCATCATAGCAGTCTCAGGACTGAAGACCACAACAACAATTTAATTTATAACTGTTAATGCAATGCTATACGATGTACATGTACACGAAAACTCTCATACTACAAAGTCACTTTTGAAACAGTTCAAGGGTTGGTAAGACGCAATGTTTGCTATTGTTTTTGAAATATTGGAAACTAGAATAACAATCAGAATGTGGGATATGTAAGACTGTGAATAATATACATCTGTGGTCTCACAAGTAGTTTTATAAAGCTTATATATTATGCTATTTGAAATAAAGTAAACACAGAAAAGCAAAAGTACAACAGGATATTGGCCAAAAGTTCAAAAAGTAAGAAGGTGAAATCAGAGGAAGTGAATAAAAAAAGAGGTGTCTTAAAAATAATCAAGATGAAAGGCAGGGAAACACTCGAAAAGGTTCAAGATAGTTAGGAATATCGTGGCATGCAATTGTTCAAACCCAACATTACTTTCGGTATGTGGGAAGTCAGCATTAAAATACTGTTGACCGCGCTAGATCTCTGTGATGTTTTGGATGGTGTTGAATCACTAGAAAAATATGAATCTGTAGAAAACAAAGAAGCAATGCCAGGAACTTGACAACATGATGAATCATTATATCATGGGTACAACTGAAATAAAGGTACAGCCGCGAGTGTTGTGTTGCAGAACATCCAAGGCCATAAGGTCCCGAGTTCGAGTCTCGGTGCGGCACACAGTTTTAATCTGTCAGGAAGTTTCATATCAGCGTACACTCCGCTGCATAGTGAAAATATCATTCTGCACACATTCCCCAGGCTGTGGCTAAGCCATGACTCCGCAATATCCTTTCTTTCAGGAGTGCTAGTTCTGCAAGGTTCGCAGGAGAGCTTCTGTAAAGTTTGGAGGGTAGGAGACGAGGTACTGGTGGAAGTAAAGCTGTGAGGACGGGGCGTGAGTCGTGCTTGGGTAGCTCAGTCGGTAGAGCACTTTCCAGCGAAAGGCCAAGGTCCCGAGTTCGAGTCTCGATCCGGCTCACAGTTTTAATCTGCCAGGAAGTTTCATCCAAGGCTATATTTGAGAAATTAAAGCAACATACAAAAGAGAATCTTCTCAGGTTCTCAGCAGTTTCTTCAAGGAGTTTGTAGTTTCAAATACGATAAAACTAAAAACGTAGCAAGCATCAAAAGTGCACTTAGGGGTACAGTTCAGAACAGAATCGTCTCTAGTCAGAAATTCTGTCAGATACTACACTCAAGAGACTGCCTATTTTGGAAGATAGTTTCAAACACTTTTCCCCATCATGGGATTTTTCATCCCAATTCTGAGAGCATGGTGAAAAATCTAATTGTAAGGCTCATATGAGAAGAGGGACAACTGAAAGATAATAATCAAGAAGGGAGAATTGTTTTAGTTGTTCATTTTAACAAAAATATAAGAAAGGATCTAATTTGTACTTCAGTCTGGAACCGCGTGACAGCTATGGTCGCAGGTTCATATCCTGCCTCGGGCATGGATGTGTTTGATGTCCTTAGGTTAGTTAGGTTTAAGTAGTTCTAAGTTCTATGGGACTGATGACCTCAGATGTTAAGTCCCGTAGTGCTCAGAGCCTTTTGAACCATTTTGATCTAATTTGTAACAACTGTGATGGACGTGTAAATTTTGAAATAACGCACAAGAAGCCTAAGAAGGTGACCACTATCCTGTATGTAATAAAAATATACTCAGAGATGAAGCTGGCTACTCCAAAAACAAAAATGGAATTCGAAAACTGAAACAGACACGCTTCACGTTCTGTCCTCATTGCAAAAGAGTAAACCACAAAGAAGATGATTGTTGTGTTAAGAACTAGGACAACATAAAAAGGGCACTTTTGGAATTAGAATTCATCAAAGAAGATCCACATATTGGAAAAGATACAACAAACAAGACTTCACTCATGAAAAAGAAAAAAACAGTGGTCGTCAATGAAGAAAATAAGAGAGAAGTCATCACTGTAGAGAACAAGACAAGATATCAGTGAAGAAAACAAGAATTTATTGCTTATGAATACAACAAATATAAGGTATCACATAAGCTAACGAGAAGAAAGCAATGGCCATGGTTGTTGATACTGTATGTATTGGACATGTGTGTAATGAAGTCGATAAGTTAATAAATATGAAAGAGTAGGATAGTGCTGTGAAAACCGCCAAACAACGTCGATCAATGAAATAAGTAGCAACAAGAACCATTGTGGTCTGTGAATACAGTCACTGAAACTGGTTGCGCGGTTATGTTTAGTTAACATCGCGTTAAAATCAGGAAAAATAAAAGACTCATTTTTAAATGATGAAAAAGAAGAACTAGAAAACATTGAACCAGGAATGTGGTTCTGATACTATAACAAAAACAACAGTAGTATAAAAAGCTTGGACCCTCAAGGCATAAACTGTACTTCAAACATCTACAGAATGCGCTTAGAAGAAAAGTCGGGTGAAGCTTTAGTGAGACCTTATCTAACAAGAAAGAGATTTTCTACTGTGAGAGAAACACAGACAGAACCACTTGAAGTAACACACACTGATCTCTTTAGAGAGATAGACCTCTCACCTCCACTCTTTAATGGACACAGAGGCTACATAATAGTATTAGTTTATTTCAATCGTTTTTTCTAACAGAGTTGTTAAGCTTTTACTCCAGAGGCTGCAAGATTTGTAAGAAAATATGTGTTACACAGCGAAAATTAGTTCAGCCTTAAAGCATCAAAAACAATATGGTTAGTATGCCAGTCATAGGCTAAGAAGTGGTGTGGAGGAAAACGAACTGCACTAGAATATAATATTCCTTTCCGGTGCTCAACTCAGAGGAAAAGTAGAGAGATTACTTCTAGCATTAATGAACAAAACAAGAGATACAATCTTTGATAACCAACTAAAGAAAGAGCTATTAGTAGAAGCACTGCTCACAGGTATGTATTAATTCAGTAGGAGCTCAGATATCAA
This sequence comes from Schistocerca serialis cubense, assembly GCF_023864345.2. NCBI lineage: Eukaryota > Metazoa > Arthropoda > Insecta > Orthoptera > Acrididae > Schistocerca > Schistocerca serialis. The sequence goes on from NC_064639.1 coordinate 231,154,683, forward strand.
TCAAAGTGCTACACCTCCAGTAAAGTGATTTGGGAGAAGGACAAATCTGTCAAACTTCATATTTTTGGCCAAAAAGTTTTTGCTAAGGGAACTGTAGAGAAAAAATTTTTTACTGGTGAAGTATCAAATGATACTAACAACACGTCAATAAAATTCAAAATTTTGAAAATGACAAGAACAAAGTCAGTATGGTGGAAGGTGGAATGGAGAAACAAAAGCTTCTTCTCTGTTCTGGCAACAGAGAAACATTTACATACGAGAGCGTTGTGTGTAGAAAACGGCCTTTCTTTATAGGAAACTGGATGACGACTTTTATGAAGCTACCTTGGAGAACTCACCTCTGTGTGGCCGTATCAACCTCCATTCAGATGGAATAAAACTCTGGGAGGTTTCCTAGAAACGTGAGGACTAATTTAATTGTATTCATGTCAGTACATATTTAAAGATGTAGTTAAAGAAATATTTATTGCTATACATGTTGATGATGCAATCATTACAGGAAAAGCCTTAGACATAGCTGGAACCATCTTGAAGAAACTTTAGGAAAAATTTGAAATGTCTTTAGCAGAAAGTCCCAATATGTACATTGACATACATTAAATCGAGTCAAAGAATGGATTACATTTGCATTAAAACAGTGTATGAAGAAAGTACTGTGAAAACTCAATATGACTGACTGCAAGGCTGTGATGACTCCTTTAGTTCCAGAGAGGAAGAGAAGTTACGAAGATCAGTAGGCTGAACACGTTAGAATTCCATATCATGAAGCCGTAGGAAGTCTTCTGTACTTGTCATGTAAATCCTGGCCATGTCTTGGATTCACTGTCAATCGTGTGAGCCGCTTCACAAAAACCAAAATAAAAGGGATCACTACAATATCAAAAGAACTCTGACATGACTACAAGATTCCAAGTATTATGGCCTTTCCTAAAAGAAGAAATAATATAAAGGAGACACTACTCATCTAAATGTCTACTGTGATGCTACTTATACTTATATTCTTTATAATAATGTTCTCATTGGTTGATGTTCTGGGAAATAAAACGTAACTGCTACTTCTTCAACTGAAGCAGAATACCTGCCAACGGGAGAGTGTGACCAAGAAATAGTACACATTAAGGCCCTATTACAAGAGCTGTCCAGAAAAGGAAAGAAGACCGTATATGGATGTAAAAACCCATTATGTTCGTGAACAATACAGAGAAGGTCCTCTTGAGGCAATGTACTGAAAAGCAAGTGGCATACTTACCAAAGCTCTGCTGAGTTTTAGGTTTGAGAAAGTTAGAAACGCTGTTATGAATCAATTACCAAAATACATTTTTCTGAATAATATTAAGGGATAAATGATTACTGTGTCATTAAAAATGTGAAACATTTGACATAGATTTAAGGAAAACAGTGTATTTTGTGGGTGGACTGGAATTTGAAAACATTGAATAATTTTATAAGAAGCAGTGTTTGCTGTATCTTTTTTAAATTGTAACGGCCGGAATAAGAAGTTGTGATTTGTCTGACTGTGAATAATATGTATCTGTGTAACTCGTGGTATGAAAATGGATGTACCTCCATATACATAGTTTTAATTAATGTGTAGCTTATAATATTCCAAATTCAGTGAGCACAAAAAATAACGCAGAAATCGCATACTCACATCGTTATTGTAACAATTTATGTGGCACTCTTAAAAGTGTGTCGTCAAAGAACTTAAAATCTATACTGCATAATTCAAATTAAAAGTACAAAACGTAACGAAATGTGACTGACAGCGTACATATATATAACTAAAAACGTAAAACCAATGCATTTGTATAAGTCAAGTCGTAAAATGTACTATATCGTCAGTTATGAAAGGAACCACTACTCTTAACCTTGATCTAATTACCATCGGGTTCCAACATTTCTCGTAGAGGCTTTTTACATACTGGAGACTATACAGATAATTCATGTTTACGGATCCAACCAGATAAGATACAGTGTAGTGTAAAGGAAGTCGATATTTCCGCTACGATTCCAGTAGTTCCTTGGGGTTGTACATGTTGTGTATCTGTGAACTCAAGCATTTCTGACAGTCAGACATAAAAAAATTTGCATTCTAAAGGTCATACACTGTAGCAAATTATGTGTATTACACTAGCAATGAAGTGTCAATAAGTAATAACATTATTATATTATTTCTCGTCTGTGTGAAGTAATATGCACCTCGTATTTTACATCACAGAGTTTACGTCATTTTTATTAAATTTCGTCTATATGAAGTAATCTACACCTCATGTTTTGCATCACAGAATTTGTTTTTTAAGGCAAACTATGGGCCACAATACACTTCTTTGTGACTATAGGTAAGTATATTTACATACTGAAGCGTTTTGGGACTGATGTACTATGTGTCTGCATTAAGAAGTAGGTTCTATAGTCCTTAAGAAAAAACTTTAGTCATGTTGTTGTTGTTGTGGTCTTCAGTCCTGAGAATGGTTTGATGCAGCTCTCCATGCTACTCTGTCCTGAGCAAGCTTCTTCATCTCCCAGTACTTACTGCAACCTAAGTCCTTTTGGATCTGCTTAGTGTATTCATCTCTTGCTCTCCCTCTATGATGTTTACCCTCCACGCTGCCCTCCAATGCTAAATTTGTGATCCCCTGATGCCTCAGAACATGTCCTAGTAACCAGTCCCTTCTTCTTGTCAAGTTGTGCCTGTGATATTCGCTATTTTTGGCTTAATTAAAACAGCAAATTCAGCCAGAAGGCAAATACTTGTTTATAAAGAATGATTAATATATAATAAGGCGTCGCATGGCGACGGTGGAATTTTCTAGATAGTGTAATTCGTCGTCTTTGGGCGGCAATATGGGCGGAGAGGTGCGGATGGATGTGCGATCCTTCACTATTTTGTTCGCTGGAGAACAAATGAAGCCTTGAGCGCTAAAAAAGACTTTTACTGTTTTTCTCAAGTAAGACGGACGCAGATTTGTGGCGGTCTGATCTAATTATTTTTACTAAATAAATAAAAACGTGTTCCGTCTAAGTTTTGAGTGAAGTGTAGGAAGAAGAACTGTTGTAACTTACCGTGACGAAGCACGAGCGACTCAAGAGGATAATGGCTATATATAAGAGCGCTCAATGGACATGATATGGACATAAAAATCTACCGTCATTGTAGTATTAAGCTTAAGGTACGATATATGTTTAGTTATAATAAATATTTGTTCTGGGAATACTGAATCATTTAGCAGTGCTCATTTCTATTATCTCCTCAGTATTATTTTCATTTTAATTATGCATTTTGCTAATATTACAGACACCAAGATCAGCAGTCCAATGTGCGTGTTACATTGATAAAAATAAAACTGTTTTATCGTCTTCTTGCATCAGCTTTAATATTGAATTTCCCTTCTGTGTGATGTTACAGTTGTTTTTGCGCCCTTAAGAACTTTCTGGTCCCTTAGGAAATTGTTTTGTCATAACAATAACTTCACAACCGGGTATGATCGTATCTACGATCATGAAGTAATTAGAAAGACGATAATGCGATTTCTTAATCAATAGCACGCTAGTTGTGACTGCCTCAAGCCACGCGAAACCGCAAGTAAAAACTATTCACATCTCATAATGCAATATTTTATGACAATGGTCAATCCATGATTCTTACGCCAATTGTGATTGATAAAACAGTTAGTTAAATCTCAATTTCCAACTTTCCATTGAATAGCAACATCACTTCTATTTTGTAGCATCACACTTGGCGCCCGAACAGGGACTAGACCAAAAATTAGTTCAAATTCTTGGGAAATTTTCTATGTGCTTGTGTTAATAAATGTTCTGTCGTTTCATGTACACATCGTCTCTCTGTGAGAATAACGGTCAATAATGTAGTTTAATTACCGAGAGAAAAGAAGAGAAAAGAGACGTGAATTTGCTGAGACAACATAGCGGTATTCAAGCCATCAAAAAGTAAGTCAGAATTTTGCATACGCAGTGTAGTGCTTCAGTAGCAACGTTGCTTTTCCAAGTCGATCCACATCCTTTCTATCTCCTTTCCGCTATAGAAAATCTGCTTTATTTTATCTTTCAAAGTAAAATTCTTCGTAGTCTGATAACAGAAATTATTTCTCCCCATTGTTAGTATACCTGTATTGCATTTTCAACATGGTGGATAGTGTGCGCAATTTGCAGTGAAGAGCATCTTCATTCATTTGTCTGAAACGGTTAGGTTCCATCTTGTCTTCTTGCCAGATAGAATTTCATTTGTTGCTCACGCGAGGGCGGTGCTCTTAGCGGACTCACCACGTCACTGACAAACGACGAAAGCCTTGCGTAGCACCTGATTTACCGACGAAAATGGCAGATAGTAAACAGAGACAGGTGACAACAGGAGACGGGAGTGAAGACGTTAATAGTATTCCATACCCTTTACGATCGCGAACGGTAGGTTCCCGTGTGGAAACTGAACTAACCATGTCTGTAACAGGGGAAAGTGACCCTGAAGTCCAAACTCGTCCCGCTGCAGCTACAAATGACCTCGGTGCGTTAATGGAAATGCTGAAACAACAGTTTGACGCAGTAAATGAGAATATAAAAACACAAAATGAGACTATAAAAACACAAAATGAGACTGTTAGCGCCCGACTAGATGCTGTAAGCGAATCATTAAAAACACAGCTAGTCACAATCAAAACAGATCTGCATAAAGAAATTACGGCTGAATTAAATACCCATTTGGGTGAGGTGCAAACTAAGATCAGTGATCAAATTCAGAAAATGCAGAAACAGGTGAAAAATGAAATAGCTGAAGTATCTGGAACATTAAACACAAAAATTCAGGCAGCTACCAAAGAAATAAACTCAGTTAGAAATGCAGTATCTGACATTGAAGGTGTAGTAGAGGATCTGTCGAGGCAGATAGACTCAAGCAATATCGAAGAACAGGTTAAGAGCACCGTGAAAGCACACGCGGAGGCATTGTCGGAACACTACAGGGAATGGATAAAGGGTAAAGATATTTTTATCGAAAAGAAGGTCAGGGAGGAGCTTAGGGAGACTGTCAAGGATGTAACTTATGAAATCTTAGCTGCTCCTGGTAAGTCGGGAGACACAGTAGTTTCTGAATTGGGACAGATTCGGAGGACACTTACACGGGATCTTCCCGAGTGGAAGCAGCTAGTAGTGGACGAAGTCAGAATGGTGAGAAACTGGGTAGAAAATCCGCACACACATACGCAAACTATAGGGAACAACTCTTTAGACGGTGACGAATGTCAGTCAACTCCTTATCGTTCACCACCTGATTACATGCAAAACAACAGTCCTGTTGAGTCCCGAGTAGGGAAACTAAATGATCCGCCCACAATTGTGAGTTTAATGCAAGAGGAAAGTGTGATTAAGCATCGCACTTTTCCTGTTTTTCATCCGCAGAAGCGAGAAATACACCCCATCGTGTTCCTAAAGAATTTTTCCGGCATATTTCCCAGGAGCTGGACAGACAGACAGCGTATTCAGTTCGTCACTGGCTTTATTTCTGGTGATGCAGCATTATGGGGAACGGAAATGGTAAACACGTGTAGGAATTATGAAGAGTTTGAGAAAATGTTCTTGGCAAAATTTTGGAGTAATGGGGTACAGCAAAGATTAAGGAAGGAGGTGTATGGTGCGGAAATTTTCAATGAGAAGCATGGAAGTCTCCGGCGATACTTTGAGAAGTATCTAGCAAAAATTAAGTTCTGGGATTCTCCGATTTCTTCCAAGGACGTAATTATGATTCTCAAAAGCAAACTCCCTGTGTCTATTAGAGAGAAATTAGTAAATGTGTCCGAAGAAGACACGGATGCATTCCTTTCTGTGCTGGATTCCTTAGATTTAATTAGCGAGGATGTGCGCTCCAAGGTTGGCAGCGGCAAATTCTTGCCTGGCAGCCAGCAGAATGCATCGCACGCGGACAACAATGCGCCCAAGGAGAGAGCGAGCTACTGCGACCGCTGTTACCAACCTGCCAGCGGTTATCAAAACGCAAACGGCAATAACTTTAAACGGAAGCAGAAAACCAATTACAGTAATCAGCAGAGATACCACCCAATTTACAACCACAAGGTACAACATCAGTACGGAAACCCACCCTTTAATTCTGCGCCTGAGCAGTATGGAAATTCTCCACAAACTAGTGGTAATTTTTCAAATGGGCCAGTGTACAATCAAAGTTATAGGTCGAAATACAGCAAGTGGCATGGGCAAGGCGGAGGCCACCCAGCACAACATAAGAACAACTATTCACAGGATAGAGGACCGCGGAACAATTTTCAAATGGCACCAAATGCGAACTTTCCTTCACAAGGAAATGGTTTTGCCGACAACCAAAAGATCGGGCGACATCAGCCTTCTCAAGTATTCTATTCACAAGTGAATGCACCCAGTGGATTTTACCCCTCTACACCGGCATTTGTACCACATAACCAGCACCAATATGAAACGGAACAAACACTTAAGGCCATGAATGACAAACAGGTTAAACATCCTGCGGAAAATTAGAGGCAGCACCTTTCAGCCTCCTAGAGGTCGCTGCCGGTTCCAGTGGGGGTACTAACGAATACTCTGATTCTGAGTATGTTAATGCGATACGGTACGACCATGAGACCGACTTACGAGATGACCTTGCACCTGACCTAGAAGCTCAAGACATTAATGACATTTATGATGAACAGGTCCAGGCTTCGATTAAGATTTCTATTACTAACATTCCTGTCACAGCCATTGTTGATACAGGAGCAAACATCAATGTGATGTCATCATGTCTTTTCAGACAGGTGTCTTCTGTTTCAAAAGTTTTATCATTGCCGATTCAGGGTTGCTCCATATCGGGAGCGATTGGTCCATTGAAACAGAGAGTTAGTTTACAGACGCAGCTTCAACTGCAGATAGAATCTGTTTTGGTTTTTTGCCACTTTTTAATAGTAAAGAACTTGTCAGTTCCATGTCTCTTGGGGATGGAGTTTCTTCGACAAACAAAAGCAGTGATAGATATTGAATCTGGAGTGTGTACCTTTATCGTAAATCAACAACAAGTTGTTGTTAACTTGTTAAGGAGTAAGGTGAAGGCAGTGTTGACATTGCATCAGGTTTGGAGACGACAGAGGACAGGCAAACCGTGCTTTGATCAGACAAATGACCTGACTAAATGGAATGACATAAATGACAATGAGTATGAAGACTTACTTCCTGACAAAGACGAGATCGATGCTAAAGCCAAGGAATCGACTGAACTCAGGGGGGAGCAGAAATATGAGTTGTTCCATTTATTAGTAAGTTACAAGAAAATCTTTTGAAAGAAACCAGGAGTAATAAAAGGGTTCGAGTATAAAATGGAAGTGCTTCCCCACTCAACGTTCTGCAAAGCAAGCTATTCAGTACCCTACGCCCGACGAGAAGCTGTAAAGCATGAGATTAGGAAAATGCTGTGTTGGGATGTTATCGAGTTATCGAATTCGCCGTACTCAAGTCCCTTGTTGTCCGTACTTAAACAGGACGGTAGTGTCAGACTAGTACTGGACGCCAGATCAATAAACAAAATAATTGTACCGATAAGGACTCGACCTGAAGCACTTGAGGAGCACTTGCAAAAATTTCATGGCGTTAGATTTTTGAGTACACTTGATTTAAGAAGTAGCTATTGGCAGGTGAAATTGGCCAAGGAATCCAGAAAATATACTGCTTTTATATTTGCCGGCCGCTCATATCAGTTTAAGGTCATGCCTTTTGGTTTAAATGTGAGCTCAGGAATATTTATTTCTGCTCTCGATTTTGTGTTAGGACCTGGCTGAGGTAACTGTTTATGTAGATGACGTGTTGGTAGCCACTAAGAACTGGGAAGATCATTTAGCTATTCTACGAAGGGTGTTTCAGAGATTTCAAGAACATGGTGTTACAGCAAATCTGAAAAAGTCAAAATTTGGAAAAGGTGAGGTAAAGTTTTTAGGTCATGTGATTACACCTGAAGGGATTAAACCCGACCCGGAAAAGTTGTCTGCGATTAAGAATTTCCCTACACCGGTAACTGAGAGGCAACTAAGAGGATTTCTCGGTCTTTCGTCTTTCTTTCGACGATTTCTGTCTGGTCAAGTAATGAACAATCCCGCTTTGCACAATCTTCTCAAGAAAAGTACGCATTGGATTTGGACACCAGAGTGTCAGAAAGCTTTCCAGGCAATTAAAGATGGTCTTTTAAACAATAACATTCTTTGTCATCCACAAATGGACAAAGAATTTTGTATCACCTCAGACGCTTCGTTTGTTGGAATTGGATCTTGTTTGTTTCAGATTGAATTAGTAGACGCAACAGAGCAGATCAGAGTGATTAGTTTTGCGAGTAGGGTCTTAACAGAATGTGAAAAGTCCTATTCAGTTACTGAGCTGGAGGCACTTGCAGTTATTTGGGCCTTCAAGAGGTTTAATTATTACATTTTTGGCAGAAAGATAAAAGTATTTACGGACCATCAAGCACTTTCGTATCTTTTGACCTGTAAATTACAACATCCGCGCCTGACCAGGTGGTGTTTATTTTTGCAAGAATACGACTTTGATATTGTGTATATAAAGGGCAAGGATAACATTATTGCAGACGCACTTTCTCGTTCACCAGAAGGTCTGCCTGAGACAAGTGAGTTGGTAGAACAGATGTCGAATTACAAAGTTCTTCTTATGCAGGATCCCATTCATAGAAAATATTTCTTGGAACTATGCAAGCAAATCCAGACACTACAGAGCACAGATCCTAAGTGGGGAAAAATAATCAGACTTCTTCAAGAAAATCCAAACCATAAGTTGTCCAAATTCTTCAAGATTCATAATCAGGTATTATTTCATCGTACCTCTGTGTCATCAGACAACTGGCTTGTTTGTATACCTAGCAGTTTTGTCGAACATCTTTTGTGGTATACCCACATTTCTTGGGGCCACTATGGTCCAGAGAAGTGTAAAAAGAAGATTGCTACTTACTGTTATATGCCCAACCTACATCGTCGGATACACAAATTGCTAAAATTCTGTGTCATCTGCCAAAAGGCGAAAGCTCTGAATATTCCTACTTTAATTCCATTGAATCCGATCATCGCAGAAAGACCTAATCAGCTCATTAGCATTGACCTGGCTGGCCCTCTACCGATGGGTAGGGGAGGTGTCAAATACCTCGTTGCTGTTCTCGACAACTTCACAAAATACGTTCGAATGTATGTTATGAAGACATCTTGTGCTCCGCCTATTATACGCTGTCTTGAAAATGACTATTTCCCTCGATTCGGAGTCCCCGAATCTATACTTTCAGATAATGCATCCAACTTTACTTGCCGCAAATGGCGTGAGTTTTTGGCCCATCACAATGTCAAGCAGATCTTAATATCACGTTTTAGGCCTCAGTCGAATTTGACTGAGCGGATCTTCAAGGAGTTTAACAGATTTGTTCAGACGTACATTCCAGACAAGCAAACACGTTGGGTTGATTTTGTGACACCTTTTGAGGAGATAGTTAATAATTTGCCACACACTTCCACAGGTTTTACTCCACACGAGCTGATATCTCGAAAGAAGGAACAGAATGAGTGGGTTGACCCTCTTCCCAAGATACCTAGCCCTGAGATAGATCTAGATGTCAAAATTCGAGAAGCTTTAAGTTCCATTACCACCAATGCTCAATTAAGGAAGAAAGTCTATGATAAAAAAGTAAACAAAGTTGTAAATTACCATGTAGGTGAAAAGGTATTACTTAAGACTCATTTCAAGCCATACTTAATATGTAAAAAAAATCGCAAGTGGAACACATGTACCAAGGTCCTTACCTTATTTTAAGGAAACCGCACATAGGGAGTTATTTATTAACTGACCCGGCTACGGGGAGAGTAAAAGGCTTATTTCACCACCAAGACTTAAAGAAATTTTATAATGGTAGTGGTTAAATACTGTCGTGGAAATGAATTCTTGCTTACTGGAAATTCCCTTGTGTGAACTGTTAATGATAAGTATTGTGTTGAACAGCGCACTGACTACATGGTAACGGCTACTACATGTCATCTTTAAGTATTAAATGCTATGTATGGAAAAATTGTTTATAGTGATGGACATGAACTGATATTTCTTCAACAAGCTGAAGCAGGAAATTGAGGTTGCACCAAGAATTTCGATTTAATTTTAAGTTAGTAATAAGAAAAAAAGTGCTTGCGAGGTGATTGCCCGGAGCTAAATAAAATATGTAAAGGTGAGAAATGGAGGAGGATGCGTAAATAAGCACTTCTCTCAAGGTACAAGAATATTTATAGATTTATTTTTAGTAATGTAAGTACTTGAAGTTCTGTAGTAAAAGCCCAAATTACCTGCTTAAAAAAAAAGGGTACATGTTCAAACAGTCCAGACAGTGGACAGGAGTAGAAGAAATAGCTTAAAGTTCAGTTAAAGCGTGCTGTTAAATGGAAAAACAAGTGGTAACCCACATGTGTTCACGCAAGGAGACAATAAGCTGTAGTAAACTAAGTTAGGTGAAATACAGTACAAATAGAGGCAAACCATGAAGCATCAATAATGTAGCGTAAGTACTCCACGAGGCCACTAATTGCTATGAAAGTAAACTATTTCCCTGTGATCTGAGCCCAATGTAAAGAGTATATGAGGAATGTTAGCTGACGAATTGATTTCAGTAGAATCGAGGTACTAAATAACCACACAGCAAGCCCCCTGTATCATAAATAAGTCCAAGTAAAGATCTTCAGAAGATCTGTAGGGTAATCTAGCGACCATTCAATACCCAATGGTCAATCCATGATTCTTACGCCAATTGTGATTGATAAAACAGTTAGTTAAATCTCAATTTCCAACTTTCCATTGAATAGCAACATCACTTCTATTTTGTAGCATCACATGCCACAAACTCGTCTTCTCCCCAATTTTATTCAATACCTCCTCATTAGTTATGTGATCTACCCATCTAATCTTCAGCATTCTTCTGTAGCACTACATTTCAAAAGCTTCTATTCTCTTCTTGTCTAAACTATTTATCGTCCATGTTTCACTTCCATACGTGGCTACACTCCATACAAATACATTCAGAAACGACTTCCTGACACTTAAATCTATACTCGATGTTAACAGATTTCTCTTCTTCAGAAACGCTTTTCTTGCCATTGCTAGTCTACATTTTATATCCTCTGTACTTCGACTATCATCAGTTATTTTCCTCCCCAAATAGCAAAACTCCTTTACTACTTTAAGTGCCTCATTTCCTAATCTAATTCCCTCAGCATCACCCGACTTAATTCGACTACATTCCATTACCCTCGTTTTGCTTTTGTTGATGTTCATCTTATATCCTCCTATCAAGACACTGTCCATTCCATTCAACTGCTCTTCCAAGTACTATGCTGTCTCTGACAGAATTACAATGTCATCGGCGAACCTCAAAGTTTTTATTTCTTCTCCATGGATTTTAATACCTACACCGAATTTTTCTTTTGTTTCCTTTACTGCTTGCTCAATATACAGATTGAATAACATCGGGGAGAGGCTACAACCCTGTCTCAGTCCCTTCCCAACCGCTGCTTCCCTTTCATGTCCCTCGACTCTTATAACTGCCATCTGGTTTCTGTACAAATTGTAAGTAGCCTTTCGCTCCCTGTATTTTACCCCTGCCACCTTTAGAATTTGAAAGAGAGTATTCCAGTCAACATTGTCAAAAGCTATCTCTAGTCTGCAAATGCTAGAAACATAGGTTTGCCTTTCCTTAATTTTTCTTCTAAGATAAGTCGTAAGGTCAGTATTGACTCATGTGTTCCAATATTTCTACGGAATCCAAACTGATCTTCCCCGAGGTCGGCTTCTACTAGTTTTTCCATTCGTGTGTAAAGAATTCGCGTTAGTATTTTGCAGCTGTGGCCTATTAAACTGATAGTTCGTTAATTTTAACATCTGTCAACACCTGCTTTCTTTGGGATTGGAATTATTATATTCTTCTTGAAGTCTGAGGATATTTCGCCTGTCTCATACATCTTGCTCACCAGATGGTAGAGTTTTGCCAGGACTGTGACTCCCAAGGCCGTCAGTAGTTCTAATGGAATGTTGTCTACTCCCGGGGCCTTGTTTCGACTCACGTCTTTCAGTGCTCTGTCAAACTCTTCACGTAGTATCACATCTCCCATTTCATCTTCATCTACATCCTCTTCCATTTCCATAATATTGTCCTCAAGAACATCGCCCCTGTATATACCCTCTATATACTCTTTCCACCTTTCTGCTTTCCCTTCTTTGCTTAGAACTGGATTTCCATCTGAGTTCTTGATATTCATGCAAGTGTTTCTCTTTTCTGCAAAGGTCTCTTTAATTTTCCTGTTGGCAGTATCTATCTTACCCGTAGTGAGATAAGCCTCTACATCCTTACATTTGTCCTCTAGCTATCCCTGCTTAGCCATTTTGCACTTCCTGTCGATCTCATTTTTGAGAAGTTTGTATTCCTTTTCGCCTGCTTCATTTACTGCATTTTTATATTATCTCCTTTCATCAATTAAATTCAATATTTCTTCTGTTACCCAAGGATTTCTACTAGCTCTCGTCTTTTTACCTACTTGATCTTCTGCTGCCTTCACTACTTCATCCCTCAGAGCTACCCATTCTTCCTCTACTGCATTTCTTTCCCCCATTTGTGACAATTGTTCCCTTAAGCTCTCTCTGAAACTCTGTACAACCTCTGGTTCTTTCAGTTTGTCCAGATCCCATCTCCTTAAATTCCCACCTTTTTGAAGTTTCTGCAGTTTGAATCTACAGCTCATAACCAATAGATTGTGGTCAGAGTCCACATCTGCCCCTGGAAATGTCTTACAATTTAATACCTGGTTCCTAAATCTCTGTCTTACCATTATATAATCTATCTGATACCTTCTAGTATTTCCAGGATTCTTCCATGTGTACAACCTTCTTTTATGATTCTTGAACCAAGTGTTAGCAAGAAACGACTTTGTAGGACGTCGTTGCTCCTCCCTGCCAGTGAAACGTTTTCTAATCGGAGGAACATCACTGAATCCGTAAATTCAACGCACGCTAGGGTATGTGTAAATAGCCCTAACATTGGCGTGTAATTTTGCAATCGACAACAGACTTATCAGTATGCCGCAGTCTCATTTACTAATGGCCTATTGATGTCTACAGTGAAATGCAAACTAAGCTTTCAGTTCTGCAGCTACATTAATCAATACACGTCCAGCGTTAATGTTACTAATAGCCTTCACTCGGCTTCATCGCTGCCATTTGACCGACACATCCCTCACTTTCTTGTTGTCACTACTACAACCCAACACTGGGATATGTTGTTCACTGTAAGTTTCAGTCTTATTGTGGCACTATTATAAATATTTTTGTACTAACAATTACTATTCTGTTCTGAGATACTGGTCGTTCCATCTTTTTCCATTTACATCAAAAGTGACAAGGAGAAGTGATAACGTTATTTACATGTGCCGTTAGTGTTCATTTCAAGTCGCATATGTCTCGTGCTTAATTTATAAGAGCTATAAGTTGTTTCCGAACTATTGCCCGAATCCCTTACACCAAACCAGCTGATACGTAAGACTATGATTCACGATGTAGGCGGCAGGGATGTAGGTATATAGGTAGCTCCTACTCCGCTGAGGCAGTAGTTGTTCATTACACCTACAGAACACAGATGCCATTTAGACGAGTTGATTTGTTTACTTCCTTCAGTTGTCTTATTCTCGCAAGCACCAAACATATTCCTTACCATAATAATGCACGAACAGTGGCAAGTCTTTGCGTTTTCTAGTACTTCACACATCTTGCCTGAAATGAATTCTCCAGCGTAGTAACCGGGAGACTCTATTGAGACATTCGTTTTACTAGTGTTTAACGCTTGCCGAAAAGGTCATATAGTAGTCTGTACAACAGAATCGAGAACCATCGGGGAAGCGAGAAAGTAAGTAACTCTCTAAATACTCACTATATAAGCTCAAGACAATCGTTCCTTGTCCTAGATTTCTATTCTTGCCTTAGACTAGGTGAACAAAGGGGTTTTTCGCTATGCCCAATTATGTAACCCACTGTTGTTTTTAACTGTCCCTCTGACATAAGGCTAGTTCGTCGTGGAGATGAAGGAACTGTGACAGGTTTCACTTTCATCGTTATACCGGTTGTCACTGGGTTTGCAGCTAGATGTGCATGTGAAGACATTGTTAAGAGTGCTACTTTCTCTTCACTTTTTGCGAAACTGGAATATGGCTAAATTATAAAGTCTTTGCAGTTTCACATGTTAGTTTTACAGTAAAATGTATAACTGTGAATGGCTATTATTACGTTATAATACGTTTTTGTTGTTTTTTGGGTATGTAATACATTGATTTTACAAAATTTTTTATGATAACTGCGGTAAATGTAATGACGAAAATGGGAATCGTAGGAGAAAGCGAAGGAGAGACTAACTAATGGTACCGCAGTGAGGGAATCGAGCGTGTGTGTGTGTGTGTGTGTGTGTGTGTGTGTGTGGGTGGGTGGGTGGGTGGGTGGGTGGGTGTGGGTGTGTATGTGTGGGAACGCAAAATATGCTAAATACTGGCGTACACTTACATTTCGAATACTGTATTAATGTGAGAATGTGACGCGTGAGACAAAAACGGACCTACCGCATTTTCGTATTCCGCGGGCTGGTGTGATTTTCACACTTAAAAAATCGAACACGGCAGGAATAATTGCGTCGTGTGCTAAAAATGCCGTCGCAGTACAGATGCGAACACAAATGAAGTATACTACTAACTGCTTCCAGCTAGCCCATATCCATCGGGAGTCAGCAGACGAATGTTATCGTCACTGTACGAATTACACATACCTTAACAGGAACATTTTTATTTCCACATTAACGGACTCGCTACAGCTTCACCACTACTTCCCCGCCGTACACGACGCAGGCCGTCATCATACAGGGCGGTTACAGTTATTATACTTTTTCTGCTTGAGAGGGCCCCCATAAAAAACGAGAGTAATCGTATGATAATAAAACTTTGTAGAAAATTGATGGGGACATGCAGAAGAGAAATAACGAATAAACTCCTGAGAGTAACATTATGTAATGCCTGCATGAGAGGGTAACGTTTTTTTATTGCATACCATGTTACGTTACAGGTTACAAACGTTGTTCAGTGTGACGACCATCTACGTCCGCGACAGCCTGGAACTGAAGAAGAGGTTGTTCCACTGCTGCCCGAAACAACGGTGGAATATGGACCATTCGGCTGTCATGACGCAGCTTATGTACTGCTTCGAGATCGTACAGTGCGTCCAGCATTCTCACCCACGGCAACAGTAACTTCAACTATTTATTGTGCAATTGCCTGTCGGCCTCTCCCAACACGCGAGTTATTTCAAACTTGCAAATCATGTTCTTTCCCGGTGCGGAAAGAGGACCTCTCTGTATTCCTTTAACGCGTCGGAACTCACGAAGAGCAGTAGCACTATCGCTGTTGTTTTGATAAAAGAGCTTTATAGGTAAAATCCATCTCACCTTGTGCAGATCCATGTTATCTGCCTAAAACTGTACAGCACACCGGTTCTTGCCTTTTGTCCTTACGACGCCGAACCGGCACGGGCGTGTAATTGCAAGTCACGATACTAACGCTAGTATAACACTATTAAAAATTCAAATTATGCAGCACACTATCTGTACATCATTCCTTCAATGTTTGGTATCTTTACCGTAAATTGTTGTCTGTCCACACTGGCTCTAGTAGCGAGTTTGATTATAAGCACCCTTTATGTCACGTTAAGATATGCAACGTATTTCCACATTACTCTAAAACTGACTCTCATGAAAGACTCTGAAAGCAGTTCGAACCATTTTCAATAGGATTTTATTTTCATTTAATTCAACAGATACGTTTTCAAAAAATGTTGATTTGAAGAAGCTAAATTCAAGTTCCTGTGTTCACACTGTTAGTTTTAGGATTTCATAGAAACCACCTATTCTCCACTTCGACAACTTTTGCTTTTGTTTGCCATTATGTGCACCTTTATGTCTTTTCTGGAGGTTGCTGTATACGTGTATTCCGTTGTTAGAGCATTTCACGGTGCAGAAGCTGAAATTCATAAAACATGCGTAAGTTGTGGCGGCCGCCGCTGTGTTTCTGGCTCCGACCAATCGGAAGAAAGTATTTTTTTTCTTGTCAGTGGAGCTGTATCAAAATTTATTGGCAATTTTAAATTTAACAGTTGTTTGATGACAGGATCTTTTATTCGCGTTCTGGAACTGCTCATACTGCATCATTTCAGAAGTCTCGAGTAAACTTACTTAACTTCGCAATTATTTATGAGCAATATTACAACTTGTTTGGCTTATTTTTCAAAGGTATTCATGGGATTTTCATGATTTATATTTTTTGGGGGTTTGTTAACAAAATGCTAATGTGACTTTTACAGTAATTTACGGCTTAATAATATGTTTATGAATGTCATATCAATCTCTTATGTGTTGCCGCAGACGATGTGTTTATAATCCCATTTGTTTTGAGAATGCATGACACACTACGTGCCTAGTTGCTTTCACCATCCTGAGTGAAATGTACAGAGTTCTGTTAAGTTTGACCAACCCGCATTCCACTAAATGTGTCTCCTGAGCAGACAGCAAGACGTAGGTCATAGATCCGTTGTCTTTAGGCTGTAGTGGACTGTTAGTGAGAAACTGGTGTTATATAAATAATGTGTTCTACACTTATTTATTTTAGCAGAACAGGAGCTACTGAAAATTACAAACTGAAGCACCGTGTTTTCAACACTTCAGAAGCTATTTATAAATTCACAAACTTTCTTTCTCAGAACAAATACTTGATTACAGTTTACTTGTATTTAAATTGATCGAGACTTGACATTTTTGTTAAAATGTGAGATGCAACCGACAGCACCAGACAAAGCGTCCGTGCCCCATGACCGCCACTTCTGATCTGGTTAACACTTTACTGTATTTTCGTAAATTACAATGTAACTGTCGGTGTCCGATAACACGTCTGTCCATCATTACTGACCCTTCCGACGTCGTTAACGCTTTATCGAAATGCAATAAAATTGTAATATAACTGTCCACGCCCTTGGACAACACGTCTGTCTCCAACGACTACGCTTTCCGATCTGATTAGGCAGCGGCGCTACTTGGCTTGGAAACGTAGTCTAGGCGGGGCTCAAAAGGCACAGAATAGCTTCATCTGACTTTTCATTAACCTCTTGTTTATATTTTCCCATGTAATTCTGATTTTAGAAATAAGTAGAGAATAGTTTTCTACTTAGAGAAACCTGTTAAGCAAGTTTAATTCACTGTTATTAAAATGTTAATGAAAGAAAGTAATCATTTTTGCGTCCAGCCTCCAGACATATTAGCCGGTCACATTAACAGACTACAATTCTGGCGGTCTTCTCCACGAGAAAGATACCATCTGCTACTGGTACGTCACGCAACTGATTACGTCATACATGTAATGCTGTAAGCTCTTACTCTAAAGAAAGAATCCTGGAGGTAGATACGAAGGCTGCTAAAGTGAGATATATCACAGTCTGTGATATCGAATCTAGTGATTCAAAGTTACTTCGTTACTGTTCTGAGTTACACATTTATAATCATTCATGAAACCCGGATCGCTTAGCTAGAATACAGTTTTACTTCCCGCTAGGAGTGTGGCTTATCACGGAAACTAACATTTCCGTCGTCGTGTTACACAAAGCTTTCGCGTAACAAGGCATGATGTTTGAATTTATTTCAGAACCAAGTTTATTACGCGTGTGACAGGTACTGACAGCTGACGGAGTGCGCCTCGGGGACCCAGCGGGTCCCGACAAAATGTTTCACCAGTTTCATATGTGAGCGATGTCTCTGAAAACCTCTAAGGGGCAGAGAGCAATTCCCAAGCAAAAACTATGTAACGGTACGGTCAACTTTCTGCAGTAAGTACATCGACGAAAAACTCAGATATAAACTATGTTGTGAGAATTGGCAAGATGTGTATCTCATGTCATAGCAAAAAAACAAAAGTGATAGCGTCAGTCTATTTTTCATTTAAGTTTATTGCAAGTATTAATTGTTAGTGAAGGACTGTGTTAAATTCTTGGGATTACAGCTTGATAATAAATTCAACTGGGAGGAGCACACCACAGAACTGCTGAAGCGTCTTAACAAATCTCTGTTTGCAATGCGAATTTTGTCAGACATAGGGGATATAAAAATGAAAAAGCTGGCATACTATGCTTACTTTCATTCCATAATGTCATATGGGATTATTTTCTGGGGTAATTCATCAAGCCAAGCTAAAGTTTTCCGGGCACAAAAACGTGCAGTAAGAATTATATGTGGTGTGAACTCAAGAACATCCTGCAGAAGCCTGTTTAGGGAACTAGGGATACTAACTACAGCTTCCCAATATATTTATTCCTTAATGAAATTTGTCATTAAAAATATATCACTTTTTCAAACCAACAGCTCAATTCATGGAATCAATACTAGAAATAAGAATAATCTTCACAAGGATTTAAAGTCACTTAGTCTTGTACAAAAAGGTGTGCATTATTCAGGAACACACATTTTCAATAACTTGCCAGCAGCCATAAAAAGCTTAACAACCAATGAAATTCAGTTTAAGAGAAGCCTAAAGGATTTATTGGTGGCCAACTCCTTCTACTCCATTGATGAATTTCTTAGGAAAACCAACTGATTTGTATATAAGTACAACACAACTTCTGCACAATTTCAGTGCAGTAATGTGTTCACTGAAAATTTGTGTGTGTGTGTGTGTGTGTGTGTGTGTGTGTGTGTGTAAGTGTGTAAGTATAATCTAACTTCTGCACCATTTCAGTGCAGTAATGTGTTCATTGTAAATAAGTATTACAGTAGTTGTATTACATGTTTCTTACCTTATAAATAAATAAAAAACTTTTTTATTTTAAATTCAGTGCAATAGTATTTATAAAATGACTCTTAGTGTTCATTAAAAAATGACGATCATTCCACTTGGGACCTGTGGAATGGTACATTAGCTTATTTGTTTTAGTTGTAAATATTTGTCATGTATTGTTGTTTTTCTGACATGTTCCACATCCTGGAGGACCTCCTCACTACGGATCAATTGGAATGAAAGTAAATCTAATCTAATCTAAGGAAGACAATGTGAATACGCTATAGGTTTTTATTCACAATCTGAGAAGCCATCTTTGCTTCTTGTAACTGAAGGTCACAAATTAATTACAGACATCCTGCAATGGAAAACAGCACAAGCATCATAAATTACAAAATCATTTTAAGTACCCAGATCATTATAAACCAGAAGTGTTTCATGAGGATTGTAACGTGTTGAAACGAATGAATATTTCTTCCACAAGGGACTGTATTATGAGGGTTGCACTTGTTGATCAAGACATATAAAACAGTTTCTGCGAGAATCAGTTGTTTATTTTGCCACGACGTGTTTCGATGCATCACACCAACATGTTCGGGTGCAGAACTGTTTATTTATAAGGCTGGTGTTGGTGAAGAGTACAGACGTCTTTTCTCAGTCGGTGTGCCATGTAAATACATCCATTGATGTACAAGGTGCATTACACGCCAGGTAGACAATTTACACCTGACCAGTTCCAGTTACTTTTACAAATAACTTAAAAATAGGGTGACAGACAACGTGAATTTCCACAAAGACAGTATGAACAGTGTGACAGACGATGCGAAACTGCACAAAAGCAACTTTAGATGAAAGATTTCTCGAACAAAATTGATTGATGACAAATTTTACTGAATAGCAAAATACGATTGAACTTTCCATTACAAAAATGACAAAGTGAAAATATAAGTCAAATAGACAGTAAAATTCAGCATTAAGTAGTATAAGGTGCTAAACATGAAGGATGATCTACTTCGTTGGACAAATTTCTTAAGATTGCTGAAGATAATGTAAAGCAGCAATTCACTGACGTCAGCGAATGATTGCAGAAACTGTGCGATATGCGGGACCAGAATGAGGTATCAGCCGTTATCCTTCAGGCCGCACTTCAAAATACGTGCGTCGCTAGTCACGCCGCAGCTTCTAATGACGCCTGACGCCGCTGCCACGAACACACACGCCGTAGCCAATGAAGTGCAAGCATCCCCTCTCCGGTGTTCAAACATCGATGCACAGAGGCCATTTTGTGTGGTTGCAATTTAATAAGATTCACAGACTTTCGTAGCGGCCAGCGCTCGTTATCTAAGGAATAGTCGTTGTGTTAACGACTGACGGAACTATACGACATTGTATCTGTATGTATTTCAACACTCACATCTGTTGTTAGCAACTGACGCGGCAACTAAAACAAACAAAATTCTGTATTACTTTTACTATTTGGTAGACTCTATTAATATTTCAGTTCTCTGGTTCAACGAAAGAACTACAAAGCGTGCAAAGGAAGTTCCAACATAGGTCGAGAATACCATTTGGCACACACTCCTGTGGAAACAGGAGCATTTGCAGACAATGCTGAATATCAGAGGAGACAGCAACACGTTAAGGAGCCAGACAGGAAGATATAAACACTTAACCTCGGTTTTAAGATTCTAGATCGAATTATACAGTGAGAACAGTTCTGCGAATTTTAGGAATAAGTTGAGTCAAGTTCCTGATGTGAACGCCATTCAGACAGAAAGAATTTTTTTCAATACCACCGCTGAACTAAATATGCAGATAATGCATGTGATGATCAACAAATTGACAGGTACAAATCTTGGTAACATCAGTGATGTTTACATGCAGCAGTGAGGGAATGGTTCATCCAGTACTAGGACTGAGTCAGGTCGACAGTGTACTTACATCAAATCAGATGGAAGGTAGAAAGCTTGATCTTATCTGATACCATATAGATGGATCCACGACGCTCCAGAATAATCCGTGGATTAAAATTTCCATACTTCAGAGGAATTCCGAATGAAATTTCTAGTAAGATTCTGTTTACGAAGTCGACAGTCTAAAGAGACGGCTGAGAAATTCAATGCCTGTAATTATCCTTACGGGGACAAATATGAAAACATGGCTGAATTCTTCAAATGCCATTAAAAAAATTGCTTTCGTCCCAGACACTGCAAGTGAAGAATTTGAATCGCTTATTGGTTCCAAGCAGCCACAGCACGTACAGGCAACTGCCATCACATGCAGAAGAGAACGATTAATTTCCACATTGGAGGATTTGTAGAATCGTAGTCAAACTGACGATAACTGTACCGATAACAGGGACCACTTTCCGCCTGAAAGAATTTCTGAACAGTCACACCAGAATTTAAAGTTGTGAAATAATTATATCACAGGTAAAAAGAATAAGTGGAATAGATTTAATGACGATTAGATTAGGAATCGGAACGGTTATCGAGGAGACGATCATTTTTACAACAGGCCTGAAAAGTGGACAAGGTAAGATCCAAAACTCAGTAATGTTGGAATGCAACCTCCTGTGCTACGTGCAGATAAAACACTATGCCCCATTTCAATAACTGAT
Organism: Schistocerca serialis cubense; assembly: GCF_023864345.2. Classification (NCBI taxonomy): domain Eukaryota; kingdom Metazoa; phylum Arthropoda; class Insecta; order Orthoptera; family Acrididae; genus Schistocerca; species Schistocerca serialis. Next base: position 231,176,193 of record NC_064639.1, read on the forward strand.
CCAGTCATGTGTACAGTAAACTTTGAAATAGAGCCACATCTCACCAGCCTTGTAATGGAAATACTGAAAGGAGAAAGAAACGTTTATAGAGATCCGAGCATAGCATGCTGAAAGCAAGCCCGCCCAGTTAGCCATTCGGTCTAACACACGGCTTTCCGGACTGGGAAGTAGCGCCTGGTCCTCGGCACGAATCCGCCCGCCCGAGGTCTGGTGAGCCGGCTAGTCTGTGGATGGTTTTTAGGCGCTTTTCCATCTGCTTCGGCGAATACAAGCTGGTTCCCCTTATTCCGCCTCAGCTACATTATGTTGGCGATTGCTGCGCAAACAAGTTCTCCACGTACGCGTACACAACATAGGGGGTACACTCGTCTGGTGTGAGACGGTCCCTGGGGGCAGGGGGGGGGGGGGGGCGAACCACACAATAACCCGGAAAGAGTGGTTTGGTGTGGGCGGCGGAGGGTTGAAATGGACTGCTGTAGTCGTCGTGGGGTTGTGGACCACTGAGGCTGCGGCGAATACCGAGCCTCTCCGTCGTTTTTAGGCCCCCGGTTAACATACAGTACAATACAATACAACGCTGAAAGCAAGGGTAAGCTATAGAAGTAATTCTCCCGAGGGCATGCAGCTTTACTGTATGGTTAACTGATGATGGCACCCTATTGGGGAAAATATTCTGAAGGTAATATAGTCCCCCCATTTGGATCTCCAGGCAGCTACTACTCAGGGAGACGTCGTTATCAGGAGAAACGAAACTGGAGGTCTACTGATTGGAACGAGGAACATTACATTCCTTAATCAGGCAGGTAGGTTAGAAAATTTAAAAAAGAAGTGGATAGGTTATAGTTAGATACAGTGAGAATAATTGAAGTTCGATGGCAGGAGGAACAGGACTTCTGGTCAGGTGAACAGAGGGCTATAAATACAAAATCTAATACGGATTACGCAGGAGCGGGTTTAATAATGAATAAAAAATGGTAATGCGGATAAGTTACTATGAACAGCAGAGTGAACGCATTATTCTAGCCAAGATAGACATGGAGACCACATCCACCACAGTAGTACAAATTTATATGCCAACTAGTTACGCAGATGAGGAAGAGATTGAGAAGATGTATGATGATATGACAGAAATTATTCAGAGAGTTAAGGCAGATGAAAATTTAATAGTTATTAGGGATTGGAATTCCATAGAAGGAAAAGGAAGAGAAGGAAAAGTAGTAGGTGAATTTGTACAGAAGAGGGAAAAAATAAAAGAAGAGCTATCAAGTAGAATTTTGCACAGAGCGTAATTAAATCACAGGGAACACATGGTTTAAGAATCATGAGAGAATGTTATATACGTGGAAGAGACTCGGAGGCACTGCAATTTTTCAGATTGATTATATAGCGGTAATTCAGAGATTTCAGAAGTAGTTTCTAAATTGTAAGACATTTCCAGGGACAGATGTGTAGTCTGACCACAATTTATTGGTTCTGAACTGCAGATTAAACTGAAGAAACTAAAAAGAAGCAGGATTTTAAGGAGATGGAACGTGGATAAACTGAATGAACCAGAGGTTATAGAGGGTTTCAAATGGAGCATTAGAGAACGATCGACAAGAACAGATCAAAGGAATACGGTAGAAGAATAACAGCATTAAGAGGTAAAATAGTGAAGGCAGCAGAACATCAAGTAGACAAAAAGACGAGGCCTAGTAGAAATCCTTGGGTTACACAAGAGATATTGAATTTAATCAATGAAAGGAGAAAATATAAAAATACAACAAATGAAGCAGGTGAAGGGGAATAAAAATGCCTAAAAATGGGACCGACAGGAAGTGCAAAATGACTAACCAGGAATGGCTGGAGGACAAATGTAAGTATATAGAAGCACATATCTGTAGGGATAAGATAGAAACTGCCAACAGGGAAATTAGAGAGACCTTTGGAGAAAAGAGAACTAACTGCACGAATTCCAGAGATCAGATGGAAAACCGGACCTAAGGAAGGAAGGGAAAGCAGAAAAGTGGAAGGAGTACACAGAGGATCTATACAATGGAGACGTATCTGAGGGCAATATTATAGAAATGGAAGAGGATGCAGATGAAGATAAGAAGGTAGATATGATGCTGTGTGAGGAATTTCCCAAAATACTGAAAGGCGTAAGTCGAAATAAGGCCCCAGGAGTAGACAGCATTCCGTTAGGGCTACTGATAGCGTTTGGAGAGTCAGCTATGGCACAAGTCTTCTCTCTGTTGAGCAAGGTGTACTAGACAGGCGAAATACCATCAGCCTTTAAGAAGAATAAAATAAATTCCAATTCCAAAGAAAGCAGGTGTTGAAAGTTGTGTAAATTACCGAGCTACCAGTTTAATACGTCGTGGCTGCAAAATACTAACATGTATCATTTCCAGAAGAATGGAAAAACTGATGGAAGCCGACTACGAGGCGGATCAGTTTGGATTATGGAGAAATGTAGGGACACATGATGCAATACTGACCCACGTCTTCTCTTAGAAGATAGGTTACTAAATTCCAACCTACGTTTATGGCATTTGTAGAGCTAGAGAAAGCTTTTGACAATGTTCACTGAAATACTCTCTTTCAAATTATAAAGGTGGCAGGGGTAAAATACAGGGAACGAAAGGCTACTTACAATTTGCGCAGAAACTAAATGTAAGAGTCGAGGAGCACGGAAGGGAAGCAGTTGTTGAGAAAGGAGTGAGACAGGATTGTAGCTTATCCCTGATGTATTGAACAAGCAGTAACAAAAGAAAAATTTGGAGCAGGAATTAAAGCCTAGGAAGAGTAAATAAAAATATCGAGGTTTCCCAGTGACATTGTAATTCTGGCAGGGACAGCAAAGAACTTGGAAGAGTATTGAACGAAATGGACAGTGTCGTGAAAAGAGGATATAAGATCAATATCAACAAAATCAAAACGAGAATAATGGAATGTAGTCGAATTAAAACAATCGATGCTGAGGGTGTTAGATTAGGAAACAAGACACTTGAAGTAGTAGATGGGTTTTGATATCTGGGAAGCAAAATAACTGATGTTCGTCGACGTAGGGAGGATATAAAATGTAGACTGGATATGGCAAGAAACGCTCTTCTGAAGGAGAGGAATTTGTTAACACCGAGTATACATTTAAGTGTCATTAAGTCATTTTTGAAAGTATTTGTACGGAGTGTAGCCATGTGTGGAAGTGAAACCTGGTTGATGCGCAATTTAGACATGAAGAGAAGAGAAACTTCTGAAATTTGGTGCTACAGAAGAGTGCTGCAGGTTAGATGGGTAGATAACGTGAGTAATGAGGAGGTACCATATAGAATTGGGGAGAAGAGAGCTATGTGGCACAACCTGACTAGAAGAAGGGATCGGTTGGTAGAGCAAATTCTGAGGCATCAAGGGATCACGAATTTAGTATTGGAGGGAAGCGTAGAGAGTAAAAATTGCAGAGGAAGACCAAGAGATGAATACATTAAGCATATTCAGAAGGATGTAGGTTGCAGTAGGTACTAGGAGACAAAGAGGCTTGCACAGGACAAAGTAGCATGGAGAGCTGCATCACATCTGTCTTTGGACTGAAGACTGCTACAACAACAACATGGAGTGTTAAGTATAGAAAAGTGTTGTACGAAATAAGAGACACCACATACATAAAGGAAGAATAGATGTAATCGGTGAAAGTGTCGTGTTTTGGATCAATGGTAAAAAATGGTGTTTTGGATTAAGGAATACCAGAAAAGCAAACTGAAGTGTTCATTTTTGCGGTATGGATAAGAAGACTTTGAATATTTATCTGAAGATATTGGTAGTTTTTTTGGTTCAGCACAAAACAGATTTACAAGGACGAGTAGCAAGTTTGAAAATCGCCAATATTGTTAAAACAGTAGCGCCGGAACATTTGTATTGAGAGGATATGCGAGTCTAACAGAAACGAGTAGAAACTGAGCTATGTGATCGCAGTGATCCAGAAGAAGTCCCAAAACGTCAGGATATGCATCGTATTTTATCATCGATTTACAAGTTATGCTGGAGCTGAGCCAAAGGGGAAGATGAAATCTGAAAACTTAAAAAATTTAACGAACGTTTGAAATTTAAATGTGCTACTGTGGAAAGAGGATAGCGAACAGTTAAGATGACGATAGAGGAACGGAAATGTTCATATCCAAAGCTTTCTTCAACAAGGTCTTTGGGTGACTTCACAGAATGTCGCCCTACTATTGATGTGACGGCATGAGTATGTCGTCACTGCAAGGCCTATGAAGGGAAGAACAAGAGGGTTTCGATATTTCTGTATTTACTGCGAACCCATAACTTTTCCAATAAACTTACAATTAAAAATATGAATTTCTGTAGCATATGTAAAGATCCTGTACAAGTGCAAAGTATTCCTCCTCCAAATTTTGTGGAAATGGAAACGCTATGTTCCCTGATGATATAAGTAAACACCATACCTCTGACGTCATTTCATTTCAGGAGTAAAATTTGGAAGGGCAGTTTTGAGCTGCAATCTCGATATATATCTTTATTGGATTAGCAGTCAGCGTGGGTGGTTGCCCTTCAGAGGCCCCAGGTTGATTTCCCAGCAGAGCCAGGGATTTCTCCATCGTGGAAGGACTGGAATGGGGTGAACTCAACTTCGTAAGGCAAGTAAGGAGCTACTTGACAGAGTAGCCCCAGGTCACTAAAACTGACAATGCGCAGGTGAAGGGTGTTCTGACCACACGCCCCACCATACTACGTCTAGTGACATTATTTGCAGAGGATGGCACAACGGTCAGTCGATACAAACGGGTATAGTAGTGTCTGTGGAGAATGTTTACATGTTTACATTTTTCAAATTTTTTATTAACATTAAGTTCTTTTTGCCCCATGATGTGGGAATTTTGCAGTATTTGGCTTTTATCTTAAACATACTTATATTTTTGTGGGAGTGATAGTTTTGTTAAAAATTCCTGCTGCTTGCAGTGTATGAATATGCGAAATTGAACATGTTATAATTAATGAGAATTATGATATAGTGTACACCACTTTGTATAGTTGGGTTTTTACTAATTCCGGCCGGCCACAGTGGCCGAGTGATTCTAGGCGCTTCAGTCCAGAACCGCGCGACTGCTACGGTCGCAGGTTCGAATCCTGCCTCGGGCATGGATGTGTGTGATGTCCTTAGGTTAGTTAGGTTTAAGTAGTTCTAAGTTCTAGGGAACTGATGACCTCAGATGTTAAGTCCCATAGTCTTAGAGTCATTTGAACCATTTTTCATTTTTTCTAATTCCGTTTCTTCTGTTTCCTGCTTTAACTGCAATGGATGCGTGAGCATATCCAGTTTTAAACACAAATTATGAAGATTTTATAAACATTTGGGACGAGGATTTAGCTGAAGGCCATAACATTACCACCAGATTGGATACTTCAGGAGTACCAACGCCTCATAATTAACAGCATTTTCATGAAGATTTTGTAAGTGTTAATTTTTTATCAAATAGTTTGCACCATGTTTATTGATGATTAAGTAAGCTAGCCTCAAATCACGAATTTTGTGTTTACAACTACAATGGAATTGTTACTCAAGTGCACCAGTTCTTTGGGCACAGAAGTTAGGTTATATAGAGTACTTTCTGGTTAGGCACAGTCACTGAAATGTGTGTAATTTTAATGGTTTCTACGTTTCCTTTCAAGTGTAATTTTATTCAGTTTTACGGTTTTTCCATCATGTTGTATGAAGTTCAGAATATAAGGTTTCGTTTGTTTCAGAACTTGAACTGTCACACATGTTTATAAACAATCTTCAGTTTTAAAGATAATTTCCTTTAGTTATAAGGGGAGGGATAAGTAAGGTGACAATATTCTTATAGAGCATGTATATCTTACGTTTCTGGTAATGTACCAATACTAAAATTATTTACATGTGAATGAATATCTACATTTCCGTTGAACTCAGTTCTCCTTCGATGAAGTTGTTCGATTATAAAAGCACCATAAAGAAAATAAATGGTCCAGAGGAATGTCAAACACCTCTGTTGATTACGGGAGAGGGGAATGTTTTGCTGCTGCTTGGCGTCAACCTCTGAGGGATGTTCACATGATTACAGTGTGCAACGCAGGTGGACACACCTGAGGGCAGAGACGTCATTTCGGAGTCGGTCAAGCAGTGGCAGTGAAGGGATCGATGATGGATTGCGTGGGAGTGTGCCAAAAACGGTTGATAAATTTGATATTTGGATTAGAATATCGAGGATGAAAAAATCCCGATACAACTAAAAAATTGACAATGCCAAACAACAAATATTTGGCCGAAAATGATTAGGCATATTATGTGTGGCAAAATGCCTGACGTGATTACCCAAAGTTATGCACTCAGTACTAGGTTTTGTGTTAAACGTGTACATCTATAGATGACGACGTCGTTTGTAGTTTTCCAGATTGCACCTTCTCTCTTCTCGACACGAAACCAGAAAAAAATGCATTACATCTCTATCCCTTTCATTCAGTGACAGCAGTGGCAGTTGTAAGAATCCTTGAGTGCCATCTCCAGCAATGGCCTTTTGATACATCCTGAAACAATTCAAAGTTAACAGTATTTCAGGCTACAAATTCGTCCCTGAATCGAGTGCGTCATTAACTGACGATGAATCATTTTATCGTGAAGAACATCTAATAAAATTCTCCATTTTGTAATTCCCAATCTCTCCCTTTGAACTGCGTAATGAAGAAGGTAGAATACATCATTCGATATGTTGTGGTACGTTGATCCTTTTAACGTGCTCATTCTGAATATAAGGCAACATCTGTGACTAATACATCTCCCAAAAATGATCGATAGTGGAACATTTTCTTTGTAAGGACATAAAACGTCTTTCCGCGTTGCAACGATTTGAAAAAAGGAATATCTTTCTTTCTTAGTAATGAAAGTATCCTCTTCCCTTCCAGCATTTGGGATGTATCATGGAAGTTCTGCAAAACGGAGGTATGTTGTGGTGAGAGTGATCGTTCTTGTTATTCTTGTATCCCCATGAATTGTAAGTCCGAGAAACGAAGGGTGTTCTTGTGTAAGGACGCAGAATCTACCTTGTGGTGCACATGGCTAACAGTAACAGCCCTAAAAACAATACTCGACCTGTATCCACTGAAAATCCATTAAAATCTAGACGGAAGAAGAACTGATGAATCAGTAAAGTGTATTGCTGGGTCATCCTCTATTATTTTTTTACCAATATTAGTCTGCACCTATAAGAATTTCAGTACAGTATTGGTGCTCGCCCTTGAGATCAGCGAACTGCAGCTTATGGATGATAATATTTTGAAGAACACTGAGAAGTGATGAATATGTGTTCCTACTTTCAACAGCGGAGAAAGTCATGGTATTTTTTGTAGAAACTCCTTGACGTGAACAAGCCTGAAATTTGCTGACGTGAAATGTGGTGACTGAAGTCCTACAACAGTCAAAGGTTGGTGGGTGACAACGCGTAATTACAAATTGTTGACCAAAGTCGTGCTGATTAAGCAGTATATGTTCCCAGCGTCGAGTAAACTGCGCGTACGTTTTTTCAATCCAGTCGGACCTGTGATCCAGACACAGGCAATTTGAAGATAGGTGAAGAGAGGTCGTTGACCATCAATCCATCTCAGTGAGATTCGCGTTTCTCTATTGCAGATAGATGCATGGTAGGACCCTTTGCATCTAGAACAAGCTACTTTGTTTTTCTTGCTGCATTTTTTGATGTTATGTCCCCCAATTTAGATACAATAAGCGTAGACGTGAGGATTTAAATCTGTCAGTTCTGTCCTTGATGCTCGATATCTTCGTACACTCTTGTGCCCAATGAAGATGTGAATGAAAAAACACACAGTACCTCGACCGTTCTCTTTTCGGCTTTCTACCTGGCTTCTCCCCGTTTGCGTTCATCACAGCTGTGGATATGAATGTAATTAAAACGCTACAACCTCTAATTTTGTTAGTAATCATAGCTCCTTCTAGTTCATTATTCAATAATTGCCGTAGCTTCGTGACGTGGCTTTCTGCAATCCTCTCTCTTCTGGCGCGAGTAACCAAGCGTCTGACCATATGTTCTGGAAACGCACAGAGAATTTTGGATGCTAACCGGCGGCTATATTCTTTTCCCCTAAGGCTTGTAAGGCTTGTATGCGTTTGTTACATTCCACATATGTAGCGTCAAATGTATCTGACGCATGTGATGTAGATTTCATGGTTTAGAGATAATAAAGATGAGCCTGAATTATACGGTCTTTACTATCAAAAACAGTCCTGATCACAAATTATTTATTCCGTTGATAGGTTTGGACCACAAATGTGCTCATCTTCAGACCAATGAGTAAGAACCTCGATGATGGATAGCGCGGGAGTGTGCTCAAAACGGTTGATAAATTTGATATTTGGATTAGAATATCGAGGATGAAAAACAGCACAAATATTGCGACGAAAATGATTAGGCGTATTATGTCTGACAAGTAAGAACCCCATTGGTGATTTACCACCAGAAGGATGTTCTTACTCATTGTCCTGTAGATGACCACAGTTGTGGTCGAAACCGGTTGCCGAAATAGATAATTTGTTTTTGATAGTAAATATTTGTAATAAATATTGATCATTGTATACGCCCACAATGTATTCAAAAGTAATTGATATATGGTCTTTGTCTCCATAGAGATTACGTATCGTTTCTCTCATACGAATCCACTTCTCCACTTATACTGAAAATTATTCTAATTTAATGGTGGGAAGTATGTGTCACAAGTATCAGAGTTGCTGTCGTAGCTGACGCTGGGGCGAGTTTGTAACTGATGACGACAAATTAACCTTAGTCTTTCTACGTGCTTCAATAATGGCCCCACTAGCGTGTCTACATAAGTAGAGGGATGATGGCAGCGTCACCACAGTTTTGTTATGAAGTTTATATGAAAATTAATGAAACTGATCAGGTAATTACACCCCTCACCACCAACCCTCACGCCCACCCCTGGATGACGTCACGTGTTTCCCGAGGTGGCATGTGGATCCCCACCAGCTCCTGCTCCCACCACTCGCCCCTTCACCATCTACCCTGTGGGCGAGAAAATCGTATATGGGGAGGAATAACCTAACCTCCTCCCACAGAAACTGGAGGGAAATTCAAAATGATGGTGCCCTTTCCGGGACTCGAAACCTGGTCCTTCTGCACGGAAAGCTGAAGTGCACCCCCAACACATGGGAACTGTCCAGATGCAGAAGACGAAGGTTAGGTTATTGTACTTTATTTATTTTGCTCGAGAAACTGAAGTAAGTATCGGTCCTAATTACGTAATTAATCATAAAGGTCGGTTCTAATGGCTTAACTATATACGTAGCACTTAAAATCCCAATACAAGTAAGAAATTGACAATGCCATACAACTGGTGTCATCCTTCTGTGAAAATAATTTACAATACCACTCGAAACCAGGGGCAGATGTACTCAAATTCTACCCTTGACCTACAAGCTGATGGTAAAAACGCTGGAGTGGAAGGTACTGTCATTATTTTTAGTTGGAAGTATGTTCAACTGATGAGATGCTGTTGTTGGACAGAGAGGAGTTTAATAAGTGTATTACATGTAAGCGCACACCTGAGGACTGTGTCTATAGCTTTTTGATATCATAGTTCGCTACAGACGCCTCCCGCCACAATGCTCGACAATCACCCTGCAGCACAGGTAATCGAAACTTACAAAAGCCAATACATGCTACTACGACTGATGGAAAGTGTTTCACTGTCCTAGTTACACATCGAAATTAATGAAAAAAAACAACATTTGTAACCAACGGGTCATAATGCAACGTAGGGATTGGGGAAAATCGTCCCTCCAGAAGACTGCACCAGAAGACAGTGGTGACCCTGGAACGTGTGTTCTTATCACTGTGCGGTCACAAACTAGCCAACTTAACTCCACTCTTATCTCCCCTCTTTCCTCCCTCCATCTCCCTCTCTCCACCTTAGGTAGGGATACATTCTCTTTCAAATGGACAGTTGCTACTGCTTCTGCGCACCGCCTATGCTGACCGCAGACCCTCCCAATCTAATAGGGGGGCAGAGTCTTCAGTACAATGCGTCCCCAGCGAAGCTGGTGGCCGGACTTTCAGGCACTCCAGACGGACATCTACGCTAACGATATAAACAGTAAGCCGCAATCCAGCAGCTCAACGAACAAATTGAGATAAATGACAGCTACTCCGACCTCTACTGTTTTTCTAAACTGCAGCTACGCCGCACTGCCCCCACAGTGTCCCTATCAGCGAATCTACGAAGGAGAACACTAGTGTTTAAAGTCAATGCACCTCTTATAGGCGAGCACCTATTAAAAATGATAGAGAATCGTGATGATAATAAATGTAATGTTTCAACGGAAATAGGCGCAGTCCATTTTCTCTTAGTTTTATGAGCAAAATCGGTATAGTTTTTGCTTCGACTGCAGGATAAAATTTGCATCTCTCTCTACCCAACTGTTTCCCATTATTTTGCCGCATCTAGCAAAGGGAAAAGAACTACAGCACTGGCGCCGATTACAGATGCAAGCTGCAGAGGTCGGTATTATTCATTTGACAGAAGTATTAGGTCATCTCACATGTCTTATACACGCCCACTCTGCATAAAATCGGAAAATAATTGCTCTCACTATTTTCTGCAAAACTGCCGATCACTGCAGAATGTCCTTGTTATTTCGCAGCTTTCATAGGAGAAAAGAAAAAGCGAGAATGTGAACTTCATGGAGGTAACATCTACGTTAAGTGATATCTGTCAGTTCGATGGTTTCAGAGGATCCCCTGCATTCAAATCAGTGTCTATAAATAAACTGTCACGTACGTGTGTATTACAAATATTCCAGACATGTGAATAAACATTACAAAACACAGCCTTTCACCCCATTTATTCACATGAAAGAAGAAAAACATTAATTTTAAGTTCTACAACAACAAGTTGTAATTCAGGAGAATGTTGTTGTGCTCCCCTTTTACCAATGCAATGCTGTATCGCACTGGCGTTTATAAAATAAAATCGTCAGCGCATGTCTTGTAACAGAACCTTCTAACGCCATCTAGTAGAGAACCCTGTAAGATTCCTCCAATACATCGAAAACAAATCCTGTCTGCGTGCTCAAATTTGACATTTTGCTCCCTACCTACCGATCTGCGCATGACGTTTCTGCCACTTAACTTGAAGAAGAGGACCAAATCCAGCAGATTCTTGCATTCTAGTTTCGTAAGCAGTTTGACCATCACAGAGCGGCCTGTTTCACGCAGCCTACTCACGTGTCCAGAAAAACACTATCGCAATGAGCTATAATTCATTTGGTATATACTTTATAATTACATGTTATAAAGTACGAAATAACACAGGACTTGCAGCAACACACATATTTTTAAACACACAATCATGACGATAATAATAAAACAAGTCATGACCTCACTAGATGATACAGTCGATTTCTGTTAGTTTTATGTGTTAAATCAGTGTAGTTTGAGAGCATTCCGCATGTTCTAATTACAAATTTCTGAAGTATGAAATACCAATAGCATCTGTAGATTCATTTAGTATGTTTGAGAGCACCTCTCATAGTTATTTTGTAACATCCAGAGTAGGTAAGAAACTACGAACTGTCAGCACCCAAACTTTAAGCAGGTGGCAAGTGAATGAAGTAGCATGCAAAGATCTATGTACAGTTTTGTCGCCTGTACTGAAAGAGAACCAAGTCCCAGAGACTATCTATCACAAAATAGCGTTCCTGTATTGTTCTTTCACAAGCAGTTTAATTCACCTTTCTTCAGCTGTAGCACAGCCAAGCACTGTATGACTAAAACGTCGTACTCCACCGTACATTTGGTTTTTCTACCATGACTCTGAGGTCAGTGCCAGGTGTTAAACTGACATTAACACGTATCGGTTCACTGTCTCCCACAGAAAGGTGAAAATCACAATGGTGTAAACTATGCTGCTCCCACAAAACAGAGGATGGTAGAAATAACACACGAAGTCGACGTTTCTTATCGACAGAAATGTAGGAGAGATTTTGGCATTGTGGAGCGTTCCCAAGAGCTATACAAAGTGATGACCTATAAAGTTAATCTCATCTTTCACAGAGACAGGGTAGCAGATATCTCGTCGTTCCATTTCGAAGAGCTTTGTTTCCTCATTTTTCAGCCATGTACATGTCTACTGTACCTGCGTTGAGTACCGCTGGAAGGTGGTGTTCACAACACACACAGTGTAGTACGAATAAAAAGAGGTACTCTTTATTTGTTGGTGAAAAAATATGAAGTGCGTCACAGCATATGGAAATAGTTCGAGTCTGCAGCATTGAGAAACGCATCCAAACAATTGTACGAAGATGATGACCTCTGAATTTAATCCTATGCTCCACTCAGACAAGTAGGAAATATCAAGTGTTCCACCAAGCTTCTCTCAAACGAGTGGTGCCTGTCAATCATTACGTGGTAATGAGCAGCCTGCCACTGGATGGATGGGATGGGAAAGAAACGATCTATATGGGACGATATACATAATTGATAATGCGACAACTTTAGCGATTCTATCAGCTTTTCCCTAACTTCAAAGCCAGTCCATGACACAGGAGAATTCTTCCCAACTTATACATCATCACTAAATCACTCCTCCACTGAATTCCTACTACCATATACTGGATTGCAAATGCAGGTAGGTGACTGTTATAAAGACTCATTTGAAAAAAAAGAAAAAAATTTTTTTATGTTTACTGTTGTGGGTAAATACATACAGCGTACACAGGGCGATGTGTGAAACTAATAGCGATTACACGCTTCCGCTGTTGTAGAAATCTGCTCCAGATGCTGCAGATACCGTGTTGAGTTGAAAGTGGTAACCAAAGTATGGAGAAAGATTCTTCGGGGCTCTGTTGCATAGCAATCAGATTGCTTTCAGTTCTGAGAAATGTCCAGGTACTATTGTGGATTTGAATGATCCATGAAGTGACTTCTTTTCCGAAGAAAACATCGAACTATTTCACTAGAACTGAACGCTCCCGTCGGAACTGTTCTCAAGCTGGTGTTTATTAGTAAATCACAATAGAAGTATATCGCTGGGTGTATAATAACGCGTACCTTCTTGAAATGAACAATATTTTATTGTTGTATTAACTGATTTCCTTCCATGTACACTTATATTTTACAATGTGAATCAAACATTCGCAATGGCGTCGATTTTTACATCACAAGAAATGGCTCTTAAAGAGAACAAAAGCTCTGTCTCCTAACAATAATTATGTGAGCGCTGACCGCCACAGAGTAATAAACAACATCTTTGTCTCTCTCTCTCTCTCTCTCTCTCTCTCTCTCGCACTGTCACAGCAAGTTACGCTGCATGCTACATCATATATGCTCCTCTTGTGGACGAACGTTTTTGGGCAAAAACAAACACGAGCGTTCACACAAAACTATATCGGTGATTGTTTATGACGCTGTATTAATGTCAACTACAGTGTTAATGTCCACTATATTTCTTATGATATTTTGGTTATAGTGAATGACTATCTAAATGGAAACTATAGATTTGGGTGCATATACTGCTGACAAAGCCTGTGCTGCTTGAAAATTCCTGACGCAGCTTATATGCATAGCTTACATGCTTGCTTGTATTCATTTGTCGAGGATGGCATGAGATGTAAACAGAAACCTTTTCATCATCACTCAAAGCTTCTGTCACTCGCCTTGGGATGTCTCAAACGGATAATCTAGCCATTCGGCCAAGCCCCACAAAGGAAAACAAAGAAAAACCTCGGGGTAGATTTACCATCCTCGTATTTCTCATTTGCAAAGAAAATTAATTGAATTGCAATGGAAAAAATAATTACAATATGGATTTTTTTTTGAATGAATTTAAACACTGTTCACAAAAGAAACACAACACTGTTAATCTTCTGTGTCTTGAGGTGAACCGTCCACGCGTTGGTTTACGTCCATCTACGATTCCCTTCTATCTGTCATCTCCGGGTAACTGATTGAATTCTATTCCCATTTCACCATCTCCTCGTGGGTATTATGGTTTTCCGCATATGGTTAACATGAAAATAAGAGTCAGTGTAAGTTCCGTGGTAAAGGTGTCTGATCTATGCTGAGCTGAAATAGAATCTAATCTAAAGTTCTTTCTAATTCTCTGTCCTGAATTCGAAATATTCGGAAGTCGGAAGTCGTAAGGTGTTCTTCATTTCTATCAACAACCCTAGAATGCACAATACACAAATTCAACTGGTGCTGCCGTGTCAGCTTATGCTCGTCATCTTTCAGATGGACTTTAACACTTGTTGATGTACTTATAACTGAAAGGCATTCGCTCAGTTGGTAACTTCGCGAGCAACAGTTGACATAACATAATTTACATACATAGGTATGTTACAACAATAGTACAATTATAAAGACAATGTCCATCACAAAAGATTGAAACAAAGTAATAGGCGTCCTTTTAAAACTGAGAACGGGTTACCCCTTCCGAACAGCATGACTTCAGCTCAGCGAGTAAAATAGCAAATACAAACATATACTGACATTGTTAAAGCTTGCCATAGACCAGATTCATTTGAGTCACTAACCCATGGTCATTATGCATTGTGAAACCTGATTGAAGTTACTATCAACTAAATAAAAAAAATTTTAAAAGAAATCATTCATACTATAGCTAAATTCTCTGCATACTGAAAAGAAAACTTATCTTTACAGTGGAAAACTAATACATAATGTCTGCATATCTCTCGTACATTATACCTGAAAAGAAAAACTAACTACTAAATTGCAAAAAGAAAGAAACTATCCTAAGTATGATTCATAGGTTTAATGAAAATTCTCTAATCAATATTATTTGATAAGAATAGTATCTTCAATCTTCAGAATCTTCAGTCATCATGAAATTGGCTTTAACAAGTGATGAGGATACATTCCTTTCACCTTTACATTCTTAACATCCTTCAAAACAATAGTTCCTGGATGGGGTATTTTGGTAATCACAAATGGTCCTTGATACAATAATTGCCATTTTGTGTTCTTCCTCTGTATAAGTGAAGCCTTAGGATGAGTTTTTACTAAAACTTGGTCTTTCACTTTATATGTTTTTATTTTTCCAAGTCGATTGTCAAAATATATTTTCCTTTTTCTTGCCATGTCCATTATATTGAGTAAGGATTGTCGTACTTTATTTTGTAGGAATATTTTGTTAATAGCTACTTTAGGAATTGGTCGAATCCAGTCATTCTGTTCCTGTTTTCCAAACATCAGTTCGTATGGGGTGTATTCTGTCGTAGTATGTGGAATATTGTTTACAATTTCCTGAAAATCATGAAGATAATCGATCCATTTGGGTTTAATTCACGAAAAATTCGTTCCACGGGATTCGCCGAAGGGTGGTACACTGATGTTAGAATTTGTTTTATACCACAACTGGTTAAAGTTTACCTCCAACGAAATCCAGTGAGCATTGACCCATTGTCAGAAAGAATAGCCTCTGGTTTGCCTACCTTGACTATATAATCCTTGACCAGCTTCTTGGCTATGGATGCAGCAGTAGCTGATTTTAATGGATAAAGTTTTACATACTTAGTGAATATATCAAGAAAAGCTACAATATATTTGCATCCTCCCCTTGATGATGGTAGAGGGCCACAGACGTCGACCGAAATGATTGACAGCGGTTTAGTGGGTATAATAGGATGTAGGAAATCTTTCACACAAAAATTTCCTGGTTTGGTTGGCTTACAAATTTTACATTTCCTTGACTGTCTGTGTACTTTCCTGCGAATATTTGGGAAGTAGCAATATGCTTGAATCTTCCAAGCACACTTTAATACTCCAAAATATCCCCAAGTGATGGGCGTGTGCAAAATTAAGTCATTCTCATTCTTCTCGGGAATACACACCTTCCAATTATCTGAATCAAGATGCTCTTTGAAAAATAAGACGTCGTCCTCAACTTTGTACAGTCTCTTCAGATCATTGTTTCCAGGCTTTGCTAAAGTTTCCTTTATTGAATGGCAACGAGGATCTTCATTCTGTAGTTTTTCCATGTTCTTACACATGTCAAGATATTCTATCAGTCAATATAAGAACATTAAATTCGGACGGAATGTCCGTGATGTTGATAGTTGACAAATCTCCATCTGGCATTCTAGACAGTGCATCGGCGATGAAATTATCCTGTCCGCTTATGTATTTAATTTCAAATTGAAACTCTTGGAGTGAGAATGTCCATCTTGCTAATCTTGGATGTAATAATTTACATGTTTGCAAAAAACTTAACGCTTTGTGGTCACAGTATACTGTTGTCTTCGCTCCATATAAGTAATAGTAAAATTTCTTAAATGACCAGACTACGGCCAATACTTCCCTTTCGGTAGTCGTATATGTTCTTTCACAAGCAGTTAAGTGTCGGCTAGCAAAAGCTATTGGACGGAAAGTTGATTTTCTATCTATCATCTTTACTTGGAAGAGGCATGAACCTATTCCACTTTCCGAAGCATCTGCCATTAAACCGAATTCTTGGCTCATATCTGGATGATATAGCATTTGTGAATTGACTAAGGCATGTTTTATTGCTTCAAATGCATTCTGACATTGTTGCGTCGACACCCACGGAGTATTTTTGCGCAACAAGCTGTACAACGGTTCTGCATTAATAGAGTGGTCATGAATGAAACGCCTGAAAAAAGAGACAACTCCGAGGAATCCCTTTAATTGCCTTTTTGTTGTTGGAACTGCAAAATTTTTGGTTGCCTTTTGTTTCTCGGAGTTCGGTAAGATGCCTTTTCCATTTATAAGATGACTCAAAAATTTGATTTTATCTCGAGCAAAATGGGACTTTTGCAGATTTGCGGTTATGCCTGCTCCCTTGAAACGTTCTAACACTCTTCTCAATAAATCAACGTGCTCCTTCCATGTGGTCGTAGCTATGAGCATGTCATCCACAAACAAAGTTAAATTGATTCGAAGTGCAGGTTCCAATGCGTAATCTAGAGCATTTATAAAAATTCCTGAGCTCACGTTTAGCCCGAAAGGTAAAACCTTAAATTGATAGCTTCTACCTGCATATACAAACGCGGTGTACTTTTTTGATGGTTCGTCTAGAGCCACCTGCCAAAAGGAACTTCTCAGATCAATATTTGTTAAATATTTTATCCCCTCGAACTTTTGAATTAGCTCATCGATATTTTCCGGATGAGTTCGCACGGGCACGATAATCTTATTTATCTGCCGTGCGTCTAGCACGAGACGAACTTTTCTTCCCTTTTTCGAGACAACATGAAGCGGACTACAGTATGGACTCGTCGAAGGTTTGATCAGATCCCATTCAAGCATCTGGTGGATTTCCGCATCAACTGCCTTTCGTTGGTGCCACGGTACTGGATAAAAAATACGGCAGAAAACTTGGTGTGGTATCACATCTAGATGGCATGTGTATCCCTCGATTACACCAGGTCTTTCTTGAAAGACTTCATGATATTCCTGTAGAAGATAATATAATTGCTTTCTTTGGTGTTGTTGCAAATATTCAGGTTCTTGTACCTTTTCATATACCATATCTTCAGGGTTTAAAACTGGTTGCAAATAATTAATTTGGTAATACCGTGCAGGTTTGCTATGTATCCACTTTATTTGCAGCTTTCGTCCCTGACAATACTTTCCATGGGTACTATATTCCCTGAGAAGATTCACTTGATGTTTCTCATCCATTATTGTAAAACTGGCACGGCCTAGAGAAAAATCGATATGCCAATTTCTCTCTCTAAATTCATCTATACCCAGGATACAGTCCTCAACCAATTTTTCTATTACAAGGAACGTGCAATTTATAGCTACATTTCCTATATCTAACTGGAGTTGAGTGCACTTTAACCTGACAAGACTTATGACCAGTAGGACCTACAATTCTACAATATTGAACAGGAAAAATCGGTGAATTTGCTTTCTGAAGTATTCTTTGAAATAAATTCTCAGAAACGACATTTACTGCTGCTCCTGTATCTAAAGTAACTTGCACAGTAATGCCTTCAATTTCCGCCTGAATTTTCGCAACAGGTTCAGTGATATGTTCCTCTTGACAAGGCATCATATCCTGCTGAAGTTCTTCTATTAATAATCTGCCATCATCGTACCGAAAAAAATTGACGCTTGAATTTTCGCCCCTCAAAACTTCCTCGACTGCACCGTCGGGGCTTCTGACAGTCGAGTTTAGTTTGACGATTGTCCATTATTAGTAGATATCTGCTCCGTTACGTCAGTTATTATTGGTGGTTGATTTCTCCATTCATTTGCATTAGCATTTGGTTTGTGGTTAGTTGTGATATTCTTGGGTTGGTTGCTGATATCGGCGTTTTTGCTGATAATTCCCTTCTTGATAGTATCCTTTCCTCTTCTTATTATTCATCCCCCATTTCCGTTTATATGTTTGTTCACATTGTTGGTCATGATTACACTGGTCGGGATTTTCGTTACCAAATTTCACGTTTTTCTGGAAATAATTCACCTGTGGGTTTGGTGAATTGTGTGCAAAAGGTTTGTTTCCGTACTGTTTGTTGTTACTATTGTATTTGTTATGTTGGAAACTTGGTTGGTTATAGCACACACGTGATTCTTCGAACAGAATGTCTATTGAATCCGATGTGGCTAGAAAATCTTCCACATGTTGTTCAGGAACATGTGGAAGTTTTTCCTTAACTTCAAATGGAAGTTTGCCCTTTAATATTCGAATGATATCCTACGTCGGGATTGGTTCATTCCAGTATTTGCTTTTATTTGTATACTTCTCTAAATAATTTCTTAAAGATCCATTTTTGAATCCAATGTGGCTAGAAAATCTTCCACATGTTGTTCAGGCACATGTAGAAGTTTTTCCTTAACTTCAAGTGGAAGTTTGCCCTTTAATATGCGAATGATATCCTGCGTCGGGATTGGTTCATTCCAGTATTTGCGTTTATTTATATACTTCTCTAAATACTTTTTTAAAGATCTATTTTTGAAAGAAAAAGGTTGTGGGTCAAGAACTTCCTTACGTAGTCTTTCTTGTACTCCCTTATTCCAGTATTTGTGCAAGAAAGAGCGTTCAAATTGGTCATAATCTTGACACCAATCGGATGCTTCTGACGCCAACATCGATCCACCTCCATGTATGAATCCTGCAACGTACATAATTTTTTGTTGCTCAGTCCACATTCGCGGCAATATCCCTTTAAATTGCTTGCTAAATACTACGGGATTGATCGACTTCCTTTCGGGAATAAATATCTGGAATTGACGATATTTAAGCATTTTTTCTTCATTCATAGTCACAGGTGTATTCTGGTGGCTACTTCGCGGTGAATAATAATCTCGATAATTTGTTTCTGGTTGATTACGTGAATATGCACCAATACATGGATATTGTTGCATGCATTCGGTTTCACTGGTTTCATCAGGAATAATGTCTGCTTTTGATAAACTGCAAGTAGTATGTGCCTCTCTAGTATCAACTAGACCCTGCTGGCATGCTTTTAATGTATTTTCTATCTTTGCTTTCCAAGCAGGAAATTCATCTCCTATATTCACCTTAATCTTTTTAACTTCTGCTTTAAGTTGTTCTTGTGCAGCTTCGTTGTTAACCTGCACGTTAGAAACCGTTTCTTTCAAGGTTTTGTCAACATAATTTCGCACTGTCACGGTTTGCTCTTTCGCCCAATCTTCAATGTCCTTAGAGAATGCGATCTTATGTTCATTGAAAAGTTTCTCTATGTGTTTCTCGCCTTTTAGACTGAGAGTGTCTATCCTCCGAGTAAACTCAATGACAGCTCGCTCGTTATCGTGCTTAATTGTATTCACGTCTTGCGCAATAGTGTTCTGTAAATGAATAACTACTGGCACTTGATGATTTAGTGTATCTTGACGACATAAGATGTCTTTGTATTTGTTTGTTAATTCCTGTTACTGTTGTTCTTGTGTAATTAAGAGTTGTGCCTGACTGGCAATCAAGTGACTCTGCTTTGTTTCCAAACTCTGAAATTTTTCAGTAATCTTATCATTTATTTCTTTTAGTTTATTAGATTGCTCCTGAGCCAAATTAAATTGCGCACTCTCCAATACTTGGAATCTACGATACATGTCATTTGCAAACGTGGATTGCGTGGTTTCCAATGCCTGGAATCTGCGATTCATATCGTTTGCAAACGTGGATTGTGTGGTTTTCAATGCTTTAATCCCTTGTGTTATGACAGTCAAACTTGACATCAGCTGGGATAACAAATCGGTATTCTCAGCAATTGACGATTGCACTGGGCTTAATGAGGATTGTACCGACACAATTTTCGGTACAGTCATTTCGTTTTCGCACGCGTCTGTGTCAGAGATGAAATTCATGTTGTTTGTTGGTTGCTGCATATTTCTCTGGACTTCTTTCGACATATGAATGTCGGAACTAGCAACCGTTTGTGTCGACGGCGTGAGAGCATTAATTACTGCTGGTTGCTCTGCCGTAATCGACATATAGCTAACTACGGCGGTATGAAATTCTGTGGCACTAGTTGACGATGCATTCACACTATTTAATTCATTCTGTGGCATTGTGATACGTGCTTGCTTGCTTATTGGCTTTGAACATAGCTCTAGTTATCACCATGTAAATAAGCAATTCACAGTTTCTCCTCTAAATAAGTCCTACAAAAATGACTATTAAATTTTACACACGCAAAAACCGTTAATGTCCTAATGCTGTTAATGTACACTTTACAATTTGACACAAACACAGTACATAGATAACACATAAAATATTGTCTTACTATATCTACTGAAATACTAGAATTCTAGTAAAAGTAATGTAGCAACACTATTTATACTTAGAAAATTAATATATGAAAGGTCACTACAATGCGTAAGTGCTCAATAAAGCTAGTAATTCAAATGTTCTGGCCTTTTTGAAGTTTCTGCTCGGCTGCTGGGACGGCGTACTCGTTCTCTTCACAAGATACTCCCGCACGTTCCGTTAGCATGAAACATACAAAGGACCATAATGTAGTTACTCTATAAAACTAGATATATATATACACAATGAAACATTAATTACTAAATTACTAACATTATTGCAGGTTCACTATGAGTGTTGTATCAGGATCGTGTCCTGTCTAACGGTAGACATTGTAAAGACTCCTTTGAAAAAAAAGAAAAATAATTTTTTGTATGTTCACTGTTGTGGGTAAATACATACAGCGTACACAGGGCGATGTGTGAAACTGATAACGATTACACGCTTCCGCTGTTGTAGAAATCTGCTCCAGCTGCTGCAGATACCGTGTTGAGCTGAAAGTGGTAATCAAAGTATGGAGAAATATTCTTCGGGGCTCTGTTGCATAGCAATCAGATTGCTTTCAGTTCTGAGAAATGTCCAGGTACTATTGTGGATTTGAATGATCCATGAAGTGACTTCTGTTCCGAAGAAAACATCGAACTATTTCACTAGAACTGAACGCTCCCGTCGGAACTGTTCTCAAGCTGGTGTTTATTAGTAAATCACAATAGAAGTATATCGCTGGGTGTATAATAACACGTACCTTCTTGAAATGAACAATATTTTATTGTTCTATTAACTGATTTCCTTCCATGTACACTTATATTTTACAATGTGAATCAAAAACTCGCAATGGCGTCGATTTTTACATCACAAGAAATGGCTCTCCTCTCCTAAAATTTTTACTCTTAAGAAGAACAAAAGCTCTATCTCCTAAGAATAATTATGTGAGCGCTGACCGCCACAGAGTAATAAACAATATCTTTGTCTCTCTCTCTCTCTCTCTCTCGTATTGTCACAGCAAGTTACGCCGCATGATACATCATACTGTGTAGTGCGTCCATTTGGTGATATACACCGAAGTGTACCAGAAAGCATCCCATACCAAAGCAGTTAAGTTAGCTGCATATTACTCACACATTGGTCATGTAGAATTTACGACTGAGACTGACCATCTTTCCTCGTGTGGATGGGTGTAACAGAGTATTCTCTCATTCATAGCGTAAGGTCAGAGACTGACAGGTCGCACTGCATTGTCTTTGACCAACAGTACCTGCAATACAGTCGCCAAATTAATCTGCAATTGACCACAAGCTGGAGAGTACTTATACCCACCACATTCCACATCTCGTGAAGGAAGCCAGCGAGCTGTGTCTGTATCTGCTATTCAGCGAAGACTGTTCCACACCCATCCAAGTGCACAATATCTCTCCATATGCATGCACGTCCAGCAGGTTAGCACCGCTTATCGGTATATGGTAGACATGAGATTGCTAAGGTGACGTAACAGACGATTATGAAGAAACATGTGGCTTCTTCACGATGGAGATCCAGACGGATGGAGTTTGAAGAATTTTATTTAAATTAATTGTGATAACGATTCTGAAGTATTATTTCAGTGTCTGGAGTCAGTACCAAGAAGGCACCGATACGAGAGAAACGACTGTAAAGCATAAACACACACTCCTTACATAAGTAAAGGGATCTAACAATTGTGTCAATATGCGTTGTCTAGACTACTAAAAGGGAGAAATCAAAGTTTGAAGTTAACATAAATCTCTAGAAACTATTTGGTTTAGTAGGGGGAGGGGTGGAGGGGGGGGGGAGGGGGGGGGGGAGGGGGAGGAAATAACAGATATATGTAAAAACATTAGGCATCATAAATATCGGGAAGAGTGTCCAGAATTACAAAAAAATTAAACATCATAACATAGTAACAGAAACTTAATTGGGTAAATTTGTAAAATTTATGATAATATACTTTGTATAAAAGAAGGGAAGAAAAAAATTAGCTGTTATATTACCCTGTTGAATATGTGAATGATATAACTGTGCCA
This sequence comes from Schistocerca serialis cubense, assembly GCF_023864345.2. Taxonomy (NCBI): domain Eukaryota; kingdom Metazoa; phylum Arthropoda; class Insecta; order Orthoptera; family Acrididae; genus Schistocerca; species Schistocerca serialis. The sequence goes on from NC_064639.1 coordinate 231,199,034, forward strand.
CGAGGACTCAGAATAGTGTCTGTGTTGGCAGGTCGCCATGAATTTCGCAGCTGAAGTAACATTTTCACACTTTCAGAAGGCAGATCTAACCATGTAAATTGCAACGTTCAGTCAAATGATTTATTCCCAATCATTGGACGGTAAGGATTCGTCTAGATACCATGGGAGAGGAAAAGCAATATTCACAAAGTGACCATCGTCGCAGTCGCATTTCAGAATATCTTGTCCCAAACTGAAGACCCTGGGTCAACTCGTTGAGAAAATATTATGCGACGGATTGATTAGACCATTCACTTCACCACACGTCTCTCTGATCTTCTTCGACGCTGAGGGGAATGAGTCAGGCTACAGGTTGGTGGTCGTCTACCGTGCTTTCAACCATAAAGTCATTTTGGAATGAGTGACTCTTCCCAGAATGTACGGTCGTTTTACCTAGTTCGCAGGGCATCATATTTCACTATACTTCATTTAGAGCAGGCATATTATCAGATTCCACATGTGGACTCCAAGGCGCTGACAGCTTTTTCGATTTACTGGAATTTGAACGAATTTAATACGGAGCCGTTCGCGTTATGAGCCAGTGCCGCAGTTTTGTCCAGGCTTCTGGAGTTTACTTTGTTTGATGTCAAATTCAGCTTCGTTTACAGCCATCTTGATGACGTAATCCTCTGTAGTATGTCTTCTCTGAACACCTTGAACACTTACGGCAAGTCACGGCAAGATTATAGGAGACCGACCTTACCACCAAAAACTTTAGGGTCAGTTTTGCTAACTTGGGATTTTCTTTCCCAGGCTAACTAGTCTCTGATGCTGGTATTAAGATTGATCAGTCATACTCCCAGGTCATCCACATATTACGACCACCCAAGGCAAAAGAAGGGCACAGATCGCTTTGTCGGCATGTGGAACTATTTTAGGGAATTTGTCCACAAGTTTTGGAGAACTCACTGCTTTCTTAAACAAGCAGCGCATGAAGGGAGATCCCTTTAGGTGGGCTCATACCAACAAGCTGCTTTCAACTCCTTGAATTCGGTACTGAGTAACACCGCTGTCTTAATGGTCCCGGACTTTGAGCGTTTATTGTTGCATGTGAGGCTTCGATATCTGGTGCACCGGCCATACCGCCTCTGGAGCAGAGCGGTGATCATGACCAAGTGCCTTTTGCATCAAGGACCCTGTCCCCAGCAGAGGCTAAGTATTCATTAGACGAGTTGGAGGCTCAAGCTCCAAAAGTTTAGGTTTTACTTGGAACAAGATATGGGAAGAATGGAAGAATGAATTGATTGTTGGTGTTAATAACGAACATCCTCCTTTACCTCCTCTGCATTACTGCAATTGACGTGTCACTGAGCACATGTGTTCTGTGCATGCAATACACGTGAGGCTCTTAGATGTTTCCACTGCCGTGTGTGGAATACGAAGGTTCTGTTATAGTTCACTAGCCAGCTGTCTTCAAGTTGACGTCCCCAGCGCAGAAAACAGCACGCAGGTCGTAGGTTCTGTATCTTGAGGCTGAAACTGACTTTTAGCGAGGTTCTGTTCTGAAATGACGTATCATTTCTTCGGGATGCCACTCGCGTTTTTTAATATAGCCACATGAGAAGACTACATGATCTTAATACAACACCTTCTGATACAGCAAAGTACATGATCAAACACAACGTTTACGAAAATGTATCTTTACGCTATTTGTGGCAAGTGTCTGTGCCTCGTGACTACCGGAGTGCACGTTTTAATACTCAATACTGGCAAACACATCCTGCCACAGACAACATGACTGTACATCTCGACTGCCTAACCCAGAGTGACGAACAGCCCGAAACACTGCGCCCGCCATACCAGAAAAGGCGTGACCCGAACGCTTCCGAACTTGCTTCGTCTGCACTTTCGTCAGTCCTTTGTTTTTTATTCAAATTGTTTTTAATAATTCTAAAATGACTGATTGATAGCTTTTGCGAGATATTTGTATTAAAAGAGTGAAGTCATCCAATGAGTAGTTTAACTAATAATAACTATACTTTAGCGTTTTGGCGCCCTTGCTCTGAACACAGCAACCAATCACCGAGCAGTAGCATTATGCAGGCGGTCTCTCTCACGGGAATGGTACCGAATCTAACATCTGTCACAGGAACCTCACACCACATTTCGTCATCTATACAGGGTGTTACAAAAAGGTACGGCCAAACTTTCAGGAAACATTACTCACACACAAAGAAAGAAAATATTTTGTGTGGACATGTGTCCAGAAACGCTTACTTTCCATGTTAGAGCTCATTTTATTACTTTTCTTCAAATCACATTAATCATGGAATGGAAACACACAGCAACAGAACGTACCAGCGTGACTTCAAACACTTTGTTACAGGAAACGTTCAAAATGTCCTCCGTTAGCGAGGATACATGCATCCACCCCCCGTCGCATGGAATCCCTGATGCGCTGATGCAGCCCTAGAGAATGGCATATTGTATCACAGCCGTCCACAATACGAGCACGAAGAGTCTCTACATTTGGTACCGGGGTTGCCTAGACAAGAGCTTTCAAATGCCCCCATAAATGAAAGTCAAGAGGGTTGAGGTCAGGAGAGCGTGGAGGGCATGAAATTGGTCCGCCTCTACCAATCCATCGGTCATCGATTCTGTTGTTGAGAAGCGTACGAACACTTCGACTGAAATGAGCAGGAGCTCCATCGTGCATGAACCACATGTTGTGTCGTACTTGTAAAGGCACATGTTCTAGCAGCACAGGTAGAGTATCCCGTATGAAATCATGATAACGTGCTCCATTGAGCGTACGTGGAAGAACGTGGGGCCCAATTAAGACATCACCAACAATGCCTGCCCAAACGTTCGCAGAAAATCTGCGTTGATGACGTGATTGCACAATTGCGTGCGGATTCTCGTCAGCCCACACATGTTGATTTTGAAAATTTACAATTTGATAAAGTTGGAATGAAGCCTCATCCGTAAAGAGAACATTTGCACTGAAATGAGGATTGACACATTGTTGGATGCACCATTCGCAGAGGTGTACCCGTGGAGGCCAATCAGCTGCTGATAGTGCCTGCACACGCTGTACATGGTACGGAAACAAATGGTTCTCCCGTAGCACTCGCCATACAGTGACGTGGTCAACGTTACCTTGTACAGCAGCAACTTCTCTGACGCTGACATTAGGGTTATCGTCAACTGCACGAAGAATTGCCTCGTCCACTGCAGGTGTCCACGTCGTTCTAGGTCTTCCCCAGTCGCGAGTCATAGGCTGTAATGTTCCATGCTCCCTAAGACGCCGATCAATTGCTTCGAACGTCTTCCTGTCGGGACACCTTCGTTCTGGAAATCTGTCTCGATACAAACGTACCTCGCCACGGCTATTGCCACGTGCTAATCCATACATCAAATTGGCATCTGCCAACTCCGCATTTGTAAACATTTCATTGACTGCAAAACCACGTTCGTAACGAACACTATCCTGTTGATGCTACATACTGATGTGCTTGATGCTAGTAGTGTAGAGCAATGAGTTGCATGTCAACACAAGCACCGAAGTCAACATTACCTTCCTTCAATTGGGCCAACTGGCGGTGAATCGAGGAAGTACAGTACATACTGACGAAACTAAAATGAGCTCTAACATGGAAATTAAGCGTTTCCGGACACATGTCCACATAATATATTTTCTTTATTTGTGTGTGAGTAATGTTTCCTGAAAGTTTGGCCGTACCTTTTTGTAACACCCTGTATACTTCTTGCATCTCCACTGCCTTGGGAACAGCTTCTTCCAGCCTAATATGATGGCTGACTAAGCCAGAAATATTACACATGCCCTTCCTTCTGATATTTCCAAAAATTGGGATGTTCTCGAAGACAACACACAATTTTGGAAATATATAAATAAATTGAACCAAATTTTGATAGAACTGTTGTAACGTTGTTGGTTTATTTTGGTATGAAAGCGGTGCTGCTAGCCAATAAAAGCTGGTTAAAAGCCGTGAGCTGTCTGGGGAAGTTAACCTTGCATTACTGAGCAACTGTTTCACCAAGTATCCAGTCTAGCTTACCAAATTCCCAACCAGACTAACATTAATTATAATATTTTAATAGTCATACGACAACCGGTGATATATATATATATATATATATATATATATATATATATATATATATATATATATTCCTGGAAATTGAAATAAGAACACCGTGAATTCATTGTCCCAGGAAGGGGAAACTTTATTGACACATTCCTGGGGTCAGATACATCACATGATCACACTGACAGAACCACAGGCACATAGTCACAGGCAACAGAGCATGCAGAATGTCGGCACTAGTACAGTGTATATCCATCTTTCGCAGCAATGCAGGCTGCTATGCTCCCATGGAGACGATCGTAGAGATGCTGGATGTAGTCCTGTGGAACGGCTTGCCATGCCATTTCCACCTGGCGCCTCAGTTGGACCAGCGTTCGTGCTGGACGTGCAGACCGCGTGAGACGACGCTTCATCCAGTCCCAAACATGCTCAATGGGGGACAGATCCGGAGATCTTGCTGGCCAGGGTAGTTGACTTACACCTTCTAGAGCACGTTGGGTGGCACGGGATACATGCGGACGTGCATTGTCCTGTTGGAACAGCAAGTTCCCTTGCCGGTCTAGGAATGGTAGAACGGTGGGTTCGATGACGGTTTGGATGTACCGTGCACTATACAGTGTCCCCTCGACGATCACCAGTGGTGTACGGCCAGTGTAGGAGATCGCTGCCCACACCATGATGCCGGGTGTTGGCCCTGTGTGCCTCGGTCGTATGCAGTCCTGATTGTGGCGCTCACCTGCACGGCGCCAAACACGCATACGACCATCATTGGCACCAAGGCAGAAGCGACTCTCATCGCTTAAGACGACACGTCTCCATTCGTCCCTCCATTCACGCCTGTCGCGACACCACTGGAGGCGGGCTGCACGATGTTGGGGCGTGAGCGGAAGACGGCCTAACGGTGTGCGGGACCGTAGCCCAGCTTCATGGAGACGGTTGCGAATGGTCCTCGCCGATACCCCAGGAGCAACAGTGTCCCTAATTTGCTGGGAAGTGGCGGTGCGGTCCCCTACGGCACTGCGTGGGATCCTACGGTCTTGGCGTGCATCCGTGCGTCGCTGCGGTCCGATCCCAGGTCGACGGGCACGTGCACCTTCCGCCGACCACTGGCGACAACATCGATGTACTGTGGAGACCTCACGCCCCACGTGTTGAGCAATTCGGCGGTACGTCCATCCGGCCTCCCGCATGCCCACTATACGCCCTCGCTCAAAGTCCGTCAACTGCACATACGGTTCACGTCCACGCTGTCGCGGCATGCTACCAGTGTTAAAGACTGCGATGGAGCTCCGTATGCCACGGCAAACTGGCTGACACTGACGGTGGCGGTGCACAAATGCTGCGCAGCTAGCGCCATTCGACGGCCAACACCGCGGTTCCTGGTGTGTCCGCTGTGCCGTGCGTGTGATCATTGCTTGTACAGCCCTCTCGCAGTGTCCGGAGCAAGTATGGTGGGTCTGACACACCGGTGTCAATGTGTTCTTTTTTCCATTTCCAGGAATATATATATATATATATATATATATATATATATATATATATATATATATGAGAATTTAAATAAAAAGAAATAAATCAGTTTACATTTGGAAATTTATTTTAACATTGATCATTGAAATTTCAGCATGTTAAACTTGATTCCTAACTAAACTGGTGCCTTATTTAGGATTGTGAAAATGTGAGATTGTAATCTTACGGAACACATCAAATATGGGGCCAAGATTGGGAGACTGCATACAACACTGCATTCATAAAACAACACACAAAGAACGTTGAAACATGTGCAACAGAAAATTAACCACTACCAACCGTTTCAATTTTCACCCAAAGAAGTTACGTTCGTGGCACAATCCTGTCCGTCATGTAATTACCACACACTGGTATACTAAATTCATATTAACTCTTTGTGAAATCTTCCCGAAAAGAATAGCTGAGGGCTACTTTGATGATTACACCACACGCTTCACTTGGTCAACTTGGTTTACACAAAGAGTGTAACTCCACAATAATTTTGATAATTAAAATAAATTTGATCGAAAAGCAATTTACAAAAGAAAAACCTCGAACTGGTAACTATCGTCTTACTATTAACCTGATGGGTCAAACAATTGTATAAGCGCGTGGTACTGGTTTCACAAAGTACACCCCACGTGGGTTGAACATAAAGAAAAGTTGCTATATTGAAAAATACTGTCAAGACGAGACGTTATAATCTCACGCACATTCGTATTTAAGATTGGTGAACTTAGAGTTACTGATTTACACGTGGTTACACTTTACTCACAAAGTAGTGACAAAGCAACTACCGGAATATATTCTGAACTTCACACGAGAATTACACTGCGCTGCAATTTAAGATAACATTAGATATTTTAGAGCTAAGCCTGAAATAAAGGTGATTAAATTTTCAGTTAGGTTGAACTTCACAAATCCATTGTCCTACGGACTTAGCAGAGACGCGCTTAGCCGGAGATCTTACCACTTCAGACGCTCGCCAAGGACAGACCCTTTCTGAGGGTGCCTCACAAATACAAACGGAAGTGGCCAGAGGGGCAGCTTCCTATACCAACATGACAAGAGACGGACAGGACCATACTAAGGATAGAAACCTCTCTGCTTTTAGAAAGCGTAGCTACCTGTTCCGACGTTGGTCCTACTGTTCTTTAGCAGACAGGCTTGTCTGCTACCCTCAAGCATGCAACTAGAAATACATTTGCTCATTCATCCTCTCACACAGAAGGGAAGGGGGATGACAGTATCTTATCATATACAGTATATAAAAGAAAGCTGATGTAGGTTCCGTATGAGACTGTGTGACATGAATTACATATAAACTGTGTTTTAAAGTGTAGTAGTGTGACAGATCGTTCTTGTTTATGTGTAAAAGTAACACGTTCAACTACTCAGTCTCCTCCCAGATAGTGAGAAACGCCACAGTAAATTTAGAAGAGGAATTTATGCCGTAAATGACAACAGATTTAAGAAATTAAACATGAAAGGAATCCAACAGAGACCTTTCACTGTAAATTAACAGGTACTCAAGAGCCAAGCTATCACACTATCCTTCTTTGATATCAACACACATCACAAATTTCTGAAGTGTGCGCTGGAGTGCACCATTGTATGAAGTGAAACTTGGATCGTGGGGAAGTTGTAAGAGAAGACAATCAAAGGATTTGTGATGTGGTGCTACAGAGGAATGTTGAAAAATAGGTGGGCAGATAAATGAGGTGGTTTCCCGCGGAATCGGCGACGAAAGAAAAACACCGACAAGACGAAGGGACAGGATGATAGGACGTCTGTTAAGACGTCGGGGAAGAACTTCCATGGTATTAGATAGAGCTGTAATTGTATCTGTTCCATTATCAGTCGCTCATGGTCGATCTTAATGTGCTATAGATATGGTTCTACTTGAAATTTCCGTCAAATATCCCGTTTAGTGGCGCTGCGTCGTGTATCTCGTCTGTGGGCGGGGGTCTTGGTGTGCCTTTGAGCGGGACCACGGGCCATGTTCAAATTCACCTACTTTTTGTTTTGTCGGGTAAGATCATTAATTATTTGAGGCTTCCTGGTTGGTGCAGCTTGTTGTTGTTATTGTTCTGGGATAAAAAATTTCAACTATTTAAAACCTGATTTGCAGAAGCTTTTGTCATTACTATTATGTGGGGCTAAGATCAATTATTATTTGGGCCCTGCAGTTCAAGTGCGTCTTTCTTATTGTGATTGTTGTGGGATAAAATTTCTAGCTATTAAAAAGTGATTTTGCCTAAGCTATTGTCAGCGCAACTGTGTTACGTAAATTTATGAATTACTTCAGCCACACTGTTTAATTGTTGCCTTACAATTATTATTGTTTTTGGATAACTTTAAAACCTAATAATGTGAGTAAGGTGAGTCATTTCTTGTTGTGGGACAGAATCACTAACAGTTTACGATGGCGACAATCTCGGGCTATTTAAAATGGCTGATTGTCTGACTACCTCCGTATTAACTATTTTGCGGTTCGACAACTGTAGTCGAAATGTCATTGTCTTGGAGATAGAAAAACTTCTTTTCCTCTTTAAAGGTTGGTTGGTTGGCTTTGGGGAAGGAGACCAGACAGCGTGGTCATCGGTCTCATCGGATTAGGGAAAGATGGGGAAGGAAGTCGGCCGTGCCCTTTCAGAGGAACCATCCCGGCATTTGCCTGGAGTGATTTAGGGAAATCACGGAAAACCTAAATCAGGATGGCCGGACGTGGGATTGAACCGTCGTCCTCCCGAATGCGAGTCCAGTGTCGAATCACTGCGCCACCACGCTCGGTTTTCCTCTTTAAACCTGCTTTCTAATGAACTGGGAAGTTTGTTCGTTAATTTTAAACTGACTCAAAATGAAGTCAGTGTATGTGACTATGAACACTGCTCCCCTTGGATATTTTTCTCATCCAGCCTTCCACTCAACAGCCAGTCGCGGTACACGTTGCGTCGATTTAACGCAAAGAGACACTTCATCCATATTCCACAAAACGTACAGTACTTTTTTTTAAAGAATGTACACTATGTCATTCGCTGATATCATGTCTGATATTGCAATTGTAAGCTTCTTTAGAGTTATTAAAAGCTTATAATGTTCTGCTGGGTTTAGTACTTCTCTTGCCATGTTTTCATACACAAAAAAGTATCTAGAAACAAGAAAGACACAGGTAATGGCTATTTTGGTGATTTATGTTGAGCACTGAAATCTGTTTATAAATTCTTACGACAGTCACTACCACAATATTTAAAAAAAATGGCTCTGAGCACTATGGGACTTAACTTCTAAGGTCACCAGTCCCCTAGAACTTAGAACTACTTAAACCTAACTAACCTAAGGACATCACACACATCCATGCCCGAGGCAGGATTCGAACCTGCGACCGTAGCAGCAGCGCGGTTCCAGACTGTAGCGCCTAGAACCGCTCGGGCACTCTGGCCGGCCACAATATTTCAACGGACTTCAGAATTCCAGTGACAGAGTAAGAAATGGAAGGCCATTACAGGAATTATACCTGCACAAATCGATTTTGTCATCAACTAATGAAGGAAGCAGTAAGTGATTAAGTAAAGTGGAAGCAGTGACGTGCTTCACAAGAAGTTATACCAAGGACACAGTATTAACGTAGCTTAACAGTCTGCTGGTCATAGTTCTGGCAACGATTGCTCATCACACATAAATAACGAAGAGTATTTTATTAGACAGTTCCATCAACTCGAATTAGAGTACTGCTGAATCGGCTGGGCCCACGACAGTCTACATTAGGCAACCGAGTCTGATGGCTCCGCCTCTACAGATGTGGGGACAGAGTGCCACCGCTAGGAGCCTGCGGCCGGTGCTGCTGCTGTCTGCTGTTTCTGGGGTCCCGATGTGTCGCTGGCGCAGCTCCCCACGTGCTACCTGCACACGCGCCTACAGCCTAGCTGTGTTGATCGGGGTCCTCTACCTAGGTTTCAGAGCACTGCAACACGCGATTTCTGTTATCAATGACAAATTTTGGCACCGCCTTACAGTGCCATGTGTCGTTATCAGCACATTAATGACTTTCATGACAGCTGGGTCCGTCCTCCTCTTGCTTAGTCAACGCAAGAAAGCGTTTGTGGAATTTAGTGATGACATCCAGCGCGTGGACAGAATGCTTAGACGTTGCCCAGGGCGCGGTGATGAGAAAGTTAGGCTTATCCTGACTGTAATGCCAGCATTCTATGTTACTCTTACGATTGCCAGTGCTACTCATTCTCTGTATAATCAAGATATATACTTCTTAGCTGTCGCCATTGACAGTTTCATAACATTTATGGCCTTGCTACAGTTCATAGCACTTTGTTTGATGCTAGGGCGAAGATTCAATTCAGTTAACGAATCAGTGAGGGCCAACTTCCGTTATGAGTTCTTAGAGATCGGATCACAAGATTTAACAACACTGCTCTGCAAATGTAATGCTCATTCTTTTTTCACAATGAGCCACGTACGCCCTACAAACGTAATATTAACATCCGCAAGCGATCGAATTGTGGAGATTCAAGTATTTCACTTGAAATTAAGAAAATTAGCTTCATCTCTGAATGATGTATACGGTCCGATCATTGCAATGATTGTAGTGCAAAATCTCGCAGTTACCATACTATGTGTGTTCTGTGCCATTACATTTGTTTTGTATAACGCTAATGTAAGAATGACAGAAAAAATAACTTGTATGTTCAACATAACTGCATTAGTTCTACAAATAGCGTCTGTAGTGGTTACCTGTCAGTCTACATCCTCAGAAGCAAGGAGAACAGCAGTAATCGCTGAAGAGTTGTTCACACTGAATTGTGCAGGTTTGTGACGTGTGCTTCTCTATTATAACTGAATTTCAAGTTATCCTTGTTACTGGCTGCACTGCTTTGCAAATGGTTCAAATGGCTCTAAGCACTATGAGACTTAACATCTGAGGTCATCAGCTCCCTAGACTTAGAACTAGTTAAACCTAACTAACCTAAGGTCATCACACAAATCCATGCCCGAGGCAGAATTCGAGCCTGCGACCATAGCAGCAGCGCGGTTCCGGACTGAAGCGCCTAGAACCGCTCGGCAACAGCGGCCTGCTGGCTGTTCTGCATTGTGTCTAATGTAAGCTTCCCATAACTAACAAATTAGACACAGACAGTATGAAAGCAAATTTTACTATTTTGTACAAATTAGTATTGAAACTGCTTCTGTTTATTACACTCCTGGCCATTAAAATTGCTACACCAAGAAGAAACGCAGATGATAAACGGGTATTCATTGGACAAATATATTATACTAGAACTGACATGTGATTACATTGTCACGCAATTTGGGTGCATAGATACTGAGAAATCAGTACCCAGAACAACCACCTCTGGCCGTAATAACGGCCTTGATACGACTAGGCATTGAGTCAAACAGAGTTTCGATGGCATGTACAGGTACAGCTGCCTACGCAGCTTCAACACGATACCACAGTTCATCAAGAGTAGTGACTGGCGTATTGTGACGAGCCAGTTGTTCGGCCACCATTGACCAGACGTTTTCAATTGGTGAGAGATCTGGAGAATGTGCTGGCCAGGGCAGCAGTCGAACATTTTATGTATCCAGATAGGCCCGTACAGGACCTGCAACATGCAGTCGTGCATTAATCTGCTGAAACGTAGGGTTTCGCAAGGATCGAATGAAGGGTAGAGCCTCGGGTTGTAACACATCTGGTATGTAACGTCCACTGTTCAAAGTGCCGTCAATGCGAACAAGAGGTGACCGAGACGTGTAACCATTGGCAACCCATACCATCACGCTGGGTGATACGCCAGTATGACGATGACGAATAGACGCTTCCAATGTGCGTTCACCGCGATGGCGTCAAACACGGATGAAACCATCATGATGCTGTGAACAGAACCTGGATTCATCCGAAAAAAATGACGTTTTGCCATTCGTGCTGCCAGGTTCGTCGTTGAGTACACCATCGCAAGCGCTCCTGTCTGTGATGCAGCATCAAAGGTAACCGCGAGCATGGTCTCCGAGCTGATAGTCCATGCTGTTCGTGCAGATGGTTGTTGTCCTGCAAACATCCCCATCTGTTGACTCAGGGATCGAGACGTGGCTGCACGATCCGTTACAGCCATGCGGATAAGATGCCTGTCATCTCGACTGCTAGTGACACGAGTCCGTTGGGATCCAGCACGGCGTTCCGTGTTACCCTCCTGAACCCACCGATTCCATGTTCTGCTAACAGTCATTGGATATCTACCAACGCGAGAAGCAATGTCGCGATACGATAAACCGCAATCGCGATAGGCTACAATCTGACCTTTTTCAAAGTCGGAAACGGTACGCATTTCTCCCCCTTACACGAGGCATCACAACAACGTTTCACCAGGCAATGCCGGTCAACGGCTGTTTGTGTATGAGAAATCGGTTGGAAACGTTCCTCATGTCAGCACGTTGTAGGTTTCGCCACCGGCGCCAACCTTGTGTGAATGCTCTGAAAAGCTAGTCGTTTGCATTTCCTTTCGGTTAAATTTCGCGTCTGTAGCACGTCATCTTCGTGGTGTAGCAATTTTAATGGTCAGTAGTGTACTTTGAAAATAAGACTCTTATTGGGTGGTGTTTGACATCTACAACTGCAACTAACTTACAACAAGAGAGGGATCACTGTTTTATAGATGTCTAGCACACTACGCCACTCATATGTGACGATTATAGAAAATATTCATCAGCCGTTCTGAAATATTCTGGCGTTTCTTGCAGCATCACATGTGCTGGGTACTGACCAGCTGCAACAGGGCCACTTCGAGAATCCGACCAGATGAGGAATTTCTTGTCACGTCGTAGGGGTCTCATCCGGTCCACTGCCTTCAAGACTGCGATGAATTCCGCGATCTACACAGAAAACTGATAAGGGAGCCCTATCTTGAGGGGAATGTCAGGAAACACCACGGAGCAGCTGATACAATCACTCTGCTTCGATCCACCTGGGTATACACTAATAAAATCTAGCTGACATGAAATCACGTTAAATTTAATTCTAAAGATATAGCCTCGGCTACAATTCTTCCAGTATTTAGTCAAAACGGAAAGTAACCTGAGCCTTTTGAGGATCCAGAGGAATCCTTTGCTCCACCCCTGGCTCTGGGCCTTCAGCCATGAGGCAGCTAAGTTAGAATCTCATCAAAACTGAGGTTCACGTATTTCACCGTTTCCTTCAAAGTGAGAACAGTGTGGAAGTGTGTGCATGCGATTAAAAGCAACATACACAGATGTCTCCAAAGAGAATTTAAAATCACTGGTGTTTCGCCAATCATCCAGCCGCCTCATCTTCAAATTCAGTTGCCGAGTAGCCGTTGCAATGTTGGAGGCGGTACAGAGGACTGAGAAGCTGTTCTCGAACGATGGTCGCTGTACAGGAGGCCTTAGACTAGAAACCCTCAGATGTGGCATTACCAGTCCTCTCGGATAGGATGGACTGTATAACTGTAAGGAAACGTCCACAGAAACCCAACTCGTAGAGCTGCCACAAAATACTGTGCCTCCAGGCACGATCGTAAGCGTTTTTTCTAATCAAATAATACTTACTAAGGAAAGCTTGTTGAATTGCGAGGTTAGGTTACCGTGTGTGAAGAAGCATCTCCTGAAACTGTACAGGGAGCCATTGAGTAATTACCTGGTACCAAGAACACACGCTAGGCATTCTCCAGTGTCTTTCCTATGCACCTTGTGAGACTGACGCTACGATAGCTAATGGAGTTAGTTCGATCCCTGGCTTTTCAGAAATTCTACGTTAACGCCATGCAGGCAGATTGCTGTTTTAGGGAAGTGGAAGGCGTCCAGGACTGGATCGGTCACATTACAGCCGTGGTTCACCAATCGGGAGTTGCACCCATCCCCAGGTCATCAGTATAAATTGGGAGGCAGCCTGTCTCTTAGTAAAATGATGAGTATCGTTCTGCAATCAGGGACAGAAGGGCAGCTTTGCGACAGCTCAGTCGGTCGCTACAGATGCCGATAGGAACGAAACTTGCATCTTTTCAAATGGAGAGAGCAAACACAAATGAAATAATTCGTGAAGGTAGACAGACGTCTTGTCATCCGTTCCTGAAGTCCTTCAATACACACGGAAAGAAAGTACGGGAGCCATTGGCAGGATTTCCAGGTGGAACTCACGACCACAAATAGCAGCTGTATGAGAGCAGAGGCTTCTTCAGAGGTATGAGACTACCACTGCCGATTATAACCAGAATCCAGCTTTCCTTCGCTATCGAGAGACATAGGGGAGGGTTAGTTTTAATTTCTGCTCCATCAACAAGCAGACTCACTCCCCTTGGGACCTGCAAACTGCACTGTCAAGTAGCTCGTTTTATTGCGGCCAGTCACGACCTGATAACGTACGGGGTGTTCAAACAATTGGGTCCGCAACCGACGGTGGTCCTCCTTTAGTTCTTTAAAGCACTTTGCATGACGGGCGACCTTACCAACTCCTGGAACGAATCTGTTTAAATCCCGATTTTAATTAAAATACTGCAAAAGTTCCAGCGGAGAAGATATTCTTTCCTTTTCTAAAATATTTCAATCACGTACCCGATAAGCAAACTATGAAAAACCAAACCACTGAAAAGTAAATCGTTTTCCGGTTGGCCATGGAACTTCGAGAAAACTAATAAAGTCACTCATACCCATATCGTCTAATGGTTGATGTGTGCATCTTCAAAGAACGAATTCCAACGCTTTTATAGTGAATTATTCTGTCGCTACAATGTACTGAATAGCATTGCTGCTGTATGTTGATGCAGATATTTTGCGGTGAGTTCCTGCATAGCTATAGCAAAATCAATGTCAAATACATGAGAACCTATGAATGTTTATGATGCGGCATTTTTTCTTAAGATAATTTTCTGCATTTTTCGACGCACGGGAATTTTCGAACTAATGCACGACACAAAGATTTGTGCCTCGCCTGGGCCTGTCAACACCGACATTCGACTGTTAATGACTGAAAACACGTTGCGTGGTCGGACGAGTCTCGTTTCAAATTGTATCGAGCTGATGAATGTGTACAGGAATGGAGGCAACCTCATGAATCCATAGACCCTGCATGTCAGCAGGGCACTGTTCAAGTTGGTGGAGGCTCTGTAATGGTGTGGGGAGTATGCAGTTGGAGTTATATGGGACCCCTGATACGTCTAGATACGACTCTGACAGGTGACACGTTCCTAAGCATCCTGTGTGATCACCTGTATCCATTCATGTCCATTGTGCATTCTGACGGACTTTGGCAATTCCAGCAGGTCCATACGACACTCTGCAAGTCTGGGATTGCTACAGAGTGGCTCAATGAATACTCTTCTGAGTTTAAACACTTCCGCTGGTCGCTAAACTGTCAAGACACGTACAATATTGAGCTTATCTGGTATGCCTTGCAACATGCTGTTCAGAAGAGATTTCCACCCCCTCGTACTCTTACGGATTTATGGACAGCACTGTAGCATTCGTGGTGTCAGTTCCCTCCAGCACCATGTCAGACGTTAGTCGAGTCCATACCACATGGTGTTGCGACACTTGTGCGTGCTCGGGCGGGGGGGGGGGGGGGGGTTTACACGACATATTAGCATGTGTCACGTAGTAATGTAAAAGTTTATTTGGCTCTTCAGTGTACTGCCTTTTGTCAAATATGATCATATTGATTTCATCTACAATTACTTGCTACTAGTAGATGTTCTTGTAATTCTGACAACGTTGATTTGAGAAAAGAAAGAGTTTAAGCGATACAGAGATGTTGAAAACATGCACTGGCTTAGCAGACAGTATTGTCTGATTTCTGCACCAACATTAAAATACTATTATTTTAAAAGCAGATGATTACAGTGTTGTTGTTTTTGCAGTAAGAGTACAGCAAACCATATGAACTGTTAGTCACCGACGTTTAACCATCATACAAAGCTACACTCCATAAAAATACCTTCGGGAAAAAAGGTCGAACTCTTCAATTTGCTTTCGGTGCTAACTATTTATTCAGAAACACTTTCCTTTCTGTCGCCAATCTGCATTTTATATAGCCTCTACTTGGATCATCGTCAGTTACTTTGCCGTCATAATGGAAAAACTCATGAGTTACGTTTGGCATCTCATGTTCTAATCTAATTGCCTCTGCATTCTTGGTGATTTTTGTTTTTTGGAAATTAATTTGCGGTCGCATTCGTATTTGTCTGCCTAATGATTCGTATCCGATTATATTGAAAGTACTCTTATCATAGTTAGGCTGCTGTCAATCTTACAACCTCTTTTCAACTGTCAACTGTTGGCAAAGGTCGTTTTCCGTCTATGACTTAATTAGCTGTCGTGGGTAAGCCTAGTGACTACTCAGTTAGCTACCAACAATACATCTGTGTGAAGCGGTCACATAAATCGTAGGGACCAGCCTTCCCAAAGAGAGAGACAACTCAACCATGATCCTCCTAGCCAGCAGGCGGCATCTCAGGTACCGCCAGAGCTCCCTGGCTCCACGGACCTATTCTCCTTTGGAAGCCATTGGACTGAATGTATGCCTATGTTGTCCTAACCCCTGGGCTATGATCAGGATGTCACTCGAGCCACAATGAGCAGATAGAGAGGACCTGTTGGACAGACGCTGAATGCTGGACCTCCATCAATCAGGAACTCACTTAGGAGCCGCCGCTACGACGGTATCAGAATTTCCTGTCAGTGATCGGGTAGTGAACCTGTAACGTGTCTTGTCGTTGTTTCTTCCCCGGACTTTACCGTGTTTCATCATACTGGGAATTTGCAACTGAACATTTGTTCTGAGACCTTAGCTCTTACTGTGTCCAAGGTTAAAAAAATTTAGATTTGGAATCTCCCATCACGGATTGAACATCAGCTAGCGTAGTGCATTCTGTATATACTAGTTAGTGATGTTTTCTAGAAAAGATTTTTTTTTCCTTCTTAAAGGCATTCAGCCTTCAGACAAAATTGGTGTTTATTTATTGTTGCAAAAAGTGGCTGTTATATTACTGTTATGTCACTACTTGAGACGATACTCTTTTAATACTGTTTATTTCCTATTCAGGAAGTAACTGAGTATTACTCACTTTGTCAAGTAAGTAATTTTAGTGAGCCTCTGAAGTTTAATTCCATTGGTTCCGCTTACTGCTTGCTCAGTGTTCAGATTAAATAACATGGTGGATTCCAACCATCGCTCACTCTCTCCTCAACTAATACTTTAATTTCCTTTTGGGTATCTGTAGTGGCTTCCTTGAATTTAGTCGGCAGGGGTGGCCGAGCGGTTCTAGGCGCTTCAGTCTGGAACCCCGCGATCTCTACGGTCGCAGGTTCGAATCCTGCCACGAGTGTGTGATGTCCTTAGGTTAGTTAGGTTTAAGTAGTTCTAAGTTCTAGGGGACTGATTACCTCAAAAGTTAAGTCTCATAGTGCTCAGGGCCATTTGAACCATTGTTTTGAACCTTGATTATATTTCTGATACATTCAGAAATTTGATAAGTATGTTCCAGTCCCAGTCGTTCAATGCTTTCTGTAGACTCCAAATTCTACAAACATAGGTTCACTTATTTTCGTCTCTCTTCTGACATTAATTTTTGCGCCAGTGTTATGTTGTATCAGTTAGAGGGCCCGTACAACCGACAAGATTGGGGGGCTGCCGACCTCCTTTCAAGAGCTCATCAGTGGATGTAAACATCAACAGACTTACCGCATAAACACAGCACTACTTCACGAAAAGCCATGTGACAGAGATCCACCAATGGGAACTAACGTGACTACGTGTAGCACTATCCCTAATCGGTGTTAGAAGCACGCCGGCAGAGTCAGACCGGCAGTGTGTAGCTACAGCTAGGATAGCTTTGGCCAATAGCTACGCCGGCTCTAGCGTAATAGACACTCGCCGTAGCTGTCGGTAGAAAGTTGTATCTTTTTGGATGTAAGCACACTTTGTAATTGTGTAGCGTAGTATTTTCGTTATTATTTTCGTTTCCCTCTCTTGTACATTTATCTGACTTTTGCCACCACGAAAACAGTTGGGTTTTTTGTTGTTCTTGCGATTGGAAATTAGTGCAAGTCAAGAAGGCGTTTTCGTTAAATAAATGTGTGCAATCTTGATCGTTAGTTTTTTCCTGCCGCCCGCAGGACACTAAGTTATTGGAGACGAGGATAAAACTTTTATTTTCGGACGAAATGGGTTCCTTAGAGAAATTTGTTCAGTCCTTGACGGAAACTCTACAGCAGATTCAGGCAGCGCTCAGAAGGCCAGAACATCGCCCTTAACCCCCTTCCCCCCCCCCCCCCCCCCCCCGGCATTGCAAGAGGCAGCTCGTAGAGTTGATTCCATCGCTTGGTAAATTGAACACTCTGCACGTGGCTCCACGGACGTTTCCAGCTTCCGATAGGTCTGTCGACGAAAATCGAGGTCGAGCTTTTTTTTTCTTTTTTTTTAACATCAGTCATTCAATAGGTGTATCGTTTAATTCGGCAGTTGAACCCTAAGCAGTCCCCTCGACATCTCTCGTTTATCCATAACAAGGGCTGCCTTTTAGAGTGCTTTGACGCACAAATACACGTCACCTCTTCTTCTTCTTTCTTGTCGAAAGTCCATAGGTGAGACATGTCGGGAACTGGTTACGATGCTCCAGGGTCCCTCGAGCGATTGCAAATTCCGGTGCACAGACGTTGCCTGCAAGTAGTCTTATGCCTCATCGTTGATTCGCGATATGGTGGTGTTTCACGCATCAGGCCAGGGTCTTCGGGCAACATTCTGAAGTTACAGGACCCGTCCCTCGACACCAGTCTGCCGATCATTCGCGCGTTTGAACAGTCTCACCGGCTACAACCACCGCGTCTTGATTCGGCTGTTTTCGCGGCTCCCCAATTGCCTAGCGCGGAGCGGAAGTCTCATCGGTCCGCTGGTACATCCCGCGACAGAAAGTCTTTTGCCCGTTTACCATCATGTCAAGACTGTTTCCGGACTCACCAACGGTCGGAGTGCCCCATCGGCGAGCAAGGTGCAGCCGAACGGGCCATATCGTCGTCGTGCGTCTGGCTTCACAAAAACATCCCGTAGATGCCACGCTTCCTGCGGACGCACAGGTTCGTCACGAATCGTCGCTGCTGGCCTATCTTAGAGGCCGCGCATATTCCTGTAGTATTCCAAATTGACACGGCATCTTCAGTTTCTATTGTGGATGGTGCAACATACCAACGCTTGGGCTCGCCAGCCTTCGTCTCCGTACGCTTGCACCTTGGGTAGTTTAAATAAACACCATATATTAGTCAAAGGCGTTTTTACCAACACAAGTCTCCTACAACGGTCGTTCCTTCACCGCTCAGTTTTCGGTGTTCGGCTGCCCCGGCGCTATTAACCTTCTGGGTGTGGAGATTAGTAGTTGTCTGGGTTTGTCAGTGTAGGATGAGGTACAGATGGTTTCGATCTCCTCCTCGAATACCTCCTCGGCAAATACGATATGTGGTTTTCATCCTCCCCACCAGGGATGACGGGTTCCACTGCACATGTTCAGCTTCTTCACCCTGTTGTCCTTCGTTTTTTTTTGAGGCCCGCCCGGTCCCCTTTGCTCTCCGAGACAGGCTCCAGGTGGAACTTTGCCGCGTACGAGACGAAGGCATCCTTTCTCCTGTCGCGCACAGTAGCTGGGCGACGCCTATCGCGTTGTCGAGAAGCCGAACGATACTTTACGCATCTGTGGTGATTTTAAAGGCAGGTAAATTCTCAGACCATCATCAATGTATAACATGTCCCATCACTGAATGACATACTCACCCGTCTTGCGGGCTCAAACGTTTTCACAAAAACTGGTTTGCGTGACGCTTATTTGCCGCTGCCGTTGGGCGAGGAATCGTAGCAGGTCCTAGACAGCAATACCCAGTGTGGCCTTTTCCGGTACAACCACCTCCTGTTTGGCATTGCCAGCGCAGCTGCCATTTTCCAACGTTATTTGGAAGATCTCGATATCATCGTCGATGGTCCGTTCACAGTGGACCTCGTGGACTACCTGAATAGGCTGTTTCAGGTTTTTCCGAGGCTAACCTGCATTGCCGGAAAGAAAAGTGGGGCTTTCTTGCGCGCGAGGTAAGTTATCTCGGGTTCGCAATTGATGCATGCAGCCTACATGCCTCTAAGGAGTATGTCGAGGTGATTCAAAACCTGCCTTCTCCCATCAATGTGAAGCAACTGAAATCCGTCATGGGTCAAATTAACTATTATCGTCGTTTTATACCCCACGCCGCCAAGATTTTAGCGGCCATGACCGCGTTGTTGCGCAAGGGTGTGGGTTGGGTTTGGGACGCAGAGTTTGAGCAGGCTTTCACAAGTCTCAAGTCGGTTTTCTCCCACCCACCTTGTCTGGCCGCTTACGATCCTTCCATGCCTTTCATCGTCGCCGCCGAGGTATCGAACTATGGACTGGGTATGGTCGTCTCGCAAGTTGTGAACGGTGTTGAGAGGCCAGTGTCTTTCACATCCAAAAAATTGTCCGACGCTCAAACCAAAAGTAATTGAAAAGGAAACTTTGGCGCTGGTTTTTGCCCTGACGAAGTTCTACGACTTCGTGTATGGTCGTCATTTCAAGCTGCAGACCGACCACAAACCTTTGGTTTCTTTGTTTCACCCAGGTGCTGCAGTGCCCACCCAGACAGTGCGCCATCTCCAGCATTGGGCGCTCTTCGTTTGGTATTGTCTGTCGCACCTCTGAACAGCACGCAAACGCCGATTTCCTTTCCCAGCTGCCTACCGGAGCGGACCGTGAGTTTGACGCCCCTCCCCCCGCCCACCCCCTCCATGGTTTGTCTCATTGTGGAACCGAACGTGGACGCAGCTCTGGACGCGCTTCCGTTGAATGCCAATGCCATCCGACGGGCTCCCAATCAGTACCAGGCATTGCAAGTTCTTTGCCGCCAAATCACTGCTGGTTGGCCGACCAGCCATCGTAGCGTCCACGATGCGGAAGACCAGCATTTTTGCGATCATTGGCACAGTCTCTTTTTCTGCAGTGGCGTCCTCCTTTTCCAAAGTGATCTTCACGTTCACCAGTTGGTCATACGGCATGCATTACGCCGCCATGTCCTTGATCTCCACCATGCTGGCCATTGGGGAATCGTCCTCTCCAAACAGCTGGCCCGCCATCATCTTTACTGGCGCGGATTGGATAAAGACATTGCCTCCCTCATGACAGCCTTCACCACACGCCAAAGACGTCAGGCACCAGCCCTGGGCCAGTAATTTGTGGCCAAGTGCAGTTGCTCCCTGAGAACGCCTCCACTTGGATTTTGCAGGGCCATTTCTTGGTTCCTAGTGGCTCATCCCAGTCGACTCCAGGTCGGGATATCCTTATTTATCCCGCATGATGAACAACACTTCTGCTAACACTATCGAAGTTCTACAACGCCTCTTTGCTGTCTAGGGACTCCCCAAAACGATCGTTACAGCTAATGGTCCACAGTTTATTTCGAGTGAGTATAAGCAAGTCTGTGCGACGAATGAGATTTTCCTCATCCACATCACCCCATTTCTCCTGGCGTCAAACGGCCATGCAGAACGTTTAGAGTGGAGGCTCAAGATCCAGATCGATAAGCTGCTGAGCCACCACCCACTGGAGGAGGCCGTGCTTCTTTTTTGGCTACATACGGTGCCACCACCAATGCTGGCAAAAGTCCAGTGGAGATTCTTCGTGGTGCTACATTCTGCTCTCCCTTATTTGTCTTCGTTCCTGAGACTTCTCACCCTCCCGCCCACACTCAAGTGCACTCCTTCCACATCGGGCTGGAGTTCTGGGAGCGGATCTCCTCTAATCCACAGGCACACTGGGCACCTGCTGTCATCTTCAAGCTCTCCAGCCAGGTGATTGTGTCTCTCTGGTGGGCCGATGGTTCTGCCGCCAGCTGCACCTCAACCGGCTCTGCCCCCATCTGGTGGACCACGACGCTCCAGGGGGAGCTGCCAGTGCCTGTCGCCGGCCACTCTGTGACGGAACCCCCACTTCCGCCTCCGCCGGCTACCGGCTGCCCCTACTGCGTCGCCACCTCCAGTCCCTGCCAGCCACTAACCTACTGACGTCGACCAGGACGCCCCTACTCCTATAGACGTTTGAGGCGCTGTGCATTCTTTTTTCACGGCGAGAAATGTCGTAGAGGCCCATTATCCGTTAGAGATCCAGCACAACAGACAAGTAAGTTGGCCTGCCGACCTCCTTTCAGGGGCTCGCCAGTGGATGTAAAAATCAACAGACTTTCTGCATAAACGCGGCACTACTTCGTGACAAGCCATTTGACAGAGATCCACCAACGGAACTAATGTGACTATGTGTAGCACTCCACCGAAACCGTGTTATAAGCGCTACAGGAGAGTCAGACCAGCAGTGTGTAGCTACAGCTAGGACAGCTCCACCCAGTGCCTATGCCAGGTTTAGCATAGTAGACACTCGCTGTAGCTGTCAGTAGGGAGTTGTACCTTGTTGGGCGTAACGCCACATTGTAATTGTGTGGCGTAGTATTTTCGATACTATTTTCTTTTCATTGTCTTGTATTCTTATGTGGCTTTTGCCACCACAAAAGCTGTTGAGTTTCTGGTTGTTCTGGCGTTTGGAAATTAGTACATGCCAAGATGGCCTTTGGTTAAGTAAAGAGTGTTCGTGCTTGATCGTTAGTTCTTTTCTGCCGACCGCAGGACACTACATATTAATTCACATGTTCCTCAAATGTTCTTCCCTGAGGTAATCGTCTACGAGTATTGTATCAGTATTACTCAACCATGAGTTATTAAACAGACTGAACTGTATCTTTCGCACTTGTCAGCACCTGCCTTCTTTGAACTGGAATTATGACATTCTGCTTCATGTCTCAGGGTATTTCCACAGGCTTCTTCATTTACATGCACAGGAAGCTACTTATTTTTAAAAAGAGTCCATGTGTTGCGGTAAGAGTTCTTCCATAATAGTCCATGGTAGCCTCACTGCTGGTGAACCACGAGTCCTGCTATGGAATGAAAGACAGAGGCCGAACCGGAGTGCGAGTTGGTGCGTCAGTGACTGAGCTAGCGACTGAGCGGCTGTGCTAGTGACTTAGACTGTGAGCTAGTAACTGACACTGAGCCCTCCAGTTCACGGCGGCTATCTGAATACCTGCAGTCGAGAGGTCATTGGTGGCTTGTTCGTTGCGAGTCTGGCCTCTCCTGGCCTGGCACGCTTGATCCAGCACCTGCTATCGATCTTCTTGCTGCGTCTTTGCTGTCCGGCGTGTTGGCGCGACCGCTTACGCCAGGACATTCCTACCCCCAAAATGCCGCACTATTGTCATCTAGGGAAGAAACGAATGCCAATGGGGAGGGACGTGGGACGCTGGACGGAGAGATGAGCTGGGAACAATGACAGTGGAGGACGGTGTACTCCTGGCCGGTCCTCGTCATCTGGCTTTCAGGACAACAGGAACATCCTCCGGGAAACTGCTGCCAGGGCACACGTCCCGGCCTGAGGGTGTGTCCTGGGGCCACACCAGCGATGGCGACGGCGCTGGCGGGTCCAGGTCCATCGGGTCGACGAGAGGGGACGACGAGGCGAGGACTTATCGTCCATCCACTCCTCCTGATATGCCCTGGTGGCACCAGTGTACGGCTTCAAAGGCCGCGCTGTCCTGTGAGACCGTGAGTCTGGGGGAAGAAAAGCAGCAAAACCGCTGGGCAAATGACACTAATTAATTTGGTTCAGGTGCTGGCGCTGCAAATCATTGGGACTTACAATCAAGCACATAAAAGTGCCAAAGCGTTCTGGATCACGTTCCTTTTCCGGCCCCCGATTGCCATAACACTTGAAAAGAATAAGATCGCGAGGCGCAAAGCGATACTTGCGGACCATTCGCGGCGCCGGATGCTGCGGTGGGTGTAACAAATGCAGCAGCGTCCGATGGCGGTGGACATGAACAAGTTCCGTCGGTGATGCTCCGACTCGTGGGTGGGAGCGATAGGTGGCGAGAAAGAGCAGCAGAGCTTGTTCCCGTGTGTGGGTGATGCGACGCTAGGCCATCTGTTGTTTAAAATCACGTACGAAGTGTTCTGCTTGTCTGTTGCAACCGGAGCACTTGTTAGATGACGAATGCTATTTTGTTCACAAAGCTGTTCAAAATCATGTGAAGTGAACTGTGGTCCGTTGTCCGACGCAAGTACTTCTGGTAAACCTAAGCAAAATATGGAGGACAATGCTGAAATGGTGCTATGTGATATGGTACAAGCCATAGGCACCGCAAATAGGAACTTGCTAAAAGATTCCATCACTATGAGCGAACGAGTGTTCAAGAAAAGTCCAGCAAAGTCAATGTGCACTCGCTGTCATGGTGATTAAGTCTTAGGCCAAGCTGGGAATGTCTCTGGCGGGGCGGATTGGTTTTCCGCGCAAGAGCGACACTGTGACGTCATCTGTTTAATACGGGCGTCAGTGCCCTGCCTAGTATAGTGCTGTCGCGCTGTTTATTGCGAACAGTTCTCCAATATCCTATGTGGAGCAATCGAAAAACATCCTTTTGAAATACTTTGGGTATAAGCACACGCGATTGTCCATTGTCATTTTGAACCAGATTCACACTTTGTTGATCTGAAAGGTTATCCCGACGTGCTAAATATCGGCGCCCAACTGAGTTGTGGGTACTATCCAATGACATACGAATGTAATGCAACAAAATCTTAAGATCTGGGTCCGCTCCCGTGGCCTGTGCAATTTTTCTGTAGTGCAAAGGAAAGGATACCACAAGTTCAGAGTCTTGCGCATCGATCTCACGAGATGCGACAAATGCATCAAAATCAGAGTCCATCGGAAGGCGAGATAAGGCCTTTGCAATGCCATGCTTTGCTGTAAGTCTGTACACAATTTCATACTGATACTGCGAGAGCAACAAAGCACAAAGTTGCAATTTTTGCTCAGTTCTTGTAGGAACCGGCTTTGACGGTTGAAAAATGGACTGCAAAGGCTTGGGATCTGTCACTAATAAAACTTGCGACCATACAAATAGTAATAAAATTTGGTCACACCATACACTATAGCGAGGGCTCCTTTTTCAATTTGTGAATAATTACACTGCGTTTGAGTTAAAAACTTCGAGCCAATACTAATAGTTCTGTCTTGTGCACCAATTCTGTGCGAAAACACAACGCCGATTCCGTCTGAAAAAGCATCGACTTGCAAAACTACTGATTTGGCAGGGTCAAAATGCACTGAACATCTGACACTAAGCAAAGCATTTTTGAGTTTCTGAAATGCGTCTGAACAGTCTTTGGTCCACAAAAAAGTTACATTTTTGCGACGCAAGCGATGCAATGGAGCCGCGATCTGAGCGGCATTCGATATGAACCGAATGTAGTATGTTATCTTGGCTAGTGATGACTGCAGTTCAGACACATTGCGAGGAACAAGCAGGTCACGGATTGCCAGCAAGTGAGATTATAGGGGGTGCACACCCCGACAGTTTATCACATGACGTAACTACTGTAGTTCAGTCCGGAAAAAAATCACAATTTTCGAGGCAACACTTGTTCTGCTTCTGACAACACTCGAAAAAGAGTATGCCATTTGGCAATGTGTTCCTGTGGTGCAAGACCCGAGACGAAAATATTGTAATTTGAGTAAAATGGCACTTTTACAGTCGGCTGTTCCAAGTAACGTTAGAAAATGGCACAAGCGCAAGCACTGCCGAAGGGCAAACGCAGATACTTGAATATTCATAAGTGTGTATTTGCAACAAACTCTTTCTGTAATTCCTCATCCAATGGAATTTGCAAGTACGCGTCACGCAAATCTGTCTTAGAAAAGTAACATCATGCACCAAGCCTGTCCACGAGTTCCTCAGAGGGAGGTAACGGATAAGTGTCACCTACCGTCTGTGGATTGACTCTAGACTTGAAGTCAACACAAATGCGAATGCGACCAGAAGGCTTAGGCAACAAAACGAGAGGACTTGCCCTTCGACTAGTTTGAACTGGAGCACTTACACCATTATCTTGTAATTCTTTCAATTCACTAGCTACTTTCCCTATTGAAGCAATTGGAACAGGGCTGGCCCGGAAAAACTTACGCTGTTCATTTTATTTCAATGTATCTGCGCTACGAAGTTATTTCCCATTCCTTCTGAGAATAGTTGAGGAAATTCTTTAAGCAAGCTATCGACACTGTCTTTTGGTGCAAAGACTGATACTAAAAGTACATTGTCTTGGACGCTAAGTCCAAAGAAATCAAAGGTATCTATACAGAATATGTCCTCACTTGCTCTTGATTTCAACACAGTAAAATTCACTGTCCTTGTGTGATTTTTGTAAGTGGCAGGCCACCTTCACTGTCAAAACAATGGAATTCCCTTTCTCTTGTAATTAGTGAGGTGCTTGCTACATTTAGAAAGGCGTTGTGGGCCTAACTGTTTGTACGTGGCGCGATTAAGCAAAGTTACAGAGGCACCTGTGTATAACTGAAAGTTCACAGATATTTTTTCCTAATTGTCAGTTAATTTGTATGTTGTTGTCTGTGTAGTTAGAGATTGAAGTGTCCCTGCATTATTTTTATAATATATTAAAAATACCTATACTCCTTGCATCTAAAATGTTCTGGAGGAAAACAGGTACAAGTGCAAACACATTTGATTTATTGTGCTATATTTTCGTTAGCTTTTTGGTACAATATACACTCCTGGAAATGGAAAAAAGAACACATTGACACCGGTGTGTCAGACCCACCATACTTGCTCCGGACACTGCGAGAGGGCTGTACAAGCAATGATCACACGCACGGCATAGCGGACACACCAGGAACCGCGGTGTTGGCCGTCGAATGGCGCTAGCTGCGCAGCATTTGTGCACCGCCGCCGTCAGTGTCAGCCAGTTTGCCGTGGCATACGGAGCTCCATCGCAGTCTTTAACACTGGTAGCATGCCGCGACAGCGTGGACGTGAACCGTATGTGCAGTTGACGGACTTTGAGCGAGGGCGTATAGTGGGCATGCGGGAGGCCGGGTGGACGTACCGCCGAATTGCTCAACACGTGGGGCGTGAGGTCTCCACAGTACATCGATGTTGTCGCCAGTGGTCGGCGGAAGGCGCACGTGCCCGTCGACCTGGGACCGGACCGCAGCGACGCACGGATGCACGCCACGGCCGTAGGATCCTACGCAGTGCCGTAGGGGACCGCACCGCCACTTCCCAGCAAATTAGGGACACTGTTGCTCCTGGGGTATCGGTGAGGACCATTCGCAACCGTCTCCATGAAGCTGGGCTACGGTCCCGCACACCGTTAGGCCATCTTCCGCTCACGCCCCAACATCGTGCAGCCCACCTCCAGTGGTGTCGCGACAGGCGTGAATGGAGGGACGAATGGAGACGTGTCGTCTTCAGCGATGAGAGTCGCTTCTGCCTTGGTGCCAATGATGGTCGTATGCGTGTTTGGCGCCGTGCAGGTGATCGCCACAATCAGGACTGCATACGACCGAGGCACACAGGGCCAACACCCGGCATCATGGTGTGGGGAGCGATCTCCTACACTGGCCGTACACCACTGGTGACCGTCGAGGGGACACTGAATAGTGCACGGTACATCCAAACCGTCATCGAACCCATCGTTCTACCATTCCTAGACCGGCAAGGGAACTTGCTGTTCCAACAGGACAATGCACGTCCACATGTATCAGGTGCCACCCAACGTGCTCTAGAAGGTGTAAGTCAACTACCCTGGCCAGCAAGATCTCCGGATCTGTCCCCCATTGAGTATGTTTGGGACTGGATGAAGCGTCGTCTCACGCGGTCTGCACGTCCAACACGAACGCTGGTCCAACTGAGGCGCCAGGTGGAAATGGCATGGCAAGCTGTTCCACAGGACTACATCCAGCATCTCTACGATCGTCTCCATGGGAGAATAGCAGCCTGATTGCTGCGAAAGGTGGATATACACTGTACTAGTGCCGACATTGTGCATGCTCTGTTGCCTGTGTCTATGTGCCTGTGGTTCTGTCAGTGTGATCATGTGATGTATCTGACCCCAGGAATGTGTCAATAAAGTTTCCCCTTCCTGGGACAATGAATTCACGGTGTTCTTATTTCAATTTCCAGGAGTGTATGTGATATATGTACTACAAGACATGTTCACTATAAAACAAGGCAATATGACTAACTCAAATGAAATTAACATAATAAGCTGAAAAACGATTGGCCAATAGCAAATAAAACTAAATTACATAAAGGAAAATATATTATTTCTAATACATGTGAGGGATTTTTCAGTTACATTGTATAATTACCTGACAGTCATTTTCTATAGAATCGTAGTATTTCCTTCTTTGGCATCTCTTGAAGACTGTCCTTGCAGAGGCAATACTTGTGACACAGAACGATTGCGTTGTACATTTTTCATTCTTCCTCGTCCCGTTCTTCGACCATATCTTCTTCTTTCTCCACTCAATCTTCTTACACCCATGTTAACTACTGTCTTGATATGCTGAATTTTTCATCTCCCCAATTTTATTTCAATATCATCTTGTAAAGGCTGCATAAATGGGGACTAGTACTGGGCTCCCTACAACCCGCTTCCAAAAACTGATCACAATAGTTTAGTGAATACTTGAACTGCATAGTTAGAGGATTTTTTTTTTTTTTTTTGCTGATTCAGATACACCTGCCGTTCTCCATTTAATTTCGTTTCCTTTCCTGTCTTTAGCTCCTTTGTCCTTTGCTAGGGCATAACTGGCTTTTGTATCAACTTTGGAAAGATTTTGCCGAAATGCTTCACTGCTTCCATTATATCTCGTGTTGGAAGTGTTCCCTTGGCCTTACAGAGATACGGAAATCCTTAATACATTTCAAATATGATATGATCAGGCTCAGAGGCTTTTTCACATAATGTGTCAGTACGCTTATTTTTCCTCAAGATGAAGAAACGGTAAATGAAATATGGTCAATTTGAACATGCCTTAAAAACTGCTGTAAGTACTCTTCACAGCATACACGTTACACTACTGCTGTACTTTCAAAAAATATGTACTGGATCCTTAATTAAAGAAACTAGCAATCCTCCTTCTTTCTGTCATTTCCCCTGTACTAGTTATATTCTAAATGAACTCCAGGCATTGACTTGGAGCTTAAGCTTCCTCATCATAGAATGCGGCAATAATGCAGGAAGTCGTTTGCACTTCTTTTACTTAGAAGAGATCCGCATTTCAACTTTCGAAATGTGCATTTGCCACAGATCACTTTCTTGTGAAATGTCACTTGTGCCACTTGTACTCTCAGCCCCTCAATTGCTATTAATAAATTTTGTTCTGCAGCAACAACGTCAATGAAAACCATGCATATGTAAACTTTATTTACAAGGCTGCTTCACCTAGTTGTTACTGTACATGATGAACGTTTCCTGCAGGTGGTGGCAGCGAACAGCTGACCCGGCAGCTGTGGCAGCTGTCGCACCAGGTTCGCTGCAGTCCTGTCTCGTTCAACGCATGCTCCCTGTTCAGGGTGGACGGCCGGCTACTCACAGGCTACGTGGTTGCAGTCGTCACGTACGCTGTCGTCCTGCTGCAGTTTGCTATGGAGTAGTGTGCCCTCTTTAGCACACCTTCAGGAGCCGAAGAAGGCGTATAAAATACAGAAGTATAGCCTCAACAAGGGAGTTCAGCTCATCACATACTGGCATGGACACAAACGTAGATCAGTTTATAGTGACCACAGAGAATAATGGAGAAACGAGTTATTCCGGAATCCCAGTGTGTTTGAATCCTGGCACTGGCGCAAATTTCACACTAAGGTGGCAAAAGTCATTGGCTAGCTCCTAATATCGTTTCAGACCTTATTTCGTCCAGTGTATTGCAGAGTATTGACTTGATATGAACTCAACCAGTCGTCTGGAGGCCCCTACAGAAATATAGTGACATGCTGCTTCTATAACCGTCCATAATTCTGAAAGTGTTGCGAGGACACGAACTGACCTCTTGGTTATGTCTCATAAATGTTCGATTTAATTGATGTCGACTGATTTGAGTGGCCAAACCATTCGCTAGCGTTGTCCAGAATGTTCTTCATACCAATCGCGAACAACTTCGGCCTGGCGATATGGCGCATTGCCATCCATAAAAATTCAATAGTTATTTTGGACTATGAAGTTCGCGGATGGCCGCAAATGGTATCTGTGTAGCCGAACGTAACCATTTTTACTCAGTGACAGGTTTATTTGAACAAGAGGACACGGTCCATTACGTGTAAACACAACCCACACCATTATGGAAACTCCATCCGTTTACACAAGGCCTCATTGACAATTTAAGGCCCATGGCTTCGTGGCGCCCGCACCTCTCTCGAACCTTGCCATCAGCTCTTACCAAATGAAATCAGGACTCATCTGACCAGGCCACGGTTTTCCAGTCGTTTAGGGTCCTGCCGGTATGGTAACTAGCTCAGAAGAGACACTGCAGGTGATGTACTGTTAGTACGGTCAGATGTCTACTGCGATAGCCCATTAACGCCAAATTTTGCTGAAGTGTCCTAACGGATGCGTTCGTCGTATGTCCCGCATCGATTTCTGAGATTATTTTACGCAGTGTTGCTTCTCTGTTAACACAGACAACTCTACACAAAAGCCACTGCTCTCGGCCGTTATGTGAAAAGTGTCGGCAAGTGCGTTGTCCTTGGTGAGGGGTACTGCCTGAAATGTGGTATTCTCGGCTCACTATTGAGACTGTGGACCTCGGAATATTGAATTCCCTAATGATTCCCGAAACTCAATGTCTGGTGCGTCTTGCTCCAACTATCATTCCGCGTTAAGTCTTAATTCCCGTCCGGCGGCCATAATCGTGCCGGAAAGCCTTTGACATGAATCACATGAGAACAACCGACGGCTCCGTCAATGCACCGCTCTTTAATACCTTATGTACGCGATGCTACCACCTTCTTTAAATGTGTATATCGCTTTCCCATTCGTTTCAGACTACATCATTACTGTAGGTAAAGGGGAGACTAATTATTTCCCAGAAACGTCAGCTGTAAATGTTCTGATTTATTTATATGGAGAAAATGTAGGGTTTGGTATTGATGTGACGCAGATGGGAGTTTAAACTAGAAATAGAAATTACAGGGCTAGTACAGCCTGGAACCGGAAATAATAGTCTGTGCTTGTAAATGAGCTATTATTCCCCCGTGTGGTTACTTCGCACATTTAAATGCTTTGCATAAGCCAATCCAATGTGTGGTGTTAAACCAATAAGTAAGTTTCAAATAGATGATATTTAAGAGTGATTAATTTAAAAATAATCGAATATATATAATTTTGCTGGAATATATATAATTTTGCTGTTTATTACACAAACCGTTTGCAGTATTACCACATACATAATAACATTTGGCTATTGTTTGTGCACGAACGTATAACGAATTTACTACTTGTGGCGATAACTAATCGAACTGCCCACGAAATCTGTGTAAGCTGAAACAATGCTATGTCATCATGAAATATCAGATCTCTGTGTGCTCAATTATAGTAATTGTAAATTACTTACCAGTAAAATTTTAACATTCTACCCGTCATTATTCTTGTAAAAATTCCCACTTAATATAATAAGTACAAGAACAAACACCCCACACCTTTGAGAAACTTATGCTTTTGTTTCCTCGTCTAGATGTGTAACTCATGATACATCTTAACTTTAATCTTTATATAAATATATACACAGATGCATCCTGCTCTTCCTCGTCTGTGTGCAGGCTCATATCAGAAAATGTTGTAGTTGTTTTCATCCGGTTTTAACGAATGGATACACTGATTCAACAGATGTTTTTGTACATAACATATAAATATTCCATAGAAATTGCCTGAATGGTGATTAGTTAAAATTAATTCAGGAAAAAGAGTCTCCTAGCGAAGAGACGCCGTAACTCGAGAGAGCTGCAGTGCCTTCGGGAAGCGGAAAATGTGAACAATATCGGACTCTTTGGTTATTCAGTGGTTCAGCATTTTGATGGAGACCGAAAGGTTGTAGGATAAAGCCCCAGCAGTACTACTTCTTTTCATTCTGCCTCTAAACATAGAATTCACCTCCCAGCGATGTGGAGGTTCACCAGGAATGATATACATGGCCTGGATTACACGCTATACTCTAGCTTCCCTTTCTAGCTTTAATAACTGGTTAGGGTCATGCAAATCTCCTAAGTTACATCCAATTCATTGCAATAGTTTTAGAAAAACTCCACAGCGAAAAAACATGTGAGTCCAACTTGGAAATTTGTGGTAAAGTCTTATGGGACCAAACTGCTGAGGTCCTCGGTACCTAAGCTTACACACTACTTAATCTAACTTAAACTAACTTACTCACAACACACACACCCATGCCCGAGGGAGGACTCGAACCTCCGACTGGGGAAGCTGCGCGACCAGTGGCAAGACGCCTCAGACCGCTCGGCAACCCGGCGCGACAAGTGAGTCGAAACATGTGGTTTTCAATAATTTATGCACAGTGTAGAACGCAGCATGAGATGCAGCTTTAGCTCGTTTATATAAAGAAAGTACTGCAGCATGTAATATATTCGGGGGCAACTGGTGAGGAACCCTTAAACTTTTCTCACTTTGTCCACGCCATGTACCTGGTACTCCCTCGGTGGTCGTGTTATTTCTGCTCCTCACTGCTGCTGGCTTGCCTGAAATTGTGTACTGTATATAAAAATGCAAGCGGGCTTAGGGGAGACACACAACACTAAAAACAACACCGTTTTACGTCTGGTATGAACTTCTATATTCTGAGACAATAAGAAAATCGCAGGTTGCAATATTTGCACACAGAGTCGTAAATGTTGATACGAATTAACATTCTTGCTAATTTGATGAGAGGTCATAATTATTATTCCCTTATTACAGTACAGTATTCTTGACGATGTTAATGTCTGTCACTATTGTACTTCACGCCGTCACACGTGTTTCACAGTCTTACTCTGGCCCAATATCTGGTTACAGATACAAAGGGAATGATGATAATTATCTGTCCACAATTGTCACTTGGACGAGCCTACGCGTAACTGACACTACGCCGGTGATTGTTGATGATGTAGAAGCTAAATGGTCAAACCAAAATTATTACGCTCGTCACGTACACACAGATGTCGGGTACCAGTCCGTCTTGACACTTGTAATAATATAACACTGTTAATAAAAGTTAATTTACAGTTCAGTTCTCACTTGTACTAGCGTGCGTGTAACCGTCGCGACGCGGCTGACTATTGATGAAGCGGAAACGCGATGACCGAATGCATGTTCTCACGCTCACTACAAGACACTGGCACTTGATTGCTCTCCTTTGAGGTAAACTATTTTACTGATTCTTATTAGTTTCAGCCTGGGAGGCCGAACACGACGTGGGTTATTGATGTGGTACGGTAGGATGCGCAAATGGACGGATTCTTAAATACGTTATCAGCAGCACTGCTCATAGCTAATTACTTCTTTCCACATTTTTCACTGAATCCACTTCCATATCTCATTCCTCCACAATAACAGTACTTGCAGCCACCCTTAAATTCCGCAACAATGCCTTTCCCACGCAGAGCTACCCACAACACAACATAGCAGCTCCGTGTCCCGTGCTCGACTGTGCTATGCAGCCGCTCGCAAAGATATTCCGCAACCAAGCCAGCGAAATGACAATACGCAAAATTGTCGAGGAGAATACTGAAATCTAGGTAATCCTCCCCCGTATTGGATTAAACAAATGGCGCTGGCGGTGTACTGCTCCATCCCACAGGTATAGACCCATTGCCACATTGTGGACCAGACGTAAGCTACAATTATAGAAACGTAAAGAACAGTAAGTAAACAGGTATCAAATAGTGAAAAAATATAACAAAGAGACCCTACCTACAGCGCAACCTGTACAGGAAAACACAATTACAATACAATGGAAAAACGCAGAGTTAATATAATACGACGCAAGAATATTAAGTCCCTGAAATAGAAAGGTTTACAAATACAGAAATTATAGAAACGTAAAGAACAGTAAGTAAACAGGTATCAAATAGTGAAAAAATATAACAAAGAGACCCTACCTACAGCGCAACCTGTACAGGAAAACACAATTACAATACAATGGAAAAACGCAGAGTTAATATAATACGACGCAAGAATATTAAGTCCCTGAAATAGAAAGGTTTACAAATACAGTACAAGAAGTTAGATATGATATACTGGTCCCTGAAAGAAAGAGAGAAAAAGAAAACAAAAAAATAGTAGGGAAACACACTCGTGCGCTACTACTCCAGGTAGACACTATCGCTGATGACACAAAAAAAAAAAAAAAAAAACGAGAAACCCTCCATCAGCACTAAGCCGTCATAATCAGAATCCAGCAAAAAATGTTATATTATTTTACTACTCATAACTCTGCATCACAAGGGAGCGTTCTTTGCACTGAAAGAGTGTGAGGAGTGGTTGTAACGTCGATGCTGAGCCGACAGTTAGACGTGCAGTATAGTAGTCTGCTCGCTATTCTTGACTCGCGGTAATCCATCCATTGGCATACATGAAACAGGTTAATGACAGTCTCGGTGTTATCCTAACAATGTCTATTCAACCTACTCAAAGTGTGTTGCTACTACAGTGGACATAACAATAATTTATCTTACATAATAAACACATAGGTTAATAAAAAAGGAATATATGAAACACCTCTAAGCTCAATTCCTCAATTACGTCACTAAGTAATTAAAAAGTAAAAAAAAAAAAAAAAGAAACATACACAATCACGACGCAGGCGTAATAAGAAAATTTTAAATGAAAAATTTTCGGATAGCACAACCTATAGACATTAGTAATCACTCAAACCATATCACTGTATGGGAAGGAAGAAATATTATAGATATACTCTAGATTGAACAGATAGAAAGTGAAAAGAGTATAATATTGAATGTGGTGGTAACACATCCTAGTTAAATTTCACGCCTCATAAAGCCTTATAAATAATCAGAAATTAATGTTTGTAATTAAGGACAATAGCAGCTGACATAAATACAGATTGAGACGTATCACATATATTACACAGTCAGTGAACTTGCTCACTATAGCACGGTATAATGTTTCCCACATACTGTTTGCCCTCATGTTTACCTGACTTCACACCAAAAATTTTAACAGTTTTAAGCCATTCGATATCAATGATACGATATGAACCCCGGTATTCATAAAGGAACTTCTTAATTTCTTGGTACAGCTTGCTAGAACATGTGTGGGCCTTGTTTAACACAGGATCACTGAGTTCATACTCAATTGATGGCACAATCATATAATGTCCTTTCTTCCGCCGCTGACCTCATCACGTAAATGCTCCACGGCCAATTCAATTTTCCTGTCCACAATTGACCTATAGTGGGAGAATCGCTCAAGATGTTAGAGAATATTTTTTCAGGAGGTTAGTTCAGCATAATTTCACACAGTGCAAAATCTGTTGTGGAATGAGATAGGTTATTGATTACACCCTCAAAATCTGTTATATATCCTTTCCACTTGTTATGTTTCCCACTGCAATATGTTCTGCATATGTGGTTCACCTTTTTCATGATTCTCTTAGCTACATTTGAGGTAGGCCTATATTTAGCTATCAGAACTTGTTCCACACCATTCGTCTGCAACATCTCCTTCGACTCCTTTGATATAAATTGCGGTCCGTTTTCTGATAGCACCAGCTTTGGATTACACACCTGTATAAAATAATGTTTCTCCACCCTCGCTGATA
Source organism: Schistocerca serialis cubense (assembly GCF_023864345.2). Lineage (NCBI taxonomy): Eukaryota > Metazoa > Arthropoda > Insecta > Orthoptera > Acrididae > Schistocerca > Schistocerca serialis. Next base: position 231,234,366 of record NC_064639.1, read on the forward strand.
TCGCGTTACCGGTTGCCTTGAAAGAAGATTGCGGTTAATGAATTAAAGATCCACACAGTGGACACCAAATTAAAAAGCTACTCCTTATGTTTCTGATCTAGACTGCCATAAAAATGCGAAAGAACAGTTAATCAGAACTCAGGGAGAAGATGCAGTCTAATTCACAATCGATCTTAAACAAGACAAGACAACAAAATTATAAAGAATCATCATACAAAAAAATATTTATTTAACTAAAGCCTTACTAAAATGGGATCTATGGTGGACCGAGTGATCTGCTGGGGATCGACACACGACACTAACCAGAACACTACTCGCTTTATGTCACTTCTTACACGTGAATCCAGGTTATGGCATCATACTAAGCCACCACCAAGCATCTATAGTCTACCATACAAAGAAAAAAGGAAGAATATGGTTCTAAAGAACAGGGTGCTGAGAAATAGATATTATAGCCCTACTTCACAGCAGCGAAACTTTACCATCCTACTGGTCAAGGCGCCACACTACGATGCGTTCGGCGACTGAAGTCATGGACGGAGGAGATCTGTTGTCAAATGCACGTTCCCGAAAAATGCAAGTACGCGGTCTCGCGTTCGGTTAATTCAGAACGCAGGTACTTCCCTAAGAGCCTCTGAAACCCCTACGGTTTCCAGTGTGCAGGTGGACCCATTTGTTGGCCTGCCAAACCAATTTGACTCCGTGCCACGACTGTGCGTGTCGGAATACGTCAAATGTTTAGACGGTCGACTCAAGACAAATAAGTACACCCACGCGTCACTCGTTGTGACCGTGATGATATAAGCAGTACCTCTGATAGTTCAGAAGGTGATTGGCACAGACTCTAAGTCGCGCCCTAGTAAAGGACACAAGTTTCACCGTTTAGGTAGAGACCTGCAGTTCTTTACACGCAAAGAGCCAGTACAAGAAACTTGTACAAGAGAGACGATCTCCCTTTCTCAGTGTTGCCTCCTCAGCTCGGTTCCAAAAGCAAATTTCTCTTTTTTGACTTCCCCCAAGCCAATCACGAGCTGGAGCCCGGGATTCTCAGTTCGGTGAATGGTCTTTGCACTGCAAACCGATTTGACCAATCAGAGACTTAAAGTTAACTGGCAGAAAACGGAAAAAAATTCAGCTTCGCGGCCTCTTTCCCACACGTTTGCCATGTCTTTTGCTAACACAATATAGGGTGGAAGCACAGCCCTCCATAAACAGCTTGTTATGAAAACCAAAATGTGATGGGTATACCATCGGCTCACATTCTTGAAGACCCAGATATAAATAACAATTATTAAATGGTTACAGGGCCATGCAGACATTTATCTACTCATTCATCCTGAATTTGGGGTCAGAGAAGGTTATTCCATAATCTGAATATAATATTGTGGTCTTGAGGATTCTCTGTCGCTTGGAAAAATTACTACCCCTGCCCAACTATACACATGGCTACATTAATTCCTTGACAGAACACTGATATTATTACAGCGACAATTTTAAATGCTTAAGTTTCTTTATAATCTTAAGTAGTGGTGAGGTGTTTTACTGTGTGATAAAATGGTTCAAATGGCTCTGAGCACTATGGGACTTAACATCTATGGTCATCAGTCCCCTAGAACTTAGAACTACTTAAACCTAACTAACCTAAGGACATCACACAACACCCAGTCATCACGATACTGTATGATAAAAATGGTTCAAATGGCTCTGAGAAGTATGCGACTTAACTTCTGAGGTCATCAGTCGCCTAGAACTTAGAACTACTTAAACCTAACTGACTTAAGGACATCACACAACACCCAGTCATCACGATACTGTATGATAAAAATGGTTCAAATGGCTCTGAGCACTATGCGACTTAACTTCTGAGGTCATCAGTCGCCTAGAACTTAGAACTACTTAAACCTAACTAACCTAAGGACATCACACAACACCCAGTCATCACGATACTGTATGATAAAAATGGTTCAAATGGCTCTGAGCACTATGCGACTTAACTTCTGAGGTCATCAGTCGCCTAGAACTTAGAACTACTTAAACCTAACTAACCTAAGGACATCACACAACACCCAGTCATCACGATACTGTATGATAAAAATGGTTCAAATGGCTCTGAGCACTATGCGACTTAACTTCTGAGGTCATCAGTCGCCTAGAACTTAGAACTACTTAAACCTAACTAACCTAAGGACATCACACACATCCATGCCTGAGGCAGGATTCGAACCTGCGACCTGAGCGGTCGCTCGGCTCCAGACTGCAGCGCCCAGAACCGCACGGCCATTCCGGCGGGCAATGTATGATAGTGTAGTGTTAATTTCCGATAACCTTTCATGCACAAAAATACTAAGCCAGCTTACACTACACATTCACTTCAGTCATACTCATTCCATCTAAGTCTGCTACTTATTCATGCTACCGTTCATCTCTTTCTCACAAATTGATCTGTGCCTCGCTCACTCTACCTAAACATACCAACGTGACTTGCACATTTCGTGCTCACGCCACGTAGTACAAACTATCGCCCAAGATCAACCACTCAGGCTTTCGCAAACTTACTCGAAAAAACCTATACGAAAACATCGCACAATACAGCGGAAACCACATGCGAAAACCACAAGCGAAAAAAAATCACAGTGAACCACAACAGCATTAGACGCGAGAGCTCATCTGTGTAACCACACTCGAATAAAATATCTAATTCTCGAGAAGCATCGCACCAAAGGCGGGCCGGCCAATGTGGCCGTGCGGTTCTAGGCGCTTCAGTCTGGAACCGCGTGACCGCTACGGTCGCAGGTTCGAATCCTGCCTTGGGCATGGATGTGTGTGATGTCCTTAGGTTAGTTAGGTTTAAGTAGTTCTAAGTTATAGGGGACTGATGAGCACAGGTGTTAAGTTCGATAGTGCTCAGAGCCATTTGAACCATTTGAACCAAAGGCGGCATCAACAGACAGAAACATCCCACAAATACATCGCGGCACTGGCGATAACAATAAAAAACCCACAGCAAAGACACATTGCATTGGGCACTAGTCACAAACCACAGCGAAACACACAAGGAAGTCTACACCCATTTAGCGTGGACATTACACGACCATCCTCCAAAATACCTCCAAGAATCTCGCAGACTAAACTCAACGACGCCCCTCACACACAATACTATGAATTATATCCCGGATCATTCAAGGGCGTGGACTGTGATGCATACACAATGAACAGAAGAAATATGCTAGTAGCTGACCTCTAAGATGTTCCGAGAAGAATTCCGTCCCCAATACTCATGCTCTTTTTGTACTCGAACATTGTTGTTGTGACACCTGATTGTATCTCTGTGAATATAGGATGTGAGTGTTAAATACACACATACACACACACACACAAATGATGAAGGAAATATACACTATAAGGCGACGTGTAAATCGGCCAATTATTTACGAGAAATGAGAAATTGTGTTTATAGGCGAAGTGGTTTCCGCCAACAGTTTATGAAATACGATGAAACAGGCATATTATTGACATATGCGAGGTACAACACTAGAACACGAAGATCTCACAAAGGACGTAAACATAGTTGATATAAGATTTAAGTATGAGGTGACGTTGAGTGAAGTTTACAAGGTAATGTTTAGCAATTCGCTGAAATAATAGGAACGCCAGTTACAACTCTATGAGAAACATAATTAGCCACAGGATATAAAAAGTTTATACGGTTCTAATATTAGCAAATGACACTATAGTGTTCTGAAAAAGTTGGTAGACATGTTCACAACGTAACATGATTTCAGTTCCACTAGCAATGTTTGTAACAACAACAATTACACTAGAGTAGAAAAGCAATGAAAAGTCTTATTCCCGAGTGAAGCAATGTGTTTATAAACGAGTATTAGATTATTTTCAACGGAAACAAGCATCATAAGTGTTACCTAGCGTATCTCTAAATCATAGTTGTACGTCTAAGACAAGCAAAGGAACATACTACGGTCAAATCTATACACATTTAGTCAGTACTGAAAATACTCGCCTGCGTAGCTGAGCGGTGACGTGCTTGCCTAGCATGCAAAAGGCCCTTCTTCGATTCCCGGCCGAGTTGGAGCTTTTCTCCTCCTTTGGAGTGGGCGTTGTTTGTGCTCAACATTTCCTTATCACCAACGCGCAAGTCGCCCAGTCTGGCGTAACCTCAAATAAAACTTGATACCTGGCGGTCGAACTTCTCCAGTTGGGGCCTCCAGAGGAACAATACCATACGATCATTTTTTTTCAGGACGTGAGACAATATGACGAAATAATGCGAAAAGCGACTCTAAAACGCGAGAAAAGATACTTTAGAGATGATTAGCAAAGCAGACACGTAAAGCTGCATGAGATAAAACTTAAAATTAGAAATGAAAAAAGCCCAACACAGAAAAGCATATATATGGCCACTTGAAATGTAATATAGGTAGTAATATTTAGATCAAGCAACGTCGTTCCAGGGAACCACTAAGTAAATAATAAAAAGAGAAGTTAACAGCAACCATACTTTCTAGAACAGCATACTTTCGTTGTTGCTGGGTATAAGCCTGTTTTGTTTGGCGCCATCTCCAGTCCTGCGCCTCCCACATCCACACCTAAAATACCTAGTGAAGTTATAATTACTTATTACGTAAAGTTCGAAAACCATTCTGTCTTTAATTAACTCAAATTTGTGAAAGAATAGAGCTGCCTTTTTTATATCATATCTTTTACATCATAGTTTCATGCACTAATCTATCCTATGAGGCCGGACTATATCGATGGCATCAGCCATCAGACGGGGATTAGGGGTCATGATGTCATCATAACGACTATGGTTACGAAAGTTAATAAATCAGTCAAGGGGGTTACGACACTTTTCTGCTGGAAAGAGCAGATAATCAGTTATTAGAATGACATCAGGCAATGAACTGCAATCACTAGGTTCCAGAGTGATGACCACAGAAGAATTATTCGCAACGTCTTAACAGACTGTAAATCGTGGCCTGGACAAGTATATGCCTGGTTAGTGTATTACGGACGGAAAAGACCCACAGTGGTTTAACAACGAAATTCGGATAATGCTGAGAAAGCAAAGTCTGTTTCACTCTCGGTTCAAAAGAGGATGTGCAACTGACGACAGGCAAAGATTAGTACATAATCGTGAGTCTGTAAAAAGCTCTATGCGCGAGGCATACAACAACTACCACCATCATACCTTGGCTAAAGATTTGGCAGAGAACACGGAAATATTCTGGTCCTGTGTAAAATTACTAAGCAAGTATAAGGCTTCCATTGAGTCAGTAGTTCGGCAGTAGAAAATGACAATAGAAAGGCCGAAGTTTTAAAATCCACGTTTAAGAAATCGTACATTCAGGAGAATCGTACAAACGTACAGTCATTTGACTATTGCCCAGAGCTCCGCATGGGTGAGATAGTAATAAGCGTCCCTAGCGTAGAGGAACAACAGAAAGAGTTGAAAACAAATAAGTCTCCTCGTCCGGAGGGAATACCAGCTCGGTTTTAAAAAGAGCACTCTACGTCCCTGGTCACTTACTTAGTTTGCATTCATCCCGAATGTCTCGACCAGCGCAAAGTGTCAAGCAGCTGGAAAAAAGCGTGGGTGACTCCTTCGCATAAGAAGGAGAGGAGAACTGCCCCGCAACATTACAGACCAGTATCCTTAACATCGGTTTTATAGAATTCTAGAGCATATTCTGAGCTCAAAAACAGTAAATTTCCTAGACACCGAAAAGTTCGTGATCACAAATCAGCACGGCTTTAGAAAGCATCTCTCGTTCGAAACCCACCAGTCATAGCCGTATACAAATAACGTATCGGAACACAACCGGGGAGAGTGCGAGAGAGAGAAAGAGAGAGACAGAGAGACAGAGAGAACTTTTATGGATATAGATCGGTTGAAGACTACAGATGAACACTTATCACTACTATGATTCTGTTTATTTTTCAAATACATTACTATTGTCTTTGTTTTTCATTTTCGTAATTGTTCACATAGAACACTGTCTTCCCACACTTCATAGTAGTACAACCTTCTTTACATAATTTTTCTATGTCTCACTTCACTTGAAAAAAATATTATCATTACATTTTGGTAAGGCGACGCAGTAACATACAGTAGCAGGATGGAAACCGCAGGTCTGGTACACACTTGTGAGTTTTAGGGGAGGGGCTGGCGCATAGTTACATTTAATTTTAATTCGTTCATACTCGTCAGGCGAAGACCAATTTCTACTCTTCGAACTTACAAAAATAACTGCAACAGCAAGAACTGTAATAACAACTGTGATGCACAACATCCCGTAGCATTTAGAGTTTTGTTGTCATGGCATATCACAAGATGAAAACATCAGTCCAGTGACGCAACTGATGAAGATGCCACCGCTGTGTTACACGCGACACGCGGACTGTGGTCCTCCGGATGTTAATAAGACAAGATTTGACAGAAATAAAGAATGTCGTGGTGACAAATACAAACGAACATGCACATAGCTGAAATTTACTGAGAAATCTATTCGATATGGCATCTTTTAAAGCGAACTGACAAAGTACCTCACGACGTTAAGTGCGACCATGAAGATTAAACCGAAGGGTGTGGTGGGGGAAACCAACACAATGAAGTAAACTTGTTACGTTATAAAGACGATGTAGACATCCGAGGGAATTAACAAAAGCGTTGCACAGGCGACAGTAGTGGGTGAAATACCGAACACATTAATATTCGAGACAGGTGCTATTTATTTAATGAAATACGTGAGATTAGTAAAGCATCAACACTGCCATCGCAAAACCGCAGGATTACTGAGCCTACTGGTGAGAAACGACAAAATATCATGATGCAGGCACATATGGACATGAAATTAGCAAATGGAATAATGAAATCCTCGCCCCTATTCAAGAGTAAAATGCTAGTCGATTATATTTTGGGCATAGATTTCTTGCGTGAGAAAGATGCAATTACGAATTCTGTAAGGCATGATGAGCTTTGAACATTGATGGCCAAGAAATCATAGTTGATCTGGTAAAAACCAAGATAGCACATGATGAATATTACAAGGCACTGAGAAACAATCTACTTAAGACAAAGACACATTGTCCCAGAGACACATCTATACGCCGATCTAGATGAAGATAAAGACGGTTTAGTGAAAGGTAAGACCACTGCCTCCACAACTGTAACAAGAATAAGTGAGAGTTTTGTAGTAAAACTATGTTCTTATATTTGTAAGTAAATGTGGTGCAGTTAAAATGTGCGACTGTAACATGGAAGCCTGTTCCTCTCCCCAAATCTTTTGCCATAGCATACACACCATCTCCCAGAACGACAAGAGAGCATAGGTTGTCTATTAGGTACGGAGAATTATAGTTTTTCTTACCGACCAAGCATGTCTAAGGATGAAATATTACGATAAAAAATTACGACGAACTCACAAATATCAGTGTGGAGAATTGATTTTGCTGAAAACTCAACTCTCTTCTTAGAGAGAACAACTGCACTTGGCAAATTTTATACACAGGTCCCTACAAATTAAGGAGAATTCCACATGAAGTGAGCCATCTTCTGGTGAAACTTAGAACCAATAAGATTAAGGAGCTAGATCCCCGTCACAATCTGCAGAAATACTTTCTGAAATGAGAATAGAGCTTATCCTTATTGAATTAGTGTTTAGTACTTGTTGTAACTGTTGATTATGACTGGAATGCGACGTGTAATCGCATGGTGCATAAATGCCCATACTGAAGGACGTACTGTTAGGATATGCAGTATATGGAACCTGGGCTGCGTCTAACCACCGCTGTGTTAAGCTCTCACCCAAATTGTCTCTGTGGAAACACGAGGGCACCACAGTTGTTAAATAGGTATGGAAGTTTTCAAAACTAAATGGACTTGCTGATAGAGATACTAAAGACGTGCGTGTTATAAGCATGAAGTACTGTAAAGACTTTACGTCCAGGACTAAAGCATCATAAACTTCTGTAACTACACACCATGTTAACAAAAATGACATTTTAAAAATGTAAGGTATAATAGAATCTTCTTCCCATCCCAATAAAACCGAACCTATTCCATGTGCCAGGAATTCATGTTATTATAGTGTATCATATACGGAAAAACTTATTATTTACATTCTAATTAAACATTATTTTAAAATAACCTGTGGAAGTTATCCTCTACGTAGCAGTAACCCAATAATAAAACTGTTTCATGTGTTCCAACGTTGCTTTCCCGAAAGCGACAATATGAGAGACTAGAAACTTTGTGTTAATTATTCAGCCTAGTGTTCGGTGGTCAATTCCCCTTATCTTATCGTTCACCTTGGGACCTATCTCATCTGACAACGCAACCTCTACTGAAGCCTCGGCCTGTCGCATCTGCTCATCCTGTCAAACCTTCAACCTACAACAATAGCATAAACAACCCAGACAGTTACACTTCAGTGTTCTAAATCAAGAATAAAATTCATATTATGTAACCATTGTAATCACCCACGTTATGATACAACAATTACGAGAACTGTTAAAATCAATGAACTTTACTTAAATCGCAATTTGTTTCAATAACTATTCTTCTCTACTCACCATTTGTTTCAACTATCAGAAATATTTTGAATTCTAGTCTTCAAGGAAAATATGTTTCTGGTTGGAATCCTGAACTGTACGTAGAAATGAATGCCTAGAAAACAATTATTAAACAAAGCTATGGTATTGACAGTAGCAGCCGTCTTAGAATTTTCGCATTAATACAAGAAACATAAAAGACAGTGTAGCTCCGCAATGAACGGAACGTCACAATGTAACAACTACTACAACTCGTATGTGCCGTATTATGTGAAATTAAACCCCAAGAGATTACTTTTGAATGGGTGTTTCTACATTGATGCCAATAGTGTCACGGACATTCGAGGAGACAGAGTAAGTAAATATTTTGTTGCGAAACTAAGACACTGCTATTACATTGCTACAGCAATCGCTTATGTGAACTGCGACTTTCTTCTGTAAATAACAGACACGATTCACCTCCTTAGTTCTGTCATTATTACGTCTTCTAGATTAGTGTTTTCTTTAGTAGCAGCTAAGCCAGTAAGCATTAAGAAACAATAAACCAAAGGTACATCACCAGCCGTAATAAAAAGGAAGGAACACCTGTCCAAGATGTACACAGAAAGAGCTACATCTTACAAATACATTGTTGGCACATACTAAAATACAGAAACAAAAAGTATTTGGGGGGGGGGGGGGGGGAGGGAGTACGGCAGAAACAGGAACTACAAATATCGTTCCACACATACAACACAGTACATAGAAATCTCAAAACTAAGAAAAACTCCACAGGCAAGTTTAAAGTGTGGGAATCTTACAGTTCACGCAAATCTGTCAATATTGCCCAAACAGTTTTAAACCTAGCTATTCTGAACAACTCAGGCCCTTAAAAAGTGATAGTACAAACTTGTCTATTAAAGATGACATCACTGAGGAAACCCGTCAAGCAGATTATTTGAAACTCGTCTCAAGATTCTACAAAACGGAAATGGTCTCTATTACAGTAGAGTTGAGATACAGTAGAGTGGAACTACCGCATACAGAAATGAGTAATACAGGATAAGAAAATCTTGAACTAATCCGAAATAGAACACAATGAAACACACTTTGTTCAATGATTAACCAGTTATACAAAGTAACTTCCTAAAATGAAATATAGTACATTAAACAACTCCGATTATCAAAGACCCCATATTTCTCAACACCCTTCCGATCCTTTTCTCTTCGTCACTCCTGCACACACACACACACACACACACACACACACACACACACACACACACACACACACACACACATACGCTCGTACAATCACCACTGAAATAAGTTCATCCGCCTGCCGTTGTGACCGAGCGGTTCTAGGCACTGCTACGGTCACAGGTTCGAATCCTGCTTCGGGCATGGATGTGTGTGATGTCCTTAGGTTAGTTAGGTTTAAGTTGTTATAAGTCCAGGGGACTGATGACGTCAGATGTCCCATAGTGCTCAGAGCCATTTGAACCATTTTTAAGTCCATCCCACATGAGATGCACAACAGAATCTCATAGAAATATTCTAAATTTGTGCCTCCCTAGACATAAAGAAGCGATAAACATCTGAATGGCGACAACAACACAGCGTCTCTCGCTGAGTAGGGCTTCTTAAGCTAGTTCTAAATACTGTTTTCAATAAGAAAACGTATGGCAGATTATGGAGACATGAAAATGTGTGAAAAAAAAACACTAAGTATTACAGCAAAAAATTAACAAAAATAAAACCCACCAGTGATAAGAAGCAGGCCGGAAAACCCATTTCGGTATATGCACCATTATTGCTCTAAGAAAAAAAATCCCGATTAATAACTCTATAAGCAAACTCTCCCAACAACTTTGCGGATTATGTGCTATCAAACCATAAACAGAATAAATTCATGTTTTTCTGTACAAATTGAATTTCACAATCACCGATAATCTTATGGACAATGAGCGATGAAAACCAAAGTCAAAAATCACTTGGGTCTAAAATAGAAACACAACCACGAACTTTGTGTAATATTTTTGAGGTAATAAATGGCGACATAGGTAAGATTACTCACAGGCACCGAAATATGTCCGAGTAAATAGAGATAATAATATAGTGTGTTTTCCAGAATCCGCAATTAAAAAAAGCAAGCTCTATATGTAACAGTCACTGAATGTAGTTAAGTGGATAAAGCTTTTCCTGCATAGACAAAATAGAATAACGTAACAAGGTGATTATGTTTCTGGATACAGGATACTGTAACTTCAAAACGAAAGAAAAAAAAAATTTTAATTCAATATAATCGCTGATGGTGGTATAAACTGAATTATTAAAATTTGTATTAAAGCGAATCACACAGCGACTTCAGTAAAATCAACATAGCACGTTGGGGCTGACATATATAATATAGAAAGCAGAAAAACGTAAAGTATAAACTGATTATGGGCGTTTATTTTACAAACTCTTGAAATTAAATACGATTAATTACATCTATGGAGTTCCGTTATAGTGGTGAGGAATACTGAAAAAGCAAAACAAATTTGGAGGTGTAATACTTCCTTAAAGCAGCATGAAGAAATTTCAGTGCAACGAAAAGCTCGGATCAGTGATTAGAGATTTTTAACCTTCAGTAGAAATTAACATATTCACTAAAAGACTAACGCTACATTGGTTACATCAACACAACACTTACCAAAGTTTTATAGGAATAATCAGATAACCCAAAACAAGTCAGTGTTTTTCTGTGATGCCCCAGCCTTGCACTTGGATGACCTGACAAGCGAGAATTAAAAGTAACAGTCGTACTTTATCCGAAGAAAACTTATAGTGACACAACAGTTTAATTGCACTTCACTAATATGAACATCATTACAGTAAATTATAAATGGCATTGAATAAACTGTACTGTTCTTGATGTGCATTAAAATCTCGTAAAAACAATAGAAAAAAGCAATTTGGCAGTGATTCCTCGTTGGATCGTCAGTTCGAAGGTAAGGAATTTGATATTATCCACAGATTCGTATAATTTACTTCCAAGATCAAGTTCCAAACTGATGTTTCTGATTTACGCTTCACATATAACCTGAACATTGATTATTAACGAGTAACTTGATGTTACTTGACTTACCTTCTTTCTTTTGACAGGGATAACTCCAAACTTGATTAAATATGTGGCATTATAAATCTCTGCAAATTTCAAACAGAATCTGTCATTTCCAACGGTTCACTCACAATATTCGAGTCATTGCTCTCTGTATCAAGAAGACACTTCATATGTCATTCTAACTATATGCTAACAAGCTCCTCTCCATTAAACTGAAGCATCGCATGTGTGGAGTGTACTACTATTTGCCATGATCTGTGTCCCTGAAACTGTTACTGTGGTGTTTCTAATACATGGTATTGTCTTAGCAGCTAAAGGTACATATAAAAAACAAAATCAATTGTAATGAAGAAAGGAGGAGTATAATACAGAATTGCTCAAACTTGTTAATGTCTTTCGTGTAGACTGGAAGTCAAATAGAGCTCTAGGTTGTAATCCAACTACTATACAGTTTGCTGGCTGGATGAGACACATATGCTGTAAACCCTCTAATCTCATAATAGTTAATGAACTGTTCTATGACTATCAATTAACTGTGTACAAGATTAAAGGAGTAATGCCTCACCCCACCAGCTAACTACACAATAGTTGCATTTTTCTGTCATATGAGAACTGTCTGTTAAACTTTATGGTCCTGTCGGTGACACTTACTTCTTCTATCTGTGCCATGGTTTTACTTTTTGTATGTTCTCATCTGACAGCAAAATGAAACGATGTTGAAAGAGTCTGCGATATGCAACACTTATAATCGAGAGTACTGACTCACACAGCCTTTATGCCAGAAGTCCAGTGTGATCCGTTTTCTATACTTGAAAAGATGGTTTCTGAGGCATGCTAATAATGCGGTCTGTTTTACGTTCAAGATGTTCGCATTACTCATTGCATGGTGACAGTTTTAGAGAAAATAATAAAGTGAAGGAAGAGACCCACAACTTCTCGTTTAGGATTCGTACATATTACTTTTCACTTCATTTGTCGGCACTAGCTGCCAGTATATAAAACTACGGCCGATTGCACAGCTTCGTTTAATCACGTGGCTGAGTAGATTTTAATCTGCGTAATGAGTGTTGATGCTCTTCACTCTTCACAAGTATGGAGCCGGAACTCATCGTCCTTACGGTACGGTATTTCGATGGTCCAAGTGGCCTTCATCTTCAGGTTAGACTGCAAGTGCACAGTCACGCCTAAACAGAGGTACATTTATACCATGGGAACAGACAGCTTTCTGTGCACGTCGTATATTAAGATGCAGCTGGTCAAAAAACAGACATTATTTTACATATAACAAAATGGGATCCCACACCTTCCTAGAAGGAAAACCTTTATCACTGTTGATAATGTAATATCATAATCATGTTTCTATGGGTACCTTAAACATATAATCCTAGTAACAGGAAGCTGTAGTAAATGTATGTGTTCCTTTAACTGACATATAATGCCTGTAACACCATAGCTCTAACGCTCTACTAATTTATTTTGCCTTTTGTTTTATTTAATGATACATAGTTGAGTTGCTGTAAATGTTGTTGGATTGAATCGATACCATGAGAGTGGTTACTCCTTTCTGTATAAAAAATTTTGATGTCATGGTTTTGATTCTATGCAACGTAGTGTATATACTCGTATCACTGAAATTCTTTGTCTCATTTGGAGGGAGACAAAAGTTACTGCATATAATTGTAATTTTGTTTAAATAATTTTTTGTAGAAATACTAATATGTGAAAATGTTCTGTTTTAATTAACATGTTTGGTGGTTATTATGTGATTGCTGAGCCTCACTTAGGGTTCTTAGTTATTTTGTACGTAAAAGGTGTTGTGGTTCCCCTCGGGAACGGAAGCATGCAGCGCGCGCAAATTGTGGTTGGCCTAGGTAGAAAATGTGGAATTAAGAGTCAGTCGGGGACGAGCTACCAAACTATCAACTGCTAATGTAAAAGTTGTGTATTGTGCTGCTGCCGAGAGAGGCTTTCCGTGCCACTTTCCAATGTCTCGGATGGACGGATAAAGAGCTTGAACTATTCTGGAATTGGTATCTATTATCGCCACCAAGAAATGACATGGTCCAGCATTTCCGCCTGCTAATCCACCCACCGACATGCACTCGCCACCACGTTGCGCAATCACCGAAAAAGGAACCAAGGAACTGTAAATAGGTAATGTGAAGGATCAGCTCATTGGATGTTTTAGTGTGCGCAAATATAAGGTAACTTATACTAGAACTCTTATACCTACCTTGATTTTTTATTCCTAGTCACACAACCACTTAGGGTCCTTCCCATGTCAAAAATGCTTACCGAGTGTCCATATTGTGAAAACAGGAAAGCCCAGTGTTTTACTAATTAATGCCACTTGAACATAGTAAAAAGAGAGTTAAAGTTTATGGAGCAGAACTGAGTAATATAATAAGTGATGCTTGTTGAAAATAATTCTTTCTATTAAAACTGTTTATTAACATTTTATTGCCAATTTTCTAAAGTGAATGTTCTAAAAAATGTGGCTTACAGAGTTTTGCAAATTAAAGGATCACAGTGCAGTCTGCTGAAAATCACCCTAAGGTGAGCTATTGTCTTATAACCACATCAAGTTGTGTTCTACTGCAGTAAAAGTTGATAACTATTACTGTCGAAAGTTATATGTTCATGCTTGTTCAGGGCTTGTTTCTTTAGTGTATTGAAAGTGTGTCTAGTTTTCTCGGCTAGAGTGGTCAAGATTAAGGGGCCCCCTCCATTGATAGTAGTTCAAATGCACCAAGTTACTTAATTATAGGAAATTTTAATTATTCTTGCTTTTCAAGTGAAATTCTGTGCAATATTGGGTCCTCTTTTGTATTAAAAGTGTATATTAATGGTGTAACAGGATCAACAGTTTGTCTATTGTGCTCTTGCTAGACAACGATTAACAGAAAGAGCACTATCTATGAAAACAATAGTTTCTTTATTTAAAAGACAGTGAGAAGTAATCTGTTAGTGAATTCCATTTCATTTTCATTCGAAGTAGAAAGGTGTTTAGTATTGAGAGAATCTATGCACAATTACTAATTTTGCTCTGAACCATATCCATATTTCATGTCAGATAGGAATATGTTTGAAAAGTGATATTGAACCTATGTCCAATTTACGATTCTGCAGTGAATGTTAATAGTAACATTATTGAGACCATTCAGTTTGACTAAGTCCTCAACGTAATAGTGTGTTTTGTTATCTGTTATATTTATGCAAATAATTTGTTCTGATCTGTTAGCTCCAACCTTAACGTGAACATACTGTATGCAGGTGCCAGAGTTCATTGCACTCGCGGGTGGCAAAGTATAGGTTGTGTTTGTCCGGTAAAATTACGCATACCTATTTTTCTTGAACAACAATGTCAATCATTCTTTTGCCTAATTAGGCTGTCGACCGTTTTCATTATTCTTTGAACGGTGTAGATAGGTAAAATATTGTTTATTACTGTTTAAATATTTACGTAACTCCGACTTTCACTTCCGATAAGCCACCTCCGTCAGGTACAACACGGTCAACATAACAAAATTCCTCTCAGAGGCTAACACTGCTCTGTTGCTTTATACCATAATTGCTTTAACAACATAATTTTATTTCGCGAACTGCCTCCAACTTAAAGGTTATGGTATAGCAGTAGCGGACGGAAGTGCTATATGCCCTTCATTGAGACAATGCAGAGGGACGGCAGATTTTTCAGACTTGAGCAAACGTGCGTGACACTGATGTTCCACGCATCAGTCATGAACTATACGAATAATCAGTCCGATATAAGCTTTGTGTAATGCCACGGAATTTTATATACTCCAGCTTCCTGAGTCCGAAATCATCTTAACAGATCCAGGAAGGGCTCTAGTTTTTCCCAGCGGCAAGAGGACGCTCTTAATATCGTACTTACTGCGTATTCTTTCACTTTCGAAGTAAAAGTTAAAAAAGGAAATAGTTTATAGGTGCCCAATCTCCAAAATGGAGAGCACAAATATTTTGATGACCGTATATTCATTTTGCCTGAAAACAACCTTAAGATAAACACAGAGAGCCGCAGATACCTTGCTAGGTCAACTCAGTCACAGCCACAACAGCTGTAACTACGAGCCGACTACGAGATATTCTTGCACCTAAGAGTCTGATTTGCTAACAGTACATGAATATGTCGTATCTGCCCACAATGACTTTACTTCTGTGGTACGTCTTTGCCCAGACACTCTTCCCTGAATTCCATTGTCCACACTGGCATTTCCAATTACAATCATTTCTGTGTTCTTCTGTGTGTGAATTAATAGAATTATTATTCTGCATATGCGTCTTATCAAGACATATTAGATTTAAACGAAATCTCCGGAAGCGCTTCAACAAACGAGATCCACCTCTCGTAAAAAAAAAATCATTTTTGCACATGGGTCGAAAGAAAAAGAACATTGTTTGTTTCTTTAGCTCAATTATAGCGTTTATAGTCTTCATGATGTATGTCCATGTTTCTAAGTTTAAGCTATATTCACTTTTACGCATGTTCTTCCTGAGGTTTATAATTATTTATATTCATTTACAGTATTCATAGGAAAAGAAAATATATGATATCTATGCAAAGACGCAAATCTTCACAAATACTTCCATCTATCCATTCACCACTTGTTGAACTAATTAATTTGAGACAACAGTTTTTTTGCTACTTACGTTTGTTATTCCACATTAAGAATCACTTGCGTTCTTTGTTTCATGGTTAGTAGATTTGTTTAGCGTCAGTCAATAGACATGCCCTATCAGATATTTGAAACGTTAAGTCGAGGAATACTATAGTTTATGTCAGTTATCACTGACTACCACTTTTGGCTTCAGAGATAGCACACGAGTTTCTAGCTTTAAAAACATGGCCAGTAAGATTAACATTAATATTATAGGACATGGTCTCACTTTTCCCGGTACTACACTTCCTATTTGTGATTAATCACTTTTTCTACATGAGGAAACTGTGGGCAGAAGGTTCTTGTAACCGCTTTTATACCCTGAAGGGAGCTTGTAACCAGGGACTCGTAGCGGAGGTGAAAAAGAACAGCGATCTAGATAAATGTGGGGCCATAAATGCAGAGCACTGATAGTCTCGAGATAACGTCTTTGAATAACAATCAAAACGTCGTTGATCCCGGTTCAAAAGCCGCCACCGCTTAGATTTTGATTAATTGCATAGGCGGCCTAAGACTTCCGGCATAAGATGTCACCCTTATTCGACCAACGGTCTTGTAAAGAGTGTGGAGGAGCGGATCAGGTCGAGGGCACTCTCTTGTTCTTGGGATGGGAAACAGCTACAAAAGGCGGAAGAATCAGAAATGATCAACGGCATGAGCATGCAGGAGGCAACGGGAACAACTGCATTAAAGACGCATAACGTGTATCGATATTATGGTATCGTGTATCCATAATATGGCCTGTGATTAAAATAGTGTCATGACGATCTCTCCACTGGCAAAACATTCCCGAATAGTCCCCCCATCGGATTACCGCTAGGGGACTGCCAAGGGGGAGTTGACTATGAGCAAAAGATTGAATAACCAGCGAAAGTATAACGTTCTACGAGTTGGGGGTTGGAATGTCTGAAGCACGAACGTGGTAGGGAAGCTAGAAAATCTGAAACAGAAAACGTAAAGGTTCAATCTAGATATAGCAGGGGTCAGCAAAGTGAATTGGAAAGAAGACAAGAATTTCTGGTCAGATGAGTGTAGGACAATAACAAAAGCAGGAGAGAATGGTATAATGGGAGTAGGATTCGCTATGAACAGGAAACTAGTGGAGAGAGTGTGTTACTGTGAACAGTTCAGTGATAGGGTTGTTCTTATTAGAATCGACAGCAAAGAAACACGGTCAACGATAGTTCAGGTGTACATACTGACCTCGCAAGCTGAAGATGAAGAGATAGAGGAGGTATATGAGGATACTGAAAGGGAGATGAAAATGTAACAGTCATGGGAAATGGAATGCAGTTGTAGGGGATGGAGTAGCAGATATGGATACAGGAGAACATGGACTTAGGACAATGAATGAGAGAGGGGAAAGTCTGAGTTTTGTAATAAACTTCACCTAGTGATAGCGAATAGTCTGTTCAAGAATTACAGGAGGAACTCATATACTTGTAAAAGGACGGGTGATTCCGCAAATTTCAGTTAGATTACAACATGGACAGACACAGATTCCGAAAACAGATACTGGAGTGTAAGACGAACCCAGGAACAAATATAGACTCAGATCACAATATAGTAGTGATGAAGAGTAGGCTGGAGTTGAAGAGGTTAGTCAGGAAAAATCAATACGCAAAGTAGTGGGATACGGAATTACTAAAGAAAAACGAGATCGCTTGAAGTTCTCTAGGGATACAGAAACAGCAATAAGGAAAAGCTCAGTAGGCAGTACAGTTGAAGAGGAATGGGCATCTATGAAAAGGGAAATCACAGAAGTCTGAAAGAAAAACATAGACACAAAGAAGGTAAATGCGAAGAAACTGTGGAGAACAAAAGAAATACTTCAGTTAATCGATGAAAGAAGGAAGTACAAAAATTTTAATTGAAATTCAGAAATACAGAAATACTAGTCGCTGGGGAACGAAATAAATACCAAGTTCAGGGAAGCTAAGACGAAATGGCTGCATGAGAAATATGAAGAACTTATAGAATTATTCAAAAAGTCTGATATTCTTGTGTTTAGGATTATTTTGGGTACCGGAGTTTGTGACATGTTTGTTTCTTCAGTTGTGAATTTCGATCTTTTTTTTTCTCGAAACTGTAGAATTTGTTTGTGTCACTTGTTGGTGTTGAATTCTTAAAGACGTCATGTTGTGTGATCAAATTTAATTGTTACCTCATGAATATCTAAAGTATTTACTGTACTAAATACACCATATTAAACCTCGTCCGTCTATTTTAAAGTCACGTTTATTGTAATAATTACTTATCATATGGATCCATCAACATGGGAACAGACCCTAGCGAACTTCATGACGATCAAATTGGTTATAAACCAACTGAAGAATTGTTTTTTCGAAACGCTATTTTATCACTAAACAAACGTGAGTGTTTTGGAAACTCCTTACATTAATAACATCATTATATTTATCAGGGCTCCTATTTTCAGATTAACTTTAATGTTCACTAACCTGGAGGACCTCTCGCTTCTTTTCCAGTCTCTACCTAACCACTGCTGGACATAGGCTGCTTCCAAAGATATCCAAGTCAATATTTATTGAGGATCCTGGATGCAGGGTCTTCCCACGTGTCTTTGGATGCTGTCTGTCCATATCATTATAGGATATACGACGCTTCCTTTGAACCCATCCGACGCCAGTTCATCAGGGTTTGGTTCATTTTATATTTTTCCTGGTCGCAGTTCCTGCACAACGCCACTTATGTCTCGCTGTGTGGCCGACAGCGTTATAGAATCCCGTCCTTCTTTTCATCTATTATTTTCGGTCCTGTCTTTCAGGCTCACTCCAAGCATTAATGTCACTATTGTCCACCGACGGACCAGAACCGATTTGCGCTGATTGTTTTAAGTGTCTCTGTTTCGAGCCAATTTGTTGTTACTGGGAAGATGTATGAGTCATAAACCTTCCTTTTAGAAATTATGTGGATCCCCGGATTACGGATTATGTAACCAAAGTTGCCGAATGTCGTCGAGGCTAGTCCATTTCACCTGGAGATCTCCGTTGTCTGGTTGTCTTTTCCAAGTTTTATTTTTTCTTCCGCTTAACTGTATTTATTTACTACTTCCAGAGCATAGTTCTCGATGGAAACCGTAATATTGGCAGTGCTTGTGACTCTTATTTTTGAAGGTTATTTTTGAGGGCTATACATTGGGAAGCATCTATGAGTCCTCGTATCACTTTTGACCATTTATTTCACTGCTAAAGAAGATGATATTATTTGCAAAGTGAAGATGGTCAAGACGTTTTTCAACTACCGGGTGATCAAAATGTCAGTATAAATTTGAAAACTGAATAAATCACGGAATAATGTAGATAGAGAGGTACAAATTGACACAAATGCTTGGAATGACATGGGGTTTCATTAGAACCAAAGAAATGCAAAAGTTCAAAAATGTCTAACAGATGGCGCTTCATCTGATCAGAATAGCAATAATTAGTATAAAAAAGTGAGACAAAGCAAAGATGATGTTCTTTACAGGAAATGCTCAGTATGTCCACCATCATTCCTCAACAATAGCTGTAGTCGAGAAATAATGTTGTGAACAGCACTGTAAAGCATGTCCGGAGTTATGGTGAGGCTTTGGCATCGGATGTTGTCTTTCAGCATCCCTAGAGATGTCGATCGATCACGATACACTTGCGACTTCAGGTAACCCCAAAGCCTATAATAGCACGGACTGAGGTCTGGGGACCTGGGAGGCCAAGCATGACGAAAGTGGCGGCTGAGCACACGATCATCACCAAACTACGGGCACAAGAGGCATGAACATCGTACGTTCCAGCCAGGATGGAGATGATGCGATACTGTAACATATCGGTGTACCTCTCACTCGTCACGGTAGCAGTTACAAAACCAGAATCACTCATTTCCTTAAAGAAAAAAGGCCCGATAAGATGTGGTAAATCCAACCCATACCGTGACATTCTCGTCGTGCAATGGAGTTTCCACGACAGTTCCAGGACTTTCGGTAGCCCATATTCTGCAGTTGTGGGCGTTGACAGACACTCGGAGCGTGAAATGAGCTTCGTCGGTCCACAACGTTACTCAACCAATCGTCATCTTCCGCCAC
Source organism: Schistocerca serialis cubense (assembly GCF_023864345.2). NCBI lineage: Eukaryota > Metazoa > Arthropoda > Insecta > Orthoptera > Acrididae > Schistocerca > Schistocerca serialis. The sequence continues at coordinate 231,254,776 of NC_064639.1, forward strand.
CTTTTGAAACGCCCACACCACAAATGCCCTCCGCTTCACCAAATCGCCAGGTAACAGTTCATGATGCCGATGGATTTTGTACGGATAGCATCGGAGGATACGCCTAAGTGCCAACCAAACAGTAGTGTACGGAATGCCGGTGCGACGTGCGACTGCACGAGCGCTGACTTCCCCCTACGTAGACGAACCCGCTACAGTCTCCATTTCCTCCTGAACTGTCTCAGCAGCATTACGCCTTGTTCTCGGGCTCCCACAACGGGGTCTATCATCTAAACAACCCGTGGCTTCGAACTTCGAAATCATTCTCGTCATGGCTGCATTTGTCAACGGACCTTTACCCGTTCGAATCCCTTTCCTATGGCGATAGAGTCGTAACGCCGAACTAGCCACATTTCCCATTCTGATAATACAGCTTCACTAAAAGCGCGTTTTCAGGTAACGTCAACATGCTGCGACTGCTGGCTCATCTGATTCTCTCTCTCATTACAGCTCTTTTTATACACGATTGTCATACGCAGTCACTGACGTTTTGGTGTCCAGCGCCATCTGTGGGACATTTTACGAACTTTGTTTTGCTTTTGTTCTAATAAAACCCCATGTCATTCCAAGCATGTGTGTCAATTTTTACCTCTCAATCTACATTATTCAGTGGTTTATTATATTTTCAAATTTATACTGACTTTTTGATCACCCGGTATGTTGATACCTTTCTGTCTTCTGGACACACAGCTGAACACATTCTCCAGTACTAAGATGAATAAATAAGTGTGTCTCTCTGTGTGACGCCTCTTCTCTAGGGAACCATTCCATTGACCTAGCCTTTGTTTAGTGTCGCATGTTGCCCTGGTACTGTTCATCGTCTTCAGTACTGTCCAGGTTTCGATAGTGATGAACGTAGTCTGACAGTTTATGAAGGCCATGTGAAATGGGATATTACGCTCTGTACGTTTAATGGAGTATTTCGTTGAACTCTGTTCAGCTTCTTATCTATTTTTTTGCATAAACAAACACTTGTATTACAAAGAAATGAAGTCTCAAATGCACCCCATTTTGTACTCCATTTTATGTAATACGTCCCCTCGAGTCTTATGCTAATCTCCATGCTTCTCTTTCGGATATATTTATCATCAAACATATTTACCTTTATTAGAAAGTGATGAGGCCATTATACCAAGATGTTCTGTATACCAATGCGTCCAATTTATTGGCCGATAGTAACACACAAGGGAAGTAGTAGCATGGATCGAAGCGGAAATTTATAAAATAAATTCTTTAACGTCTCAAAAATGAGATTGACAGGAAGTGCAAAATGGCTAAGCAGGGATGGCTAGAGGACAAATGTAAGGATGTAGAGGCTTATCTCATTAGGGGTCAGATACATACTGCCTACTGGAAAATTAAAGAGAACCACTTGTATGAATGTCAAGAGCTCAGATGGAAACCCAGTTCTAAGCTAAGATGGGAAAGCAGAAAGGTGGAAGGAGTATATAGATGGTCTATACAAGGGCGATGTACTTGAGGACAGTATTTTGAAAATGGAAGAGGATGTAAATGAAGATGAAATGGGAGTATGATATGCGTGAAGAGTTCGACAGAGCACTGAAAGACGTGAGTCGAAACAAGGCCCCGGGAGTAGACAACATTCCATTAGAACTACTGACAGCCTTGGGAGAGCCAGTCCTGACAAAACTCTACCATCTGATGAGCAAGATGTATGAGACAGGCGAAATACCCTCAGACTTCAAGAAGAATATAATAATTCCAATCCCAAAGGAAGCAGGTGTTGACAGATCTGAAAATTACCGAACTATCAGTTTAATGAGTCACGGCTGCAAAATACTAACGCGAATTCTTTACAGACGATTGGAAAAACAGGTAGAAGCTGACCTCGGGGGAGATCAGTTTGAATTCCGTAGAAATATCGGAACATGTAAGACAATACTGACCCTACGACTTATCTTAGAAGCTAGAGTAAGGAAAGGGAAACCTACGTTTCTAGCATTTGTAGACTTAGAGAAAGCTTTTGACAATGTTGACTGGTATACTCTCTTTCAAATTCTAAATGTGGCAGGGGTAAAATACAGGGAGCGAAAAGCTATTTACAATTTGTACAGAAACCAGATGGCAGTTGTAAGAGTCGAGGTAGATCAAAGGGAAGAAGTGGTTGGGAAGGGAGTGAGACAGGTTTGTAGCCTCTCCCCAATGTTATTCAACCTGTATATTGAGCAAGCAGTGGAGAAAACAAAAGAAAAATTCGGAATAGGTATTAAAATCCACGGAGAAGAAATAAAAACTTTGAGGTTCGCCAATGACATTGTAATTCTGTCACAGACAGCAAAGGACTTGGAAGAGAAGTTGAACGGAATGGATAGTGCCTTGAAAGAAGGATATAAGATGAACATCAACAAAAGCAAAACGAGGATAATGGAATGTAGTCGAATTAAGTCAGGTGATGCTGAGGGAATTAGATTAGGAAATGAGACACTTAAAGTAGCAAAGGAGTTTTGGTATTTGGGGAGCAAAATATCTGATGATGGTCAAAGTAGAGAGGATATAAAATGTAGACTGGCAATGGCAAGGAAAGCATTTCTGAAGAAGAGACGTTTGTTAACATCGAGCGTAGAAGTGTCAGGAAGTCGTTTCTGAAAGTATGTGTATGGAGTGTAGCCATGTGTGGAAGTGAAACATGGGCGATAAATATTTTGGACAAGAAGAGAATAGAGTCTTTCGAAATGTGGTGCTACAGAATAATGCTGAAGATTAGATGGGTAGATCACATAACTAATGAGGAAGTGTTGAATAGGATTGGGGAGAAGAGAAGTTTGTGGCACAACTTGACTAGATGAAGGGAATGGTTGGTAGGACATGTTCTGAGGCATCAAGGGATCACCAGTTTAGTATTGGAGGGCAGTGTGGAGGGTAGAAATCATAGATGGAGACCAAGAGACGAATACACTAAGCAGATTCATAAGGATGTAGGCTGCAGTAGGTATGATGAAGAAGCTTGCACAGGATATAGTAGCCAGAGAGCTGCATCATACCAGTCTCAGGACTGAAGACCACAACAACAACCATTTAATTTATAACTGTTAGTGCAATGGTATACGATGTAGATGTACACGAAAACTCTCATATTACAAAGTCACTTTTGAAACAGTTCAAGGGTTGGTAAGACGTAATGTTTGCTATATGCTTTTGAAATACTGGAAACTAGAATAACAATCAGAATGTGGGATATGCAAGAATGTGAATAATATACATCTGTGGTCTCATAAGTACTTTTATAAAGCTTATATATTATTCTATTTGAAATAAAGTAAACACAGAAAAGCAAAAGTACAACAGGATATTGGCTAAAAGTTCAAAAAGTAAGAAGGTGACATCAGAGGAAGTGAATAAAAAAAGAGGTGTCTTAAAAATAATCAAGATGAAAGGCAGGGAAACACTCAAAAATGTCTCAAGATAGTTAGGAATATCGTGGCATGCAAGTGTTCAAATCCAACATTAGAATACTGTTGAACGCGCTAGATCTCTGTGATGTTTTGGATAGTGTTGAATCACTAGAAAAATATGAATCTGTAGAAAACAAAGAAGCAATGCCAGCAACTTGACAACATGACGAATCATTATATCATGAGTACAACTGAAATAAAGGTACAGCCGCGAGTGTTGTGTTGCAGAACACTCCGCTGCATAGTGAAAATATCATTCTGCAAACATTCCCCAGGCTGTGGCTAAGCCATGTCTCCGCAATATCCTTTCTTTCAGGAGTGCTAGTTCTGCAAGGTTCGCAGGAGAGGTTCTGTTAAGTTTGGAAGGTAGGAGACGAGGTACTGGTGGAAGTAAAGCTGTGAGGACGGGGTGTGAGTCATGCTTGGGTAGCTCAGTCGGTAGAGCACTTGCCAGCGAAAGGCCAAGGTCCCGAGTTCGAGTCTCGGTCCGGCTCACAGTTTTAATCTGCCAGGAAGTTTCATCCAAGGCTATATTTGAGAAATTAAATCAACATACAAAAGAGAATCTTCTCAGGTTCTCAGCAGTTGCTTCAAGGAGTTTGTAGTTTCAAATACGATAAAACTAAAAATGTAGCAAGCATTAAAAGTGCACTTAGGAGTACAGTTCAGAACAGAATCGTCTCTAGTCAGAAATGCTGTGAGATACTACACTCAAGAGACTGCCTGTTTTGGAAGATGGTTTCAAACACCTTTCCCCATCATGGGATTTGTCATCCCAATTCTGAGAGCATGGTGAAAAATCTAATTGTAAGGCTCATATGAGAAGAGGATCGACTGAAAGATAGTAATCAAGAAGGGAGAATTGTTTTAGTTGTTCATTTTAACAAAAATATAAGAAAGGGTCTAGTTTGTACTTCAGTCTGGAACCGCGCGACCGCTACGGTCGCCGGTTCATATCCTGCCTCGGGCATGGATGTGTTTGATGTCCTTAAGTTAGTTAGGTTTAAGTAGTTCTAAGTTCTATGGGACTGATGACCTCAGATATTAAGTCCCATAGTGCTCAGAGCCTTTTGAACCATTTTGATCTAATTTGTAACAACTGTGATGGACGTGTAAATTTTGAAATGACGCACAAGAAGCCTAAAAAGGTGACCACTGTCCTGTATGTAATAAAAATATACTCAGAGATGAAGCTGGCTACTCCAAAAACAAAAATGGAATTCAAAAACTGAAACAGACACGCTTCACGTTCTGTCCTCATTGCAAAAGAGTAAACCACAAAGAAGATGATTGTTTTGTTAGGAACTAGGAGAGCATAAAAAGGGAATTTTTGGAATTAGAATTCATCAAAGAAGATCCACATATTGGAAAAGATACAACAAACAAGACTTCACTCAAGAAATAGAAAAAAAAGTGGTCGTCAATGAAGAAAATAAGAGAGAAGTCATCACTGTAGAGAACAAGACAAGATATCAGTGTAGAAAACAAGAATTTATTGCTTATGAATGCAACAAATAGAAGGTAACACATAAGCTAACGAGAAGAAAGCAATGGCCATAGTTGTTAATACTGTATGTGTTGGACATGTGTGTAATGAAGTCGACAGGTTAATAAATATGAAAGAGTAGCATAGTGCTGTGAAAATCGCCAAACAACGTCGATCAATGAAATAAGTAGCAACAAGAACCATTGTGGTCTGTGAATATAGTCACTGAAACTGGTTGCGCAGTTATGTTTAGTTAACATCGTGTTAAAATCAGGAAACGTAAAAGAGTGTGACCAAGAAACAGTACACATAAAGGACCTATTACAAGAGCTGTCCAGAAAAGGAAAGAAGACCGTATATGGATGTAATAACCCATAATGTTCGTGAACAACACAGAGAAGGTCCTCTTGAGGTAAAGTACTGAAAAACAAGTGGCATACTTACCAAAGCTCTGTTGAGGTTTAGGTTTGAGAAAGTTAGAAACGCTGTTACGAATCAATTACCATAATTCATTATTCTGAAAAATATTAAGGGATAAATGATTACTGTGTCATTAAAAATGTGAAACATTTGGCATAGATTTAAGGAAAACAGTGTATTTTGTGGGTGGACTGGAATTTGAAAACATTGAATAATTTTATAAGATGCAGTGTTTGCTGTATCTTTTTTAAATTGTAACGGCCGGAATAAGAAGTTGTGAGTTGTCTGACAGTGTGAATAATATTCATCTGTGTAAATCGTGGTATGAAAATGGATGTACCTCCATATACATAGTTTTAATTAATATGTAGCTTATAATATTCCACATTCAGTGAGCACAAAAAATAACGCAGAAATCGCATACTCACGTCGTTATTGTAAGGGTTTATGTGGCACTATTAAAAGTGTGTCGTCAAAGAACTTAAAATCTATACTACATAATTCAAATTAAAAGTACAAAACGTAACGAAATGTGACTGACAGCGTACATACATATAACTAAAAACGTAAAACCAATGCATTTGTATAAGTCAAGTCGTAAAATGTACTATACTATATCGTCAGTAATGACAGGAACCACTACTCTTAACCTTGATCTAATTACCGTCGGGTTCCAACATTTCTCGTAGAGGCTTTTTACATACTGGAGACTATACAGATAATTCATGTTTACGGATCCAACCAGATAAGATACAGTGTAGTGTAAAGAAAGTCGACATTTCCGCTACGATTCCAGTAGTTCCTTGGAGTTGTACATGTTGTGTATCTGTGAACTGAAGCATTTCTGACAGTCAGACATAAAAATTTACAATCTAAAGGTCATACACTGTAGCAAATTATGTGTATTACACTAGCAATGAAGTGTCAATAAGTAATAACATTATTATATTATTTCTCGTCTGTGTGAAGTAATCTGCACCTCATGTTTTACATCACAGAGTTTACATTATTTTTATTATATTTCGTAATTTATACCTCATGTTTTGCATCACAGAATTTATGTTTTAAGGCAAACTATGGGCCACAATACACTTCTTTGTGACTATAGGTAAGTATATTTACATACTGAAACGTTTCGGGCCTGATGTACTATGTGTCTGCATTAAGAAGTAGGTTCTATAGTCCTTAAGAAAAAACATTAGTCATGTTGTTGTTGTTGTGGTCTTCAGTCCTGAGAATGGTTTGATGCAGCTCTCCATGCTACTCTATCCTGAGCAAGCTTCTTCATCTCCCAGTACTTACTGCAACCTACGTCCTTTTGGATCTGCTTAGTGTATTCATCTCTTGGTCTCCCTCTATGATTTTTACCCTCCACGCTGCCCTCCAATGCTAAATTTGTGTTCATTGATGCCTCAGAACATGTCCTAACAACCGGTCCCTTCTTCTTGTCAAGTTGTGCCACAAACTCCTCTTCTCCCCAATTCTATTCAATACCTCCTTATTAGTTATGTGATCTACCCATCTAATCTTCAGCATTCTTCTGTAGCACCACATTTCGAAAGCTTCTATTCTCTTCTTGTCCAAACTATTTATCGTCCATGTTTCACTTCCATACATGGCTACACTCCATACAAATACCTTCAGAAACGACTTCCTGACACTTAAATCTATTCTCGATGTTAACAAATTTCTCTTCTTCAGAAACGTTTTTCTTGCCAATTTCAGTCTACATTTTATATCCTCTCTACTTCGACCATCATCAGTTATTTCGCTCCCCAAATAGCAAAACTCCTTTACTACTTTAAGTGCCTCATTTCCTAATCTAATTCCCTCAGCATCACCCGACTTAATTCGACTACATTCCATTACCCTCGTTTTGCTTTTGTTGATGTTCATATTATATCCTCCTTTCAAGACACTGTCCATTCCATTCAACAGCTCTTCCAAGTCCTATGCTGTCTGTGACAGAATTACAATGTCATCGGCGAACCTCAAAGTTTTTATTTCTTCTCCATGGATTTTAATACCTACTCCGAATTTTTCTTTTGTTTCCTTTACTGCTTGCTCAATATACAGATTGAATAACATCGGGGAGAGGCTACAACCCTGTCTTACTACTTTCCCAACCGCTGCTTCCCTTTCATGTCCCTCGACTCTTATAACTGCCATCTGGTTTCTGCACAAATTGTAGATAGCCTTTCGCTCCCTGTATTTTACCCCTGCCACATTTAGAATTTGAAAGAGAGTATACCCGTCAACATTGTCAAAAGATTTCTCTAAGTCTACAAATGCTAGAAACGTAGGTTTGCCTTTCCTTAATTTTTCTTCTAAGATGAGTCGTAAGGTCAGTATTGACTCACTTGTTCCAATATTTCTACGGAATCCAAACTGATCTTCCCCGAGGTCGGCTTCTACTAGTTTTTCCATTCGTCTGTAAAGAATTCGCGTTAGTATTTTGCAGCTGTGGCTTGTTAAACTGATAGTTCGGTAATTTTCAGATCTATCAACACCTGCTTTCTTTGGGATTGGAATTATTATATTCTTCTTGAAGTCTGAGGATATTTCGCCTGTCTCATACATCTTGCTCACCAGATGGTAGAGTTTTGCCAGGACTGTGACTCCCAAGGCCGTCAGTAGTTCTAATTGAATGTTGTCTACTCCCGGGGCCTTGTTTCGACTCACGTCTTTCAGTGCTCTGTCAAACTCTTCACGTAGTATCACATCTCCCATTTCATCTTCATCTACATCCTCTTCCATTTCCATAATATTGTCCTCAAGAACATCGCCCCTGTATATACCCTCTATATACTCTTTCCACCTTTCTGCTTTCCCTTCTTTGCTTAGAACTGGATTTCCATCTGAGTTCTTGATATTCATGCAAGTGTTTCTCTTTTCTGCAAAGGTCTCTTTAATTTTCCTGTTGGCAGTATCTATCTTACCCGTAGTGAGATAAGCCTCTACATCCTTACATTTGTCCTCTAGCCATCCCTGCTTAGCCATTTTGCACTTCCTGTCGATCTCATTTTTGAGAAGTTTGTATTCCTTTTTGCCTCCTTCATTTACTGCATTTTTATATTATCTCCTTTCATCAATTAAATTCAATATTTCTTCTGTTACCCAAGGATTTCTACTAGCCCTCGTCTTTTTTCCTACTTGATCCTCTGCTGCCTTCACTACTTCATCCCTCAGAGCTACCCATTCTTCCTCTACTGTATTTCTTTCCCCCATTTGTGACAATTGTTCCCTTATGCTCTCTCTGAAACTCTGTACATCCTCTGGTTCTTTCAGTTTGTCCAGATCCCATCTCCTTAAATTCCCACCTTTTTGAAGTTTCTGCAGTTTGAATCTACAGCTCATAACCAATAGATTGTGGTCAGAGTCCACATCTGCCCCTGGAAATGTCTTACAATTTAATAGCTGGTTCCTAAATCTCTGTCTTACCATTATATAATCTATCTGATACCTTCTAGTATTTCCAGGATTCTTCCATGTGTACAACCTTCTTTTATGGTTCTTGAACCAAGTGTTAGCAAGAAACGACTTTGTAGGACGTCGTTGCTCCTCCCTGCCAGTGAAACGTTTTCTAATCGGAGGAACATCACTGAATCCGTAAATTCAACGCACGCTAGGGTATGTGTAAATAGCCCTAACATTGGCGTGTAATTTTGCAATCGACAACAGACTTATCAGTATGCCGCAGTCTCATTTACTAATGGCCTATTGATGTCTACAGTGAAATGCAAACTAAGCTTTCAGTTCTGCAGCTACATTAATCAATACACGTCCAGCGTTAATGTTACTAATAGCCTTCACTCGGCTTCATCGCTGCCATTTGACCGACACATCCCTCACTTTCTTGTTGTCACTACTACAACCCAACACTGGGATATGTTGTTCACTGTAAGTTTCAGTCTTATTGTGGCACTATTATAAATATTTTTGTACTAACAATTACTATTCTGTTCTGAGATACTGGTCGTTCCATCTTTTTCCATTTACATCAAAAGTGACAAGGAGAAGTGATAACGTTATTTACATGCGCCGTTAGTGTTCATTTTAAGTCGCGTATGTCTCGTGCTTCATTTATAAGAGCTATAAGTTGTTTCCGAACTATTGCCCGAATCCCTTACACCAAACCAGCTGATACGTAAGACTATGATTCACGATGTAGGCGGCAGGGATGTAGGTATATAGGTAGCTCCTACTCCGCTGAGGCAGTAGTTGTTCATTACACCTATAGAACACAGATGCCATTTAGACGAGTTGATTTGTTTACTTCCTTCAGTTGTCTTATTCTCGCAAGCACCAAACATATTCCTTACCATAATAATGCACGAACAGTGGCAAGTCTTTGCATTTTCTAGTACTTCACACATCTTGCCTGAAATGAATTCTCCAGCGTAGTAACTAGAAGACTGTATTGAGACATTCGTTTTACTAGTGTTTAACGCTTGCCGAAAAGGTCATATAGTAGTCTGTACAACAGAATCGAGAACCATCGGGGAAGCGAGAAAGTAAGTAACACTCTAAATACTCACTATATTAGCTCAAGACAATCGTTCCTTGTCCTAGATTTCTATTCTTTCCTTAGACTAGGTGAACAAAGGGGTTTTTCGCTATGCCCAGTTATGTAACCCACTGTTGTTTTTAACTGTCCATCTCACATAAGGCTAGTTCGTCGTGGAGATGAAGGAACTGTGACAGGTTTCACTTTCATCGTTATACCGGTTGTTACTGGGTTTGCAGCTAGATGTGTATGTGAAGACATTGTTAAGGGTGCTACTTTCTCTTCACTTTTTGCGAAACTGGAATATTTCTAAATTATAAAGTCTTTGCAGTTTCACATGTTAGTTTTACAGTAAAATGTATAACTGTGAATGGCTATTATTATGTTATAATACGTTTTCGTTGGTTTTTGGGTATGTAATACATTGACTTTACAAAATTTTTTATGATAACTACGGTAAATGTAATGACGAAAATGGGAATCGTAGGAGAAAGCGAAGGAGAGACTAACTAATGGTTCCGCAGTGAGGGAGTCGAGCGTGTGTGTGTGTGTGTGTGTGTGTGTGTGTGTGTGTGTGTATATGTATGTGTGTGTGTGTGTGTGTGTGTGTGGGTGGGTGGGTGGGTGTGGGTGTGTATGTGTGGGAACGCAAAATATGCTAAATACTGGCGTACACTTACATTTCGAATACTGTATTAATGTGAGAATGTGACGCGTGAGACAAAAACGGACCTACCGCATTTTCGTATTCCGCGGGCTGGTGTGATTTTAATACTTAAAAAATTGAACACGGCAGGAATAATTGCGTCGTGTGCTAAAAATGCCGTCGCAGTACAGATGCGAACACAAATGAAGTATACTACTAGCTGCTTCCAGCTAGCCCACATCCATCGGGAGTCAGCAGACGAAAGTTATCGTCACTGTACGAATTACACATACCTTAACAGGAACATTTTTTATTTCAATGTTAACGGAATCGCTACAGCTTCACCACTACTTCCCCGCCGCACACGACGCAGGCCGTCATCATACAGGGCGGTTACAGTTATTATACTTTTTCTGCTTGAGAGGGCCCCCATGAAAAACGAGAATAATCGTATGATAATGAAACTTTGTAGAAAATTGATGAGGACATGCAGAAGAGAAATAACGAATAAACTCCTGAAAGTAACATTATGTAATGCCTGCATGTGAGGGTAACGTTTTTTTATTACATACCACGTTACGTTACAGGTTACAAACGTTGTTCAGTGTGACGACCACCTACGTCTGCGACAGCCTGGAACTGAAGAAGAGGTTGTTCCACTGCTGCCCGAAACAACGGTGGAATATGGACCATTCGGCTGTTATGACGCGGCTTATGTACTGCTTCGAGATCGTACAGTGCATCCAGCATTCTCACCCATGGCAACAGTAACTTCAACTATTTATTGTGCAATTGCCTGTCGGCCTCTCCCAACATGCGAGTTATTTCAAACTTGCGAATCATGTTCTTTCCCGGTGCGGAAAGAGGACCTCTCTGTATTCCTTTAACGCGTCGAAACTCACGAAGAGCAGTGGCACTATCGCTGTTGTTTTGATAAAAGAGGTTTATAGGTAAAATCCATCTCACTTTGTGCAGATCCATGTTATCTGCCTAAAACTGTACAGCACACCGGTTCTTGCCTTTTGTCCTTACGACGCCGAACCGACACGGGCGTGTAATTGCAAGTCACGATACTAACGCTAGTATAACACTATTAAAAATTCAAATTATGCAGCACACTATCTGTACATCATTCATTCAATGTTTGGTATCTTTACCGTAAATTGTTGTCTGTCCACACTGGCTCTAGTAGCGAGTTTGATTATAAGCACCCTTTATGTCACGTTCAGATATGTAACGTATTTCCACATTACTCTAAAACTGACTCTCATGAAAGACTCCGAAAGCAGTTCGAACCATTTTCAATAGGATTTTATTTTCATTTAATTCATCAGATACGTTTTCAAAAAATGTTGATTTGAAGAAGCTAAATTCAAGTTCCTGTGTTCACACTGTTAGTTTTAGGATTTCATAGAAACCACCTATTCTCCACTTCGACAATTTTTGCTTTTGTTTGCCATTATGTGCACCTTTATGTCTTTTCTGGAGGTTGCTGTATACGTGTATTCCGTTGTTAGAGCATTTCACGGTGCAGAAGCTGAAATTCATAAAACATGCGTAAGTTGTGGCGACCGCTGCTGTGTTTCTGGCTCCGACCAATCGGAAGAAAGTATTTTTTCTCAGTGGAGCTGTATTAGAATTTATTGGCAATTTTAAATTTAACAGTTGTTTGATGTCAGGATCTCTTATTCGCGTTCTGGAACTCCTCATACTGCATCATTTCAGAAGTGTCGAGTACACTTACTTAACTTCGCAATTATTTATGAGCAATATTACAACTTGTTTGGCTTATTTTTCAAAGGTATTCATGGGATTTTCATGATTTATATTTTTTGGAGGTTTGTTAACAAAATGCTAATGTGACTTTTACATTAATTTACAGCTTAATAATATGTTTATGAATGTCATATCAACCTCTAATGTGTTACCGCAGACGATGTGTTAATAATCCCATTTGTTTTGAGAATGCATGACACACTACGTGCCTAGTTGCTTTCACCATCCTGAGTGAAATGTATAGAGTTCTGTTAAGTTTGACCAACCAGCATTCCTCTAAATGTGTCTCCTGAGCAGACAGCAAGACGTAGGTCATAGATTCGTTGTCTTTAGGCTGTAGTGGACTGAACTGATGTTATATAAATAATGTGTTCTACACTTATTTATTTTAGCAGAACAGGAGCTACTGCAAATTACAAACTGAAGCACCGTGTTTTCAACACTTCAGAAGCTATTTATAAATTCACAAACTTTCTTTCTCAGAACAAATACTTGATTACAGTTTACTTGTATTTTAATTGATCGAGACTTGACATTTTTGTTAAAATGTGAGATGCAACCGACAGCACCAGACAAAGCGTCCGTGCCCCACGACCGCCACTTCTGATCTGGTTAACACTTTACTGTATTTTCGTAAATTACAATGTAACTGTCGGTGCCCGATAACACGTCTGTCCATCATTACTAACCCTTCCGACGTCGTTAACGCTTTACCGAAATGCAATAAAATTGTAATATAACTGTCCACGCCCTTGGACAACACGTCTGTCTCCAACGACTACTCTTTCCGATCTGATTAGGCAGCGGCGCTACTTGGCTCGGAAACGTAGTCTAGGCGGGGCTCAAAAGGCGCAGAATAGCTTCATCTGGCTTTTCATTAATCTCTTGTTTTTATTTTCCCATGTAATTCTGATTTTAGAAATAAGTAGAGAATAGTTTTCTACTTACAGAAGCCTGTTAAGCAAGTTTAATTCACTGTTATTAAAATGTTAATGAAAGAAAGTAATCATTTTTGCGCCCAGCCTCCAGACATATTAGCCGGTCACGTTAACAGACTACAATTCTGGCGATCTTCTCCAAGAGAAAGATACCATCTGCTACTGGTACGCCACGCAGCTGATTACGTCATACATGAAATGCTGTAAGCTCTTACTCTAAAGAAAGAATCTTGGAGGTAGATACGAAGGCTGCTAAAATGAGATATATCACAGTCTGTGATATCGAATCTAGTGATTCAAAGTTACTTCGTTACTGTTCCGAGTTACACAATTATAATCATTCATGAAACCCGGATCGCTTAGCTAGAATACAGTTTTACTTCCCGCTAGGAGTGTGGCTTATCACGGAAACTAACATTTCCGTCGTCGTGTTACACAAAGCTTTCGCGTAACAAGGCATGATGTTTGAATTTATTTCAGAACCAAGTTTATTACGCGTGTGACAGGTACTGACAGCTGACGGAGTGCGCCTCGGGGACCCAGCGGGTCCCGACCAAATGTTTCACCAGTTTCATATGTGAGCGATGTTCCTGAAAACCTCTAAGGGGGCAGAGAGCAATTCCCAGGCAAAAACTCTGTAACGGTACGGTCAACTTTCTGCAGTAAGTACATCGACGAAAACCTCAGATATAAACCATGTTGTGAGAATTGGCAAGATGTGTATCTCATGTCATAGCAAAAAAACAAAAGTGATAGTGTCAGTCTATTTTTCATTTAAGTTTATTGCAAGTATTAATTGCTAGTGAAGGAAGACAATGTGAATACGCTATAGGTTTTTATTTATAATCTGAGAAGCTATCTTTGCTTCTTGTAACTGAAGGTCATAAATTAATTACAGACATCCTGCAATGGAAAACAGCACAAGCATCATAAATTGCAAAATCATTTTAAGTACCCAGATCATTATAAACCAGAAGTGTTTCATGAGGATTGTAACGTGCTGAAACTAATGAATATTTCTTCCACAAGGGACTGTATTATGAGGGTTGCACATGTTGATCAAGACATATAAAACAGTTTCTACGAGAATCAGTTGTTTATTTTGCCACGACGTGTTTCGATGCATCACACCAACATCTTCGGGTGCAGAACTGTTTATTTATAAGGCTGGTGTTGGTGAAGAGTACAGACGTCTTTTCTCAGTCGGTGTGCCATGCAAATACATCCATTTATGTACAAGGTGCATGACACGCCAGGTAGACAATTTACACCTGACCAGTTCCAGTTACTTTTACAAATAACTTAAAAATCGGGTGACAGACCACGTGAATTTCCACAAAGACAGTATGAACAGTGTGACAGACGATGCGAAACTGCAAAAATGCAACTTTAGATGAAAGATTTCTCGAACAAAATTGATTGAGGACAAATTTTACTGAATAGCAAAATCCGATTGAACTTTCCATTACAAAAATGACAAGGTGAAAATATAAGTCAAATAGACAGTAAAATTCAGCATTAAGTAGTATAAGGTGGTAAACATGAAGGATGATCTACTTCATTGGAGAAATTTCTTAAGATTGCTGAAGGTTATGTAAAGCAGCAATTCACTGACGTCAGCGAATGATTGCAGAAACTGTGCGATATGCGGGACCTGAATGAGCTATCAGCCGTTATCCTGCAGCCCGCACTTCAAAATACGTGCGTCGCCAGTCACGCCGCAGCTTCTAATGACGCCTGACGCCGCTGCCACGAACACACACGCCGTAGCCAATGAAGTGCAAGCATCCCCTCTCCGGTGTTCAAATATCGATGCACAGAGGCCATTTAGTGTGGTTGCAATTTAATAAGATTCACAGACTTTCGTAGCGGCCAGCGCTCGTTATCTACGGAATAGCCGTGTTAAAGACTGACTGAACTATACGACATTGTATCTGTATGTATTTCAACACTCACATCTGTTGTTAGCAACTGACGCGGCAACTACAGCAAACAAAATTCTGTATTACTTTTACTATTTGGTAGACTCTATTAATATTTCAGTCCTCTGGTTTAACGAAAGAACTACAAAGCGTGCAAAGGAAGTTCCAACACAGGTCGAGAATACCATTTGGCACACACTCCTGTGGAAACAGGAGCATTTGCAGACAATGCTGAATATCAGAGGAGACAGCAACACGTTAAGGAGCCAGACTGGAAGATATAAACACTTAACCTCGGTTGTAAGATTCTAGATCGAATTATATAGTGAGAACAGTTCTGCGAATTTCAGGAATAAGTTGAGTCAAGTTCCTGATGTGGACGCCATTCAGACAGAAAGAATTTTTTTTCAATACCACCGCTGAACTAAATATGCAGATAATGCATGTGATGATCAACAAATTGACAGGTACAAATCTTGGTAACATCAGTGATGTTTACATGCAGCAGTGAGGGAATGGTTCATCCAGTACTAGGACTGAGTCAGGTCGACAGAGTTCTTACATCAAATCAAATGGAAGGTAGAAAGCTTGATCTTATCTGATACCATATAGATGGATCCACGACGCTCCAAAATAATCCGTGGATCAAAATTTCCATACTTCAGAGGAATTCCGAATGAAATTTCTAGTAAGATTCTGTTCACGAAGTCGACAGTCTAAAGAGAAGGCTGAGATATTCAATGCTTGTCATTATCCTTACGGGGACAAATATGAAACCATGGCTGAATTCTTTAAATGCCTTTTAAAAAAATTGCTTTCGTCCCAGACACTGCAAGTGAAGAATTTGAATCGCTTATTGGTTCCAAGCAGCCACAGCACGTACAGGCAACTGCCATCACATGCAGAAGAGAACGATTAATTTCCACATTGGAGGATTTGTAGAATCGTAGTCAAACTGACGATAACTGTACCGATAACAGGGACCACTTTCCGCCTGAAAGAATTTCTGAACAGTCACAACAGAATTTAAAGTTGTGAAATAATTATATCACAGGTAAAAAGAATAAGTGGAATAGATTTAATGACGATTAGATTAGGAATCGGAACGGTTATCGAGGAGACGATCATTTTTACAACAGGCCTGAAAAGTGGACAAGGTAAGATCCAAAACTCAGTAATGTTGGAATGCAGCCTCCTGTGCTACGTGCAGATAAAACACTATGCCCCATTTCAATAACTGATCCAGTCATGTGTACAGTAAACTTTGAAATAGAGCCACATCACACCAGCCTTGTAATGGAAATACTAAAAGGAGAAAGAAAAGTTTATAGAGATCCGAGCATAGCCCACCATAGCCCAGTTAACCATTCTGTCTAACACACGGCTTTCCGGACTGGGAAGTAGCGCCTGGTCCTCGGCACGAATCCGCCCGCCCGAGGTCTGGTGAGCCGGCTAGTCTGTGGATGGTTTTTATGCGGTTTTCCATCTGCTTCGGCGAATACAAGCTGGTTCCCCTTATTCCGCCTCAGCTACATTATGTTGGCGATTGCTGCGCAAACAAGTTCTCCACGTTCGCGTACACCACCATTACTCTACCACGCAAACATAGGGGGTACACTCGTCTGGTGTGAGACGGTCCCTGGTGGCAGGGGGGGGGGGGGGGGGGGGGAGCGAACCACACAATAACCCGGAAAGAGTGGTTTGGTGTGGGCGGCGGAGGGTTGAAATGGACTGCTGTAGTCGTCGTGGGGTTGTGGACCACTGAGGCTGCGGCGAATACCGAGCCTCTCCGTCGTTTCTAGGCCCACGGTTAACATACAGTACAATACAATACAACGCTGAAAGCAAGGGTAAGCTATAGAAGTAATTCTCCCGAGGGCATGCAGCTTTACTGTATGGTTAACTGATGATGGCACCCTATTGGGGAAAATATTCTGAAGGTAATATAGTCCCCCCATTTGGATCTCCAGGCAGCTACTACTCAGGGAGACGTCGTTATCAGGAGAAACGAAACTGGAGGTCTACTGATTGGAACGAGGAACATTACATTCCTTAATCAGGCAGGTAGGTTAGAAAATTTAAAAAAGAAGTGGATAGGTTATAGTTAGATACAGTGAGAATAATTGAAGTTCGATGGCAGGAGGAACAGGACTTCTGGTCAGGTGAACAGAGGGCTATAAATACAAAATCTAATACGGATTACGCAGGAGCGGGTTTAATAATGAATAAAAAATGGTAATGCGGATAAGTTACTACGAACAGCAGAGTGAACGCATTATTCTAGCCAAGATAGACATGGAGACCACATCCACCACAGTAGTACAAGTTTATATGCCAACTAGTTACGCAGATGAGGAAGAGATTGAGAAGATGTATGATGATATGACAGAAATTATTCAGAGAGTTAAGGCAGATGAAAATTTAATAGTTATTAGGGATTGGAATCACATAGAAGGAAAAGGAAGCGAAGGAAAAGTAGTAGGTGAATTTGTACAGAAGAGGGAAAAAATAAAAGAAGAGCTATCAAGTAGAATTTTGCACAGAGCGTAATTAAATCACAGGGAACACATGGTTTAAGAATCATGAGAGAATGTTATATACGTGGAAGAGACTTGGAGGCACTGCAATTTTTCAGATTGATTATATAGCGGTAATTCAGAGATTTCAGAAGTAGTTTCTGAATTGTAAGACATTTCCAGGGACAGATGTGTAGTCTGACCACAATTTATTGGTTCTGAACTGCAGATTAAACTGAAGAAACTAAAAAGAAGCAGGATTTTAAGGAGATGGAACGTGGATAAACTGAATGAACCAGAGGTTATAGAGGGTTTCAAATGGAGCATTAGAGAACGATCGACAAGAACAGATCAAAGGAATACGGTAGAAGAATAACAGCATTAAGAGGTGAAATAGTGAAGGCAGCAGAACATCAAGTAGACAAAAAGACGAGGCCTAGTAGAAATCCTTGGGTTACACAAGAGATATTGAATTTAATCAATGAAAGGAGAAAATATAAAAATACAACAAATGAAGCAGGTGAAGGGGAATAAAAATGCCTAAAAATGGGACCGACAGGAAGTGCAAAATGACTAACCAGGAATGGCTGGAGGACAAATGTAAGTATATAGAAGCACATATCTGTAGGGATAAGATAGAAACTGCCAGCAGGGAAATTTGAGAGACCTTTGAAGAAAAGAGAACTAACTGCATGAATTCCAGAGATCAGATGGAAAACCGGACCTAAGGAAGGAAGGGAAAGCAGAAAAGTGGAAGGAGTACACAGAGGATCTATACAATGGAGACGTATCTGAGGGCAATATTATAGAAATGGAAGAGGATGCAAATGAAGATAAGAAGGTAGATATGATGCTGTGTGAGGAATTTCCCAAAATACTGAAAGGCGTAAGTCGAAATAAGGCCCCAGGAGTAGACAGCATTCCGTTAGGGCTACTGACAGCCTTTGGAGAGTCAGCTATGGCACAAGTCTTCTCTCTGTTGAGCAAGGTGTACTAGACAGGCGAAATACCATCAGCCTTTAAGAAGAATAAAATAAATTCCAATTCCAAAGAAAGCAGGTGTTGAAAGTTGTGAAAATTACCGAGCTACCAGTTTAATACGTCGTGGCTGCAAAATACTAACATGTATCATTTCCAGAAGAATGGAAAAACTGATGGAAGCCGACTACGAGGCGGATCAGTTTGGATTCTGGAGAAATGTAGGGGCACATGATGCAATACTGACCCACGTCTTCTCTTAGAAGATAGGTTACTAAATTCCAACCTACGTTTATGGCATTTGTAGAGCTAGAGAAAGCTTTTGACAATGTTCACTGAAATACTCTCTTTCAAATTATAAAGGTGGCAGGGGTAAAATACAGGGAACGAAAGGCTATTTACAATTTGCGCAGAAACTAAATGTAAGAGTCGAGGAGCACGGAAGGGAAGCAGTTGTTGAGAAAGGAGTGAGACAGGATTGTAGCTTATCCCTGATGTATTGAACAAGCAGTAACAAAAGAAAAATTTGGAGCAGGAATTAAAGCCTAGGAAGAGTAAATAAAAATATCGAGGTTTCCCAGTGACATTGTAATTCTGGCAGGGACAGCAAAGAACTTGGAAGAGTATTGAACGAAATGGACAGTGTCGTGAAAAGAGGATATAAGATCAATATCAACCAAATCAAAACGAGAATAATGGAATGTAGTCGAATTAAAACAATCGATGCTGAGGATGTTAGATTAGGAAACAAGACACTTGAAGTAGTAGATGGGTTTTGATATCTGGGAAGCAAAATAACTGATGTTCGTCGACGTAGGGAGGATATAAAATGTAGACTGGATATGGCAAGAAACGCTCTTCTGAAGGAGAGGAATTTGTTAACACCGAGTATAGATTTAAGTGTCGTTAAGTCATTTTTGAAAGTATTTGTACGGAGTGTAGCCATGTGTGGAAGTGAAACCTGGTTGATGCGCAATTTAGACATGAAGAGAAGAGAAACTTCTGAAATTTGGTGCTACAGAAGAGTGCTGCAGGTTAGATGGGTAGATAACGTGAGTAATGAGGAGGTACCATATAGAATTGGGGAGAAGAGAGCTATGTGGCACAACCTGACTAGAAGAAGGGATCGGTTGGTAGAGCAAATTCTGAGGCATCAAGGGATCACGAATTTAGTATTGGAGGGAAGCGTAGAGAGTAAAAATTGCAGAGGAAGACCAAGAGATGAATACATTAAGCATATTCAGAAGGATGTAGGTTGCAGTAGGTACTAGGAGACAAAGAGGCTTGCACAGGACAGAGTAGCATGGAGAGCTGCATCACATCTGTCTTTGGACTGAAGACTGCTAAAACAACAACATGGAGTGTTACGTATAGAAAAGTGTTGTCCGAAATAAGAGACACCACATACATAAAGGAAGAATAGATGTAATCGGTGAAAGTGTCGTGTTTTGGATCAATGGTAAAAAATGGTGTTTTGGATTAAGGAATACCAGAAAAGCAAACTGAAGTGTTCATTTTTGCGGTATGGATAAGAAGACTTTGAATATTTATCTGAAGATATTGGTAGTTTTTTTGGTTCAGCACAAAACAGATTTACAAGGACGAGTAGCAAGTTTGAAAATCGCCAATATTGTTAAAACACTAGCGCCGGAACATTTGTATTGAGAGGATATGCGCGTCTAACAGAAACGAGTAGAAACTGAGCTATGTGATCGCAGTGATCCAGAAGAAGTCCCAAAACGTCAGGATATGCATCGTATTTTATCATCGATTTACAAGTTATGCTGGAGCTGAGCCAAAGGGGAAGATGAAATCTGAAAACTTAAAAAATTTAACGAACGTTTGAAATTTAAATGTGCTACTGTGGAAAGAGGATAGCGAGCAGTTAAGATGACGATAGAGGAACGGAAATGTTCATATCCAAAGCTTTCTTCAACAAGGTCTTTGGGTGACTTCACAGAATGTCGCCCTACTATTGATGTGACGGCATGAGTATGTCGTCGCTGCAAGGCCTATGAAGGGAAGAACAAGAGGGTTTCGATATTTCTGTATTTACTGCGAACCCATAACTTTTCCAATAAACTTACAATTAAAAATATGAATTTCTGTAGCACATGTAAAGATCCTGTACAAGTACAAAGTATTCCTCCTCCAAATTTTGTGGAAATGGAAACGCTATGTTCCCTGATGATATAACTAAACACCATACCTCTGACGTCATTTCATTTCAGGAGTAAAATTTGGAAGGGCAGTTTTGAGCTGCAATCTCGATATATATCTTTATTGGATTAGCAGTCAGCGTGGGTGGTTGCCCTTCAGAGGCCCCAGGTTGATTTCCCAGCAGAGCCAGGGATTTCTCCATCGTGGAAGGACTGGAATGGGGTGAACTCAACTTCGTAAGGCAAGTAAGGAGCTACTTGACAGAGTAGCCCCAGGTCACTAAAACTGACAATGCGCAGGTGAAGGGTGTTCTGACCACACGCCCCTCCATACTACGTCTAGTGACATTATTTGCAGAGGATGGCACAACGGTCAGTCGATACAAACGGGTATAGTAGTGCCTGTGGAGAATGTTTACATGTTTACATTTTTCAAATTTTTTATTAACATTAAGTTCTTTTTGCCCCATGATGTGGGAATTTTGCAGTATTTGGCTTTTATTTTAAACATACTTATATTTTTGTGGGAGTATTAGTTTTGTTAAAAATTCCTGCTGCTTGCAGTGTATGAATATGCGAAATTGAACATGTTATAATTAATGAGAATTATGATATAGTGTACACCACTTTGTATAGTTGGGTTTTTACTAATTCCGGCCGGCCGCGGAGGCCGAGCGGTTGTAGGCGCTTCAGTCCGGAACCACGCGACTGCTACGGTCGCAGGTTCGAATCCTGCCTCGGGCATGGATGTGTGTGATGTCCTTAGGTTAGTTAGGTTTAAGTAGTTCTAAGTTCTAGGGAACTGATGACCTCAGATGTTAAGTCCCATAGTCTTAGAGCCATTTGAACCATTTTTCTTTTTTTCTAATTCCGTTTCTTCTGTTTCCTGCTTTACCTGCAGTGGATGCGTGAGCATATCCAGTTTTAAACACAAATTATGAAGAGTTTATAAACATTTGGGACGAGGATTTAGCTGAAGGCCATAACATTACCACCAGATTGCATAAATCATGAGTACCTACGCCTCAGAATCAACAGCA
This sequence comes from Schistocerca serialis cubense, assembly GCF_023864345.2. Lineage (NCBI taxonomy): Eukaryota > Metazoa > Arthropoda > Insecta > Orthoptera > Acrididae > Schistocerca > Schistocerca serialis. The sequence continues at coordinate 231,276,616 of NC_064639.1, forward strand.
TTTTCATGAAGATTTTGTAAGTGTTAATTTTTTATCAAATAGTTTGCACCATGTTCATTGATGGTTAAGTAAGCTAGCCTCAAATCACGAATTTTGTGTTTACAACTACAATGGAAGTTTTACTCTAGTGCACGAGTTCTTTGGGTACAGTAGTTAGGTTATATAGAATAGTTTCTGGTTAGGCACAGTCACTGAAATGTGTTTAATTTTAATGATTTCTACGGTTTCTTTCAAGTGTAATTTAATTGAGTTTTCCGGTTTTTCCATCATGTTGTGTGAAGTTCAGAATAAAAGGTTTCGTTTGTTTCAGAACTTGAACTGTCACAAATGTTTATAAACAATCTTAATTTTTAAAGACAATTTCCTTTAGTTATAAGGGGAGGGATAAGTAAGGTGACAATATTCTTGTAGAGCATGTATATCTTACGTTTCGCCCGCATCTCGTGGTCGTGCGGTAGCGTTCTCGCTTCCCACGCCCGGGTTCCCGGGTTCGATTCCCGGCGGGGTCAGGGATTTTCTCTGCCTCGTGATGGCTGGGTGTTGTGTGATGTCCTTAGGTTATTTAGGTTTAAGTAGTTCTAAGTTCTAGGGGACTGATGACCTAAGATGTTAAGTCCCATAGTGCTCAGAGCCAGCCATCTTACGTTTCTGGTAATGTACCAATACTAAAATTATTTACATGTGAATGAATGAATATCTACATTTCCCTTGAACTCAGTTCTCCTTTGATGAAGTTGTTCGATTATAAAAGCACCATAAAGAAAATAAATGGTTCAGAGGAATGTCAAACACCTCTGTTGATTACGTGAGAGGGATATGTTTTGCTGCTGCTTGGCGCCAACCTCTGAGCGATGTTCACATGATTACAGCGTGCAACGCTGGTGTCCGCAGCTCGTGGTCGTGCGGTAGCGTTCTCGCTTCCCGCGTCCGGGTTCCCGGGTTCGATTCCCGGCGGGGTCAGGGATTTTCTCTGCCTCGTGATGACTGGGTGTTGTACGATGTCCTTAGGTTAGTTGGGTTTAAGTAGTTCTAAGTTCTAGGTGACTAGGGACCATAGATGTTAAATCCCATAGTGCTCAGAGCCATTTGAACCATTTTGCAACGCAGGTGGACACACCTGAGGGGAGTAACGTCATTTCAGAGTCGGTCAAGCAGTAGCAGTGAAGGGATCGATGATGGATAGCGTGGGAGTGTGCCCAAAACGGTTGACAAATTTGATACTTGGGTTAGAATATCGAGGATGAAAAAAAGCACAAATATTGCGACGAAAACGATTAAGCATATTATGTCTGACAAACTGTCTGACGTGATTACCCAAAGTTATGCACTCAGTACTAGTTTTTATGTTAAACGTATACATCTATAGATGACGACGTCATTTGTAGTTTGCCAAATTGCACCTTCTCTCTTCTCGACACGAAACCAGAAAAATTGCATCACATCTCTATCCATTTCATTAAATGACAGCAGTGGCAGTTGTAAGAATCTTTGAGTGCCGTCTCCAGCAATGGCCTTTTGATACATCCTGAAACAATTCAAAGTTATCAGTATTTCAGGCTACAAATTCGTCCCTGAATCGAGTGCGTCATTAATTGACGGTGAACCATTTTATCGTGAAGAACATCAAATAAAATTCTCCATTTTGAAATTCCCGATCTCTCCCTTTGAACTGCGTTATGAAGAAGAAAGAATATACCATTCGATGTGTTGTGGTACGTTGATCGTTTTAACGTGCTTATTCTGAATATAAGGCAACATCTGTGATTAATACATCTCCCTAAAACGATCAATACTAGAAAATTTTCTTTGTAACGACGTAAAACGTCTTTCCGCGTTGCAACGATTTGAAGAAAGGATCGTATCTTTCTTTCTTAGTATCCTCTTCCCTCCCAGCATCATGGAAGCTCTACAAAACGGAGGCATGTTTTGGTGAGAGCGATCCTTCTTGTCGTTCTTGTATCCCCATAAATTTCAAGTCCCAGAAGCGAAGAGTGTCCTTGTCTAAGGACGCAGAATCTTTCTTGAAGTGCACATGGCTAACAATAACAAAAACAATATTCCACCTGCATCCACTGAAAATCTATTAAAATCTAGAAGGAAGAAGAACTGACGAATCAGTAAGGCGTATTGCTGGGTCATCCTCTATTAATTTTTGCCAATATTAGTCTGCACCTATAAGAACTTCAATACAGTACTGGTAGCCGTCCTTGAGATTAGCAAACTGCAGCTTGTGGATGATAATACCTTGCAGAACACTGAGAAGTGATGAATACGTCTCCTACTTTCAGCAGTGAAGGAAGTCAAGGTATTTTTTGTAGAAACTCCTGTCAGCTTGACGTGAACAAGCCTGCAATTTGTTGACGTGAAATGTGTTGACTGAAATCCTACAACAGCTAATGGTTGGTGGGTGACGACCCGTAATTACAAATTGTTGACCGAAGTCGTGCTGATGGAGCAGTATTTTCTCCCAGTGTCAAGTGAACTGCACGTACGTTTTTTCAATCCAGTCGGACCTGTGACCCAAACACAGGCAGTTTTAAGATACTTGAAGAGAGATCAAATGGCTCTGAGCACTATGGGGCTTAACATCTGTGGTCATCAGTCCCTTAGAACTACTTAAACCTAACTAACTTAAGGACATCACACACATCCATGCCCGAGGCAGGATTCGAACCTGCGACCGTAGCAGTCGCGCGGTTCGGGACTGAAGCGCCTACAACCGCTCGGCCACCGCTTGAAGAGAGATCGTTGACCATCAATCTCTCTCAGTGAGACTCGCGTTTTTCCATTGCAGACGGATGCATGGTAGGACCCTTTGCATGTAGAACAAGCTACTTCGTTTTTCTTGCTGTATTTTTTGATCTTATGGCCCCCTATTTAGACACAATAAACATCGACGTGACGATTTAAATCTGTCGATTCTATCCTTGATGCTCGATATCTTCGTACACTCTTGTGCCCAATGAAGATTTGAATAAAGAAACACACAGTACTTCGACCGTTGTCTTTTCGTCTTTCTACCTGGCTTCTCCCCGTTTGCGTTCATCTCCATAGAGATTACGTATTACAGCTGTGGATGTGAATGTAACTAAAACGCTACAACCTCTAACTTTGTGAGTAATCATAGCTCCTTGTAGTTCATTATTCAATAATTCCAGTAGCTTCGTGAGGTGGCTTTCAGCAATCCTCTCTCTTCTGGCGTGAGTAACTAAGCGTCCGACCAAATGTTCTTAACGCACACAGAATTTTGGGTGCTAACCAGTGGCCATATTCATCTACATTTTTCCCTAGGGCTCGTAAGGCTTGTATGCGTTTGTTACATTCCACATATGTAGCTTCCAATGTATCTAACTCAAGTGACGTCTATTTAATGGTTTCAAGGTAATCAAGATGAGCCTGAATTATACGGTCTTTACTATCAAAAACACTCTTGACCACAAATTATTTATTCCGGTGACCGGTTTCGACCACAACTGTGGTTATGTTCAGAGTAAGAACCTCATTGGTGGTTTACCACCAGAAGGATGTTCTTACTCATTGGTCTGAAGATGACCACAGTTGTGGTCGAAACCGGTCGCCAAAATAAATAATTTGTTTTTGATAGAAAATACTGTAATAAGTATTGATCACTGCAAACTCTCACAATGTATTCAAAGTAATTAATATACGGTCTTTGTCTCCATAGAGATTATGTATCGTTTCCTAATACGAATCCACTTCTCCACTTATACTAAAAATTAATCTAATTTAATGGTGGGAAGTATGTGTCACAAGTATCAGAGTTGCTGTCGTAGCTGACGCTGGAGCGGGTTTGTAATTGATGACGACAAACTAACCTTAGTCTTTCTGGGTGCCTCCATAATTGCCTCACTAGCGTGTCTACATAAGTAGCGGGATGATGGCGGCGTCAGCACAGTTTTTTTATGAAGTTGATACGAAAATTAATTAAACTGCTCAGGTAATTACACCCCTCACCACCAACCCTCACCCCATCCCTGGATGACGTCATGTGTTTGCCGAGGTGGCATGTGGATCCCAACCAGCTCCTACTCACCACCACTCGCCCCTTACCCGTCTACCCTATGGGCGAGAAAATCGAATAGGGGGAGGAATAACCCCACCTCCTCCCACAGAAACTGGAGGAAAATTCAAAATGATGGCGCCCTTTCCGGAACTCGAAACCGGGTCCTTCTGGACGGAAAGCTGAAGTGCCCCCTCAACACATGGGAACTGTCCAGATACAAGAGAGGAAGGTTAGGTTATTGTACTTTATTTATTTTGCTCGAGATACTGAAGTAAGGATCGGTCCTACTTACGTAATTAATCATAAAGTTCGGTTCTAAAGGCGCAACTATATGCATAGCGCTTAAAATCCCGATACAACTAAGAAATTGACAATTCCATACAACTGGTGTCATCCTACTGTGAAAATAATTTACAGTACCACTCGAAACTAGGAGCAGATGTACTCAAATTCTACCCCTGACCTACAAGCTGATGGTAAAAACGCTGGAGTGGAAGGTACTATCATTATTTTTGGTGGGAAATATGTTCAACTGATGAAATGCTGGTGTTGGACAGAGAGAAGTTTAATAAGTGTATTGCATGTAAGCATACACCTGAGGACTGTGTCTATCGCTGTTTGATGTCGTAGTTCGCTACAGGCGTCTCCCGCTACATTCGCTCGACAATCACCCTGCAGCACAGGTAATCGAAACTCACAAAAGCCAATACATGCTACGACAACTGATGGAAAATGTTTCACTGTTCTAGTTACACATCGAAATTATTGTAAAAAACAATACTCGTAACCAGGGGGTCATAATGCAACATAGGAATTGGGGAAAATCGTCCCCCCAAAAGACTGCACCAGAAGAGAAGGGTGGCCCTGGCACGTGTGTTCTCACCACAGTGCGGTCACAAACTAGCCAACTTAAAGCCACTCTTATCTCACCTCATCCCTCCCTCTATCTCCCTCTCCCCACCTGAGGTAGGGATACATGCTCTTCAAATGTACAGTTGCTACTGCTTCTGCGCACCGCTTAATGCTGACCGCAGACCCTCCCAGTCTAATCTGAGGGCAGAGTCTTCAGTACAATGCGTCCGCAGCAAAGCTCGTGGCCGGACTTTCAGGCACTCCAGACGGTCATCTACGCTAATGATAACGATATAAACAATAAGCCGCAATGCAGCAGCTCAGTGAACAAACTGAGATAAATGAAAGCTACTCCGACCTCTACTGTTTCTCTAAACTGCAGCTATGCCGCACTGCCTCCACACTGTCCCTATCAGCGAATCTGCGATGGAGAACACTAGTGTTTAAAATCAACGCACCTCTTATAGGCGAGCATCTGTTAAAAAAGATAAGACGATTGTTAGTATAATAGCTGTAACGTTTCAACAAAAGTAGGCGCAGTCCATTTTCTTTTAGTTTTATGAGCAAAATCGGTATAGTTTTTGCTTCGACTGCAGGAAAAAATTTGCATCTCTCTCTCCAACTGTTTCCCATTATTTTGTCACATCCAGCAAAGGGGAAGGAAACTACAGCACTGGTGCCTATTACAGATGGTCAAGCTGCAGAGGTCGGTACTATTCATTTGAAAAAATGTTGAAATGTGTGTGTAATCTTGTGGGACTTAACTGCTAAGGTCATCAGTCCCTAAGCGTACACACTACTTAACCTAGATTATGCTAAGGACAAACACACGCACACATGTCCGAGGGAGGACTCGAGCCTCCGCCGGGACCAGCCGCACAGTCCATGACTGCAGCGCCTCAGACCGCTCGGCTAATCCCGCACGGCGTACTATTCATTTGACTGAAGTATTAGGTCACCTCACATCTCTTATACACGTCCACCCTGCACAAAATCGGAAAATAATTGCTCTCACTATTTTTGCAAAACTACCGATTACAGCAGAATGTATTGTTATCTCGGAACTTTCATTGGAGTAAAGAAAAAGCGAGAATTTGAACTTCATGGAAGTACATCTATGTTAAGTGATATCTATTAGTTCGATGGTTTAAGAGGATCCCCTGCATTAAAATCAGTGTCTATAAATAAACTGTCACTTACGTGTGAATTACCAATATTACAGCCATGTGAATAAACATTACAGAAGATAGCCTTTCACCCTACTTTCTGACATGAAAGAAGAAAAACATTAATTTTAAGTTGTACTAAAACAAGTTATCATTCAGGAGAATGTTGTTGTTTTGTACACTATGGCAGGTCCCCTTTTACCAATGCAATGCTGTATCGCACTGCCGTTTATAAAACAAATCGTCAGCGCATGTCTTGTAACAGAACCTTCTAACGTCACCTAGTAGAGAACCCTGTAAGATTCCTCCAATACATCGAAAACAAATACCGTCTGTGTGCTCAAATTTGACATTTTTGCTCCCCACCTACCGATCTGCGCGTGAAGTTTCTGCTACTTAACTTGAAGAAGAAGTCCAAAATCAGTAGATTATTACATTCTAGTTTCGTAAGCAGTTTGACCATCACAGAGCGACCTGTTTCACGCAGCCTACTCACGTGTCCAGAAAAACACTATCGCAATGAGCTATAATTCATGTGGTATATACTTTATAATTACGTGTTATAAAGTATGAAATAACACAGGACTTGCAGCAACACATATTTTTAAACACACAATCATGACGATAATAATAAAACAAGTCACGATTCCACTAGATGATACAGTCGATTTCTGTTAGTTTTATGTGTTAAATCAGTGTAGTTTGAGAGCATTCCCCATGTTCTAATTACAAATTTCAGAAGTATGAAATACCAACAGCATCTGTAGATTCATTTAGTTTGTTTGAGATCACCTATCATAGTTATTTTGAAACATCCAGAGTAGGTAAGCAACTACGAGCTGTCAGCACCCACACTTTAAGCCCTGGAGCAGGTGCAATGAATGAAGTAGTATGCAAAGACCTATGTAAAGTTTTGTCACGTGTACTGGAGGAGAACCAAATCCCAGAGTCTATCTATCACAAAAGAGCGTTCCTGTATTGTTCTTTCACAAACACTTTAATTCACCTTTCTTCAGCTGTAGCACAGCCAAGCAGTATATGACTAAAACTTCGTACTCCACCGTACATTTGGTTTTTCTACCATGACTCTGAGGTCAGTGCCAGGTGTTAAACTGACATTAACACGTATCGGTTCACTGGCTCCCACAGAAAGCTGAAAATCACAATGGTGTAAACTACGCTGCTCCCACAAAACAGAGGATGGTAGAAATAACATACGAAGTCGACGTTTCTTATTGACAAAAACGTAGGAGATATTTTGGCATTGTGGAGCGTTCCCAACAGCTATCCAGAGTGATGACCTATACAGTTAATCTTATCTTCCACAGAGAGAGGGTAGCAGATATCTCGTCGTTCCATTTCGAAGAGCTTTGTTTCCTCATTTTGCAGCCATGTACATAACCACTGTACCAGCGTTGAGTATCGCTGCAAGGTGTTGTTCACAACACACACGGTGTAGTACGAATAAAAAGAGGTACTCTTAATTTGTTGGTGAAAAAATATGAAGTGCATCACAGCATATGGAAATAAGTCGAGTCTGCAGCATTGAGGAACGCATCCAAACAATTGTCCGAAGATGATGACCTCTGCATTTAATCCTATGCTCCACAGAGACAAGTAGGAAATATCAGGTGTTCCACCAAGACTCTCTCAAACGAGTGGTGCCTGTCAATCATTACATGGTAACGAACAGCCTGCCACTGGATGGATGGGATGGGAAAGACACCATCGATATGGGACGATATACTTAATTGATAATGCGAGAATTTTAGCGATTTTACCAGCCTTTCCCTAATTTCAAAGCCAGTCCATGACACAGGAGAATTCTTCCGAACTTCTATATCATCACTAAACCACTCCTCCACTAAATTCCAACTACCATATACTGGATTGGAAATGCAGGTAGGTGACTGTGCAGTGCGTCCATTTGGTCATATAGGCAGAAGTATACCAGACAGCATCCTATACCAAAGCAGTTATGTTATCTGCGTATTCCTCACACATCGGTCATAGTGCAGAATTTGCGACTGAGACTGACCATCTTTCCTTGTGTGGAGGAGTGTAACATAGTATTCTCGCATTCATAACATAAAGTCAGAGACTGACAGGTAGCACTGCATTGTCTTTGACTAATAGTACCTGCATTACAGACGCCAAATTAATCTGCAATTGACCACAAGCTGGAGGGTACTTATACCCACCACATTCCACTTCTCGTGAAGGAAGTTAGAGAGCTGTATCTGTATCTGCTATTCAGCGAAGACTGTTCCAGACCCATCCAAGTGCACAGTGTCTCTTCAAATGCATGCACGTCCAGCAGGTTAGCATCGCTTATCGGTATATGGTAGACATGAGATTGCTAAGGTGACATAACAGACGACTAAGAAGAAACCTGTGGCTTTTTCACGATGGAGATCCAGACGGATGGAGTTTGGAACAATTTTATTTAAATTGTGATAACAATTCTGAGGTATTATTCCAGTGTCTGGAGTCAGTACCAAGAAGGCACCGATATGAGAGAAATGACTGTAGAGCATAAACACACACTCCTTACATAAGTAAAGGGATCTAACAATTGTGTCATGTATGCATTGTCTAGACTACTAAAAGGGAGAAATCAAAGTTTAAAGTTAACATAAATCTCTATAAACTATTTCGGATCAGTAGGGGGGAGGGGGGGGGGGGCGAAATACAGATATTTGTAAAAACATAGCCATCATAAGTATCAGGATGAGTGACTAAAATTACAAATAAATTAAACGTTATAACAAAGTTACAGAAAGTAAATTGAGTAAATTTATAAAATGTATAATAATATGCTTTACTTAAAAGAAGGGAAAATAAAAAAAATAGCTGTTATATTACCCTGTTGAATGTGTGAATGATATAACTGTGCCACGAAGACCCAGAACAGTGTCTGTGTTGACAGGTCGACTTGAATTTCACAATTGAAGTAACAATTTCACAGTGTCAGAAGGCTGATATAACCATGTAAATTGCAATGTTCAGTCAAGTGCTTTATTCACAGTTATTGGACGGCAGGGATTCGTCTAGATAACATGGGAGAGGAAAAGCTTAATTCACAGGGTGACTATCGACGCAGTCGCCTTTCGGAATCTCCCCTCCCAAACTGAAGACCTTGTTGAGAAAACATTATGCAACGGGTTAATTAGACCATTCACTTCGCCACACCTCTCTCTGATCTTCTTCGAAGCTAAGGGGAGTGAGTCAGGCTACAGGTTGGTGTCATCTACCGTGCTTTCAATCATAAAGTCATTTTGGAATGAGTGTCTCTTTCCGGAATGTACCGTCGTTTTACCTAGTTCACCGGCCATCATATTTCACCATGCTTCAATTAGAGCAGGTATATTATCAGATTCCACTTGCAGACTCCAAGGCGCTGACAGCTTTTTCGATGTACTGGTATTTGAACGAAAATAACACGGAGCCCTTCCTCGTTATGAGCTAGTGCCGCAGTTTTGTCCAGGCTTCTGGAGTTTGCTTTGCTTGATGTCAAATTCAACTTCGTTTATAGCCATCTTGATGATGTGATCCTCTGTAGTATGTCTTCTCTGAACACGTTGAACACTTACGGTAAGTCATGGCAAGGTTATAGGAGACCGACCTTACCACCAAAAACTTTAAGGTCGGTTTGCTAACTTGGGATTTTCTTTCTAAGGCTAACTAGTCTCTGCTGCAGGTATTAAGATCGATCAGTCATACTCCCAGGTCATCCACATATTACGACCACCTAATGCATAAAAAGGGCACAGTTCGCTTTGTCGGCATGTGAAACTGTTTTAGGGAATTTGTCCACAAGTTATGGAGAGCTTACTGCTTTCTTAAACAAGCAGCTCATGAAGGGCGATCCGTTTAGGTGGGCTCATACTAACCAGCTGCTTTCAACGCCTTGAATTCGGTACTGAGTAATACCGCTCTCGTAATGGTCCCGGACTTTGAGCGTTTATTGTTCCATCTGAGGCTTCGAGATCTGGTGCACCGGCCATACCGCCGCTGGAGAAGAGCGGTGATCGTGGCCAGGTGCCTTGCGCATCAAGTTCCCTGTCCCCAGCAGAGGCTAAGTGTTCATTAGACGAGTTGGAGGCTAAGCTCCAAAAGTTTAGGTTTTACTTGGAACAAGGTACGGCAAGAAATGAAGAATGAATTGATTGTTGGTGTTAATAACGATCATCCTCCTTTACTTCCTCTGCATTACTGCAGATGACGTGTCACTGAGCACATTTGTTCTGTGCATGCACTACACGTGAGGCGCCTAGTTGTTTCCACTGCACGGTGTGGAATACGAAGGTTCTGTTATAGTTCACTAACCAGCTGTCTTCAAGTTGATGTCCCCAGCGCAGAAAACAGCACGCAGGTCGTAGGTTCTGTATCTTGAGGCTGAAACTGACTTTTAGCGAGGTTATGTTCTGAAATGATGTATCACTTCTTTGGGATGCCACTCGCGTTTTTTAATATAGCCACACGAGAAGCCTACATGATCTTAATACAACACCTTCTGATACAGCAAAGTACATGATCAAACACATTGTTTACGAAAATGTATCTTTACACGATTTGTGGCACGTGTCTGTGCCTCATGACTACCAGAGTGAACGTGTCAATACTGAATACTGGTAAGCACAACCTGCCACAACATCTCGACTGCCTAATCCAGAGTGACGAACAGCCCGAACCACTGCACGTGCCATACCAGAAAAGGCGTGACCCGAACTGCTTCGTCTGCACTTTCGTCAGTCCTTTGTTTTTGATTTAAATTGTTTTTAATAATTCTAAAATGACTGATTGATAGTCAGCTGTTGCGAGATATTTATATTGAAAAGTGAAGTCATCCCAATGAGTAGTGTAACTAATAATAATAACTATACTTTAACGTTTTGGCGCTCTTGCTCCGAACACAGCAGCCAATCACAGAGCAGTAGAATTATGCAGGCGGTCTTTCTCACGGGAATGGTACCGAATCTAACATCTGTCAGAGGTACCTCACACCACATTCCGTCATCTACATACTTCTTGCATCTCCACTGCTCTCGAAACAGCTTCTTGGAGCCTAATATGATGGCTGACTAAGCCAGAAATATTACACATCCCCTCACTTCTGAGATTTCCAAAAATTGGGATGTTCTCGAAGACAACACACAATTTTGGAAATGTATAAATAAACTGAACCAAATTTTGATAGAACTGTAAACTAACAGGTAATCTCTCAACAGCCAAGCTATCACACTAACCCTACTTTTATATCAACACACATCACAAATTTCTGAAGTGTGCGTTGGGGTGCACGATAATATGAAGTGAAACTTGGATCGTGGGGAAGTCGTAAGAGAAGACAATCAAAGGGTTTGTGATGTGGTGCTACAGAGGAATGTTGAAAAATAGGTGGACAGATAAATGAGGAGGTTTCCCGCGGAATCGTCGGCGAAAGAAAAACACTGACAAGACGAAGGGACAGGATGTTAGGACGTCTGTTAAGACGTCGGGGAAAAACTGCCGTGGTATTAGATGGAGCTGTGATTGTATCTGTTCCATTATCAGTCGCTCATGGTCGATCTTAATGTGCTATAGATATGGTTATACTTGAAATTTCCGTCAAATATCCTGTTTAGTGGCGCTTCGTCGTGTATCTCGTCTGTGGGCGAGGGTCTTGGTGTGCCATTCAGCGGGGCCACGGGCCATGTTCACATTCACCTACCTTTTATTTTGTCGGGTAAGATCATTAATTATTTGAGCCTCGCTGGTTAGTGCAGCTTGTTGTTATTACTGTTCTGGGATAAATAATTTCAACTATTTAAAACCTGATTTGCAGAAGCTTTTGTCATTACTATTATGTGCGGCTAAGATCAATTATTATTTGAGCCCTGCTGTTCAAGTGCGGCTTTCTTAGTATTATTGTTCTGGGATAACATTTCTAACCATTTAAAAACGTGATTTTGCCTAAGCTATTGTCAGCGCAATTGTGTTATGTAAAATAATGAATTACTTCAGCCACGCTGTTTAATTGTAGCCTTATAATTATTATTGTTTTTGGATAACTTTAAAACCTAGTAATTTGAGTAAGGTGAGTCATTTCTTGTTGTGGGACAGAATCACTAACAGTTTACTGTGGCAATAACCTCGGGCTATTTAAAAATGGTTCAAATGGCTCTGAGCACTATGCGACTTAACTGCTGAGGTCATCAGTCGCCTAGAACGTAGAACTAATTGAACCTAACTAACCTAAGGACAGTACACACATCCATGCCCGAGGCAGGATTCGAACCTGCGACCGTAGCGGGCGCTCGGCTCCAGACTGCAGCGCCCAGAACCGCACGGCCACTCCGGCCGGCGGGGCTATTTAAAATGGCTGATTGTCTGACTACCTCCTTATTAACTATTTTGCAGTTCGATAACTGTAGTCGAAATTTCATTGTCTTGGAGATAGAAAAAACTTTTTTGCGCTTTAAACCTGCCTTCTAATGAACTGGGAAGTTTGTTCGTTAATTTTAATCTGACTCAAAATGAAGTCAGTGTATGTGACTATGAACACTGGTCCCCTTGCGTATTTTTCTCATCCAGCCTTCCACTCCACAACCAGTCACGGTGCACGTTGCGTCGATTTAAGGCAAAGAGACACTTCATCCATCTTCCAAAAAAAAGTATAGTACTTTTTTTAAAAGGAGCACAGTATGTTATTCGCTGATATCATGTCTGATATTGCGATTACAGATTAGATTAGACTACTTTTTCGTTCCATAGATCCGTGCTGAGGAGATCCTCGTGGATGTGGAATATGTCAATTCTTTTTTTCTTTTTTAAAGCTGAAATAACAATACTAATAGTATGAATATATACAATACATAATTTGTTTCTCTTAAAAAATTCGTCGATGGAGTAGAAGAAGTTGGCCACTAGTAAGTCTTTCAGGCTCCTTTTAAACTGATCTTTATTTGTAACAAATTTTTTTATGTTTGCTGGCAAATTATCGAAGATGAGTGTTCCTGAGTAGTGGACCCCTTTTTTAAGTAAATAAGTGCTCTTAAGTCCTTGTGCAGATCATTTTTGTTCCTGGTATTGTATGTATGAACTGAGCTGTTTGTTGGAAAAAGAGATATATTATTTAGGACAAATTTCATTAAGGAGTAAATATACTGAGAGGCAGTAGTTAGTACACCCAGTTCTTTGAAGAGGTTTCTACAGGACGTCCGTGAATTTACTCAACAAATAATACGTATTACACGCTTTTGGACTCTGAAAACTTTTGTTTGACTTGAAGAGTTACCCAAAAATATTATACCATATGACATTAAACTTCTTTAGAGTTTTTAAAAGCTCATAATGTTCTGCTGGGTTTAGTACCTCTCTTGCTATGTTTTCATACACAAAAAATTATCTAGAAACACGAAAGACACAGATAATAGCTATTTTGGTGATTTATATTGAGCACTGAAATCTGTTTATAACTTGTTACGACAGTTGCTACCACAATATTTCAACGGACTTCTGAATTCCAGTGACAGAGTAAGAAATAGAAGGCCATTACAAAAATTATACCTCCACAAATCGATTTTGTCATCAACTAATGAAGGAAGCAGTAAGTGATTAAGTAAAGTGGAAGCATTCGCGTGCTTCACAAGAAGTTATACCAAGGACAGTGTGTTAATGTAACTTAACAACCTGCTGGTCGTAGTTCTGGCAACGACTGCTCATCATACATAACCAACGCAGAGTCTTTCATTAAACATATTTACCAACTCGAGTGACAGTGCTGCTAAATCGCCTGGATCCACGGCAGTCCGCATTAGGCAACCGAGTCTCATGGCTTCGCCTCTGCGGGTGTGGGGACAGAGCGCCGCCGCTAAGAACCTGAGGCCGGTGCTGCTGCTGTCTGCTATTTCCGGGGTTCCGCTGTGTCACTGGCGCAGCTCCCCACTCGCTACCTGCAGATGCGCCTACAGCCTAGCCGTCATGATCGGGGTCCTCTACCTAGGTTTCAGAGCACTGCAACAAGCGATTTCTGTTATCAATGACAAATTTTGGCACCGCCTTATAGTGCCATGTGTCGTTATCAGCACATTGATGACTTTCATGACAGCTGGGTCCATCCTCCTCTTGCTTAGTCAACGCAAGAAAGCGTTTGTGGAATTTATTGATGACATCCAGCGTGTGGACAGAATGCTTAGACGTTGCCCAGGGCGCGGTGATGAGAAAGTAAGGCTTTTCCTGACTGTAATGCCTGCATTCTATGTTACTCTTACGATTGCCTGTGCTACTCAATCTCTGTATTATCAAGATAAATACTTCTTAGCTGTCGCCATTGACAGTTTCATAACATTTATGGCCTTGCTACAGTTCATAGCACTTTGTTTGATGCTAGGGCGAAGATTCAATTCAGTTAACGAATCAGTGAGGGCCAACTTCCGTTATGAGTTCTTAGAGATCGGATCACAAGATTTAACAACACTGCTCTGCAAATGTAATGCTCATTCTTTTTTCACAATGAGCCACGTACGCCCTACAAACGTAATATTAACATCCGCAAGCGATCGAATTGTGGAGATTCAAGTATTTCACTTGAAATTAAGAAAATTAGCTTCATCTCTGAAGGATGTATACGGTCCGATCATTGCAATGATTGTAGTGCAAAATCTCGCAGTTACAATACAATGTGTGTTCTGTGCCATTACATTTGTTTTGTATAACGCTAATGTAACAATGGCAGAAAAAATAACTTGTATGTTCAACATAACTGCATTAGTTCTACAAATAGCGTCTGTAGTGGTTACCTGTCAGTCTACATCCTCAGAAGCAAGGAGAACAGCAGTAATCGCTGAAGAGTTGTTCACACTGAATTGTGCAGGTTTGTGACGTGTGCTTCTCTATTATAACTGAATTTCAAGTTATCCTTGTTACTGGCTGCACTGCTTTGCAAATGGTTCAAATGGCTCTAAGCACTATGAGACTTAACATCTGAGGTCATCAGCTCCCTAGACTTAGAACTAGTTAAACCTAACTAACCTAAGGTCATCACACAAATCCATGCCCGAGGCAGAATTCGAGCCTGCGACCATAGCAGCAGCGCGGTTCCGGACTGAAGCGGCTAGAACCGCTCGGCAACAGCGGCCTGCTGGCTGTTCTGCATTGTGTCTAATGTAAGCTTCCCATAACTAACAAATTAGACACAGACAGTATGAAAGCAAATTTTACTATTTTGTACAAATTAGTATTGAAACTGCTTCTGCTTATTACACTCCTGGCCATTAAAATTGCTACACCAAGAAGAAACGCAGATGATAAACGGGTATTCATTGGACAAATTATTATACTAGAACTGACATGTGATTACATTGTCACGCAATTTGGGTGCATAGATACTGAGAAATCAGTACCCAGAACAACCACCTCTGGCCGTAATAACGGCCTTGATACGCCTAGGCATTGAGTCAAACAGAGCTTCGATGGCGTGTACAGGTACAGCTGCCTACGCAGCTTCAACACGATACCACAGTTCATCAAGAGTAGTGACTGGCGTATTGTGACGAGCCAGTTGTTCGGCCACCATTGACCAGACGTTTTCAATTGGTGAGAGATCTGGAGAATGTCCTGGCCAGGGCAGCAGTCGAACATTTTCTGTATCCAGATAGGCCCGTACAGGACCTGCAACATGCAGTCGTGCATTAATCTGCTGAAACGTAGGGTTTCGCAAGGATCGAATGAAGGGTAGAGCCTCGGGTTGTAACACATCTGATATGTAACGTCCACTGTTCAAAGTGCCGTCAATGCGAACAAGAGGTGACCGAGACGTGTAACCATTGGCAACCCATACCATCACGCCGGGAGATACGCCAGTATGACGATGACGAATAGACGCTTCCAATGTGCGTTCACCGCGATGGCGTCAAACACGGATGAAACCATCATGATGCTGTGAACAGAACCTGGATTCATCCGAAAAAATGACGTTTTGCCATTCGTGCTGCCAGGTTCGTCGTTGAGTACACCATCGCAAGCGCTCCTGTCTGTGATGCAGCATCAAAGGTAACCGCGAGCATGGTCTCCGAGCTGATAGTCCATGCCGTTCGTGCAGATGGTTGTTGTCCTGCAAACATCCCCATCTGTTGACTCAGGGATCGAGACGTGGCTGCACGATCCGTTACAGCCATGCGGATAAGATGCCTGTCATCTCGACTGCTAGTGATACGAGTCCGTTGGGATCCAGCACGGCGTTCCGTGTTACCCTCCTTAACCCACCGATTCCATGTTCTGCTAACAGTCATTGGATATCGACCAACGCGAGAAGCAATGTCGCGATACGATAAACCGCAATCGCGATAGGCTACAATCTGACCTTTTTCAATGTCGGAAACGGTACGCATTTCTCCCCCTTACACGAGGCATCACAACAACCTTTCACCAGGCAATGCCGGTCAACGGCTGTTTGTGTATGAGAAATCGGTTGGAAACGTTCCTCATGTCAGCACGTTGTAGGTTTCGCCACCGGCGCCAACCTTGTGTGAATGCTCTGAAAAGCTAGTCGTTTGCATTTCCTGTCGGTTAAATTTCGCGTCTGTAGCACGTCATCTTCGTGGTGTAGCAATTTTAATGGTCAGTAGTGTACTTTGAAAATAAGACTCTTATTGGGTGGTGTTTGACATCTACAACTGCAACTAACTTACAACAAGAGAGGGATCACTGTTTTATAGATGTCTAGCACACTACGCCACTCATATGTGACGATTATAGAAAATATTCATCAGCCGTTCTGAAATATTCTGGCGTTTCTTGCAGCATCACATGTGCTGGGTACTGACCAGCAGCAACAAGGGCACTTCGAGAATCCGACCAGATGAGGAATTTCTTGTCACGTCGTAGGGGTCTCATCCGGTCCACTGCCTTCAAGACTGCGATGAATTCCGCGATCTACACAGAAAACTGATAAGGGAGCCCTATCTTGAGGGGAATGTCAGGAAACACCACGGAGCAGCTGATAAAATCACTCTGCTTCGATCCACCTGGGTATACACTAATAAAATCTAGCTGACATGAAATCACGTTAAATTTAATTCTAAAGATATAGCCTCGGCTACAATTCTTCCAGTATTTGGTCAAAGCGGAAAGTAACCTGAGCCTTTTGAGGATCCAGAGGAATCCTTTGCTCCACCCCTGGCTCTGGACCTTCAGCCATGAGGCAGCTAAGTTAGAATCTCATCAAAACTGAGGTTCACGTATTTCACCGTTTCCTTCAAAGTGAGAACAGTGTGGAAGTGTGTGCATGCGATTAAAAGCAACATACACAGATGTCTCCAAAGAGAATTTAAAATCACTGGTGTTTCGCCAATCCTCCAGCCGCCTCATCTTCAAATTCAGTTGCCGAGTAGCCGTTGCAATGTTGGAGGCGGTACAGAGGACTGAGAAGCTGTTCTCGAACGATGGTCGCTGTACAGGAGGCCTTAGACTAGAAACCCTCAGATGTGGCATTACCAGTCCTCTCGGATAGGATTGACTGTAAGGAAACGTCCACAGAAACCCAACTCGTAGAGCTGCCACAAAATACTGTGCCTCCAGGCACGATCGTAAGCGTTTTTTCTAATCAAATAATACTTACTAAGGAAAGCTTGTTGAATTGCGAGGTTAGGTTACCGTGTGTGAAGAAACATCTCCTGAAACTGCACAGGGAGCCATTGAGTAATTACCTGGTACCATGAACACACGCTAGGCATTCTCCAGTGTCTTTCCTATGCACCTTGTGAGACTGACGCTACGATAGCTAATGGAGTTAGTTCGATCCCTGGCTTCTCAGAAATTCTACGTTAACGCCATGCAGGCAGATTGCTGTTTTAGGGTAGTGGAAGGCGTCCAGGACTGGATCGGTCACATTATAGCCGAGATTCACCAATCGGGAGTTGCACCCATCCCCAGGTCATCAGTATAAATTGGGAGGCAGCCTGTCTCTTAGTAAAATGATGAGTATCGTTCTGCAATCAGGGACAGAAGGGCAGTTTTGCGACAGTTCAGTCGGTCGCTACAGATGCCGATAGAAACGAAACTTGCATCTTTTCAAATGGAGAGAGCAAACACAAATGAAATAATGCGTGAAGGTAGACAGATGTCTTGTCATCCGTTCCTGAAGTCCTTCAATACACACGGAAAGAAAGTACGGGAGCCATTGGCAGGATTTCCAGGTGGAACTCACGACCACAAATAGCAGCTGTATGAGAGCAGAGGCTTCTTCAGAGGTATGAGACTACCACTGCCGATTATAACCAGAATCCAGCTTTCCTTCGCTATCGAGAGACATAGGGGAGGGTTAGTTTTAATTTCTGCTCCATCAACAAGCAGACTCACTCCCCTTGGGACCTGCAAACTGCACTGTCAAGTAGCTCGTTTTATTGCGGCCAGTCACGACCTGATAACGTACGGGGTGTTCAAACAATTGGGTCCGCAACCGACGGTGGTCCTCCTTTAGTTCTTTAAAGCACTTTGCATGACGGGCGACCTTACCAACTCCTGGAACGAATCTGTTTAAATCCCGATTTTAATTAAAATACTGCAAAAGTTCCAGCGGAGAAGATATTCTTTCCTTTTCTAAAATATTTCAATCACGTACCCGATAAGCAAACTATGAAAAACCAAACCACTGAAAAGTAAATCGTTTTCCGGTTGGCCATGGAACTTCGAGAAAACTAATAAAGTCACTCATACCCATATCGTCTAATGGTTGATGTGTGCATCTTCAAAGAACGAATTCCAACGCTTTTATAGTGAATTATTCTGTCGCTACAATGTACTGAATAGCATTGCTGCTGTATGTTGATGCAGATATTTTGCGGTGAGTTCCTGCATAGCTATAGCAAAATCAATGTCAAATACATGAGAACCTATGAATGTTTATGATGCGGCATTTTTTCTTAAGATAATTTTCTGCATTTTTCGGCGTACGGGAATTTTCGAACTAATGCACGACACAAAGATTTGTGCCTCGCCTGGGCCTGTCAACACCGACATTCGATTTTTAATGACTGAAAACACGTTGCGTGGTCGGACGAGTCTCGTTTCAAATTGTATCGAGCTGATGAATGAGTACAGGAATGGAGGCAACCTCATGAATCCATAGACCCTGCATGTCAGCAGGGCACTGTTCAAGTTGGTGGAGGCTCTGTAATGGTGTGGGGAGTATGCAGTTGGAGTTATATGGGACCCCTGATACGACTCTGACAGGTGACACGTTCCTAAGCATCCTGTGTGATCACCTGCATCCATTCATGTCCATTGTGCATTCTGACGGACTTTGGCAATTCCAGCAGGTCCATACGACACTCTGCAAGTCTGGGATTGCTACAGAGTGGCTCAATGAATACTCTTCTGAGTTTAAACACTTCCGCTGGTCGCTAAACTGTCAAGACACGTACAATATTGAGCTTAACTGGTATGCCTTGCAACATGCTGTTCAGAAGAGATTTCCACCCCCTCGTACTCTTACGGATTTATGGACAGCACTGTAGCATTCGTGGTGTCAGTTCCCTCCAGCACCATGTCAGACGTTAGTCGAGTCAATACCACATGGTGTTGCGACACTTGTGCCTGCTCGGGGGGGGGGGGGGGGGGAGGCTTACACGACTTTAGCATGTGTCACGTAGTAATGTACAAGTTTATTTGGCTCTTCAGTGTACTGACTTTTGTCAAATATGATCATAATGATTTCATCTACAATTACTTGCTACTAGTAGATGTTCTTGTAATTCTGACAACGTTGATTTGAGAAAAGAAACTCAGAGTTTAAGCGATACAGAGATGTTGAAAACATGCACTGGCTTAGCAGACAGTATTGTCTGATTTCTGCACCAACATTAAAATACGTTTATTTTAAAAGCAGATGATTACAGTGTTGTTGTTTTTGCAGTAAGAGTACAGCAAACCATATGAACTGTTAGTCACCCACGTTTAACCATCATACAAAGCTACACTCCATAAAAATACCTTCGGGAAAGAAGGTCGCACTCTTCGATTTGCTTTCGGTGCTAACTATTTATTCAGAAACACTTTCCTTTCTGTCGCCAATCTGCATTTTATATAGACTCTACTTGGATCATCGTCAGTTACTTTGCTGTCATAATGGAAAAACGCATGAGTTACGTTTGGCATCTCATGTTCTAATCTAATTGCCTCTGCATTCTTGGTGATTTTTGTTTTTTGGAAATTAATTTGCGGTCGCATTCGTATTTGTCTGCCTAATGATTCGTATCCGACTATATTGAAAGTACTCTTATCATAGTTAGGCTGCTGTCAATCTTACAACCTCTTTTCAACTGTCAACTGTTGGCAGAGGTCGTTTTCCATCTATGACTTAATTAGCTGTCGTGGGTAAGCCTAGTGACTACTCAGTTAGCTACCAACAATATATCAGTGTGAAGCGGTCACATAAATCGTAGGGACCAGCCTTCCCAAAGAGAGAGACAACTCAGCCATGATCCCCCTAGCCAGCAGGCGGCATCTCAGGTACCGCCAGAGCTCCCTGGCTCCACGGACCTATTCTCCTTTGGAAGCCATTGGACTGAATGTATGCCTATGTTATCCTAACCCCTGGGCTATAATCAGGATGTCACTCGAGCCACAATGAGCAGATAGAGAGGACCTGTTGGACAGACGCTGAATGCTGCACCTCCATCAATCAGGAACTCACTTAGGAGCCGCCGCTACGACGGTATCAGAATTTCCTGTCAGTGATCGGGTAGTGAACCTGTAACGTGTCTTGTCGTTGTTTCCTCCCCGGACTTTACTGTGTTTCATCATACTGGGAATTTGCAACGGAACATTCGTTCTGAGACCTTTGCTCTGACTGTGTCCAAGGTTAAAAAATTTTAGATTTGGAATCTCCCATCACGGATTGAACTTCAGCTAGCGTAGTACATTCTGTATATACTAGTTAGTGATGTTTTCTAGAAAAGATTTTTTTTTCCTTCTTAAAGGCATTCAGTCTTCAGACAAAATTGGTGTTTATTTATTGTTGCAAAAAGTGGCTGTTATATTACTGTTATGTCACTACTTGAGACGAGACTCTTTTAATACTATTTATTTACTATTCAGGAAGTAACTGAGTATTACTCACTTTGTCAGGTAAGTAATTTTAGTGAGCCTCTGAAGTTTAATACCCTCGGTTCCGCTTACTGCTTACTCAGTGTTCAGATTAAATAACATGGTGGATTCCAACCATCGCTCACTCTCTCCTCCACTAATACTTTAATTTCCTTTTGGGTATCTGTAGTGGCTTCCTTGAATTTAGTCGGCAGGGGTGGCCGAGCGGTTCTAGGCGCTTCAGTCTGGAACCCCGCGATCTCTACGGTCGCAGGTTCGAATCCTGCCACGGGTGTGTGATGTCCTTAGGTTAGTTAGGTTTAAGTAGTTCTAAGTTCTAGGGGACTGATGACCTCAAAAGTTAAGTCTCATAGCGCTCAGGGCCATTTGAACCATTGTTTTGAACCTTGATTATATTTCTGATACATTCAGAAATTTGATAAGTATGTTCCAGTCCCAGTCGTTCAATGCTTTCTGTAGACTCCAAATTCTACAAACATAGGTTCACTTATTTTCGTCTCTCTTCTGACATTAATTTTTGCGCCAGTGTTATGATGTATCAGTTAGAGGGCCCGTACAACAGACAAGATTGGGGGGCTGCCGACCTCCTTTCAAGAGCTCATCAGTGGATGTAAACATCAACAGACTTACCGCATAAACACAGCACTACTTCACGAAAAGCCATGTGACAGAGATCCACCAATTGGAACTAATGTGACTACGTGTAGCACTATCCCTAATCGGTGTTAGAAGCACGCCGGCAGAGTCAGACCGGCAGTGTGTAGCTACAGCTAGGATAGCTTCGACCAATAGCTACGCCGGCTCTAGCGTAATAGACACTCGCCGTAGCTGTCGGTAGAAAGTTGTATCTTTTTGGATGTAAGCAGACTTTGTAATTGTGTAGCGTAGTATTTTCGTTATTATTTTCGTTTCCCTCTCTTGTACATTTATCTGACTTTTGCCACCACGAAAACAGTTGGGTTTCTTGTTGTTCTTGCGTTTGGAAATTAGTACAAGTCAAGAAGGCGTTTTCGTTAAATAAATGTGTTCAATCTTGATCGTTAGTTCTTTCCTGCCGCCCGCAGGACACTAAGTTATTGGAGACGAGGATAAAACTTTTATTTTCGGACGAAATGGGTTCCTTAGAGAAATTTGTTCAGTCCTTGACGGAAACTCTACAGCAGATTCAGGCAGCGCTCAGAAGGCCAGAACATCGCCCTTAACCCCCCCTCCCCCCCCCCCCCCCGGCATTGCAAGAGGTAGCTCGTAGAGTTGATTCGTTGATTCCATCGCTTGGTAAATTGAACACTCTGCACGTGGCTCCACGGACGTTTCCAGCTTCCGATAGGTCTGTCGACGAAAATCGAGGTCGAGCTTTTTTTTTTCTTTTTTTTAACATCAGTCATTCAATAGGTGTATCGTTTAATTTGGCAGTTGAACCCTAAGCAGTCCCCTGGACATCTCTCGTTTATCCATAACAAGGGCTGCCTTTTAGAGTGCTTTGACGCACAAATACACGTCACCTCTTCTTCTTCTTTCTTGTCGAAAGTCCCCAGGTGAATCATGTCGGGAACTGGTTACGATTCTCCAGGGTCCCTCGAGCGATTGCAAATTCCGGTGCACAGATGTTGCCTGCAAGTAGTCTTATGCCTCATCGTTGATTCGCGATATGGTGGTGTTTCACGCATCAGGCCAGGGTCTTCGGGCAACATTCTGAAGTTACAGGACCCGTCCCTCGACACCAGTCTGCCGATCATTCGCGCGTTTGAACAGTCTCACCGGCTACAATCACCGCGTCCTGATTCGGCTGTTTTCGCGGCTCCCCAATTGCCTAGCGCGGAGCGGAAGTCTCATCGGTCCGCTGGTACATCCCGCGACAGAAAGTCTTTTGCCCGTTTACCATCATGTCAAGACTGTTTCCGGACTCACCAACGGTCGGAGTGCCCCATCGGCGAGCAAGGTGCAGCCGAACGGGCCATATCGTCGTCGTGCGTCTGGCTTCACAAAAACATCCCGTAGATGCCACGCTTCCTGCGGACGCACAGGTTCGTCACGAATCGTCGCTGCTGGCCTATCTTAGAGGCCGCGCATATTCCTGTAGTATTCCAAATTGACACGGCATCTTCAGTTTATATTGTGGATGGTGCAACATACCAACGTTTGGGCTCGCCAGCCTTCGTCTCCGTACGCTTGCACCTTGGGTAGTTTACATAAACACCATATATTACCAACACAAATCTCCTACAACGGTCGTTCCTTCACCACTCAGTTTTCGGTGTTCGGCTGCCCCGGCGCTATTAACCTTCTAGGTGTGGAGATTAGTAGTTGTCTGGGTTTGTCAGTGTAGGATGAGGTACAGATGGTTTGGATCTCCTCCTCGAATACCTCCTCGGCAAATACGATATGTGGTTTTTATCCTCCCCACCAGGGATGACGGGTTCCACTGCACATGTTCAGCTTCTTCACCCTGTTGTCCTTCGTTTTTTTTTTAAGGCCCGCCCGGTCCCCTTTGCTCTCCGAGACAGGCTCCAGGTGGAACTTTGCCGCATACGAGACGAAGGCATCCTTTCTCCTGTCGCACACAGTCGCTGGGCGACGCCTATCGCGTTAGTCGAGAAGCCGAACGATACTTTACGCATCTGTGGTGATTTTAAAGGCAGGTCAATTCTCAGACCATCATCAATGTATAACATGTCCCCTCACTGAATGACATACTCACCTGTCTTGCGGGCTCAAACGTTTTCACAAAAACTGGTTTGCGTGACGCTTATTTGCCGCTGCCGTTGGGCGAGGAATCGTAGCAGGTCCTAGACAGCAATACCCAGTGTGGCCTTTTCCGGTACAACCACCTCCTGTTTGGCATTGCCAGCGCAGCTGCCATTTTCCAACGTTATTTGGAACATCTCGATATCACCGTCGATGGCTCGTTCACAGTGGACCTCGTGGACTGCCTGGATAGGCTGTTTCAGGTTTTTCCGAGGCTAACCTGCATTGCCGGAAAGAAAAGTGGGGCTTTCTTGCGCGCGAGGTAAGTTATCTCGGGTTCGCAATTGATACCTGCAGCCTACATGCCACTAAGTGGAGGTGATTCAAAACCTGCCTTCTCCCATCAATGTGAAGCAACTGAAATCCGTCCTGGGTCAAATTAACTATTATCGTCGTTTTATACCCCACGCCGCCAAGATTTTGGCGGCCATGACCGCGTTGTTGCGCAAGGGTGTGGGTTGGGTTTGGGACGCAGAGTTTGAGCAGGCTTTCACAAGTCTCAAGTCGGTTTTCTCCCACCCACCTTGTCTGGCCGCTTACGATCCTTCCCTGCCCTTCATCGTCGCCGCCGAGGTATCGAACTATGGATTGGGTATGGTCGTCTCGCAAGTTGTCAACGGTCTTGAGAGGCCAGTGTCTTTCACATCCAAAAAATTGTCCGACGCTCAAACCAAAAGTAATTGAAAAGGAAGCTTTGGCGCTGGTTTTTGCCCTGACGAAGTTCTACGACTTCGTATATGGTCGTCATTTCAAGCTGCAGACCGACCACAAACCTTTGGTTTCTTTGTTTCACCCAGGTGCTGCAGTGCCCACCCAGACAGTGCGCCACCTCCAGCATTGGGCGCTCTTCCTTTGGTATTGTCTGTCGCACCTCTGAACAGCACGCAAACGCCGATTTCCTTTCCCAGCTGCCTACCGGAGCGGACCGTGAGTTTGACGCCCCCCCCCCCCCCCGCCCACCCCCTCCATGGTTTGTCTCATTGTGGAACCGAACGTGGACGCAGCTCTGGACGCGCTTCCGTTGAATGCCAATGCCATCCGGCGGGCTCCCAATCAGTACCAGACATTGCAAGTTCTTTGCCGCCAAATCACTGCTGGTTGGCCGACCAGCCATCGTAGCGTCCACGATGCGGAAGACCAGCATTTTTGCGATCATTGGCACAGTCTCTTTTTCTGCAGTGGCGTCCTCCTTTTGCAAAGTGATCTTCACGTTCACCAGGTGGTCATACGGCATGCATTACGCCGCCCTGTCCTTGATCTCCACCATGCTGGCCATTGGGGAATCGTCCTCTCCAAACAGCTGGCCCGCCATCATCTTTACTGGAGCGGATTAGATAAAGACATTGCCTCCCTCATGACAGCCTTCACCACACGCCAAAGACGTCAGGCACCAGCCCTGGGCCAGTAATTTGTGGCCAAGTGCAGTTGCTCCCTGAGAACGCCTCCACTTGGATTTTGCAGGGCCATTTCTTGGTTCCTAATGGCTCATCCCAGTCGACTCCAGGTCGGGATATCCTTATTTATCCCGCATGATGAACAACATTTCTGCTGACACTATCGAAGTTCTCCAACGCCTCTTTGGTGTCTAGGGACACCCCAAAACGATCGTTACAGATAATGGTCCACAGTTTATTTCGAGTGAGTATAAGCAAGTCTGTGCGACGAATGAGATTTTCCTCATCCACATCACCCCGTTTCTCCTGGCGTCAAACGGCCATGCAGAACGTTTAGAGTGGAGGCTCAAGACCCAGATCGATAAGCTGCTGAGCCACCACCCACTGGAGGAGGCCGTGCTTCTTTTTTGGCTACATACGGTGCCACCACCAATGCTGGTAAAAGTCCAGTGGAGATTCTTCGTGGTGCTACATTCTGCTCTCCCTTATTTGTCTTCGTTCCTGAGACTTCTCTCCCTCCCGCCCACACTCAAGTGCACTCCTTCCACATCGGGCTGGAGTTCTGGGAGCGGATCTTCTCTAATCCACAGGCACACTGGGCACCTGCTGTCGTCACCAAGCTCTCCAGCCAGGTGATTGTGTCTCTCTGGTGGGCCGATGGTTCTGCCGCCAGCTGCACCTCAACCGGCTCTGCTCCCATCTGGTGGACCACGACGCTCCAGGGGGAGGTGCCAGTGCCTGTCGCCGGCCACTCTGTGACGGAACCCCCACTTCCGCCTCCGACGGCTACCAGATGCCCCTACTGCGTCGCCACCTCCAGTCCCTGCCAGCCACTAACCTACTGACGTCGACCAGGACGCCCCTACTCCTATAGACGTTTGAGGCGCTGTGCATTCTTTTTTCACGGGAAGAAATGTCGTAGAGGCCCATTATCTGTTAGAGATCCAGCACAACAGACAAGTAAGTTGGGCTGCCGACCTCCTTTCAGGGGCTCGCCAGTGGATGTAAAAATCAACAGACTTTCTGCATATGCGCGGCACTACTTCGTGACAAGCCATTTGACAGAGATCCACAACGGAACTAATGTGACTATGTGTAGCACTCCACCGAAACCGTGTTACAAGCACTACAGGAGAGTCAGACCAGCAGTGTGTAGCTACAGCTAGGACAGCTCCACCCAGTGCCTATGCCAGGTTTAGCATAGTAGACACTCGCTGTAGCTGTCAGTAGGGAGTTGTACCTCGTTGGGCGTAACGCCACATTGTAATTGTGTGGCGTAGTATTTTCGATACTATTTTCTTTTCATTGTCTTGTATTATTATGTGGCTTTTGCCACCACAAAAGCTGTTGAGTTTCTGGTTGTTCTGGCGTTTGGAAATTAGTACATGCCAAGATGGCCTTTGGTTAAGTAAAGTGTGTTCGTGCTTGATCGTTAGTTCTTTTCTGCCGACCGCAGGACACTACATATTAATTCACATGTTCCTCAAATGTTCTTCCCTGAGGTAATCGTCTACGAGTATTGTATTAGTATTACTCAACCATGAGTTATTAAACAGACTGAACTGTATCTTTCGCACTTGTCAGCACCTGCCTTCTTTGAACTGGAATTATGACATTCTGCTTCATGTCTCAGGGTATTTCCACAGGCTTCTTCATTTACATGCACAGGAAGCTACTTATTTTTAAAAAGAGTCCATGTGTTGCGGTAAGAGTTCTTCCATAATAGTCCACGGTAGCCTCACTGCTGGTGAACCACGAGTCCTGCTATGGAACGAAAGACAGAGGCCGAACCGGAGTGCGAGTTGGTGCGTCAGTGACTGAGCTAGCGACTGAGCGGCTGCGCTAGTGACTTAGACTGTGAGCTAGTAACTGACACTGAGCCCTCCAGTCCACGGCGGCGATCTGAATACCTGCAGTCGAGCGGTCATTGGTGGCTTGTTCGTTGCGAGTCTGGCCTCTCCTGGCCTGGCACGCTTGATCCAGCACCTGCTATCGATCTTCTTGCTGCGTCTTTGCTGTCCGGCGTGTTGGCGCGACCGCTTACGCCAGGACATTCCTACCCCCAAAATGCCGCACTATTGTCATCTAGGGAAGAAACGAATGACAATGGGGAGGGACGTGGGACGCTGGACGGAGAGATGAGCTGGGAACAATGACAGTGGAGGACGGTGTACTCCTGGCCGGTCCTCGTCATCTGGCTTTCAGGACAACAGGAACATCCTCCGGGAAACTGCTGCCAGGGCACGCGTCCCGGCCTGAGGGTGTGTCCTGGGGCCACACCAGCGATGGCGACGGCGCTGTCGGGTCCAGGTCCATCGGGTCGGCGAGAGGGGACGACGAGGCGAGGACTTATCGTCCATCCACTCCTCCTGATATGCCCTGGTGGCACCAGTGTACGGCTTCAAAGGCCGCGCTGTCCTGTGAGACCGTGAGTCTGGGGGAAGAAAAGCAGCAAAACCGCTGGGCAAATGACACTAATTAATTTGGTTCAGGTGCTGGCGCTGCAAATCATCGGGACTTACAATCAAGCACATAAAAGTGCCAAAGCGTTATGGATCACGTTCCTTTTCCGGCCCCCGATTGCCATAACACTTGAGAACAAGTTCCGTCGGTGATGCTCCGACTCGTGGGTGGGAGCGATAGGTGGCGAGAAGGAGCAGCAGAGCTTGTTCCCGTGTGTGGGTGATGCGACGCTTGGCCATCTATTGTTTAAAGTCACGTACGAAGTGTTCTGCTTGTCTGTTGCAACCGGAGCACTTGTTAGATGACGAATGCTATTTTGTTCACAAAGCTGTTCAAAATCATGTGAAGTGAACTGTGGTCCGTTGTCCGACGCAAGTACTTCTGGTGGACAACGCTGAAATGGTGCTACGTGATATGGTACAAGCCATAGGCACCGCAAATAGGAACTTGCTAAAAGATTCTATCACTATGAGCGAACGAGTGTTCAAGAAAAGTCCTGCAAAGTCAATGTGCACTCGCTGTCATGGTGATTAAGTCATAGGCCAAGCTGGGAATGTCTCTGGCGGGGCGGATTGGTTTTCCGCGCAAGCGCGACACTGTGACGTCATCTGTTTAATATGGGCGTCAGTGCCCTGCCTAGTATAGTGCTGTCGCGCTGTTTATTGCGAACAGTTCTCCAATATCCTATGTTGAGCAATCGAAAAACATCCTTTTGAAATACTTTGGGTATAAGCACACGCGATTGTCCATTGTCATTTTGAACCAGATTCACACTTTGTTGATCTGAAAGGTTATCCCGACGTGCTAAATATCGGCGCCCAACTGAGTTGTGGGTACTATCCAATGACATACGAATGTAATGCAACAAAATCTTGAGATCTGGGTCCGCTCCCGTGGCCTGTGCAATTTTTCTGTAGTGCAAGGGAAAGGATACCACAAATTCAGAGTCTTGCGCATCGATCTCACGAGATGCGACAAATGCATCAAAATCAGAGTCCATCGGAAGGCGAGATAAGGCCTATGCAATGCAATGCCATGCTTTGCTGTAAGTCTGTACACAATTTCATACTGATACTGCGAGAGCAACAAAGCACAAAGTTGCAATTTTTGCTCAGTTCTAGTAGGAACCGGCTTTGACGGTTGAAAAATGGACTGCAAAGGCTTGGGATCTGTCACTAATAGAACTTGCGACCATACAAATAGTAATGAAATTTGGTCACACCATACACTATAGCGAGGGCTCCTTTTTCAATTTGTGAATAATTACACTGCGTTTGAGTTAAAAACTTCGAGCCAATACTAATATTTCTGTCTTGTGCACCAATTCTGTGCGAAAACACAACGCCGATTCCGTCTGAAAAAGCATCGACTTGCAAAACTACTGATTTGGCAGGGTCAAAATGCACTGAACATCTGACACAAAGCAAAGCATTTTTGAGTTTCAGAAATGCGTCTGGACAGTCTTCGGTCCACAAAAAAGTTACATTTTTGCGACGCAAGCGATGCAATGGAGCCGCGATCTGAGCGGCATTCGATATGAACCGAATGTAGTATGTTATCTTGGCTAGTGATGACTGCAGTTCAGACACATTGCGGGGAACACGCAATTCACGGATTGCCAGCACGTGAGATTATAGGGGGTGCACACCCCGACAGTTTATCACATGACCTAAGTACTGTAGTTCAGTCCGGAAAAAAATCACAATTTTCGAGGCAACACTTGTTCTGCTTCTGACAACACTCGAAAAAGAGTATGCAATTTGGCAATGTGTTCCTGTGGTGCAAGACCCGAGACGAAAATATTGTAATTTGAGTAAAATGGCACTTTTACAGTCGGCTGTTCCAAGTAACGTTAGAAAATGGCACAAGCGCAAGCACTGCCGAAGGGCAAACGCAGATACTTGAATATTCATAAGTGTGTATTTGCAACAAACTCTTTCTGTAATTCCTCATCCAATGGAATTTGCAAGTACGCGTCACGCAAATCTATCTTAGAAAAGTAACATCATGCACCAAGCCTGTCCACGAGTTCCTCAGAGGGAGGTAACGGATAAGTGTCACCTACCGTCTGTGGGTTGACTGTAGACTTGAAGTCAACACAAATGCGAATGCGACCAGAAGGCTTAGGCAACAAAACGAGAGGACTTGCCCATCGTCTAGTTTGAACTGGAGCACTTACACCATTATCTTGTAATTCTTTCAATTCACTAGCTACTTTCTCTATTAAAGCAATTGGAACCGGGCTGGCCCGGAAAAACTTACGCTGTTCATTTTATTTCAATGTATCTGCGCTACGAAGTTATTTCCCATTCCTTCTGAGAATAGTTGAGGAAATTCTTTAAGCAAGCTATCGACACTGTCTTTTGGTGCAAAGACTGATACTGAAAGTACATTGTCTTGGACGCTAAGTCCAAAGAAATCAAAGGTATCTATACAGAATATGTCCTCACTGGCTCTTGATTTCAACACAGTAAAATTCACTGTCCTTGTGTGATTTTTGTAAGTGGCAGGTCACCTTCACTGTCAAAACAATGGAATTCCCTTTCTCTTGTAATTAGTGAGGTGCTTCCTACATTTAGAAAGGCGTGGTGGGCCTAACTGTTTGTACGTGGCGCGATTAAGCAAAGTTACAGAGGCACCTGTGTATAACTGAAAATTCACAGATATTTTTTCCTAATTGTCAGTTAATTTGTATGTTGTTGTCTGTGTAGTTAGAGATTGTAGTGTCCCTGCATTATTTTTATAATATATTAAAAATACCTATACTCCTTGCATCTAAAATGTTCTAGAGGAAAACAGGTACAAGTGCAAACACATTTGATTTATTGTGCTATATTTTCGTTAGCTTTTTGGTACGATATATGTGATATATGTACTACAAGACATGTTCACTACAAAACAAGGCAATATGACTAGCTCAAATGAAATTAACATAATAAGCTGAAAAACGATTGGCCAATAGGAAATGAAACTAAATTACATAAAGGAAAATATATTATTTCTAATACATGTGAAGGATTTTTCAGTTACATTGTATAATTACCTGACAGTCATTTTCTATAGAATCGTAGTATTTCCTTCTTTGGCATCTCTTGAAGACTGTCCTTGCAGAGGCAATACTTGTGACACAGAACGATTGGGTTGTACATTTTTCATTCTTCCTCGTCCCGTTCTTCCACCACATCTTCTTCTTTCTCCACTCAATCTTCTTACACCCATGTTAACTACTGTCTTGATATGCTGAAATTTCATCTCCCCAATTTTATTTCAAGATCATCTTGATGTAAAGGCTGCATAAAAGGGGACTAGTACTGGGCTCCCTACAACCCGCTTCCAAAAACTGATCACAATAGTTTAGTGAATACTTGAACTGCATAGTTAGAGGATTTTTGTTTTTGCTGATACCAGATACACCTGCCGTTCTCCATTTAATTTCGTTTCCTTTCCTGTCTTTAGCTCCTTTGTCCTTTGCTAGGGCATAACTGGCTTTTGTATCCGCTTTGGAAAAATTTTGCCGAAATGCTTCACTGCTTCCATTATATCTCGTGTTGGAAGTGTTCCCTTGGCCTTACAGATATACAGAAATCTTTAATACATTTCAAATATGATATGATCAGGCTCAGAGGCTTTATCACCTAATGTGTCAGTATGCTTATTTTTCCTCAAGATGAAGAAACGGTAAATGAAACATGGTCAATTTGAACATGCATTAACTACTGCTGTAAGTACTCTTCATAGCATACACGCTACACTACTGCTGTACTTTCAACAAATATGTACTGGATCCTTAATTAAAGAAACTAGCAATTCTCCTTCTTTCTGTCATTTCACTTTCTTGTGAAATGTCACTTGTGCCACTTGTACTCTCAGCCCCTCAATTGCTATTAATAAATTTTGTTCTGCAGCAACAACGTCAATGAAAACCATGCATATGTAAACTTTGTTTACAAGGCTGCTTCACCTAGTTGTTACTGTACATGATGAACGTTTCCTGCAGGTGGCGGCAGCGAACAGCTGACCCGGCAGCTGTGGCAGCTGTCGCACCAGGTTCGCTGCAGTCCTGTCTCGTTCAACGCATGCTCCCTGTTCAGGGTGGACGGCCGGCTACTCACAGGCTACGTGGTTGCAGTCGTCACGTACGCTATCGTCCTGCTGCAGTTTGCTATGGAGTAGTGTGCCCTCTTTATCACACCTTCAGGAGCCGAAGAAGGCGTATAAAATACAGAAGTATAGCCTCAACAAGGGAGTTCAGCTCATCACATACTGGCATGGGCAAAAACGTAGATCAGTTTATAGTGACCACAGAGAATAATGGAGAAACGAGTTATTCCGGAATCCCAGTTGCGAATATGCTACATAGTGTTAGATCGACTGACAGGGAATTTAGAATAAACTGTGACAGTGGTCTTTCATGAATATGAGAAAAAACTGGGAAGACATGTGGTTCACCATGAATGTATCTTAGATATGAGAACCATCGACCGATAATTAGTTTCAGGATTACTATATATTTTCTGAGCTTCATCCAATCTAGTATTATGTGTGCCACTTCGAGGGTACATGACTCCACCATGCACTTCCATTGAGGAGATGAACACAAATCATCCTTCTTTATTGGATAAAAACGTAGAGCTACACGAGATTGTTCATCAAAACAGCTTAGTGACTTAATTACAGTCATTTGTGGTACTGTTAATACGATAATGGTGTATGCTGAAGCAGTGAATTAATATCTGGCACAAGACCAGGATTCGAGCATGCGTGTTCTGTGTAGGTGGCCAAGTACTCTCTCCCGGGCAGCTACGGTAGTTGGAGTGCCAGGGTGCCACATCAGATAACACATCTGCCTAGAAAATAGGAGACCTGTGTTTGAATCCTGGCACTGGCGCAAATTTCACACTAAGGTGGCAAAAGTCATTGGCTAGCTCCTAATATCGTTTCAGACCTTATTTCGTCCAGTGTATTGCAGAGTATTGACTTGATATGAACTCAACCAGTCGTCTGGAGGCCCCTACAGAAATATAGGGACATGCTGCTTCTATAACCGTCCATAATTCTGAAAGTGTTGCGAGGACACGAACTGACCTCTTGGTTATGTCTCATAAATGTTCGATTTAATTGATGTCGACTGATTTGAGTGGTCAAACCATTCGCTAGCGTTGTCCAGAATGTTCTTCATACCAATCGCGAACAACTTCGGCCTGGTGATATGGCCCATTGCCATCCATAAAAATTCCATAGTTATTTTGGACTATGAAGTTCGCGGATGGCCGCAAATGGTCTCTGTGTAGCCGAACGTAACCATTTTTACTCAGTGACAGGTTTATTTGAACAAGAGGACACGGTCCATTACATGTAAACACAACCCACACCATTATGGAAACTCCATCCGTTTACACAAGGCCTCATTGACAATTTAAGGCCCATGGCTTCGTGGCGCCTGCACCTCTCTCGAACCTTGCCATCAGCTCTTACCAAATGAAATCAGGACTCATCTGACCAGGCCACGGTTTTCCAGTCGTTTAGGGTCCCGTCGGTATGGTAACTAGCTCAGAAGAGACACTGCAGGTGATGTACTGTTAGTACGGTCAGATGTCTACTGCGATAGCCCATTAACGCCAAATTTTGCTGCAGTGTCCTAACGGATGCGTTCGTCGTATGTCCCGCATCGATTTCTGCGATTATTTTACGCAGTGTTGCTTTTCTGTTAACACAGACAACTCTACACAAAAGCCACTGCTCTCGGCCGTTATGTGAAAAGTGTCGGCAAGTGCGTTGTCCTTGGTGAGGGGTACTGCCTGAAATGTGGTATTCTCGGCTCACTATTGAGACTGTGGACCTCGGAATATTGAATTCCCTAATGATTCCCGAAACTCAATGTCTGGTGCGTCTTGCTCCAACTATCATTCCGCGTTAAGTCTTAATTCCCGTCGGGCGGCCACAATCATGCCGGAAAGCCTTTGACACGAATCACATGAGAACAACCGACAGCTCCGTCAATGCACCGCTCTTTAATACCTTATGTCCGCGATGCTACCACCTTCTTTAAATGTGTATATCGCTTTCCCATTCGTTTCAGACTACATCATTACTGTAGGTAAAGGGGAGGCTAATTATTTCCCAGAAACGTCAACTATAAATGTTCTGATTTATTTATATGGAGAAAATGTAGTGTTTGGTATTGATGTGACGGAGATGGGAGTTTAAACTACAAATAGAAATTACAGGGCTAGTACAGCCTGGAAGCGGAAATAATAGTCTGTGCTTGTAAATGAGCTATTATTCCCCCTTGTGGTTACTTCTCACATTTAAATGCTTTGCATAAGCCAATCCAATGTGTGGTGTTAAACCAATGAGTAAGTTTCAAATAGATGAATTTAAAAATAATCGAATATATATAATTTTGCTGGAATATATATAATTTTGCTGGAATATATATAATTTTGCTGGAATATATACAATTTTGCTGTTTATTACACAAACCGTTTGCAGTATTACCACATACATAATAACATTTGGCTATTGTTTGTGCACGAACGTATAACGAATTTACTACTTGTGGCGATAACTAATCGAACTGCCCATGAAATCTGTGTAAGCTGACACATGAAATATCAGATCTCTGTGTGCTCAATTATAGTAATTGTAAATTACTTACCAGTGAAATTTTAACATTCTACCTGTCATTATTCTTGTAAAAATTCCCACTTAATAAAATAAGTACAAGAACAAACACCGCACACCTTTGAGAAACTTATGCTTTTGTTTCCTCGTCTAGATGTGTAACTCATGATACATCTTAACTTTAATCTTCATATAAATATATGCACTGATGCATCCTGCTCTTCCTCGTCTGTTTTAGTTGTTTTCATCCGGTTTTAACGAATCGATACACTGATTCAACAGATGTTTTTGTACATAACATATAAATATTCCATAGAAATTGTCTGAATGGTGATTAGTTAAAATTAATTCAGGAAAAAGAGTCTCCTAGCGAAGAGACGCCGTAACTCGAGAGAGCTGCAGTGCCTTCGGGAAGCGGAAAATGTGAACAATATCGGACTCTTTGGTTAATCAGTGGTTCAGCATTTTGATGGAGACCGAAAGGTTGTAGGATAAAGTCCCAGCAGTACTACTTCTTTTCATTCTGCCTCTAAACATAGAATTCACCTCCCAGCGATGTGGAGGTTCACCAGGAATGATATACGTGGCCTGGATTACACGCTATACTGTAGCTTCCCTTTCTTCGCTTTAATAACTGGTTAGGGTCATGCAAATCTCCTAAGTTACATCCAATTCATTGCAATCGTTTTAGAAAAAATCCACAGCGAAAAAACATGTGAGTCCAACTTGGAAATTTGTGGTAAAGTCATATGGGACCAAACTGCTGAGGTCCTCGGTACCTAAGCTTACACACTACTTAATCTAACTTAAACTAACTTACTCTAAGGACAACACACACACTCATGCTCGAGGGAGGTCTAGAACCTCCGACGGGGGAAGCTGCGCGACCAGTGACAAGACGCCTCAGACCGCTCGGCAACCCGGCGCGACAAGTGAGTCAAAACATGTGGTTTTCGATAATTTATGCACAGTGTAGAACGCAGCATGAGATGCAGCTTTAGCTCGTTTATATAAAGAAAGTACTGCAGCATGTAATATATTCGGGGGCAACTGGTGAGGAACCCTTAAACTTTTCTCACTTTGTCCACGCCATGTACCTGGTACTCCCTCGGTGGTCGTGTTATTTCTGCTCCTCACTGCTGCTGGCTTGCCTGAAATTATGTACTGTATATAAAAATGCAAGAGGGCTTAGGGGAGACACACAACACTAAAAAGAACACCGTTTTACGTCTGGTATGAACGTCTATATTCTGAGACAATAAGAAAATCGCAGGTTGCAATGTTTGCACACAGACTCGTAAAGGTTGATACGAATTAACATTCTTGCTAATTTGATGAGAGGTCATAATTATTATTCCCTTATTACAGTACAGTATTCTTGACGATGTTAATGTCTGTCACTATTGTACTTCACGCCGTCACACGTGTTTCACAGTCTTACCCTGGCCCAATCTCTGGTTCCAGATACAAAGGGAATGATGATAATTATCTGTCCACAATTATCACTTGGACGAGCCTACGCGTAACTGACACTAAACCGGTGATTGTTGATGATGTCGAAGCTAAATGGTCAAACCAAAATTATTACGCTCGTCACGTACACACAGATATCGGGTACCAGTCCGTCTTGACACTTGTAATAATATAACACTGTTAATAAAAGTTAATTTACAGTTCAGTTCTCACTTGTACTAGCGTGGGTGTAACCGTCGCGACGCGGCTGACTATTGATGAAGCGGAAACGCGATGACCGAATGCATGTTCTCACGCTCACTACAAGACACTGGCACTTGATTGCTCTCCTTTGTGGTAAACTGTTTTACTGATTCTTATTAGTTTCAGCCTGGGAGGCCGAACACGACGTGGGTTATTGATGTTGTACGGTACGATGCGCAAATGGGCGGATACTTAAATACGTTATCAGCAGCACTGCTCATAGTTAATTACTTCTTCCCACATTTTTCACTGAATCCACTTCCATATCTCATTCCTCCACAATAACAGTACTTGCGGCCACACTTAAATTCCACAACAATGCCTTTCCCACGCAGAGCTACCCACAACACAACATAGCAGCTCCGTGTCCCGTGCTCGACTGTGCTATGCAGCCGCTCGCAAAGATATTCCGCAACCAAGCCAGCGAAATGACAATACGCAAAATTGTCGAAGAGAATATTGAAATCTAGGTAATTCCCCCCCCCCCCCCCCCCGTGCATTGGATTAAACAAATGGCGCTGGCGGTGTACTGCCCCATCCCACATCCCACATCCCATTGCCACATTGTGGACCAGACGTGAGTTACAATTATAGAAACGTAAAGAACAGTAAGTAAACAGGTATCAAATAGTGAAAAAATATAACAAAGAGACCCTACCTACAGCGCAACCTGTACAGGAAAACACAATTACAATACAATGGATAAACGCAGAGTTAACATAATACGACGCAAGAATATTAAGTCCCTGAAATAGAAAGGTTTACAAATACAGTACAAGAAGTTAGATATGATATACTGGTCCCTGAAAGAAAGAGAGAAAAAGAAAACAAAAAAATAGTAGGAAAACACACTCGTGCGCTACTACTCCAGGTAGACACTATCGCTGATGACACACACAAAAAAAAAACAATCGAGAAACCCTCCATCAGCACTAGGCCGTCAGAATCAGAATCCAGCAAAAAAAGTTATATTATTTTACTACTCATAACTCTGCATCACAAGGGAGCGTTCTTTGCACTGAAAGAGTGTGAGGAGTGGTTGTAACGTCGATGCTGAGCCGACAGTTAGACGTGCAGTATAGTAGTCTTCTCGCTATTCTTGCCTCGCGGTAATCCATCCATTGGTATACATGAAACAGGTTAATGACAGTCTCGGTGTTATTCTAACAATGTCTATTCAACCTACTCAAAGTGTGTTGCTACTACAGTGGACATAACAATAATCTATCTTACATAATAAACACATAGGTTAATAAAAAAGGAATCTATGAAACTCCTCTAAGCTCAATTCCTCAATTACGTTACTAAGTAATTAAAAAGTAAAAAAAAAAAAAAGAAACAGATACACAATCACGACGCAGGAGTAATAAGAAAATTTTAAATGAAAAATTTTCGGATAGCACAACCTATAGACATTAGTAATCACTCAAACCATATCACTGTATGGGAAGGAAGAAATATTATAGATATACTCTAGATTGAACAGATAGAAAGTGAAAAGAGTATAATATTGAATGTGGTGGTAACACATCCTAGTTAAATTTCACTCCTCATAAAACCTTATAAATAATCAGAAATGAATGTTTGTACTTAAGGACAATAGCAGCTGACATACATACAGATTGAGACGTATCACATATATTACACAGTCAGTGAACTTGCTCACTATGGCACGGTATAATGTTTCCCACATACTGTTTGCCCTCATGTTTACCTGACTTCACACCAAAAATTTCAACAGTTTTAGGCCATTCGATATCAATGATACGATATGAACCCTGGTATTCATAAAGGAACTTCTTAATTCCTTGGTACAGCTTGCTAGAACATGTGTGGGCCTTGTTTAACACAAGATCACTGAGTTCATACTCAATTGATGGCACAATCATATAATGTCCTTTCTTCCGCCGCTGACCTCATCACGTAAATGCTCCATGGCCAATTCAATTTTCCTGTCCACAATTGATCTATAGTGGGAGAATCGCTCAAGATGTTAGAGAATATATTTTCAGGAGGTTAGTTCAGCATAATTTCACACAGTGCAAAATCTGTTGTGGCATGACATAGGCTATTGATTACACCCTCAAAATCTGTTATATATCCTTTCCACTTGTTATGTTTCCCACTGCAATATGTTCTGCATATGTGGTTCACCTTTTTCATGACTCTCTTAGCTACATTTGAGGTAGGCCTATATTTAGCTATCAGAACCTGTTCCACACCATTCGTCTGCAACATCTCCTTCGACTCCTTTGATATAAATTGCGGTCCGTTTTCTGATAGCACCAGCTTTGGATTACACACCTGTATAAAATAATGTTTCTTCACTCTCGCTGAAATCGCGTTACCGGTTGCCTTGAAAGAAGATTGCGGTTAATGAATTAAAAATCCACACAGTGGACACCAAATGAAAAAGCTACTCCTTATGTTTCTGATCTAGACTGCCATAAAAATGCGAAAGAACAGTTAATCAGAACTCAGGGAGAAGTTGCAGTCTAATTCACAATCGATTTATTGATCTTAAACAAGACAAGACAACAAAATTATAAAGAATCATCATACAAAAAAATATTTATTTAACAAAAGCCTTACTAAAATGGGATCTATGGTGAACAAAGTGATCTGCTGGTAATCGACACACGACACTAACCAGAACACTACTCGCTTTATGTCACTTCATACACGTGAATCCAGGTTATGGCATCATACTAAGCCACCACCAAGCATCTATAGTCTACCATACAAAGAAAAAAGGAAGAATATGGTTCTAAAGAACAGGGTGCTGAGAAATAGATATTATAGCCCTACTTCACAGGAGCGAAACTTTACCATCCTACTGGTCAAGGCGCCACACTACGATGCGTTCGGCGACTGAAGTCATGGACGGAGGAGATCTGTTATCAAATGCACGTTCCCGAAAAATGCAAGTACGCGGTCTCGAGTTCGGTTAATTCAGAACGCAGGTACTTCCCTAAGAGCCTCTGAAACCCCTACGGTTTCCAGTGTGCAGGTGGACCCATTTGTTGGCCT
The DNA here is from genome assembly GCF_023864345.2 of Schistocerca serialis cubense. NCBI lineage: Eukaryota > Metazoa > Arthropoda > Insecta > Orthoptera > Acrididae > Schistocerca > Schistocerca serialis. Next base: position 231,315,720 of record NC_064639.1, read on the forward strand.
GCCAAAACAATTTGACTCCGTGCCACGACTGTGCGTGTCGGAATACGTCAAATGTTTAGACGGCCGACTCAAGACAAATATGTACACCCACGCGTCACTCGTTGTGACCGTGATGATATAAGCAGTACCTCTGATGGTTCAGAAGGTGATTGGCACAGACTCTAAGTCGCGCCCTAGTAAAGGACACAAGTTTCACCGTTTAGGTAGAGACCTGCAGTTCTTTACACGCAAAGCGCCAGTACAAGAAACTTGTACAAGAGAGACGATCTCCCTTTCTCTGTGTTGCCTCCTCAGCTCGGTTCCAAAAGCAAATTTCTCTTTTTTGACTTCCCCCAAGCCAGTCACGAGCTGGAGCCCGGCATTCTCAGCTCGGTGAATGGTCTTTGCACTGCAAATCGATTTGACCAATCAGAGACTTAAAGTTAATTGGCAGAAAACGGAAAAAAATTCAGCTTCGCGGCCTCTTTCCCACACGTTTGCCATGTCTTTTGCTAACACAATACAGGGTGGAAGCACAGCCCTCCATAAACAGCTTGTTATGAAAACCAAAATGTGATGGGTATACCATCGGCTCACATTCTTGAAGACCCAGATACAAATAACAATTATTAAATGGTTACAGGGCCATGCAGACATTTATCTACTCATTCATCCTGAATTTGGGATCAGAGAAGGTTATTCCCTAATCTGAATATAATATTGTGGTCTTGAGGATTCTCTGTCGCTTGGAAAAATTACTACCCCTGCCCAATTATACACATGGCTACATTCATTCCTTGGCAGAACACTGATATTATTACAGCGATAATTTTAAATGATTAAATTTCTTTATAATCTTAAGTAGTGGTGAGGTGTTTTACTGTATGATAAAATGGTTCAAATGGCTCTGAGCACTATGGGACTTAACATCTATGGTCATCAGTCCCCTAGAACTTAGAACTACTTAAACCTAATTAACCTAAGGACATCACACAACTCCCGGTCATCACGATACTGTATGACAAAAATGGTTCAAATGGCTATGAGCACTATGCGACTTAACTTCTGAGGTCATCATTCGCCTAGAACTTAGAACTACTTAAACCTAACTAACCAAAGGACATCACACACATCCATGCCCGAGGCAGGATTCGAACCTGCGACCGGAGCGGTCGCTCGGCTCTAGACTGCAGCGCCCAGAACCGCACGGCCACTCCGGCCGGCACTGTATGATAGTGTAGTGTTAATTTCCCATAACCTTTCATGCACAAAAATACTAAGCCAGCTTACACTACACATTCACTTCAGTCATACTCATTCCATCTAAGTCTGCTACTTATTCATACTACCCAATTACTGCTAAAGATAAACGAATTAGTATACTCCCGTTTTTGTGGATGTTAAGGTGGCACTAACGCTGGTGTATGGCATGAATGTGGATGAGAACCGATGTCACCAATCTGCTCGCTGTTCTTTCCTGAAACAGTTGCTGCGAAATTCTCTTTTTTACTCTTTTGCTGAAACTGACACAAATTTTTCTCAGGTAGGTGTACAACATTTTCCGCTCCAGTTCCTGAAACAACATAAAGCACAAGATATTAACGACAACTGAAAATACCAAGCTACATATCTTCCGTTCATCTCTTTCTCACAAATTGATCTGTGCCTAGCTCACTCTACCTAAACATACCAACGTGACTTGCACATTTCGTGCTCACGCCACGTAGTACAAACTATCACCCAAGATCAACCATTCAGGCTTTCGCAAACTTACTCGAAAAAACCTATACGAAAACATCGCACAATAGTGCGGAAACCACATGCGAAAACCACAAGCGAAAAAAAATCACAGTGAACCACAACAGCATTAGACGCGAGAGATCATCTGTGTCACCACACTCGAATAACATATATCCAATTCTGGAGAAGCATCGCACCAAAGGCGGGCCGGCCAATGTGGCCGTGCGGTTCTAGGCGCTTCAGTCTGGAACCGCGTGACCGCTACGGTCGCAGGTTCGAATCCTGCCTTGGGCATGGATGTGTGTGATGTCCTTAGGTTAGTTTGGTTTAAGTAGTTCTAAGTTGTAGGGGACTGATGAGCACAGGTGTTAAGTCCGATAGTGCTCAGAGCCATTTGAACCATTTGAACCAAAGGCGGCATCAACAAACAGAAACATCCCACAAATACATCGCGCCACTGGCGATAACAATAAAAAACCCACAGCAAAGACACATTGCATTGGGCACTAGTCACAAACCACAGCGAAACACACAAGGAAGTCTACACCCATTTAGCGTGGACATTACACGACCATCCTCCAAAATACCTCCAAGAATCTCGCAGACTAAACTCAACGACGCCCCTCACACACAATACTATGAATTATATCCCAGATCATTCAAGGGCGTGTACTGTGATGCATACACAATGAACAGAAGAATTATGCTAGTAGCTGACCTCTAAGATGTTCCGAGAAGAATTCCGTCCCCAATACGCATGCTCTTTTTGTACTTGAACATTGTTGTTGTGACACCTGATTGTATCTCTGTGAATATAGGATGTGAGTGTTAAATACACACATACACACACACACACAAATGATGAAGGAAATATACAGTACAAGGCGACGTGTAAATCGGCCAATTATTTACGAGAAATGAGAAATTGTGTTTATAGGCGAAGTGGTTTCCGCCAACAGTTTATGAAATACGATGAAACAGGCATATTATTGACATATGCGAGGTACAACACTAGAACACGAAGATCTCACAAAGGACGTAAACATAGTTGATGTAAGATTTAAGTATGAGGTGACGTTGAGTGAAGTTTGTAAGGTAATGTTTAGCAATTCGCTGAAATAATAGGAGCGCCAGATACAACTCTATGAGAAACATAATTAGCCACAGGATATAAAAAGTTTATACGGTTCTAATATTAGCAACTGACATTATAGTGTTCTGAAAAAGTTGGTAGACATGTTCACAACGTAACATGATTTCAGTTCCACTAGCAATGTTTGTAACAACAACAATTACACTAGAGTAGAAAAGGAATGAAAAGTCTTGTTCCCGAGTGAAGCAATGTGTTTATAAACGAGTATTAGATTATATTCAACGGAAACAAGCATCATAAGTGTTACCTAGCGAATCTCTAAATCACAGTTGTACGTCTAAGACAAGCAAAGGAACATACTACGGTCAAATCTATACAAATTTAGTCAGTACTGAAAATACTCGCCTGCGTAGCTGAGTGGTAACGCGCTTGCCTACCATGCAAAAGGCCCTTCTTCGATTCCCGGCCGAGTTGGAGCTTTTCTCCTCCTTTGGAGTGGGCGTTGTTTGTGCTCAACATTTCCTTATCACCAACGCGCAAGACGCCCAGTCTGGCGCAACCTCAAATAAAACTTGATACCTGGCGGTCGAACTTCTCCAGTTGGGGTCTCAAGAGGAACAATACCATACGATCATTTTTTTTCAGGACGTGAGACAATATGACGAAATAATGCGAAAAGCGACTCTAAAGCGGGAGAAAAGATACTTTAGAGATGATTAGCAAAGCAGACACGTAAAGCTGCATGAGATAAAACTTAAAATTAGAAATAAAAAAAGCCCAACACAGAAAAGTATATATATGGCCACTTGAAATGTAAAATAGGTAGTAATATTTAGATCAAGCAACGTCGTTCCAGGGAACCACTAAGTAAGTAATGAAAAGAGAAGTTAACAGCAACCATCCTTTCTAGAACAGCATACTTTCGTTGTTGCTGGGTATAAGCCTGTTTTGTTTGGCGTCATCTCCAATCCTGCGCGTCCCACATCCACACCTAAACTACATAGTGAAGTTATAATTACTTATTACGTAAAGTTCGAAAACCAATCCGTCTTTAATTAACTTAAAATTGTGAAAGAATAGAGCTACCTTTTTCATATCATAGCCGGCCGAAGTGGCCGTGTGGTTAAAGGCGCTGCAGTCTGGAACCGCAAGACCGCTACGGTCGCAGGTTCGAATCCTGCCTCGGGGATGGATGTTTGTGATGGCCTTAGGTTAGTTAGGTTTAACTAGTTCTAAGTTCTAGGGGACTAATGACCTCGGCAGTTGAGTCCCATAGTGCTCAGAGCCATTTGAACCATTTTATATCATATTTTTTACATCATAGTTTCATGCACTAATCTATCCTACGAGGCCGGACTATATCGATGGTATCAGCCATCAGACGGGGATTAGGGGTCATGATGTCATCATAACGACTATGGTTACGAAAGTTAATATATCAGTCAAGGGGGCTACGACACTTTTCTGCTGGAAAGAGCAGATAATCAGTTATTAGAATGACATCAGGCAATGAACTGCAATCACTAGGTTCCAGAGTGATGACCACAGAAGAATTATTCGCAACGTCTTAACAGACTGTAAATCGTGGCCTGGACAAGTATGTGCCTGGTTAGTGTATTACGGACGGAAAAGACCCACAGTGGTTTAACAACGAAATTCGGAAAATGCTGAGAAAGCAAAGTCTGTTTCACTCTCGGTTCAAAAGAGGATGTGCAACTGACGACAGGCAAAGATTAGTGCATAATCGTGAGTCTGTAAAAAGCTCTTTGCGCGAGGCATACAACAACTACCACCATCATACCTTGGCTAAAGATTTGGCAGAGAACACGGAAATATTCTGGTCCTATGCAAAATTGTTAAGCAAGTATAAGGCTTCCATTGAGTCAGTAGTTCGGCAGTAGAAAATGACAAGAGAAAGGCCGAAGTTTTAAAATCCACGTTTAAGAAATCGTACATTCAGGAGAATCGTATAAACGTACAGTCGTTTGACTATCGCCCAGAGCCCCGCATGGATGAGATAGTAATAAGCGTCCCTAGCGTAGAGGAACAACAGAAAGAGTTGAAAACAAATAAGACTCCTCGTCCGGAGGGAATACCAGCTCGGTTTTAAAAAGAGCACTCTACGTCCCTGGTCACTTACTTAGTTTGCATTCATCCCGAATGTCTCGACCAGCGCAAAGTGTCAAGCAGCTGGAAAAAAGCGCGGGTGACTCCTTCGCATAAGAAGGAGAAGAGAACGGCCCCGCAACATTACAGACCAGTATCCTTAACATCGGTTTTATAGAATTCTAGAGCATATTCTGAGCTCAAAAACAGTAAATTTCCTAGAGACCGAAAAGTTCGTGATCACAAATCAGCACGGCTATAGAAAGCATCTCTCGTTCGAAACCCACCAGTCACAGCTGTATACAAATAACGTTTCGGAACACAACCGGGGAGAGTGCGAGAGAGAGAAAGAGAGAGACAGAGAGACAGAGAGAACTTTTATGGATATAGATCGGTTGAAGACTACAGATGAACACTTATCACTACTATGAATCTGTTTATTTTTCAAATACATTACTATTGTCTTTGTTTTTCAAACTAATATTTTCGTAATTGTTCACATAGAACACTGTCTTCTCACACTTCATAGTAGTACAACCTTCTTTACATAATTTTTCTATGTCTCACTTCACTTGAAAAATATATTATCATTACATTTTGGTAAGGCGACGCAGTAACATACAGTAGCAGGATGGAAACCGCAGGTCTGGTACACACATGTGAGTTTTAGGGGAGGGGCTGGCTCATAGTTACATTTAATTTTAATTCGTTCATACTCGTCAGGCGATGAACAATTTCTACTCTTCGAACTTACAAAAATAACAGCAACAGCAAGAACTGTAATAACAACTGTGATGCACAACATCCCGTAGCATTTAGAGTTTTGTTGTCATGGCATATCACAAGATGAAAACATCAGTCCAGTGACGCAACTGATGAAGATGCCACCGCTGTGTTACACGCGACACGCGGACTGTGGTCCTCCGGATGTTAATAAGACAAGATTTGACAGAAATAAAGAATGTCGTAGTGACAAACACAAACGAACATGCACATAGCTGAAATTTACTGAGAAATCTATTCGATATGGCATCTTTTAAAGCGAACTGACAAAGTACCTCACGACGTTAAGTGTGACCATGAAGATTAAACCGAAGGGTGTGGTGGGGGAAACCAACACAATGAAGTAAACTTGTTACGTTATAAAGACGATGTAGACATCCGAGGGAATTAACAAAAGCGTTGCACAGGCGACAGTAGTGGGTGAAATACCGAACACATTAATATTCGAGACAGGTGCTATTTATTTAATGAAATACGTGAGATTAGTAAAGCATCAACACTGCCATCGCAAAACCGCAGGATTACTGAGCCTACTGGTGAGAAACGACAAAATATCATGATGCAGGCACATATGGACATGAAATTAGCAAATGGAATAATGAAATCCTCGCCCCTATTCAAGAGTAAAATGCTAGTCGATTATATTTTGGGCATAGATTTCTTGCGTGAGAAAGATGCAATTACGAATTCTGAAAGGCATGATGAGCTTTGAACACTGACGGCCAAGAAATCATAGTTGATCTGGTAAAAACCAAGATAGCACATGATGAATATTACAAGTCTTTGAGAAACAGTCTGCTTAAGACAAAGACACATTGTCCCAGAGACACGTCTATACGCCGATCTAGATGAAGATAACGACGGTTTAGTGAAAGGTAAGACCACTGCCTCCACAACTGTAACAAGAATAACTGAGAGTTTTGTAGTAAAACTATGTTCTTATATTTGTAAGTAAATGTGGTGCAGTTAAAATGTGCGACTGTAACATGGAAGCCTGTTCCTCTCCCCAAATCTTTTGCCATAGCATACACACCATCTCCCAGAACGACAAGAGAGCATAGGTTGTCTATTAGGTACGGAGAATTATAGTTTTTCTTACCGACCAAGCATGTCTAAGGACGAAAAATTACGATAAAAATTTACGACGAACTCACAAATATCAGGGTGGAGAATTTATTTTGCTGAAAACTCAACTCTCTTCTTAGAGAGAACAACTGCAATTGGCAACTTTTATACACAGGTCCCTACAAATTAGGGAGAATTCCACATGAAGTGAGCCATCTTCTGGAGAAACTTAGAACCAATAAGATTAAGGAGCTACATCCTCATCACAATCTGCAGAAATACTTTCTGAAATGAGAAAAGAGCTTATCCTTATTGAATTAGTGTTTAGTACTTGTTGTAACTGTTGATTATGACTGGAATGCGACGTGTAATCGCATGGTGCATAAATGCCCATACTGAAGGACGTATTGTTAGGATATGCAGTAGATGCAACCTGGGCTGCGTCTAACCACCGCTGTGTTAAGCGCTCATCCGAATTGTCTCTATGGAAACATGAAGGCACCACAGTTGTTAAATAGGTATGGAAGTTTTGAAAACTAAATGGACTTGCTGATAGAGATACTAAAGACGTGCGTGTTATAAGCATGAAGTACTGTAAAGACTTTACGTCCAGGACTAATGCATCATAAACTTCTGTAACTACACACCATGTTAACAAAAATGACATTTTAAAAATGTAAGGTATAAAAGAATCTTCTTCCCATCCCAATAAAACCGAACCTATTCCATGTACCAGGAATTCATGTTATTATAGTGTATCATATACGGAAAAACTTATTATTTACATTCTAATTAAACATTATTTTAAAATAACCTGTGCAAGTTATCCTCTACGTAGCAGTAACCCAATAATAAAACTGTTTCATGTGTTCCAGCGTTGCTTTCCCGAAAGAGACAATATGAGAGACTAGAAACTTTGTGTTAATTATTCAGCCTAATGTTCGGTGGTCAATTCCCATTATCTTATCGTTCACCTTGGGACCTATCTCATCTGACAACGCAACCTCTACTGAAGCCTCGGCCTGTCGCATCTGCTCATCCTGTCAAACCTTCAACCTACAACAATAGCATAAACAACCCAGACAGTTACACTTCAGTGTTATAAATCAAGAATAAAATTCATATTATGTAACCATTGTAATCACCCACGTTATGATACAACAATTACGAGAACTGTTAAAATCAAAGAACTTTACTTAAATCGCAATTTGTTTCAATAAATATTCTTCTCTACTCACCATTTGTTTAAACTATCAGAAATATTTTGAATTCTAGTCTTCAAGGAAAATATGTTTCTGGTTGGAATCCTGAACTGTACGTAGTAATGAATGCCTTGAAAACAATTATTAAACAAAGCTATGGTACTGACAGTAGCAGCCGTCTTAGAATTTTCGCATTAATACAAGAAACATAAAAGACAGTGTAGCTCCGCAATGAACGGAACGTCACAATGTAACAACTACTACAACTCGTATGTGCCGTATTATGTGAAATTAAACCCCAAGAGATTACTTTTGAATGGGTGTTTCTACATTGATGCCAATAGTGTCACGGACATTCGAGGAGACAGAGTAAGTAAATATTTTGTTGCGAAACTAAGACACTGCTATTACATTCCTACAGCGATCGCTTATGTGAACTGCGACTTCCTTCTGTAAATAAGAGACACGATTCACCTCCTTAGTTCTGTCATTATTACGTCTTCTCGATTAGCGTTTTCTTTAGTAGCAGCTAAGCCAGTAAGCATTAAGAAACAATAAACCAAAGATACATCACCAGTCGTAATAAAAAGGCAGGAACACCTGTCCAAGATGTACACAGGAAAGAGGTACACCTTACAAATAAATTGTTGGCACATACTAAAATACAGAAACAAAAAGTATAGGGGGGAGGGGGAATACGGCAGAAACAGGAACTACAAATATCGTACCACACATACAACACAGTACAGAGAAATCTCAAAACTAAGAAAAATTCCACAGGCAAGTGTAAAGTGTGGGAATCTTAAAGTTCATGCAAAATCTGTCAATATTGCCCAAATAGTTTTAAACCTAGCTATTCTGAACAACTCAGCCCCTTAAAAAGCGATAGTACAAACTTGTCTATTAAAGATGGCATCACTGAGGAAACCCGTCAAGCAGACTATTTGAAACTCGTCTCAAGATTCTACAAGACGGAAATGGTCTCTATTACAGTAGAGTTGAGATACAGTAGAGTGGAACTACCGCATACAGAAATAAGTACTATGGGATAAGAAACTCTTGAACTAATCCGAAATAGAACACAATGAAACACACTTTGTGCAATGATTAACCAGTTATACAAAGTCACTTCCTAAAATGAAATATAGTACATTAAACAACTTCGATTATCAAAGACCCCATATTTCTCAACACCCTTCCGATCCTTTTCTCTTCGACACTCCTGCACACACACACACACACACACACACACACACACACACACACACACACACACACACACGCTCGTACAATCACCACTGAAATAAGTTCATCCGCCGGCCGTTGTGACCGAGCGGTTCTAGGCACTTCAGACCGAAACCGCGTTGCTGCGACGGTCACAGGTTCGAATCCTGCTTCGGGCATGGATGTGTGTGATATCCTTAGGTTAGTTAGGTTTAAGTAGTTATAAGTCCAGGGGACTGATGGCCTCAGGTGTCCCATAGTACTCAGAGCCATTTGAACCATTTTTAAGTTCATCCCACATGAGATGCACAACAGAATCTCATAGAAATATTCTAAATTTGTGCCTCCCTGGACATAAAGAAGCGATAAACATCTGAATGGCCACAACAACACAGCGTCTCTCGCTAAGTAGGGTTTCTTAAGCTAGTTCTAAATACTGTTTTCTATAAGAAGACGTGTGGCAGATTAGGGAACATGTAAATGTGTGAAAAAAACACTGTAAGTATTACAGCAAAAAATTAACAAAAATAAAACCCACCAGTGATATGAAGCAGGCCGGAAAACCCATTACGGTATATGCACCATTATTGCTCTAAGAAAAAAAATCGCGATTTATAACTCTATAAGCAAACCCTCCCAACAACCTTGCGGATTATGTGCTGTCAAACCATAAACAGAATAAATTCATGTTTTTCTGTACAAATTGAATTTCACAATCACCGATAATCTTATGGACAATGAGCGATGAAAGCCAAAGTCAAAACTCGCTTGCGCTGTAGTTTTGGGTCTAAAATAGAAACACAACCACGAACTTTGTGTAATATTTTTGAGGTAATAAATGGCGACATAGGTAAGATTACTCACAGGTACCGAAATATGTCCGGGTAAATAGAGATAATAATATAGTGTGTTTTCCAGAATCCGCAATTAAAAAAAGCAAGCTCTATATGTAACAGTCACTGAATGTAGTTAAGTGGATAAAGCTTTTCCTGGATAGACAAAATGGAACAACGTAACAAGGTGATTATGTTTCTGGATACAAGATACTGTAACTTCAAAACGAAAGGAAAACAAATTTTAATTTAATATAATCGCTGATGGTGGTATAAACTGAATTATTAAAATTTGTATTAAAGCGAATCACACCACGACTTCACTAAAATCAACATAGCACGTTGGGGCTGACATTAGAACAGTGCATTACTCAAGACCGGAGAAAGCTGTAAGTGTAAATCCAGATTTAATCTTCGTTTCAACAGTTGCTTATTTCTACAAAAAGTCAATGTATAATAGAGAATACAGAAAAACGTAAAGTATCCACTGACTATGGGCGTTTATTTTACTGCAAACTCTTGAAATTAAATACGATTAATTACATCTATGGAGTTCCGTTATAGTGGTGAGGAAAACTGAAAAAGCGAAAGAATCAGATTTGGAGGTGTAATACTTCCTTAAAGCAGCATGAAGAAATTTCAGTGCAAAGAAAGGCTCGGATCAGAGATTAGAGATTTTTATTCTTCAGTAGAAATTAACATATTCACTAAAAGACTAACGCTACATTGGTTACATCAACACAACACTTACCAAAGTTTTATAGGAATAATCAGATAACCCAAAACAAGTCAGTGTTTTTCTGTGATGCCCCAGCCTTGCACTTGGATGACATGACAAGCGAGAAATAAAAGTAACAGTCGTACTTTATCCGAAGAAAACTTATAGTGACACAACAGTTTAATTGCACTTCACTAATATGAACATCATTTCAATAAATTATAAATGGCATTGAATAAACTGTACTGTTCTTGATGTGCATTATAATCTCGTAAAAACAATAGAAAAAGCAATTTAGCAGTGATTCCTCGTTGGATCGTCAGTTCGAAGGTAAGGAATTTGAGATTATCCACAGATTCGTATAATTTACCTCCAAGATCAAGTTCCAAACTGATGTTTCTGATTTACGCTTCACATATAACCTGAACATTGATTATTAACGAGTAACTTGATGTTACTTGAGTTACCTTCTTTCTTTTGACAGGGATAACTCCAAACTTGATTAAATATGTGGCATTATAAATCTCTGCAAATTTCAAACAGAATATGTCATTTCCAACGTTTCACACACAATATTCGAGTCATTGCTCTCTGTATCAAGAAGACACTTCATATGTCATTCTAGCAACATGCTAACAAGCTCCTCTCCATTAAACTGAAGCATCGCATGTGTGGAGTGTACAACTATTTGCCATGATCTGTGTCCCTGAAACTGTTACTGTGGTGTTTCTAATACATGGTATTGTCTTAGCAGCTAAAGGTACATATAAAAATCAAAATCATTTGTAATGAAGAAAGGAGGAGTATAATACAGAATTGCCCAAACTTGTTAATGTCTTTCGTGTAGACTGGAAGTCAAAAAGAGATCTAGGTTGTAATCCAACTACTATACAGTTTGCTGGCAGGATGAGACACATATGCTGTAAACCCTCTAATCTCATAATAGTTAATGAAATTTTTCTATGACTATCAATTAACTCTGTACAAGATTAAAGGAGTAATGCCTCACCCCACCAGCTAACTACACAATAGTTGCATTTTTCTGTCATATGAGAACTGTCTGCTAAACTTTATGGTCCTGTCGGTGACACTTACTTCTTCTATCTGTGCCATGGTTTTACTTTTTGTATGTTCTCATCTGACAGCAAAATGAAACGATGTTGAAAGAGTCTGCGATATGCAACACTTATACTCGAGAGCACTGACTCACACAGCCTTTAGGCCAGAAGTCCAGTGTGATCCGTTTTCTATACCTGAAAAGATGGTTTCTGAAGCATGCCAATAATGCGGTCTGTTTTACGTTCAAGATGTTCGCATTACTCATTGCATGGTGACAGGTTTAGAGAAAATAATAAAGTGAAAGAAGAGACCCACAACTTCACTTCATTTGGCGGCACTAGCTGCCAGTATATAAAACTACGGCCGATTGCACAGCTTCGTTTAATCACGTGGCTGAGTGGATTTTAACCTGCGTAATGAATGTTGATGCTCTTCACTCTTCACAAGTATGGAGCCGGAACTCATCGTCCTTACGATACGCTATTTCGATGGTCCAACTGGCCTTCATTTTCAGGTTAGACTGCAAGTGTACAGACACGCCTAAACAGAGGTACATTTATACCATGGGAACAGGCAGCTTCCCGTGCACGTCGTACATTAAGATGCAGCTGGTCAAAAAACAGACATTATTTTACATGTAACAAAATGGCATCCCACAACTTCCTTGAAGGAAAACCTTTATCACTGTTGGTAATGTGATATCATAATCATGTTTCTATGGGTACCTTAAAAATATAATCCTAGTAATGGGAAGCTGTAGTAAATGTATGTGTTCCTTTAACTGACATATAATGCCTGTAACACCATAGCTCTAATACTCTACTTATTTATTTTGCCTTTTGTTTTATTTAATGATACATAGTTGAGTTGCTGTAAATGTTGTTGGATTGAATCGATACCATGAGAGTGGTTATTCCTTTCTGTAATAAAAATTTTGATGTCATGGTTTGATTCTATGCAACGTATTGTATATACTCGTATCATTGAAATTCTTTGTCTCATTTGGAGGGAGACAAAAGTTACTGCATATAATTGTAATTTTGTTTAAATAATTTTTTGTAGAAATACTAATATGTGAAAATGTTCTGTTTTAATTAACATGTTTGGTGGTTATTATGTAATTTCTGAGCCTCACTTAGGGTTCTTAGTTATTTTGTACGTAAAAGGTGTTGTGGTTCCCCTCGGGAACGGAAGCATGCAGCGCGCGCAAATTGTGGTTGGCCTAGGTAGAAAATGTGGAATTAAGAGTCAGTCGGGGACGAGCTACCAAACTATCAACTGCTAATGTAAAAGTTGTGTATTGTGCTGCTGCCGAGAGAGGCTTTCCGTGCCACTTTCCAATGTCTTGGATGGACGGATAAAGAGCTTGAACTTTTCTGGAATTGGTATGTATTATCGCCACCAAGAAATGACATGGTCCAGCATTTCCGCCTGCTAATCCACCCACGGACATGCACTCGCCACCACGTTGCGCAATCACCGAAAAAGGAACCAAGGACTGTAAATTTGTAATGTGAAGGATCAGCTCATTGGATGTTTTAGTGTGCGCAAATATAAGGTAACTTATACTAGAACTCTTATACCTACCTTGATTTTTTATCCCTAGTCACACAACCACTTAGGGTCCTTCCCATGTCAAAAATGCTTACCGAGTGTCCATATTGTGAAAATAGGAAAGCCCAGTGTTTTACTAATTAATGCCACTTGAACATAGTAAAAAGAGAGTTAAAGTTTATGGAGCAGAACTGAGTAACATAATAAGTGATGCTTGTCGAAAACAATTTTTTCTATTAAAACTGTTTATTAACACTTTATTGCCAACTTTCTAAAGTGAATGTTCTCAAAAATGTGGCTTACAGAGTTTTGCAAATTAAAGGATCACAGTGCAGTCTGCTGAAAATCATCCTAAGGTGAGCTATTGTCTTACAACCACATCAAGTTGGGTTCTACTGCAGTAAAAGTTGATAACTATTACTGTCGAAAGTTATATGTTCATGCTTGTTCAGGGCTTGTTTCTTTAGTGTATTGAAAGTGTGTCTAGTTTTCTCGGCTAGAGTGGTCAAGATTAAGGGGCCCCCTCCATTGCTAGTAGTTCAAATGCACAAAGTTACTTAATTATAGGAATTTTTAATTACTCTTGCTTTTCAAGTGAAATTCTATGCAATATTGCGTCCTATTGTGTATTAAAAGTGTATATTAATGGTGTAACCGGATCAACAGTTTGTCTATTGTGCTCTTGCTAGATAACGATTAACAGAAAGACCACTATCTATGAAAACAATAGTTTCTTTATTTAAAAGACAGTGAGAAGTAATCTGTTAGTGAATTCCATTTAATTTTCATTCTAAGTAGAAAGGTGTTTAGTATTGAGAGACTTAATCTATGCACAATAACTAATTTTGCTCTGAACCATATCCATATTTCATGTCAGATAGGAATATGTCTGAAAAGTGATATTGAACCTATGTCCAATTTACGATTCTGCAGTGAATATTAATAGTAACATTATTGAGACCATTCAGTTTGACTAAGCCCTCAACGTAATAGTGTGTTTTGTTATTTGTTATATTTATGCAAATAGTTTGTTCTGATCTGTTAGCTCCAACCTTAACGTGAAGAAACTGTATGCAGGTGCCAGAGTTCATTGCACTCGCGGGTGGCAAAGTATAGGTTGTGTTTGTCCGGTAAAATTACGCATACCTATTTTTCTTGAACGACAATGTCAATCATTCTCTTGCCTTATTAGGCTGGCGACCGTTTTCATTATTCTTTGAACTTTGTAGATAGGTAAAATATTGTTTATTACTCTTTAAATATTTACGTAACTCCGACTTTCACTTCCGATAAGCCACCTCCGTTAGGTACAACACGGTCAACATAACAAAATTCCTCTCAGAGGCTAACACTGCTCTGTTGCTTTATACCATAATTGCTTTAACAACATAATTTTATTTCGCGAACTGCCTCCAACTTAAAGGTTATGGTATAGCAGTAGCGGACGGAAGTGTTATATGCCCTTCATTGAGACAATGTAGAGGGACGGCAGATTTTTCAGACTTGAGCAAACGTGCGTGACACTGATGTTCCACGCATCAGTCATGAACTATACGAATAATCAGTCCGATATAAGCTTTGTGTAATGCCACGGAATTTTATATACTCCAGCTTCCTGAGTCCGAAATCATCTTAACAGATCCAGGAAGGGCTCTAGTTTTTCCCAGCGGCAAGAGGACGCACTTAATATCGTACTTACTACGTATTCTTTCACTTTCGAAGTAAAAGTTAAAAAAGCAAATAGTTTATAGGTGCCCAATCTCCAGAATGGAGAGCACAAATATTTTGATGACCGTATATTCATTTTGCCTGAAAACAACCTTAAGATAAACACAGAGAGCTGCAGATACCTTGCTATGTCAACTCAGCCCCAGCCACAACAGCTGTAACTACGAGCCGACTACGAGATCTTCTTGCACCTAAGGGTCTGAGTTGCTAACAGTACATGAATATGTCGTATCTGCCCACAATGACTTTACTTCTGTGGTACGTCTTTGCCCAGACACTCTTCCCTGAATTCCATTGTCCACACTGGCATTTCCAATTACAATCAGTTCTGTGTTCTTCTGTGTGTGAATTAATAGAATTATTATTCTGCATATGCGTGTTATCAAGACATATTAGATTTAAACGAAATCTCCGGAAGCGCTTCAACAAACGAGATCGACCTCTCGTAAAAAAAAGAAAAAATCATTTTTGCACATGGGTCGAATGAAAAAGAACATTGTTTGTTTCTTTAGCTCAATTATATCGTTTATAGTCTCCATGATGTATGTCCATGTTTCTAAGTTTAAGCTATATTCACTTTTACGCATGTTCTTCCTGAGGTTTATAATTATTTATATTCATTTACAGTATTCATAGGAATAGAAAATATATGATATCTATGCAAAGACGCAAATCTTCACAAATACTTCCATCTATCCATTCACCACTTGTTGAACTAATTAATTTGAGACAACAGTTTTTTTGCTACTTTCGTTTGTTAATCCACATTAAGAATCACTTGCGTTCTTTGTTTCATGGTTAGTTGATTTGTTTAGCGTCAGTCAATAGACATGACCCATCAGGTATTTGAAACGTTAAGTCGGGGAATACTATAGTTTATGTCAGTTATCACTGACTACCACTTTTGGCTTCAGAGATAGCACACCAGTTTCTAGCTTTAAAAACATGGCCAGTAAGATTACATTAATATTATAGGACATGGTCTCACTTTTCCCGGTACTACACTTCCTATTTGTGATTAATGACTTTTTCTACATGAGGAAACTGTGGGCAGAAGGTTCTTGTAACCACTTTTATACCCTGAAGGAAGCTTGTAACCAGGGACTCGTAGCGGAGGTGAAAAAGAACAGCGATCTAGGTAAATGTGGGGCCATAAATGCAGAGCACTCATAGTCTCGAGATAACGTCTTTGAATAACAATCAAAACGTCGTTGATCCCGGTTCAAAAGCCGCCACCGCTTAAATTTTGATTAATTGCATTGGTGGACTAAGACTTCCGGCATAAGATGTCACCCTTATTCGACCAACGGTCTTGTAAAGAGTGTGGAGGAGCGGATCAGGTCCAGGGCATTCTCTTGTTCTTGGGATGGGGAACAGCTCCAAAGGCGGAAGAATCAGGAATGATCAACGGCATGAGCATGCAGGAGGCAACGGGAACAACTGCATTAAAGACGCATAACGTGTATCCATATTATGGTATCGTGTATCCATAATATGGCCTGTGTTTGAAATAGTGTCATGACGATCTCTCCACTGGCAAAACATTCCCGAATAGTCCCCCCATCGGATTACCGCTAGGGGACTGCCAATGGGGAGTTGACTATGAGAAAAAGATTGAATAACCAGCGAAAGTATAAAGTTCTACGAGTTGGGGGTTGGAATGTCTGAAGCATGAACGTGGCAGGGAAGCTAGAAAATCTGAAACGGGAACCGTTAGAGCTCAATCTATATATAGCAGGGGTCAGAAAAGTGAATTGGAAAGAAGACAAGAATTTCTGTTCAGATGAGTGTAGGATAATAACAAAAGCAGCAGAGAATGGTATAATGGGAGTAGGATTCGCTATGAACAGGAAACTAGTGGAGAGAGTGTGTTACTGTGAACAGTTCAGGTGTACATACCGACCTCGCAAGCTGAAGATGAAGAGATAGAGGAGGTATATGAGGATACTGAAAGGGAGATGAAAATGTAACAGTCATGGGAAATGGAATGCAGTTGTAGGGGATGGAGTAGCAGATATGGATACAGGAGAACATGGACTTAGGACAATGAATGAGAGAGGGGAAAGTCTGAGTTTTGTAATATACTTCACATAGTGATAGCGAATACTCTGTTCAAGAATTACAGGAGGAGCTCATATACTTGTAAAAGGACGGGTGATTCCGCAAATTTCAGTTAGATTACATCATGGACAGACACAGATTCCGAAAACAGATACTAGAGTGTAAAACGAACCCAGGAGCAAATATAGACTCAGATTACAATGTAGTAGTGATGAAGAGTAGGCTGGAGTTGAAGAGGTTAGTCAGGAAAAATCAATACGCAAAGTAGTGGGATACGGAAATACTAAAGAAAAACGAGATCGCTTGAAGTTCTCTAGGGATAGAGAAACAGCAGTAAGGAAAAGCTCAGTAGGCAGTACAGTTGAAGAGGAATGGGCATCTATGAAAAGGGAAATCACGGAAGTCTGAAAGAAAAACATAGACACAAAGAAGGTAAATGCGAAGAAACTGTGGAGAACAAAAGAAATACTTCAGTTAATCGATGAAAGAAGGAAGTACAAAAATTTTAATTTAAATTCAGAAATACAGAAATACTAGTCGCTGGGGAACGAAATAAATAGCAAGTTCAGGGAAGCTAAGACGAAATGGCTGCATGAGAAATGTGAAGAACTTATAGAATTATTCAAAAAGTCAGATATTCTTGTGTTTAGGATTATTTTGGGTACCGGAGTTTATGACGTGTTTGTTTCTTCAGTTGTGAATTTCGATCTTTTTTTTTTCTCGAAACTGTAGAATTTGATTGTGGCACTTGTTGGTTTTGAACTCTTAAATACGTCATGTTGTGTGATCAAATTTAGTTGTTACCTCATGAATATCTAAAGTATTCACTGTACTAAATACGCCATATTAAACCTCGTCCGTCTATTTTAAAGTCACGTTTATTGTAATAATTACTAATCACATGTCTCCGCAAACATGGGAACAGACCCTAGCGAACTTCATGACGATCAAATTGGTTATAAACCAACTGAAGAATTGTTTTTTCGAAACGCTGTTTTATCACTAAACAAACGTGAGTGTTTTGGAAACTCCTTACATTAATAACATCATTATATTTATCAGGGCTCCTATTTTCAGATTAACTTTAATATTCACTAACCTGGAGGACGTCTCGCTTCTTTTCCAGTCTCTACCTAACCACTGCTGGACATAGGCTGCTTCCAAAGATATCCAAGTCAATATTTATTGAGGATCCTGGATGCAGGGTCTTCCCACGTGTCTTTGGATGCCGTCTGACCATATCATTATAGGATATCCGACGCTTCCTTTGACCCCATCCGACGCCAGTTCATCAGGGTTTCGTCCATTTTAAATTTTTCCTAGTCGCAGTTCCTGCACAACGCCACTTATGTCTCGATGTGTGGCCGACAGCGTTATAGAATCCCGTCCTTCTTTTCATCTATTATTTTCGGTCCTGTCTTTCAGGCTCACTCCAAGCATTACTGTCACTATTGTCCACCGACGGACCAGAACCGATTTGCGCTGATTGTTTTAAGTGTCTCTGTTTCGAGCCAATTTGTTGTTACTGGGAAGTTGTATGAGTCATAAACCTTCCTTTTCGAAATTGTGTGGATCCTCGGATTACGGATTATGTAACCAAAGTTGCCGAATGTCGTCGAGGCTAGTCCATTTCACCTGGAGATCTCCGTTGTCTGGCTGTCTTTTCCAAGTTGCATTTTTTCTTCCGCTTAACTGTATTTATTTACTACTTCCAGAGCATAATTCTCGATGGAAACCGTAATATTGGCAGTGCTTGTCACTCTTATTTTTTGAAGGTTATTTTTGAGGGCTATACTTTGGGAAGCATCTATGAGTCCTCGTATCACTTTTGACCATTTATTTCACTGCTAAAGAAGATGATATTATTTGCAAAGTGAAGATGGTCAAGACCTTTTTCAACTACCGGGTGATCAAAATGTCAGTATAAATTTGAAAACTGAATAAATCACGGAATAATGTAGATAGAGAGTTACAAATTGACACAAATGCTTGGAATGACACGGGGTTTTATTAGAACTAAAAAAATGCAAAAGTTCAAAAAATGTCCAACAGATGGCGCTTCATCTGATCAGAATAGCAATAATTACCATAAAAAAGTGAGACAAAGCAAAGATGATATTCTTTACAGGAAATGCTCAATATGTCCACCATCATTCCTCAACAATAGCTGTAGTCGAGAAATAATGCACTTTAAAGCATGTCCGGAGTTATGGTGAGGCATTGGCATCGGATGTTGTCTTTCAGCATCCCTAGAGATGTCGGTCGATCACGGTACACTTGCGACTTCAGGTAACCCCAAAGCCTATAATCGCACGGACTGAGGTCTGGGGACCTGGGAGATCAGGCATGACGAAAGTGGCGGCTGAGCACACGATCATCACCAAACTACGGGCGCAAGAGATCTTTCACGCGTCTAGCAATATGGGGTGCAGCGCTATCCTGCATAAACATCGTACGTTCCAGCCAGGATGGGGATGATGCGATACTGTAACATATCGGCGTACCTCTCACTCGTCACGGTAGCAGTTACAAAACCAGAATCACTCATTTCCTTGAAGAAAAAAGGCCCGATAAGATGTGGTAAATCCAACCCATACCGTGACTTTCTCGTCGTGAAATGGAGTTTCCACGACAGTTCCAGGACTTTCGGTAGCCCAAATTCTGCAGTTGTGGGCGTTGACAGACACTTGGAGCGTGAAATGAGCTTCGTCGGTCCACAACTTTACTCAACCAATCGTCATCTTCCGCCATCTTTTGATACGCCCACACCGCAAATGCCCTCCGCTTCACCAAATCGCCAGGTAACAATTCATGATGCCGATGGATTTTGTACGGATAGCATCGGAGGATACGCCTAAGTGCCACCCAAACAGTAGTGTACGGAATGCCGGTGCGACGTGCGACTGCACGAGCGCTGACTTCCCCCTACGTAGACGAACCCGCTACAGTCTCCATTTCTTCCTGAACTGTCTCAGCAGCATTACGCCTTTTGCTCGGGCGTCCACTACAGGGTCTATCGTCTAAACAACCTGTGGCTTCGAACTTCGAAATCATTCTCGCCACGGCTGCATTTATCAACGGACCTTTACCCGTTCGAATCCCTTTCCTATGGCGATAAGGTCGTAACGCTGAACTAGCCACATTTCCCATTCTGATAATACAGCTTCACGAAAAGCGCCTTTTCAGGTAACGTCAACATGCTGTGACTGCTGGCTCATCTGATTCTCTCTCTCATTACAGCTCCTTTTATACACGATTGTCATGCGCAGTCACTGACATTTTGGTGTCCAGCGCCATCTGTGGGACATTTTATGAACTTTGTTTTGTTTTTGTTCTAATAAAACCCCATGTCATTCCAAGCATCTGTGTCAATTTTTACCTCTCAATCTACATTATTCAGTGGTTTATTATATTTTCAAATTTATACTGACTTTTTGATCACCCGGTATGTTGATACCTTTCTGTCTTCTGGACACACAGCTGAACACATTCTCCAGTACTAAGATGAATAAATAAGTGTGTCTCTCTGTGTGACGCCTCTTCGCTAGGGAACCATTCCATTGACCTAGCCTTTGTTTAATGTCGCATGTTGAGCTGGTACTGTTCATCGTCTTCAATACTGTCCAGGTTTCGATAGTGATGGACGTAGTCTGACAGTCTATGAAGGCCATGTGAAATGGGATATTACGCTCTGTACGTTTAATGGTGTATTTCGTTGAACTCTGTTCAGCTTCTTATCTATTTTTTTGCATAAACGTGCACTTGTATTACAAAGAAATCAAGTCGCAAATGCACCCCATTTTGTACTCCATTTTATGTAATACGTTCCCTCGAGTCTTATGCTAAACTCCATGCTTCTCTTTGGGATATATTTTTCATCAAACATATTTACCTTTATTAGAAAGTGATGAGGCCATTATACCAAGATGTTCTGTACACCAATGCGTCCAATTTATTGGCCGATAGTAACACACAAGGGAAGTAGTAGCATGGATCGAAGCGGAAATTTATAAAATAAATTCTTTAACGTCTCAAAAATGAGATCGACAGGAAGTGCAAAATGGTTAAGCAGGGATGGCTAGAGGACAAATGTAAGGATGTAGAGGCTTATCTCACTAGGGGTCAGATAGATACTGCCTACAGGAAAATTAAAGAGATCTTTGGAGAAAAGAGAACCACTTGTATGAATATCAAGAGCTCAGATGGAAACCCAGTTCTAAGCTAAGAAGGGAAAGCAGAAAGATGGAAGGAGTATATAGATGGTCTATACAAGGGCGATGTACTTGAGGACAGTATTTTGGAAATGGAAGAGGATGTAAATGAAGATGAAATGGGAGATATGATATGCATGAAGAGTTCGACAGAGCACTGAAACACGTGAGTCGAAACAAAGCCCCGGGAGTAGACAACATTCCATTAGAACTACTGACAGCCTTGAGAGAGTCAGTCCTGACAAAACTCTACCATCCGGTGAGCAAGATGTACGAGACAGGCGAAATACCCTCAGACTCGAATCTAATAATTCCAATCCCAAAAAAAGCAGGTGTTGACAGATCTGAAAATTACCGAACTATCAGTTTAATGAGTCACGGCTGCAAAATACTAACGCGAATTCTTTACAGACGAATGGAAAAACAGGTAGAAGCCGACCTCGGGGAAGATCAGTTTGAATTCCGTAGAAATATCGGAACACGTAAGGCAATACTGACCCTACGACTTATCTTAGAAGCTAGATTAAGGAAAGGGAAACCTACGTTTCTAGCATTTGTAGACTTAGAGGAAGCGTTTGACAGTGTTGACTGGAATACTCTCTTTCAAATTTTAAAGGTGGCAGGGGTAAAATACAGGGAGCGAAAAGCTATTTACAATTTGTACAGAAACCAAATGGCAGTTGTAAGAGTCGAGTTACATCAAAGGGAAGAAGTGGTTGAGAAGGGAGTCAGACAGGGTTGTAGCCTCTCCCCGCTGTTATTCAATCTGTGTATTGAGCAAGCAGTAAAGGAAACAAAAGAAAAATTCGGTGTAGGTATTAAAATCCATGGAGAAGAAATAAAAACTTTGAGGTTCGCCGATGACATTGTAATTCTGTCACAGACAGCAAAGGACTTGGAAGAGAAGTTGAACGGAATGGATTGTGCCTTGAAAGAATGATATAAGATGAACATCAACAAAAGCAAAACGAGGATAATGGAATGAAGTCGAATTAAGTCAGACGATGCTGAGGGAATTAGATTAGGAAATGAGACACTTAAATTAGCAAAGGAGTTTTGCTATTTGGGGAGCAAAATAACTGATGATGGTCGAAGTAGAGAGGATATAAAATGTAGACTGACAATGGCAAGGAAAGCATTTCTGAAGAAGAGAAATTTGTTAACATCGAGCATAGAAGTGTCAGGAAGTCGTTTCTGAAAGTACGTATCTGTATGGAGTGTAGCCATGTGTGGAAGTGAAACATGGGCGATAAATATTTTGGACAAGAAGAGAATAGAATCTTTCGAAATGTGGTGCTACAGAATAATGATGAAAATTAGATGGGTAGATCACATAACTAATGAGAAAGTGTTGAATAGTGTGCATGGCATGCAAGTGTTCAAATCCAACATTAGAATACTGTTGAACGCGCTAGATCTCTGTGATGTTTTGGATGGTGTTGAATCACTAGAAAAATATGAATCTGTAGAAAACAAAGAAGCAATGCCAGCAACTTGACAACATGACGAATCATTATATCATGAGTACAACTGTAATAAAGGTACAGCCGCGAGTGTTGTGTTGCAGAACATCCAATATTGTTAATACTGTATGTATTGGACATGTGTGTAATGAAGTCGACAAGTTAATAAATATGAAAGAGTAGGATAGTGCTGTGAAAACCGCCAAACAACGTCGATCAATGAAGTAAGTAGCAACAAGAACCATTGTGGTCTGTGAATACAGTCACTGGAACTGGTTGCGCAGTTATGTTTAGTTAACATCGTGTTAAAATCTGGAAACATAAAAGACTCATTTTTAAATGATGAAAAAGAAGAACTAGAAAATATTGAACCAGGAATGTGGTTCTGATACTATAACAAAAACAACAATAGTATAAAATGCTTGGAGCCTCAAGGCATAAACTGTACTTAAAACATCTACAGAATGCGCTTAGAAGAAAAGTCGGTTGAAGCTTTAGTGAGAGCTTATCTAACAAGAAAGAGATTTTCTACTGTGAGAGAAATACAGACAGAACCACTTGAAGTAACACACACTGATCTCTTTAGAGAGATAGACCTCTCACCTCCACTCTTTAATGGACACAGAGGCTACATAATAGTATTAGTTTATTTCAGTCGTTTTTTCTAACAGAGTTGTTAAGCTTTTACTCCAAAGGCTGCAAGATTTGTAAGAAAATATGTGTTACACATCGAAAATTAGTTCAGCCTTAAAGCATCAAAAACAAGATGGTTTGTATGTCAGTCATAGGCTAAGAAGTGGTGTGGAGGAAAACGAATTGTACTAGAATATAATATTCCTTTCTAGTGCTCAACTCAGAGACAAAGTATAGAAATTACTTCCAGCAGTAATGAACAAGGCAAGAGATACAATCTTCGATAACCAACTAAAGAAAGAGCTATTAGTAGAAGCACTGCTCACAGGTATGTCTTAATTCAGTAGGAGCTCAAATATCAATCAAAGTGCTACACCTCCAGTAAAGTGATTTGGGAAAAGGACAAATCTGTCAAACTTCATATTTTTGGCTAAAAAGTTTTTGCTAAGGGAACTGTAGAGAAAAAAAATTTTATTGGTGAAGTATCAAATGATACTAGCAATACATCAATAAAATTAGAAATTTTGAAAATGACAAGAACAAGGTCAGTATGGTGAGAAACATTTACATATGAGAGCGTTGTGTGTCGAAAACAGCCTTTCTGTATAGGAAACTGGATGACGACTTTTATGAAGCTACCTTGGAGAACTCACCTCTGTGTGGCCATATCAACCTCCATTCAGATGGAATAAAACTCTGGGAGGTTTCCTAGAAACGTGAGGACTAATTTAATTATATTCATGTCAGATGTAGTTAAAGAAATATTTATTGCTATACATGTTGATGATGGAATCATAACAGGAAAAGCCTTAGACATAGCTGGAACCATCTTGAAGAAACTTTAGGAAAAATTTGAAATGTGTGTAGCAGAAAGTCCCAATATGTACATTGACATGCATTAAATCGAGACAAAGAATGGACCACATTTGCACTAAAACAGTGTACGAAGAAAGTACTGTGAAAACTCAATATGACTGACTGCAAGGCTGTGACGACTCCTTTAGTTCCAGGGAGGAAGAGAAGTTACGAAGATCAGGAGGCTGAACACGTTAGAATTCCATACCATGAAGCCGTAGGAAGTCTTCTGTACTTGTCATGTAAATCCTGGGCATGTCTTGGATTCACTGTCAATCGTGTGAGCCGCTTCACAAAAACCAAAATAAAAGGGATCACTACAATATATAAAGAACTCTGACATGACAACAAGATTCCAAGTGTTATGGCCTTTCCTAAAAGAAGAAATAATATAAAGGAGACACTACCCATCTAAATGTCTACTGTGATGCTACTTATACTCAGAACTGAAGTGACAGTAAAATTGTAAGTGCTTACATTATTCTTTACAATAATGTTCTCATTGGTTGATGTTCTCAGAAATAAAACGTAACAGCTACTTCATCAGCTGAAGCAGAATACCTGCCAATAGGAGAGTGTGACCAAGAAATAGTACACATTAAGGACCTATTACAAGAGCTGTCCAGAAAAGGAAAGAAGACCGTATATGGATGTAATAACCCATAATGTTCGTGAACAATACAGAGAAGGTCCTCTTGAGGTAAAGTACTGAAAAACAAGTGGCATACTTACCAAAGCTCTGTTGAGGTTTAGGTTTGAGAAAGTTAGAAACGCTGTTACGAATCAATTACCATAATTCATTATTCTGAAAAATATTAAGGGATAAATGATTACTGTGTCATTAAAAATGTAAACATTTGGCATAGATTTAAGGAAAACAGTGTATTTTGTGGGTGGACTGGAATTTGAAAACATTGAATAATTTTATAAGATGCAGTGTTTGCTGTATCTTTCTTAAATTGTAACGGCCGGAATAAGAAGTTGTGAGTTGTCTGACAGTGTGAATAATATGTATCTGTGTAAATCGTGGTATGAAAATGGATGTACCTCCATATACATAGTTTTAATTAATGTGTAGCTTATAATATTCCACATTCAGTGAGCACAAAAAATAACGCAGAAATCGCAAACTCACATCGTTATTGTAACAGTTTATGTGGCACTATTAAAAGTGTGTCGTCAAAGAACATAAAATCTATACTACATAATTCAAATTAAAAGTACAAAACGTAACGAAATGTGACTGACAGCGTACATATATATAACTAAAATCGTAAAACCAATGCATTTGTATAAGTCAAGTCGTAAAATGTACTATACTATATCGTCAGTAATGACAGGAACCACTACTCTTAACCTTGATCTAATTACCGTCGGGTTCCAACATTTCTCGTAGAGGCTTTTTACATACTGGAGACTATACAGATAATTCATGTTTACGGATCCAACCAGATAAGATACTGTGTAGTGTATAGAAAGTCGATATTTCCGCTACGATTCCAGTAGTTCCTTGGAGTTGTACATGTTGTGTATCTGTGAACTGAAGCATTTCTGACAGTCAGACAAAAAAATTTACAATCTAAAGGTCATACACTGTAGCAAATTATGCGTATTACACTAGCAATGAAGTGTCAATAAGTAATAACATTATTATATTATTTCTCGTCTGTGTGAAGTAATCTACACCTCATGTTTTACATCACAGACTTTACATCATTTTTATTAAATTTCGTCTATATGAAGTAATCTATACCTCATGTTTTGCATCACAGAATTTATGTTTTAAGGCAAACTATGGGCCACAATACACTTCTTTGTGACTATAGGTAAGTATATTTACATACTGAAGCGTTTCGGGACTGATGTACTATGTGTCTGCATTAAGAAGTAGGTTCTATAGTCCTTAAGAAAAGACTTTAGTCATGTTGTTGTTTTTGTGGTCTTCAGTCCCGAGAATGGTTTGATGCAGCTCTCCATGCTACTCTATCCTGAGCAAGCTTCTTCATCTCCCAGTACTTACTGCAACCTACGTCCTTTTGGATCTGCTTAGTGTATTCATCTCTTGGTCTCCCTCTATGATTTTTACCCTCCACGCTGCCCTCCAATGCTAAATTTGTGATCCCTTGATGCCTCAGAACATGTCCTAACAACCGGTCCCTTCTTCTTGTCAAGTTGTGCCACAAACTCCTCTTCTCCCCAATTTTATTCAATACCTCCTCATTAGTTATGTGATCTACCCGTCTAGTCTTCAGCATTCTTCTGTAGCACTACATTTCGAAAGCTTCTATTCTCTTCTTGTCCAAACTATTTATCGTCCATGTTTCACTTCCATACATGGCTACACTCCATACAAATACCTTCAGAAACGACTTCCTGACACTTAAATCTATACTCGATGTTAACAAATTTCTCTTCTTCAGAAAGGCTTTTCTTGCCATTGCCAGTCTACATTTTATATCCTCTCTACTTCGACCATCATCAGTTATTTTGCTCCCCAAATAGCAAAACTCCTTTACTACTTTGAGTGCCTCATTTCCTAATCTAATTCCCTCAGCATCGTCTGACTTAATTCGACTACATTCCATTACCCTCGTTTTGCTTTTGTTGATGTTCATCTTATATCCTCCTTTCAAGACACTGTCCATTCCATTCAACTGCTCTTCCAAGTCCTATGCTGTCTCTGACAGAATTACAATGTCATCGGCGAACCTCAAAGTTTTTATTTCTTCTCCATGGATTTTAATACCTACACCGAATTTTTCTTTTGTTTCCTTTACTGCTTGCTCAATACACACATTGAATAACAGCGGGGAGAGGCTACAACCCTGTCTCACTCCCTTCCCAACCGCTGTTTCCCTTTCATGTCCCTCGACTCTTATAGCTGCCATCTGGTTTCTGTACAAATTGTAAATAGCCTTTCGCTCCCTGTATTTTACCCCTGCCACCTTTAGAATTTGAAAGAGACTGTTCCAATCAACATTGTCAAAAGCTTTCTCTAAGTGTACAAATGTTAGAAACGTAGGTTTGCCTTCCCTTAATTTTTCTTCTAAGATAAGTCGTAAGGTCAGTATTGACTCACGTGTTCCAATATTTCTACGGAATCCAAACTGATCTTCCCTGAGGTCGGCTTCTACTAGTTTTTCCATTCGTCTGTAAAGAATTCGCGTTAGTATTTTGCAGCTGTGACTTATTAAACTGATAGTTCCGTAATTTCCACATCTGTCAACACCTGCTTTCTTTGGGATTGGAATTATTATATTCTTCTTGAAGTCTGAGGGTATTTCGCCTGTATCATACATCTTGCTCACCAGATGGTAGAGTTTTGCCAGGACTGTGTCTCCCAAGACCGTCAGTAGTTCTAATTGAATGTTGTTTACTCCCGGGGCCTTGTTTTGACTCACGTCTTTCAGTGCTCTGTCAAACTCTTCACGCAGTATCATATCTCCCATTTCATGTTCATGTACATCCTCTTCCATTTCCATAATATATTCCTCAAGAACATCGCCCCTGTATAGACCCTCTATATACCCCTTCCACCTTTTTGCTTTCCCTTCTTTGCTTAGAACTGGATTTCCATCTGAGCTCTTAATATTCATGCAAGTGGTTCTCTTTTCTGCAAAGGTCTCTTTAATATTTCTGTAGGCAGTATCTATCTTACCCTTACATTTGTCCTCTAGCCATCCCTGCTTAGCCGTTTTGCACTTCCTGTCGATTTCATTTTTGAGAAATTTGTATTCCTTTTCGCCTGCTTCATTTACTGCATTTTTATATTATCTCCTTTCATCAATTAAATTCAATATTTCTTCTGTTACCCAAGGATTTCTACTAGCCCTCGTCTTTTTACCTACTTGATCCTCATCTGCCTTCACTACTTCATCCCTCAGAGCTACCCATTCTTCCTCTACTGTGTTTCTTTCCCCCATTTGTGACAATTGTTCCCTTATGCTCTCTCTGAAACTCTGTACAACCTCTGGTTCTTTCAGATTGTCCAGATCCCATCTCCTTAAATTCCCACCTTTTTGCAGTTTCTTCAGTTTGAATCTACAGCTCATAACCAATAGATTGTGGTCAGAGTCCACATCTGCCCCTGGAAATGTCTTACAATTTAATACCTGGTTCCTAAATCTCTGTCTTACCATTATATAATCTATCTGATACCTTCTAGTATTTCCAGGATTCTTCCATGTGTACAACCTTCTTTTATGATTCTTGATCCAAGTGTTAGCTATGATTAAGTTATGCTCTGTGCAAAATTTTACCAGACGGCTTCCTCTTTCATTTCTTTCCCCCAATCCATATTCACCTACTATGTTTCCTTCTCTCCCTTTTCCTACTCTCGAATTGCAGTCAGCCATGACTATTAAATTTTCGTGTCCCTTCACTACCTGAATAATTTCTTTTATCTCATCATACATTTCATCAGTTTCTTCATCATCTGCAGAGCTAGTTGGCATATAAAATTGTACAATTGTAGTAAGTGTGGGCTTCGTGTCTATCTCGGCCACAATAATGCGTTCACTATGCTATTTGTAGTAGCTTACCCGCAATCCTATTTTTTTATTTATTATTAAACATACTCCTGCATTACCCCCATTTGATTTTGTATTTATAACCCTGTATTCACCTGACCAAAATCCTTGTTCCTCCTGCCACCGAACTTCACTAATTCCCACTATATCTAACTTCAACCTATCCATTTCCCTTTTTAAATTTTCTAACCTACCTGCCCGATTAAGGGATCTGACATTCCACGCTCCGATCCGCAGAACGCCAGTTTTCTTTCTTCTGATAACGACGTCCTCTTGAGTAGTCCCCACCCGGAGATCCGAATGGGGGACTATTTTACCTCCGGAATATTTTACCCAAGAGGACGCCATCATCATTTAACCATACAGTAAAGCTGCATGCCCTCGGGAAAAATTACAGCTGTAGTTTCTCCTTGATTTCAGCCGGTCGCAGTACCAGCACAGCAAGGCCGTTTTGGTTAGTGTTACAAGGCCAGGTCAGTCAATCATCCAGACTGTTGCCCCTGCAACTACTGAAAAGGCTGCTGCCCCTCTTCAGGAACCACACGTTTGTCTGGCCTCTCAACAGATACCCCTCCGTTGTGGTTGCACCTACGGTACGGCCATCTGTATTGCTGAGGCACGCAAGCCTCCCCACCAACGGCAAGGTCCATGGTTCATGGGGGGACTTTAGTCATAGTGAACTTATAATGTGTAGACCAACAGTAAAATTATGTTTAGGTGCATACTGTTTTGTTTCACGGTAATAGACACAGACGGTGGAAAATTTACACTAAGTGATGAGTCAAACCACAATTCCTTAACGTATGTGTCTGCATATTTCACCAACACAATCCAAGTTAACAACACTTTCCTAGAAAAACTTTAGCCTCTAAGGACGTCTTTCGGATCACCAGTTATTCGCACGAATTACCATCGTAGCATCCGCACTAAGGCTGTTCTGCTTCCACATATACAGTAGCTTTCATGTCTGTTGCGAGTACTCTCGGGGAAAATAGATGTGGCAGTCATTCCTGTTTCCGACAGTGCATGTTAATTATTGTTAGATCTCATGCAGACGATATGTCACATACCACGAATGTCACATATAGTACATTATCTGAAACTATGCATGCCAGAATCAAATTTTCACTCTGCAAGGGAGTGTGCACTGATATGAGACGCCAGCCACATGAGTGAGTTGCTCACGGAGGGGATGAGGTGAGGTCCATTGAGGCCGCAGCTGTTTCAGCAGCACTTCGTAGGCGCTTCGCGTGGAGCAGCACACCGACTGCGCTACAGTGACAGCCACCGGCGCTCCAAAGTGGTCCTCCAGCAGCTGTGCAGCGTGGTGCAGTTCCATGTACGCCTCTAACAACTGGCGAAGTCTGCTGGGAGGAGATGACAGTGACGTCGTAGGCGGATGCAGCGACACTGGTGTGTGGTGTGCTGGAACTACCTGAAGAAGAAGGGAATTCAGGGAGCGGAACAGTACCCACAACTAGAGTTCCAGCAGAACGAACTGCAGTGTCATCGAACTGTTGAAGAACAGATAATATATTATTAGCAAGCAGGAAAATGTTCGGTATGAATTTTGACCATAAGTAGCGAACACTACACCATCCACAACCACGTTTAAGATCAGCAGAGATCCTCCCAACGCCTTCATGTTCGGGAGTAGATGAGCATCTGCGTACATCAGCTCTTTGAAGTAGCGCCACAGCTTTTGATAATCGGTCACTATGCACAACCCGATCGTCAGCAGCGACTGCAGAGATGGCAGAGTATCTCTCATGATGTATGTCAATGTTATGAGGTCTGAGATGGAAAGATATACCATTATGATTGAAGCCAAATTCACCAGTAAAACTAACAGTGCTACTAAGAACCAGAAAGCAGACACTGTCATTGGTTTAGTGCAAACATCGTTTTAGCAAAACTTGGGACACGCCTTGTGCCTAGTTTCTTCCATGAAAGAAACCAGCCCAAATACCCTCCACAGTTTGTACATCGGCTTGAAGCTGACACAAAGAATCATCCGCTTCTTTCTGTAAATCACAGGCATTGCGTTTAATGGTGAGATCTACCTTAATGTCTGCCAATATCGGTGAGAAATGACAGCAAGAAACGACTTTTTAAGACGTCCTTGCGCCTCCCTGCCAGTGAAACGTTTTCTAATCGGAGGAACATCACTGAATGCATAAATTCAACTCACGCTAGGGTATGTGTAAATAGCCCTAACATTGGCGTGTATTTTTGCAATCGACAACAGACTTATCAGTGTGCCGCAGTCTCATTTACTAATGGCCTATTGATGGCTAAAGTGAAATGCAAACTAAGCTTTCAGTTCCGGAGCTACATTAATCAATACACGTCCAACGTTAATGTTACTGACAGCCTTCACTCGGCTTCATCGCTGCCATTTGTCCGACACATCCCTCACTTTCTTGTCGTCACTACTACAACCCAACACTGGGACATGTTGTTCACTGTAAGTTTCAGTCTTATTGTGGTACTATTATAAAGATTTTTGTACTAACAATTACTATTCTGTTCTGAGATACTGGTCGTTCCATCTTTTTCCATTTATATCAAAAGTGACAAGGAGAAGTGATAACGTTATTTACATGTGTCGTTAGTGTTCATTTCAAGTCGCATATGTCTCGTGCTTAATTTATAAGAGCTATAAGTTGTTTCCGAACTATTGCCCGAATCCCTTACACCAAACCAGCAGATACGTAAGACTATGATTCACGATGTAGGCGGCAGGGATGTAGGTATATAGGTAGCTCCTACTCCGCTGAGGCAGTAGTTGTTCATTACACCTACAGAAGACAGATGCCATTTAGATGAGTTGATTTGTTTACTTCCTTCAGTTGTCTTATTCTCGCAAGCACCAAACATATTCGTTACCATAATAATGCACGAACAGTGGCAAGTCTTTGCATTTTCTAGTACTTCACACATCTTGCCTGAAATGAATTCTCCAGCGTAGTAACTGGGAGACTGTATTGAGACATTCGTTTTACTAGTGTTTAACGCTTGCCGAAAAGGTCATATAGTAGTCTGTACAACAGAATCGAGAACCATCGGGGAAGCGAGAAAGTAAGTAACACTCTAAATACTCACTATATAAGCTCAAGACAATCGTTCCTTGTCCTAGATTCCTATTCTTTCCTTAGACTAGGTGAACAAAGGGGTTTTCGCTATGCCCAGTTATGTAACCCACTGTTGTTTTTAACTGTCCCTCTGACATAAGGCTAGTTCGTCGTGGAGATGAAGGAACTGTGACAGGTTTCACTTTCATCGTTATACCGGTTGTCACTGGGTTTGCAGCTAGATGTGCATGTGAAGACATTGTTAAGAGTGCTACTTTCTCTTCACTTTTTGCGAAACTGGAATATGGGTAAATTATAAAGTCTTTGGAGTTTCACATGTTAGTTTTACAGTAAAATGTATAACTGTGAATGGCTATTATTACGTTATAATACGTTTTTGTTGTTTTTTGGGTATGTAATACATTGACTTTACAAAATTTTTTACGATAGCTGCGGTAAATGTAATGACGAAAATGGGAATGGTAGGAGAAAGTGAAGGAGACAGTAACTAATGGTACCGCAGTGAGGGAGTCGAGCGTGTTTGTGTGTGTGTGTGTGTGTGTGTGTGTGTGTGTGTCTGTAAGTGTGTCTGTGTGTGTGTGTGTGGGTGGGTGGGTGTGTGGGTGGGTGGGTGGGTGGGTGGGTGTGGGTGTGTATGTGTGGGAACGCAAAATATGCTAAATACTGGCGTACACTTACATTTCGAATACTGTGTTAATGTGAGAATGTGACGCTTGAGACAAAAACGGACCTACCGCATTTTCGTATTCCGCGGGCTGGTGTGATTTTCGCACTTAAAAAATTGAACACGGCAGGAATAATTGCGTCGTGTACTAAAAATGCCGTCGCAGTACAGATGCGAACACAAATGATGTATACTACTAACTGCTTCCAGCTAGCCCATATCCATCGGGAGTCAGCAGACGTACGAATTACACATACCTTAACAGGAAGATTTTTATTTCCATATTAACGGACTCGCTACAGCTTCACCACTACATCCCCGCCGCACACGACGCAGGCCG
This sequence comes from Schistocerca serialis cubense, assembly GCF_023864345.2. Lineage (NCBI taxonomy): Eukaryota > Metazoa > Arthropoda > Insecta > Orthoptera > Acrididae > Schistocerca > Schistocerca serialis. The sequence goes on from NC_064639.1 coordinate 231,348,655, forward strand.
TCATCATACAGGGCGGTTACAGTTATTATACTTTTTCTACTTGAGAGGGCCCCTACGAAAAACGAGAGTAATCGTATGATAATGAAACTTTGTAGAAAATTGATGAGGACATGCAGAAGAGAAATAACGAATAAACTCCTGAAAGTAACATTATGTAATGCCTGCATGAGAGGGTAACGTTTTTCTATTGCATTCCATGTTACGTTACGGGTTACAAACGTTGTTCAGTGTGACGACCATCTACGTCCGCGACAGCCTGGAGCTGAAGAAGAGGTTGTTCCACTGCTGCCCGAAACAACGGTGGAATATGGACCATTCGGCTGTCATGACGCAGCTTATGTACTGCTTCGAGATCGTACAGTGCGTCCAGCATTCTCACCCATGGCAACAGTAACTTCAACTATTTATTGTGCAATTGCCTGTCGGCCTCTCCCAACACGCGAGTTATTTCAAACTTGCGAATCATGTTCATTCCCGGTGCGGAAAGAGGACCTCTCTGTATTCCTTTAACGCGTCGAAACTCACGAAGAGCAGTAGCACTATCGCTGTTGTTTTGATAAAAGAGCTTTATAGGTGAAATCCATCTCACCTTGTGCAGATCCATGTTATCTGCCTGAAACTGTACAGCACACCGGTTCTTGCCTTTTGTCCTTACGTCGCCGAACCGGCACGGGCGTGTAATTGCAAGTCACGATACTAACGCTAGTATAACACTATTAAAAATTCAAAGTATGCAGCACACTATCTGTACATCATTCATTCAATGTTTGGTATCTTTACCGTAAATTGTTGTCTGTCCACACTGGCTCTAGTAGCGAGTTTGATTATAAGCACCCTTTATGTCACGTTCGGATACGTAACGTAATTCCACATTACTCTAAAACTGACTCTCATGAAAGACTCTGAAAGCAGTTCGAACCATTTTCAATAGGATTTTATTTTCATTTAATTCATCAGATACGTTTTCAAAAAATGTCGATTTGAAGAAGCTAAATTCAAGTTCCTGTGTTCACACTGTTAGCTTTAGGATTTCATAGAAACCACCTATTCTCCACTTCGACAATTTTTGTTTTTGTTTGCCATTATGTGCACCTTCATGTCTTTTCTGGTGGTTGCTGTATACGTGTATTCCGTTGTTAGAGCATTTCACGCTGCAGAAGCTGAAATTCATAAAACATGCGTAAGTTGAGGCGGCCGCCGCTGTGTTTCTGGCTCCGACCAATCGGAAGAAAGTATTTTTATTCTCAGTGGAGCTGTATCAGAATTTATTGGCAATTTTAAATTTAACAGTTGTTTGATGACAGGATCTCTTATTCGCGTTCTGGAACTCCTCATACTGCATCATTTAAGAAGTCTCGAGTAAACTTACTTAACTTCGCAATTATTTATGAGCAATATTACAACTTGTTTGGCTTATTTTTCAAAGGCATTCATGGGATTTTCATGATTTATATTTTTGGAGGTTTGTTAACAAAATGCTAATGTGACTTTTACAGTAATTTACAGCTGAATAATATGTTTATGAATGTCATATCAACCTCTTATGTGTTACCGCAGACGATATGTTAATAATCCCATTTGCTTTGAGAATGCATGACACACTACGTGCCTAGTTGCTTTCACCATCCTGAGTGAAATGTATAGAGTTCTGTTAAGTTTGACAAACCTGTATTCCTCTAAATGTGTCTCCTGAGCAGACAGCAAGACGTAGGTCATAGATCCGTTGTCTTTAGGCTGTAGTGGACTGTTAGTGAGAAACTGATGTTAATATAAATAATGTGTTCTACACTTATTTATTTTATCAGAACAGGAGCTACTGCAAATTACAAACTGAAGCACCGTGTTTTCAACACTTCAGAAGCAATTTATAAATTCACAAACTTTCTTTCTCAGCACAAATACTTGATTACAGTTTACTTGTATTTGAATTGATCGAGACTTGACATTTTTGTTAAAATGTGAGATGCAACCGACAGCAGCAGACAAATCGTCCGTGCCCCATGACCGCCACTTCTGATCTGGTTAACACTTTACTGTATTTTAGTAAATTACAATGTAACTGTCGGTGCCCGATAACACGTCTGTCCATCATTACTGACCCTTCCGACGTCGTTAACGCTTTACCGAAATGCAATAAAATTGTAATATAACTGTTCACGCCCTTGGACAACACGTCTGTCTCCAACGACTACCCTTTCCGATCTGATTAGGCAGCGGCGCTACTTGGCTTGGAAACGTAGTCTAGGCGGGGCTCAAAAGGCACAGAATAGCTTCATCTGACTTTTCATTGACCTATTGTTTTTATTTTCCCATGTAATTCTGATTTTAGAAATAAATGAGAACAGTTTTCTACTTAGAGAAACCTGTTAAGCAAGTTTAATTCACTGTTATTAAAATGTTAATGAAAGATAGTAATCATTTTAGCGCCCAGCCTCCAGACATATTAGCCGGTCACATTAACAGACTACAATGCTGGCGGTCTTCTCCACGAGAAAGATACCATCTGCTACTGGTACGTCACGCAGCTGATTACGTCATACATGTAATGGTGTAAGCTCTTACTCTAAAGAAAGAATCTTGGAGGTAGATACGAAGGCTGCTAAAATGAGATACATCAAAGTCTTTGATATCGAATCTAGTGATTCAAAGTTACTTCGTTACTGTTCTGAGTTACACGTTTATAATCATACATGAAACCCGGATCGCTTAGCTAGAATACACTTCCCGCTAGGAGTGTAGCTTATCACGGAAACTAACATTTCCGTCGTCGTGTTACACAAAGCTTTCGCGTAACAAGGCACGATGTTTGAATTTATTTCTAGAACCAAGTTTATTACGCGTGTGACAGGTACTGACAGCTGACGGAGTGCGTCTCGGGAACCCAGCGGGTCCCGACCAAATGTTTCACCAGTTTCATATGTGAGCGATGTCTCTGAAAACCTCTAAGGGGCAGAGAGCAATTCCCAAGCAAAAACTATGTAACGGTACGGTCAACCCACTGCAGTAAGTACATCGACGAAAACCTCAGATATAAACCATGTTGTGAGAATTGGCAAGATGTGTATCTCATGTCATAGCAAAAAAACAAAAGTGATAGTGTCAGTCTATTTTTCATTTAAGTTTATTGCAAGTATTAATTGCTAGCGAAGGAAGACAATGTGAATACGCTACAGGTTTTTATTTATAATCTGAGAAGCTATCTTTGCTTCTTGTAACTGAAGTTCATAAATTAATTACAGACATCCTGCAATGGAAAACAGCACAAGCATCATAAATTGCAAAATCATTTTAAGTACCCAGATCATTATAAACCAGAAGTGTTTCATGAGGATTGTAACGTGCTGAAACGAATGAATATTTCTTCCACAAGGGACTGTATTATGAGGGTTGCACTTGTTGATCAAGACATATAAAACAGTTTCTACGAGAATCAGTTGTTTATTTTGCCACGACGTGTTTCGATGCATCACACCAACATCTTCGGGTGCAGAACTGTTTATTTATAAGGCTGGTGTTGGTGAAGAGTACAGACGTCTTTTCTCAGTCGGTGTGCCATGCAAATACATCCATTGATGTACAAGGTGCATGACACGCCAGATAGACAATTTACACCTGACCAGTTCCAGTTACTTTTACAAATAACTTAAAAACAGGGTGACAGACAATGTGAATTTCTACAAAGACAGTATCAACAGTGTGACAGACGATGCGAAAGTGCACAAAAGCAACTTCAGATGAAAGATTTCTCGAACAAAATTGATTGAGGACAAATTTTACTGAATAGCAAAATACAATTGAACTTTCCATTACAAAAATGACAAAGTGAAAATATAAGTCAAATAGACAGTAAAATTCAGCATTAAGTAGTATAAGGTGCTAAACATGAAGGATGAGCTACTTCATTGGAGAAATTTCTTACGATTGCTGAAGGTTATGTAAAGCAGCAATTCACTGACGTCAGCGAATGATTGCAGAAACTGTGCGATATGGGGGACCAGAATGAGGTATCAGCCGTTATCCTGCAGCCCGCACTTCAAAATACGTGCGTCGCCAGTCACGCCGCAACTTCTAATGACGCCTGACGGCGCTGCCACGAACACACACGCCGTAGCCAATGAAGTGCAAGCATCCCCTCTCCGGTGTTCAAACGTCGATGCACAGAGGCCATTTTGTGTGGTTGCAATTTAATAAGATTCACAGACTTTCGTAGCGGCCGGCGCTCGTTATCTACGGAATAGTCGTTGTGTTAAAGACTGACTGAACTATACGACATTGTATCTGTATGTATTTCAACACTCACATCTGTTGTTAGCAACTGACGCGGCATCTACAGCAAACAAAATTCTGTATTACTTTTACTATTTGGTAGACTCTATTAATATTTCAGTTCTCTGGTTCAACGAAAGAACTACAAAGCGTGCAAAGGAAGTTCCAACACAGGTCGAGAATACCATTTGGCACACACTCCTGTGGAAACAGGAGCATTTGCAGACAATGCTGAATACCAGAGGAGACAGCAACACGTTAAGGAGCCAGACAGGAAGATATAAACACTTAACCTCGGTTTTAAGATTCTAGATCGAATTATATAGTGAGAACAGTTCTGCGAATTTTAGGAATAAGTTGAGTCAAGTTCCTGATGTGAACGCCATTCAGACAGAAAGAATTTTTTTCAATACCACCGCTGAACTAAATATGCAGATAATGCATGTGATGATCAACAAATTGACAGGTACAAATCTTGGTAACATCAGTGATGTTTACATGCAGCAGTGAGGGAATGGTTCATCCAGTACTAGGACTGAGTCAGGTCGACAGTGTACTTACATCAAATCAGATGGAAGGTAGAAAGCTTGATCTTATCTGATACCATATAGATGGATCCACGACGCTCCAGAATAATCCGTGGATCAAAATTTCCATACTTCAGAGGAATTCCGAATGAAATTTCTAGTAAGATTCTGTTTACGAAGTCGACAGTCTAAAGAGACGGCTGAGAAATTCAATGCCTGTAATTATCCTTACGGGGACAAATATGAAAACATGGCTGAATTCTTCAAATGCCATTAAAAAAATTGCTTTCGTCCCAGACACTGCAAGTGAAGAATTTGAATCGCTTATTGGTTCCAAGCAGCCACAGCACGTACAGGCAACTGCCATCACATGCAGAAGAGAACGATTAATTTCCACATTGGAGGATTTGTAGAATCGTAGTCAAACTGACGATAACTGTACCGATAACAGGGACCACTTTCCGCCTGAAAGAATTTCTGAACAGTCACAACAGAATTTAAAGCTGTGAAATAATTATATCACAGGTAAAAAGAATAAGTGGAATAGATTTAATGACGATTAGATTAGGAATCGGAACGGTTATCGAGGAGACGATCATTTTTACAACAGGCCTGAAAAGTGGACAAGGTAAGATCCAAAACTCAGTAATGTTGGAATGCAACCTCCTGTGCTACGTGCAGATAAAACACTATGCCCCATTTCAATAACTGATCCAGTCATGTGTACAGTAAACTTTGAAATAGAGCCACATCTCACCAGCCTTGTAATGGAAATACTGAAAGGAGAAAGAAACGTTTATAGAGATCCGAGCATAGCATGCTGAAAGCAAGCCCGCCCAGTTAGCCATTCGGTCTAACACACGGCTTTCCGGACTGGGAAGTAGCGCCTGGTCCTCGGCACGAATCCGCCCGCCCGAGGTCTGGTGAGCCGGCTAGTCTGTGGATGGTTTTTAGGCGCTTTTCCATCTGCTTCGGCGAATACAAGCTGGTTCCCCTTATTCCGCCTCAGCTACATTATGTTGGCGATTGCTGCGCAAACAAGTTCTCCACGTACGCGTACACAACATAGGGGGTACACTCGTCTGGTGTGAGACGGTCCCTGGGGGCAGGGGGGGCGAACCACACAATAACCCGGAAAGAGTGGTTTGGTGTGGGCGGCGGAGGGTTGAAATGGACTGCTGTAGTCGTCGTGGGGTTGTGGACCACTGAGGCTGCGGCGAATACCGAGCCTCTCCGTCGTTTTTAGGCCCCCGGTTAACATACAGTACAATACAATACAACGCTGAAAGCAAGGGTAAGCTATAGAAGTAATTCTCCCGAGGGCATGCAGCTTTACTGTATGGCTAACTGATGATGGCACCCTATTGGGGAAAATATTCTGAAGGTAATATAGTCCCCCCATTTGGATCTCCAGGCAGCTACTACTCAGGGAGACGTCGTTATCAGGAGAAACGAAACTGGAGGTCTACTGATTGGAACGAGGAACATTACATTCCTTAATCAGGCAGGTAGGTTAGAAAATTTAAAAAAGAAGTGGATAGGTTATAGTTAGATACAGTGAGAATAATTGAAGTTCGATGGCAGGAGGAACAGGACTTCTGGTCAGGTGAACAGAGGGCTATAAATACAAAATCTAATACGGATTACGCAGGAGCGGGTTTAATAATGAATAAAAAATGGTAATGCGGATAAGTTACTATGAACAGCAGAGTGAACGCATTATTCTAGCCAAGATAGACATGGAGACCACATCCACCACAGTAGTACAAATTTATATGCCAACTAGTTACGCAGATGAGGAAGAGATTGAGAAGATGTATGATGATATGACAGAAATTATTCAGAGAGTTAAGGCAGATGAAAATTTAATAGTTATTAGGGATTGGAATTCCATAGAAGGAAAAGGAAGAGAAGGAAAAGTAGTAGGTGAATTTGTACAGAAGAGGGAAAAAATAAAAGAAGAGCAATCAAGTAGAATTTTGCACAGAGCGTAATTACATCACAGGGAACACATGGTTTAAGAATCATGAGAGAATGTTATATACGTGGAAGAGACTCGGAGGCACTGCAATTTTTCAGATTGATTATATAGCGGTAATTCAGAGATTTCAGAAGTAGTTTCTAAATTGTAAGACATTTCCAGGGACAGATGTGTAGTCTGACCACAATTTATTGGTTCTGAACTGCAGATTAAACTGAAGAAACTAAAAAGAAGCAGGATTTTAAGGAGATGGAACGTGGATAAACTGAATGAACCAGAGGTTATAGAGGGTTTCAAATGGAGCATTAGAGAACGATCGACAAGAACAGATCAAAGGAATACGGTAGAAGAATAACAGCATTAAGAGGTGAAATAGTGAAGGCAGCAGAACATCAAGTAGACAAAAAGACGAGGCCTAGTAGAAATCCTTGGGTTACACAAGAGATATTGAATTTAATCAATGAAAGGAGAAAATATAAAAATACAACAAATGAAGCAGGTGAAGGGGAATAAAAATGCCTAAAAATGGGACCGACAGGAAGTGCAAAATGACTAACCAGGAATGGCTGGAGGACAAATGTAAGTATATAGAAGCACATATCTGTAGGGATAAGATAGAAACTGCCAACAGGGAAATTAGAGAGACCTTTGGAGAAAAGAGAACTAACTGCACGAATTCCAGAGATCAGATGGAAAACCGGACCTAAGGAAGGAAGGGAAAGCAGAAAAGTGGAAGGAGTACACAGAGGATCTATACAATGGAGACGTATCTGAGGGCAATATTATAGAAATGGAAGAGGATGCAGATGAAGATAAGAAGGTAGATATGATGCTGTGTGAGGAATTTCCCAAAATACTGAAAGGCGTAAGTCGAAATAAGGCCCCAGGAGTAGACAGCATTCCGTTAGAGCTACTGATAGCCTTTGGAGAGTCAGCTATGGCACAAGTCTTCTCTGTTGAGCAAGGTGTACTAGACAGGCGAAATACCATCAGCCTTTAAGAAGAATAAAATAAATTCCAATTCCAAAGAAAGCAGGTGTTGAAAGTTGTGTAAATTACCGAGCTACCAGTTTAATACGTCGTGGCTGCAAAATACTAACATGTATCATTTCCAGAAGAATGGAAAAACTGATGGAAGCCGACTACGAGGCGGATCAGTTTGGATTATGGAGAAATGTAGGGACACATGATGCAATACTGACCCACGTCTTCTCTTAGAAGATAGGTTACTAAATTCCAACCTACGTTTATGGCATTTGTAGAGCTAGAGAAAGCTTTTGACAATGTTCACTGAAATACTCTCTTTCAAATTATAAAGGTGGCAGGGGTAAAATACAGGGAACGAAAGGCTACTTACAATTTGCGCAGAAACTAAATGTAAGAGTCGAGGAGCACGGAAGGGAAGCAGTTGTTGAGAAAGGAGTGAGACAGGATTGTAGCTTATCCCTGATGTATTGAACAAGCAGTAACAAAAGAAAAATTTGGAGCAGGAATTAAAGCCTAGGAAGAGTAAATAAAAATATCGAGGTTTCCCAGTGACATTGTAATTCTGGCAGGGACAGCAAAGAACTTGGAAGAGTATTGAACGAAATGGACAGTGTCGTGAAAAGAGGATATAAGATCAATATCAACAAAATCAAAACGAGAATAATGGAATGTAGTCGAATTAAAACAATCGATGCTGAGGGTGTTAGATTAGGAAACAAGACACTTGAAGTAGTAGATGGGTTTTGATATCTGGGAAGCAAAATAACTGATGTTCGTCGACGTAGGGAGGATATAAAATGTAGACTGGATATGGCAAGAAACGCTCTTCTGAAGGAGAGGAATTTGTTAACACCGAGTATACATTTAAGTGTCATTAAGTCATTTTTGAAAGTATTTGTACGGAGTGTAGCCATGTGTGGAAGTGAAACCTGGTTGATGCGCAATTTAGACATGAAGAGAAGAGAAACTTCTGAAATTTGGTGCTACAGAAGAGTGCTGCAGGTTAGATGGGTAGATAACGTGAGTAATGAGGAGGTACCATATAGAATTGGGGAGAAGAGAGCTATGTGGCACAACCTGACTAGAAGAAGGGATCGGTTGGTAGAGCAAATTCTGAGGCATCAAGGGATCACGAATTTAGTATTGGAGGGAAGCGTAGAGAGTAAAAATTGCAGAGGAAGACCAAGAGATGAATACATTAAGCATATTCAGAAGGATGTAGGTTGCAGTAGGTACTAGGAGACAAAGAGGCTTGCACAGGACAAAGTAGCATGGAGAGCTGCATCACATCTGTCTTTGGACTGAAGACTGCTACAACAACAACATGGAGTGTTAAGTATAGAAAAGTGTTGTACGAAATAAGAGACACCACATACATAAAGGAAGAATAGATGTAATCGGTGAAAGTGTCGTGTTTTGGATCAATGGTAAAAAATGGTGTTTTGGATTAAGGAATACCAGAAAAGCAAACTGAAGTGTTCATTTTTGCGGTATGGATAAGAAGACTTTGAATATTTATCTGAAGATATTGGTAGTTTTTTTGGTTCAGCACAAAACAGATTTACAAGGACGAGTAGCAAGTTTGAAAATCGCCAATATTGTTAAAACAGTAGCGCCGGAACATTTGTATTGAGAGGATATGCGAGTCTAACAGAAACGAGTAGAAACTGAGCTATGTGATCGCAGTGATCCAGAAGAAGTCCCAAAACGTCAGGATATGCATCGTATTTTATCATCGATTTACAAGTTATGCTGGAGCTGAGCCAAAGGGGAAGATGAAATCTGAAAACTTAAAAAATTTAACGAACGTTTGAAATTTAAATGTGCTACTGTGGAAAGAGGATAGCGAACAGTTAAGATGACGATAGAGGAACGGAAATGTTCATATCCAAAGCTTTCTTCAACAAGGTCTTTGGGTGACTTCACAGAATGTCGCCCTACTATTGATGTGACGGCATGAGTATGTCGTCACTGCAAGGCCTATGAAGGGAAGAACAAGAGGGTTTCGATATTTCTGTATTTACTGCGAACCCATAACTTTTCCAATAAACTTACAATTAAAAATATGAATTTCTGTAGCATATGTAAAGATCCTGTACAAGTGCAAAGTATTCCTCCTCCAAATTTTGTGGAAATGGAAACGCTATGTTCCCTGATGATATAAGTAAACACCATACCTCTGACGTCATTTCATTTCAGGAGTAAAATTTGGAAGGGCAGTTTTGAGCTGCAATCTCGATATATATCTTTATTGGATTAGCAGTCAGCGTGGGTGGTTGCCCTTCAGAGGCCCCAGGTTGATTTCCCAGCAGAGCCAGGGATTTCTCCATCGTGGAAGGACTGGAATGGGGTGAACTCAACTTCGTAAGGCAAGTAAGGAGCTACTTGACAGAGTAGCCCCAGGTCACTAAAACTGACAATGCGCAGGTGAAGGGTGTTCTGACCACACGCCCCACCATACTACGTCTAGTGACATTATTTGCAGAGGATGGCACAACGGTCAGTCGATACAAACGGGTATAGTAGTGTCTGTGGAGAATGTTTACATGTTTACATTTTTCAAATTTTTTATTAACATTAAGTTCTTTTTGCCCCATGATGTGGGAATTTTGCAGTATTTGGCTTTTATCTTAAACATACTTATATTTTTGTGGGAGTGATAGTTTTGTTAAAAATTCCTGCTGCTTGCAGTGTATGAATATGCGAAATTGAACATGTTATAATTAATGAGAACTATGATATAGTGTACACCACTTTGTATAGTTGGGTTTTTACTAATTCCGGCCGGCCACAGTGGCCGAGTGATTCTAGGCGCTTCAGTCCAGAACCGCGCGACTGCTACGGTCGCAGGTTCGAATCCTGCCTCGGGCATGGATGTGTGTGATGTCCTTAGGTTAGTTAGGTTTAAGTAGTTCTAAGTTCTAGGGAACTGATGACCTCAGATGTTAAGTCCCATAGTCTTAGAGTCATTTGAACCATTTTTCATTTTTTCTAATTCCGTTTCTTCTGTTTCCTGCTTTAACTGCAGTGGATGCGTGAGCATATCCAGTTTTAAACACAAATTATGAAGATTTTATAAACATTTGGGACGAGGATTTAGCTGAAGGCCATAACATTACCACCAGATTGGATACTTCAGGAGTACCAACGCCTCATAATTAACAGCATTTTCATGAAGATTTTGTAAGTGTTAATTTTTTATCAAATAGTTTGCACCATGTTTATTGATGATTAAGTAAGCTAGCCTCAAATCACGAATTTTGTGTTTACAACTACAATGGAATTGTTACTCAAGTGCACCAGTTCTTTGGGCACAGAAGTTAGGTTATATAGAGTACTTTCTGGTTAGGCACAGTCACTGAAATGTGTGTAATTTTAATGGTTTCTACGTTTCCTTTCAAGTGTAATTTTATTCAGTTTTACGGTTTTTCCATCATGTTGTATGAAGTTCAGAATATAAGGTTTCGTTTGTTTCAGAACTTGAACTGTCACACATGTTTATAAACAATCTTCAGTTTTAAAGATAATTTCCTTTAGTTATAAGGGGAGGGATAAGTAAGGTGACAATATTCTTATAGAGCATGTATATCTTACGTTTCTGGTAATGTACCAATACTAAAATTATTTACATGTGAATGAATATCTACATTTCCGTTGAACTCAGTTCTCCTTCGATGAAGTTGTTCGATTATAAAAGCACCATAAAGAAAATAAATGGTCCAGAGGAATGTCAAACACCTCTGTTGATTACGGGAGAGGGGAATGTTTTGCTGCTGCTTGGCGTCAACCTCTGAGGGATGTTCACATGATTACAGTGTGCAACGCAGGTGGACACACCTGAGGGCAGAGACATCATTTCGGAGTCGGTCAAGCAGTGGCAGTGAAGGGATCGATGATGGATTGCGTGGGAGTGTGCCAAAAACGGTTGATAAATTTGATATTTGGATTAGAATATCGAGGATGAAAAAATCCCGATACAACTAAAAAATTGACAATGCCAAACAACAAATATTTGGCCGAAAATGATTAGGCATATTATGTGTGGCAAAATGCCTGACGTGATTACCCAAAGTTATGCACTCAGTACTAGGTTTTGTGTTAAACGTGTACATCTATAGATGACGACGTCGTTTGTAGTTTTCCAGATTGCACCTTCTCTCTTCTCGACACGAAACCAGAAAAAAATGCATTACATCTCTATCCCTTTCATTCAGTGACAGCAGTGGCAGTTGTAAGAATCCTTGAGTGCCATCTCCAGCAATGGCCTTTTGATACATCCTGAAACAATTCAAAGTTAACAGTATTTCAGGCTACAAATTCGTCCCTGAATCGAGTGCGTCATTAACTGACGATGAATCATTTTATCGTGAAGAACATCTAATAAAATTCTCCATTTTGTAATTCCCAATCTCTCCCTTTGAACTGCGTAATGAAGAAGGTAGAATACTTGATTCGATGTGTTGTGGTACGTTGATCCTTTTAACGTGCTCATTCTGAATATAAGGCAACATCTGTGACTAATACATCTCCCAAAAATGATCGATAGTGGAACATTTTCTTTGTAAGGACATAAAACGTCTTTCCGCGTTGCAACGATTTGAAAAAAGGAATATCTTTCTTTCTTAGTAATGAAAGTATCCTCTTCCCTTCCAGCATTTGGGATGTATCATGGAAGTTCTGCAAAACGGAGGTATGTTGTGGTGAGAGTGATCGTTCTTGTTATTCTTGTATCCCCATGAATTGTAAGTCCGAGAAACGAAGGGTGTTCTTGTGTAAGGACGCAGAATCTACCTTGTGGTGCACATGGCTAACAGTAACAGCCCTAAAAACAATACTCGACCTGTATCCACTGAAAATCCATTAAAATCTAGACGGAAGAAGAACTGATGAATCAGTAAAGTGTATTGCTGGGTCATCCTCTATTATTTTTTTACCAATATTAGTCTGCACCTATAAGAATTTCAGTACAGTATTGGTGCTCGTCCTTGAGATCAGCGAACTGCAACTTATGGATGATAATATTTTGAAGAACACTGAGAAGTGATGAATATGTGTTCCTACTTTCAACAGCGGAGAAAGTCATGGTATTTTTTGTAGAAACTCCTTGACGTGAACAAGCCTGAAATTTGCTGACGTGAAATGTGGTGACTGAAGTCCTACAACAGTCAAAGGTTGGTGGGTGACAACGCGTAATTACAAATTGTTGACCAAAGTCGTGCTGATTAAGCAGTATATGTTCCCAGCGTCGAGTAAACTGCGCGTACGTTTTTTCAATCCAGTCGGACCTGTGATCCAGACACAGGCAATTTGAAGATAGGTGAAGAGAGGTCGTTGACCATCAATCCATCTCAGTGAGATTCGCGTTTCTCTATTGCAGATAGATGCATGGTAGGACCCTTTGCATCTAGAACAAGCTACTTTGTTTTTCTTGCTGCATTTTTTGATGTTATGTCCCCCAATTTAGATACAATAAGCGTAGACGTGAGGATTTAAATCTGTCAGTTCTGTCCTTGATGCTCGATATCTTCGTACACTCTTGTGCCCAATGAAGATGTGAATGAAAAAACACACAGTACCTCGACCGTTCTCTTTTCGGCTTTCTACCTGGCTTCTCCCCGTTTGCGTTCATCACAGCTGTGGATATGAATGTAATTAAAACGCTACAACCTCTAATTTTGTTAGTAATCATAGCTCCTTCTAGTTCGTTATTCAATAATTGCCGTAGCTTCGTGACGTGGCTTTCTGCAATCCTCTCTCTTCTCGCGCGAGTAACCAAGCGTCTGACCATATGTTCTGGAAACGCACAGAGAATTTTGGATGCTAACCGGCGGCTATATTCTTTTCCCCTAAGGCTTGTAAGGCTTGTATGCGTTTGTTACATTCCACATATGTAGCGTCAAATGTATCTGACGCATGTGATGTAGATTTCATGGTTTAGAGATAATAAAGATGAGCCTGAATTATACGGTCTTTACTATCAAAAACAGTCCTGATCACAAATTATTTATTCCGTTGATAGGTTTGGACCACAAATGTGCTCATCTTCAGACCAATGAGTAAGAACCTCGATGATGGATAGCGCGGGAGTGTGCTCAAAACGGTTGATAAATTTGATATTTGGATTAGAATATCGAGGATGAAAAACAGCACAAATATTGCGACGAAAATGATTAGGCGTATTATGTCTGACAAGTAAGAACCCCATTGGTGATTTACCACCAGAAGGATGTTCTTACTCATTGTCCTGTAGATGACCACAGTTGTGGTCGAAACCGGTTGCCGAAATAGATAATTTGTTTTTGATAGTAAATATTTGTAATAAATATTGATCATTGTATACGCCCACAATGTATTCAAAAGTAATTGATATATGGTCTTTGTCTCCATAGAGATTACGTATCGTTTCTCTCATACGAATCCACTTCTCCACTTATACTGAAAATTATTCTAATTTAATGGTGGGAAGTATGTGTCACAAGTATCAGAGTTGCTGTCGTAGCTGACGCTGGGGCGAGTTTGTAACTGATGACGACAAATTAACCTTAGTCTTTCTACGTGCTTCAATAATGGCCCCACTAGCGTGTCTACATAAGTAGAGGGATGATGGCAGCGTCACCACAGTTTTGTTATGAAGTTTATATGAAAATTAATGAAACTGATCAGGTAATTACACCCCTCACCACCAACCCTCACGCCCACCCCTGGATGACGTCACGTGTTTCCCGAGGTGGCATGTGGATCCCCACCAGCTCCTGCTCCCACCACTCGCCCCTTCACCATCTACCCTGTGGGCGAGAAAATCGTATATGGGGAGGAATAACCTAACCTCCTCCCACAGAAACTGGAGGGAAATTCAAAATGATGGTGCCCTTTCCGGGACTCGAAACCTGGTCCTTCTGCACGGAAAGCTGAAGTGCACCCCCAACACATGGGAACTGTCCAGATGCAGAAGACGAAGGTTAGGTTATTGTACTTTATTTATTTTGCTCGAGAAACTGAAGTAAGTATCGGTCCTAATTACGTAATTAATCATAAAGGTCGGTTCTAATGGCTTAACTATATACGTAGCACTTAAAATCCCAATACAAGTAAGAAATTGACAATGCCATACAACTGGTGTCATCCTTCTGTGAAAATAATTTACAATACCACTCGAAACCAGGGGCAGATGTACTCAAATTCTACCCTTGACCTACAAGCTGATGGTAAAAACGCTGGAGTGGAAGGTACTGTCATTATTTTTAGTTGGAAGTATGTTCAACTGATGAGATGCTGTTGTTGGACAGAGAGGAGTTTAATAAGTGTATTACATGTAAGCGCACACCTGAGGACTGTGTCTATAGCTTTTTGATATCATAGTTCGCTACAGACGCCTCCCGCCACAATGCTCGACAATCACCCTGCAGCACAGGTAATCGAAACTTACAAAAGCCAATACATGCTACTACGACTGATGGAAAGTGTTTCACTGTCCTAGTTACACATCGAAATTAATGAAAAAAAACAACATTTGTAACCAACGGGTCATAATGCAACGTAGGGATTGGGGAAAATCGTCCCTCCAGAAGACTGCACCAGAAGACAGTGGTGACCCTGGAACGTGTGTTCTTATCACTGTGCGGTCACAAACTAGCCAACTTAACTCCACTCTTATCTCCCCTCTTTCCTCCCTCCATCTCCCTCTCTCCACCTTAGGTAGGGATACATTCTCTTTCAAATGGACAGTTGCTACTGCTTCTGCGCACCGCCTATGCTGACCGCAGACCCTCCCAATCTAATAGGGGGGCAGAGTCTTCAGTACAATGCGTCCCCAGCGAAGCTGGTGGCCGGACTTTCAGGCACTCCAGACGGACATCTACGCTAACGATATAAACAGTAAGCCGCAATCCAGCAGCTCAACGAACAAATTGAGATAAATGACAGCTACTCCGACCTCTACTGTTTTTCTAAACTGCAGCTACGCCGCACTGCCCCCACAGTGTCCCTATCAGCGAATCTACGAAGGAGAACACTAGTGTTTAAAGTCAATGCACCTCTTATAGGCGAGCACCTATTAAAAATGATAGAGAATCGTGATGATAATAAATGTAATGTTTCAACGGAAATAGGCGCAGTCCATTTTCTCTTAGTTTTATGAGCAAAATCGGTATAGTTTTTGCTTCGACTGCAGGATAAAATTTGCATCTCTCTCTACCCAACTGTTTCCCATTATTTTGCCGCATCTAGCAAAGGGAAAAGAACTACAGCACTGGCGCCGATTACAGATGCAAGCTGCAGAGGTCGGTATTATTCATTTGACAGAAGTATTAGGTCATCTCACATGTCTTATACACGCCCACTCTGCATAAAATCGGAAAATAATTGCTCTCACTATTTTCTGCAAAACTGCCGATCACTGCAGAATGTCCTTGTTATTTCGCAGCTTTCATAGGAGAAAAGAAAAAGCGAGAATGTGAACTTCATGGAGGTAACATCTACGTTAAGTGATATCTGTCAGTTCGATGGTTTCAGAGGATCCCCTGCATTCAAATCAGTGTCTATAAATAAACTGTCACGTACGTGTGTATTACAAATATTCCAGACATGTGAATAAACATTACAAAACACAGCCTTTCACCCCATTTATTCACATGAAAGAAGAAAAACATTAATTTTAAGTTCTACAACAACAAGTTGTAATTCAGGAGAATGTTGTTGTGCTCCCCTTTTACCAATGCAATGCTGTATCGCACTGGCGTTTATAAAATAAAATCGTCAGCGCATGTCTTGTAACAGAACCTTCTAACGCCATCTAGTAGAGAACCCTGTAAGATTCCTCCAATACATCGAAAACAAATCCTGTCTGCGTGCTCAAATTTGACATTTTGCTCCCTACCTACCGATCTGCGCATGACGTTTCTGCCACTTAACTTGAAGAAGAGGACCAAATCCAGCAGATTCTTGCATTCTAGTTTCGTAAGCAGTTTGACCATCACAGAGCGGCCTGTTTCACGCAGCCTACTCACGTGTCCAGAAAAACACTATCGCAATGAGCTATAATTCATTTGGTATATACTTTATAATTACATGTTATAAAGTACGAAATAACACAGGACTTGCAGCAACACACATATTTTTAAACACACAATCATGACGATAATAATAAAACAAGTCATGACCTCACTAGATGATACAGTCGATTTCTGTTAGTTTTATGTGTTAAATCAGTGTAGTTTGAGAGCATTCCGCATGTTCTAATTACAAATTTCTTAAGTATGAAATACCAATAGCATCTGTAGATTCATTTAGTATGTTTGAGAGCACCTCTCATAGTTATTTTGTAACATCCAGAGTAGGTAAGAAACTACGAACTGTCAGCACCCAAACTTTAAGCAGGTGGCAAGTGAATGAAGTAGCATGCAAAGATCTATGTACAGTTTTGTCGCCTGTACTGAAAGAGAACCAAATCCCAGAGACTATCTATCACAAAATGGCGTTCCTGTATTGTTCTTTCACAAGCAGTTTAATTCACCTTTCTTCAGCTGTAGCACAGCCAAGCACTGTATGACTAAAACGTCGTACTCCACCGTACATTTGGTTTTTCTACCATGACTCTGAGGTCAGTGCCAGGTGTTAAACTGACATTAACACGTATCGGTTCACTGTCTCCCACAGAAAGGTGAAAATCACAATGGTGTAAACTATGCTGCTCCCACAAAACAGAGGATGGTAGAAATAACACACGAAGTCGACGTTTCTTATCGACAGAAATGTAGGAGAGATTTTGGCATTGTGGAGCGTTCCCAAGAGCTATACAAAGTAATGACCTATAAAGTTAATCTCATCTTTCACAGAGACAGGGTAGCAGATATCTCGTCGTTCCATTTCGAAGAGCTTTGTTTCCTCATTTTTCAGCCATGTACATGTCTACTGTACCTGCGTTGAGTACCGCTGGAAGGTGGTGTTCACAACACACACAGTGTAGTACGAATAAAAAGAGGTACTCTTTATTTGTTGGTGAAAAAATATGAAGTGCGTCACAGCATATGGAAATAGTTCGAGTCTGCAGCATTGAGAAACGCATCCAAACAATTGTACGAAGATGATGACCTCTGAATTTAATCCTATGCTCCACTCAGACAAGTAGGAAATATCAAGTGTTCCACCAAGCTTCTCTCAAACGAGTGGTGCCTGTCAATCATTACGTGGTAATGAGCAGCCTGCCACTGGATGGATGGGATGGGAAAGAAACGATCTATATGGGACGATATACATAATTGATAATGCGACAACTTTAGCGATTCTATCAGCTTTTCCCTAACTTCAAAGCCAGTCCATGACACAGGAGAATTCTTCCCAACTTATACATCATCACTAAATCACTCCTCCACTGAATTCCTACTACCATATACTGGATTGCAAATGCAGGTAGGTGACTGTTATAAAGACTCATTTGAAAAAAAAGAAAAAAATTTTTTTATGTTTACTGTTGTGGGTAAATACATACAGCGTACACAGGGCGATGTGTGAAACTAATAGCGATTACACGCTTCCGCTGTTGTAGAAATCTGCTCCAGATGCTGCAGATACCGTGTTGAGTTGAAAGTGGTAACCAAAGTATGGAGAAAGATTCTTCGGGGCTCTGTTGCATAGCAATCAGATTGCTTTCAGTTCTGAGAAATGTCCAGGTACTATTGTGGATTTGAATGATCCATGAAGTGACTTCTTTTCCGAAGAAAACATCGAACTATTTCACTAGAACTGAACGCTCCCGTCGGAACTGTTCTCAAGCTGGTGTTTATTAGTAAATCACAATAGAAGTATATCGCTGGGTGTATAATAACACGTACCTTCTTGAAATGAACAATATTTTATTGTTGTATTAACTGATTTCCTTCCATGTACACTTATATTTTACAATGTGAATCAAACATTCGCAATGGCGTCGATTTTTACATCACAAGAAATGGCTCTTAAGGAGAACAAAAGCTCTGTCTCCTAACAATAATTATGTGAGCGCTGACCGCCACAGAGTAATAAACAACATCTTTGTCTCTCTCTCTCTCTCTCTCTCTCTCTCGCACTGTCACAGCAAGTTACGCTGCATGCTACATCATATATGCTCCTCTTGTGGACGAACGTTTTTGGGCAAAAACAAACACGAGCGTTCACACAAAACTATATCGGTGATTGTTTATGACGCTGTATTAATGTCAACTACAGTGTTAATGTCCACTATATTTCTTATGATATTTTGGTTATAGTGAATGACTATCTAAATGGAAACTATAGATTTGGGTGCATATACTGCTGACAAAGCCTGTGCTGCTTGAAAATTCCTGATGCAGCTTATATGCATAGCTTACATGCTTGCTTGTATTCATTTGTCGAGGATGGCATGAGATGTGATCAGAAACCTTTTCATCATCACTCAAAGCTTCTGTCACTCGCCTTGGGATGTCTCAAACGGATAATCTAGCCATTCGGCCAAGCCCCACAAAGGAAAACAAAGAAAAACCTCGGGGTAGATTTACCATCCTCGTATTTCTCATTTGCAAAGAAAATTAATTGAATTGCAATGGAAAAAATAATTACAATATGGATTTTTTTTGAATGAATTTAAACACTGTTCACAAAAGAAACACAACACTGTTAATCTTCTGTGTCTTGAGGTGAACCGTCGACGCGTTGGTTTACGTCCATCTACGATTCCCTTGTATCTGTCATCTCCGGGTAACTGATTGAATTCTATTCCCATTTCACCATCTCCTCGTGGGTATTATGGTTTTCCGCATATGGTTAACATGAAAATAAGAGTCAGTGTAAGTTCCGTGGTAAAGGTGTCTGATCTATGCTGAGCTGAAATAGAATCTAATCTAAAGTTCTTTCTAATTCTCTGTCCTGAATTCGAAATATTCGGAAGTCGGAAGTCGTAAGGTGTTCTTCATTTCTATCAACAACCCTAGAATGCACAATACACAAATTCAACTGGTGCTGCCGTGTCAACTTATGCTCGTCATCTTTCAGATGGACTTTAACACTTGTTGATGTACTTATAACTGAAAGGCATTCGCTGAGTTGGTAACTTCGCGAGCAACAGTTGACATAACATAATTTACATACATAGGTATGTTACAACAATAGTACAATTATAAAGACAATGTCCATCACAAAAGATTGAAACAAAGTAATAGGCGTCCTTTTAAAACTGAGAACGGGTTACCCCTTCCGAACAGCATGACTTCAGCTCAGCGAGTAAAATAGCAAATACAAACATATACTGACATTGTTAAAGCTTGCCATAGTCCAGATTCATTTGAGTCACTAACCCATGGTCATTATGCATTGTGAAACCTGATTGAAGTTACTATCAACTAAATAAAAAAAATTTTAAAAGAAATCATTCATACTATAGCTAAATTCTCTGCATACTGAAAAGAAAACTTATCTTTACAGTGGAAAACAAATACATAATGTCTGCATATCTCTCGTACATTATACCTGAAAAGAAAAACTAACTACTAAATTGCAAAAAGAAAGAAACTATCCTAAGTATGATTCATAGGTTTAATGAAAATTCTCTAATCAATATTATTTGATAAGAATAGTATCTTCAATCTTCAGAATCTTCAGTCATCATGAAATTGGCTTTAACAAGTGATGAGGATACATTCCTTTCACCTTTACATTCTTAACATCCTTCAAAACAATAGTTCCTGGATGGGGTATTTTGGTAATCACAAATGGTCCTTGATACAATAATTGCCATTTTGTGTTCTTCCTCTGTATAAGTGAAGCCTTAGGATGAGTTTTTACTAAAACTTGGTCTTTCACTTTATATGTTTTTATTTTTCCAAGTCGATTGTCAAAATATATTTTCCTTTTTCTTGCCATGTCCATTATATTGAGTAAGGATTGTCGTACTTTATTTTGTAGGAATATTTTGTTAATAGCTACTTTAGGAATTGGTCGAATCCAGTCATTCTGTTCCTGTTTTCCTAACATCAGTTCGTATGGGGTGTATTCTGTCGTAGTATGTGGAATATTGTTTACAATTTCCTGAAAATCATGAAGATAATCGATCCATTTGGGTTTAATTCACGAAAAATTCGTTCCACGGGATTCGCCGAAGGGTGGTACACTGATGTTAGAATTTGTTTTATACCACAACTGGTTAAAGTTTACCTCCAACGAAATCCAGTGAGCATTGACCCATTGTCAGAAAGAATAGCCTCTGGTTTGCCTACCTTGACTATATAATCCTTGACCAGCTTCTTGGCTATGGATGCAGCAGTAGCTGATTTTAATGGATAAAGTTTTACATACTTAGTGAATATATCAAGAAAAGCTACAATATATTTGCATCCTCCCCTTGATGATGGTAGAGGGCCACAGACGTCGACCGAAATGATTGACAGCGGTTTAGTGGGTATAATAGGATGTAGGAAATCTTTCACACAAAAATTTCCTGGTTTGGTTGGCTTACAAATTTTACATTTCCTTGACTGTCTGTGTACTTTCCTGCGAATATTTGGGAAGTAGCAATATGCTTGAATCTTCCAAGCACACTTTAATACTCCAAAATATCCCCAAGTGATGGGCGTGTGCAAAATTAAGTCATTCTCATTCTTCTCGGGAATACACACCTTCCAATTATCTGAATCAAGATGCTCTTTGAAAAATAAGACGTCGTCCTCAACTTTGTACAGTCTCTTCAGATCATTGTTTCCAGGCTTTGCTAAAGTTTCCTTTATTGAATGGCAACGAGGATCTTCATTCTGTAGTTTTTCCATGTTCTTACACATGTCAAGATATTCTATCAGTCAATATAAGAACATTAAATTCGGACGGAATGTCCGTGATGTTGATAGTTGACAAATCTCCATCTGGCATTCTAGACAGTGCATCGGCGATGAAATTATCCTGTCCGCTTATGTATTTAATTTCAAATTGAAACTCTTGGAGTGAGAATGTCCATCTTGCTAATCTTGGATGTAATAATTTACATGTTTGCAAAAAACTTAACGCTTTGTGGTCACAGTATACTGTTGTCTTCGCTCCATATAAGTAATAGTAAAATTTCTTAAATGACCAGACTACGGCCAATACTTCCCTTTCGGTAGTCGTATATGTTCTTTCACAAGCAGTTAAGTGTCGGCTAGCAAAAGCTATTGGACGGAAAGTTGATTTTCTATCTATCATCTTTACTTGGAAGAGGCATGAACCTATTCCACTTTCCGAAGCATCTGCCATTAAACCGAATTCTTGGCTCATATCTGGATGATATAGCATTTGTGAATTGACTAAGGCATGTTTTATTGCTTCAAATGCATTCTGACATTGTTGCGTCGACACCCACGGAGTATTTTTGCGCAACAAGCTGTACAACGGTTCTGCATTAATAGAGTGGTCATGAATGAAACGCCTGAAAAAAGAGACAACTCCGAGGAATCCCTTTAATTGCCTTTTTGTTGTTGGAACTGCAAAATTTTTGGTTGCCTTTTGTTTCTCGGAGTTCGGTAAGATGCCTTTTCCATTTATAAGATGGCTCAAAAATTTGATTTTATCTCGAGCAAAATGGGACTTTTGCAGATTTGCGGTTATGCCTGCTCCCTTGAAACGTTCTAACACTCTTCTCAATAAATCAACGTGCTCCTTCCATGTGGTCGTAGCTATGAGCATGTCATCCACAAACAAAGTTAAATTGATTCGAAGTGCAGGTTCCAATGCGTAATCTAGAGCATTTATAAAAATTCCTGAGCTCACGTTTAGCCCGAAAGGTAAAACCTTAAATTGATAGCTTCTACCTGCATATACAAACGCGGTGTACTTTTTTGATGGTTCGTCTAGAGCCACCTGCCAAAAGGAACTTCTCAGATCAATATTTGTTAAATATTTTATCCCCTCGAACTTTTGAATTAGCTCATCGATATTTTCCGGATGAGTTCGCACGGGCACGATAATCTTATTTATCTGCCGTGCGTCTAGCACGAGACGAACTTTTCTTCCCTTTTTCGAGACAACATGAAGCGGACTACAGTATGGACTCGTCGAAGGTTTGATCAGATCCCATTCAAGCATCTGGTGGATTTCCGCATCAACTGCCTTTCGTTGGTGCCACGGTACTGGATAAAAAATACGGCAGAAAACTTGGTGTGGTATCACATCTAGATGGCATGTGTATCCCTCGATTACACCAGGTCTTTCTTGAAAGACTTCATGATATTCCTGTAGAAGATAATATAATTGCTTTCTTTGGTGTTGTTGCAAATATTCAGGTTCTTGTACCTTTTCATATACCATATCTTCAGGGTTTAAAACTGGTTGCAAATAATTAATTTGGTAATACCGTGCAGGTTTGCTATGTATCCACTTTATTTGCAGCTTTCGTCCCTGACAATACTTTCCATGGGTACTATATTCCCTGAGAAGATTCACTTGATGTTTCTCATCCATTATTGTAAAACTGGCACGGCCTAGAGAAAAATCGATATGCCAATTTCTCTCTCTAAATTCATCTATACCCAGGATACAGTCCTCAACCAATTTTTCTATTACAAGGAACGTGCAATTTATAGCTACATTTCCTATATCTAACTGGAGTTGAGTGCACTTTAACCTGACAAGACTTATGACCAGTAGGACCTACAATTCTACAACATTGAACAGGAAAAATCGGTGAATTTGCTTTCTGAAGTATTCTTTGAAATAAATTCTCAGAAACGACATTTACTGCTGCTCCTGTATCTAAAGTAACTTGCACAGTAATGCCTTCAATTTCCGCCTGAATTTTCGCAACAGGTTCAGTGATATGTTCCTCTTGACAAGGCATCATATCCTGCTGAAGTTCTTCTATTAATAATCTGCCATCATCGTACCGAAAAAAATTGACGCTTGAATTTTCGCCCCTCAAAACTTCCTCGACTGCACCGTCGGGGCTTCTGACAGTCGAGTTTAGTTTGACGATTGTCCATTATTAGTAGATATCTGCTCCGTTACGTCAGTTATTATTGGTGGTTGATTTCTCCATTCATTTGCATTAGCATTTGGTTTGTGGTTAGTTGTGATATTCTTGGGTTGGTTGCTGATATCGGCGTTTTTGCTGATAATTCCCTTCTTGATAGTATCCTTTCCTCTTCTTATTATTCATCCCCCATTTCCGTTTATATGTTTGTTCACATTGTTGGTCATGATTACACTGGTCGGGATTTTCGTTACCAAATTTCACGTTTTTCTGGAAATAATTCACCTGTGGGTTTGGTGAATTGTGTGCAAAAGGTTTGTTTCCGTACTGTTTGTTGTTACTATTGTATTTGTTATGTTGGAAACTTGGTTGGTTATAGCACACACGTGATTCTTCGAACAGAATGTCTATTGAATCCAATGTGGCTAGAAAATCTTCCACATGTTGTTCAGGAACATGTGGAAGTTTTTCCTTAACTTCAAATGGAAGTTTGCCCTTTAATATTCGAATGATATCCTACGTCGGGATTGGTTCATTCCAGTATTTGCTTTTATTTGTATACTTCTCTAAATAATTTCTTAAAGATCCATTTTTGAATCCAATGTGGCTAGAAAATCTTCCACATGTTGTTCAGGCACATGTAGAAGTTTTTCCTTAACTTCAAGTGGAAGTTTGCCCTTTAATATTCGAATGATATCCTGCGTCGGGATTGGTTCATTCCAGTATTTGCGTTTATTTATATACTTCTCTAAATACTTTTTTAAAGATCTATTTTTGAAAGAAAAAGGTTGTGGGTCAAGAACTTCCTTACGTAGTCTTTCTTGTACTCCCTTATTCCAGTATTTGTGCAAGAAAGAGCGTTCAAATTGGTCATAATCTTGACACCAATCGGATGCTTCTGACGCCAACATCGATCCACCTCCATGTATGAATCCTGCAACGTACATAATTTTTTGTTGCTCAGTCCACATTCGCGGCAATATCCCTTTAAATTGCTTGCTAAATACTACGGGATTGATCGACTTCCTTTCGGGAATAAATATCTGGAATTGACGATATTTAAGCATTTTTTCTTCATTCATAGTCACAGGTGTATTCTGGTGGCTACTTCGCGGTGAATAATAATCTCGATAATTTGTTTCTGGTTGATTACGTGAATATGCACCAATACATGGATATTGTTGCATGCATTCGGTTTCACTGGTTTCATCAGGAATAATGTCTGCTTTTGATAAACTGCAAGTAGTATGTGCCTCTCTAGTATCAACTAGACCCTGCTGGCATGCTTTTAATGTATTTTCTATCTTTGCTTTCCAAGCAGGAAATTCATCTCCTATATTCACCTTAATCTTTTTAACTTCTGCTTTAAGTTGTTCTTGTGCAGCTTCGTTGTTAACCTGCACGTTAGAAACCGTTTCTTTCAAGGTTTTGTCAACATAATTTCGCACTGTCACGGTTTGCTCTTTCGCCCAATCTTCAATGTCCTTAGAGAATGCGATCTTATGTTCATTGAAAAGTTTCTCTATGTGTTTCTCGCCTTTTAGACTGAGAGTGTCTATCCTCCGAGTAAACTCAATGACAGCTCGCTCGTTATCGTGCTTAATTGTATTCACGTCTTGCGCAATAGTGTTCTGTAAATGAATAACTACTGGCACTTGATGATTTAGTGTATCTTGACGACATAAGATGTCTTTGTATTTGTTTGTTAATTCCTGTTACTGTTGTTCTTGTGTAATTAAGAGTTGTGCCTGACTGGCAATCAAGTGACTCTGCTTTGTTTCCAAACTCTGAAATTTTTCAGTAATCTTATCATTTATTTCTTTTAGTTTATTAGATTGCTCCTGAGCCAAATTAAATTGCGCACTCTCCAATACTTGGAATCTACGATACATGTCATTTGCAAACGTGGATTGCGTGGTTTCCAATGCCTGGAATCTGCGATTCATATCGTTTGCAAACGTGGATTGTGTGGTTTTCAATGCTTTAATCCCTTGTGTTATGACAGTCAAACTTGACATCAGCTGGGATAACAAATCGGTATTCTCAGCAATTG
This sequence comes from Schistocerca serialis cubense, assembly GCF_023864345.2. Lineage (NCBI taxonomy): Eukaryota > Metazoa > Arthropoda > Insecta > Orthoptera > Acrididae > Schistocerca > Schistocerca serialis. Next base: position 231,374,412 of record NC_064639.1, read on the forward strand.
ACGATTGCACTGGGCTTAATGAGGATTGTACCGACACAATTTTCGGTACAGTCATTTCGTTTTCGCACGCGTCTGTGTCAGAGATGAAATTCATGTTGTTTGTTGGTTGCTGCATATTTCTCTGGACATATGAATGTCGGAACTAGCAACCGTTTGTGTCGACGGCGTGAGAGCATTAATTACTGCTGGTTGCTCTGCCGTAATCGACATATAGCTAACTACGGCGGTATGAAATTCTGTGGCACTAGTTGACGATGCATTCACACTATTTAATTCATTCTGTGGCATTGTGATGCGTGCCTGCTTGCTTATTGGCTTTGAACATAGCTCTAGTTTTCACCATGTAAATAAGCAATTCACAGTTTCTCCTCTAAATAAGTCCTACAAAAATGACTATTAAATTTTACACACGCAAAAAACGTTAATGTCCTATTGCTGTTAATGTACACTTTACAATTTGACACAAACACAGTACATAGATAACACATAAAATATTGTCTTACAATATCTACTGAAATACTAGAATTCTAGTAAAAGTAATGTAGCAACACTATTTATACTTAGAAAATTAATATATGAAAGGTCACTACAATGCGTAAGTGCTCAATAAAGCTAGTAATTCAAATGTTCTGGCCTTTTTGAAGTTTCTGCTCGGCTGCTGGGACGGCGTACTCGCTCTCTTCACAAGATACTCCCGCACGTTCCTTTAGCATGAAACATAAAAAGGACCATAATGTAGTTACTCTATAAAACTAGATATATATACACACAATGAACCATTAATTACTAAATTACTAACATAGTTATATTGCAGGTTCACTATGAGTGTTGTATCAGGATCGTGTCCTGTCTAACGGTAGACATTATAAAGACTCCTTTGAAAAAAAAGAAAAATAATTTTTTGTATGTTCACTGTTGTGGGTAAATACATACAGCGTACACAGGAGGTTGTGTGAAACTGATAGCGATTACACGCTTCCGCTGTTGTAGAAATCTGCTCCAGCTGCTGCAGATACCGTGTTGAGCTGAAAGTGGTAATCAAAGTATGGAGAAATATTCTTCGGGGCTCTGTTGCATAACAATCAGATTGCTTTCAGTTCTGAGAAATGTCCAGGTACTATTGTGGATTTGAATGATCCATGAAGTGACTTCTGTTCCGAAGAAAACATCGAACTATTTCACTAGAACTGAACGCTCCCGTCGGAACTGTTCTCAAGCTGGTGTTTATTAGTAAATCACAATAGAAGTATATCGCTGGGTGTATAATAACACGTACCTTCTTGAAATGAACAATATTTTATTGTTCTATTAACTGATTTCCTTCCATGTACACTTATATTTTACAATGTGAATCAAAAACTCGCAATGGCGTCGATTTTTACATCACAAGAAATGGCTCTCCTCTCCTAAAATTTTTACTCTTAAGAAGAACAAAAGCTCTATCTCCTAAGAATAATTATGTGAGCGGTGACCACCACAGAGTAATAAACAATATCTTTGTCTCTCTCTCTCTCTCTCTCTCTCGTATTGTCACAGCAAGTTACGCCGCATGATACATCATACTGTGTAGTGCGTCCATTTGGTGATATACACCGAAGTATACCAGAAAGCATCCCATACCAAAGCAGTTAAGTTAGCTGCATATTACTCACACATTGGTCATGTAGAATTTACGACTGAGACTGACCATCTTTCCTCGTGTGGATGGGTGTAACAGAGTATTCTCTCATTCATAGCGTAAGGTCAGAGACTGACAGGTCGCACTGCATTGTCTTTGACCAACAGTACCTGCAATACAGTCGCCAAATTAATCTGCAATTGACCACAAGCTGGAGAGTACTTATACCCACCACATTCCACATCTCGTGAAGGAAGCCAGCGAGCTGTGTCTGTATCTGCTATTCAGCGAAGACTGTTCCACACCCATCCAAGTGCACAATATCTCTCCATATGCATGCACGTCCAGCAGGTTAGCACCGCTTATCGGTATATGGTAGACATGAGATTGCTAAGGTGACGTAACAGACGATTATGAAGAAACATGTGGCTTCTTCACGATGGAGATCCAGACGGATGGAGTTTGAAGAATTTTATTTAAATTAATTGTGATAACGATTCTGAAGTATTATTTCAGTGTCTGGAGTCAGTACCAAGAAGGCACCGATACGAGAGAAACGACTGTAAAGCATAAACACACACTCCTTACATAAGTAAAGGGATCTAACAATTGTGTCAATATGCGTTGTCTAGACTACTAAAAGGGAGAAATCAAAGTTTGAAGTTAACATAAATCTCTAGAAACTATTTGGTTTAGTAGGGGGAGGGGGGAGGGGGAGGAGGGGGGGGGAGGGGGAGGAAATAACAGATATATGTAAAAACATTAGGCATCATAAATATCGGGAAGAGTGTCCAGAATTACAAAAAAATTAAACATCATAACATAGTAACAGAAAGTTAATTGGGTAAATTTGTAAAATTTATGATAATATACTTTGTATAAAAGAAGGGAAGAAAAAAATTAGCTGTTATATTACCCTGTTGAATATGTGAATGATATAACTGTGCCACGAGGACTCAGAATAGTGTCTGTGTTGGCAGGTCGCCATGAATTTCGCAGCTGAAGTAACATTTTCACACTTTCAGAAGGCAGATCTAACCATGTAAATTGCAACGTTCAGTCAAATGATTTATTCCCAATCATTGGACGGTAAGGATTCGTCTAGATACCATGGGAGAGGAAAAGCAATATTCACAAAGTGACCATCGTCGCAGTCGCATTTCAGAATATCTTGTCCCAAACTGAAGACCCTGGGTCAACTCGTTGAGAAAATATTATGCGACGGATTGATTAGACCATTCACTTCACCACACGTCTCTCTGATCTTCTTCGACGCTGAGGGGAATGAGTCAGGCTACAGGTTGGTGGTCGTCTACCGTGCTTTCAACCATAAAGTCATTTTGGAATGAGTGACTCTTCCCAGAATGTACGGTCGTTTTACCTAGTTCGCAGGGCATCATATTTCACTATACTTCATTTAGAGCAGGCATATTATCAGATTCCACATGTGGACTCCAAGGCGCTGACAGCTTTTTCGATTTACTGGAATTTGAACGAATTTAATACGGAGCCGTTCGCGTTATGAGCCAGTGCCGCAGTTTTGTCCAGGCTTCTGGAGTTTACTTTGTTTGATGTCAAATTCAGCTTCGTTTACAGCCATCTTGATGACGTAATCCTCTGTAGTATGTCTTCTCTGAACACCTTGAACACTTACGGCAAGTCACGGCAAGATTATAGGAGACCGACCTTACCACCAAAAACTTTAGGGTCAGTTTTGCTAACTTGGGATTTTCTTTCCCAGGCTAACTAGTCTCTGATGCTGGTATTAAGATTGATCAGTCATACTCCCAGGTCATCCACATATTACGACCACCCAAGGCAAAAGAAGGGCACAGATCGCTTTGTCGGCATGTGGAACTATTTTAGGGAATTTGTCCACAAGTTTTGGAGAACTCACTGCTTTCTTAAACAAGCAGCGCATGAAGGGAGATCCCTTTAGGTGGGCTCATACCAACAAGCTGCTTTCAACTCCTTGAATTCGGTACTGAGTAACACCGCTGTCTTAATGGTCCCGGACTTTGAGCGTTTATTGTTGCATGTGAGGCTTCGATATCTGGTGCACCGGCCATACCGCCTCTGGAGCAGAGCGGTGATCATGACCAAGTGCCTTTTGCATCAAGGACCCTGTCCCCAGCAGAGGCTAAGTATTCATTAGACGAGTTGGAGGCTCAAGCTCCAAAAGTTTAGGTTTTACTTGGAACAAGATATGGGAAGAATGGAAGAATGAATTGATTGTTGGTGTTAATAACGAACATCCTCCTTTACCTCCTCTGCATTACTGCAATTGACGTGTCACTGAGCACATGTGTTCTGTGCATGCAATACACGTGAGGCTCTTAGATGTTTCCACTGCCGTGTGTGGAATACGAAGGTTCTGTTATAGTTCACTAGCCAGCTGTCTTCAAGTTGACGTCCCCAGCGCAGAAAACAGCACGCAGGTCGTAGGTTCTGTATCTTGAGGCTGAAACTGACTTTTAGCGAGGTTCTGTTCTGAAATGACGTATCATTTCTTCGGGATGCCACTCGCGTTTTTTAATATAGCCACATGAGAAGACTACATGATCTTAATACAACACCTTCTGATACAGCAAAGTACATGATCAAACACAACGTTTACGAAAATGTATCTTTACGCTATTTGTGGCAAGTGTCTGTGCCTCGTGACTACCGGAGTGCACGTTTTAATACTCAATACTGGCAAACACATCCTGCCACAGACAACATGACTGTACATCTCGACTGCCTAACCCAGAGTGACGAACAGCCCGAAACACTGCGCCCGCCATACCAGAAAAGGCGTGACCCGAACGCTTCCGAACTTGCTTCGTCTGCACTTTCGTCAGTCCTTTGTTTTTTATTCAAATTGTTTTTAATAATTCTAAAATGACTGATTGATAGCTTTTGCGAGATATTTGTATTAAAAGAGTGAAGTCATCCAATGAGTAGTTTAACTAATAATAACTATACTTTAGCGTTTTGGCGCCCTTGCTCTGAACACAGCAACCAATCACCGAGCAGTAGCATTATGCAGGCGGTCTCTCTCACGGGAATGGTACCGAATCTAACATCTGTCACAGGAACCTCACACCACATTTCGTCATCTATACAGGGTGTTACAAAAAGGTACGGCCAAACTTTCAGGAAACATTACTCACACACAAAGAAAGAAAATATTTTGTGTGGACATGTGTCCAGAAACGCTTACTTTCCATGTTAGAGCTCATTTTATTACTTTTCTTCAAATCACATTAATCATGGAATGGAAACACACAGCAACAGAACGTACCAGCGTGACTTCAAACACTTTGTTACAGGAAACGTTCAAAATGTCCTCCGTTAGCGAGGATACATGCATCCACCCCCCGTCGCATGGAATCCCTGATGCGCTGATGCAGCCCTAGAGAATGGCATATTGTATCACAGCCGTCCACAATACGAGCACGAAGAGTCTCTACATTTGGTACCGGGGTTGCCTAGACAAGAGCTTTCAAATGCCCCCATAAATGAAAGTCAAGAGGGTTGAGGTCAGGAGAGCGTGGAGGGCATGAAATTGGTCCGCCTCTACCAATCCATCGGTCATCGATTCTGTTGTTGAGAAGCGTACGAACACTTCGACTGAAATGAGCAGGAGCTCCATCGTGCATGAACCACATGTTGTGTCGTACTTGTAAAGGCACATGTTCTAGCAGCACAGGTAGAGTATCCCGTATGAAATCATGATAACGTGCTCCATTGAGCGTACGTGGAAGAACGTGGGGCCCAATTAAGACATCACCAACAATGCCTGCCCAAACGTTCGCAGAAAATCTGCGTTGATGACGTGATTGCACAATTGCGTGCGGATTCTCGTCAGCCCACACATGTTGATTTTGAAAATTTACAATTTGATAAAGTTGGAATGAAGCCTCATCCGTAAAGAGAACATTTGCACTGAAATGAGGATTGACACATTGTTGGATGCACCATTCGCAGAGGTGTACCCGTGGAGGCCAATCAGCTGCTGATAGTGCCTGCACACGCTGTACATGGTACGGAAACAAATGGTTCTCCCGTAGCACTCGCCATACAGTGACGTGGTCAACGTTACCTTGTACAGCAGCAACTTCTCTGACGCTGACATTAGGGTTATCGTCAACTGCACGAAGAATTGCCTCGTCCACTGCAGGTGTCCACGTCGTTCTAGGTCTTCCCCAGTCGCGAGTCATAGGCTGTAATGTTCCATGCTCCCTAAGACGCCGATCAATTGCTTCGAACGTCTTCCTGTCGGGACACCTTCGTTCTGGAAATCTGTCTCGATACAAACGTACCTCGCCACGGCTATTGCCCCGTGCTAATCCATACATCAAATTGGCATCTGCCAACTCCGCATTTGTAAACATTTCATTGACTGCAAAACCACGTTCGTAACGAACACTATCCTGTTGATGCTACATACTGATGTGCTTGATGCTAGTAGTGTAGAGCAATGAGTTGCATGTCAACACAAGCACCGAAGTCAACATTACCTTCCTTCAATTGGGCCAACTGGCGGTGAATCGAGGAAGTACAGTACATACTGACGAAACTAAAATGAGCTCTAACATGGAAATTAAGCGTTTCCGGACACATGTCCACATAATATATTTTCTTTATTTGTGTGTGAGTAATGTTTCCTGAAAGTTTGGCCGTACCTTTTTGTAACACCCTGTATACTTCTTGCATCTCCACTGCCTTGGGAACAGCTTCTTCCAGCCTAATATGATGGCTGACAAAGCCAGAAATATTACACATGCCCTTCCTTCTGATATTTCCAAAAATTGGGATGTTCTCGAAGACAACACACAATTTTGGAAATATATAAATAAATTGAACCAAATTTTGATAGAACTGTTGTAACGTTGTTGGTTTATTTTGGTATGAAAGCGGTGCTGCTAGCCAATAAAAGCTGGTTAAAAGCCGTGAGCTGTCTGGGGAAGTTAACCTTGCATTACTGAGCAACTGTTTCACCAAGTATCCAGTCTAGCTTACCAAATTCCCAACCAGACTAACATTAATTATAATATTTTAAGTCATACGACAACCGGTGATATATATATATATATATATATATATATATATATATATATATATATTCCTGGAAATTGAAATAAGAACACCGTGAATTAATTGTCCCAGGAAGGGGAAACTTTATTGACACATTCCTGGGGTCAGATACATCACATGATCACACTGACAGAACCACAGGCACATAGTCACAGGCAACAGAGCATGCAGAATGTCGGCACTAGTACAGTGTATATCCATCTTTCGCAGCAATGCAGGCTGCTATTCTCCCATGGAGACGATCGTAGAGATGCTGGATGTAGTCCTGTGGAACGGCTTGCCATGCCATTTCCACCTGGCGCCTCAGCTGGACCAGCGTTCGTGCTGGACGTGCAGACCGCGTGAGACGACGCTTCATCCAGTCCCAAACATGCTCAATGGGGGACAGATCCGGAGATCTTGCTGGCCAGGGTAGTTGACTTACACCTTCTAGAGCACGTTGGGTGGCACGGGATACATGCGGACGTGCATTGTCCTGTTGGAACAGCAAGTTCCCTTGCCGGTCTAGGAATGGTAGAACGGTGGGTTCGATGACGGTTTGGATGTACCGTGCACTATACAGTGTCCCCTCGACGATCACCAGTGGTGTACGGCCAGTGTAGGAGATCGCTGCCCACACCATGATGCCGGGTGTTGGCCCTGTGTGCCTCGGTCGTATGCAGTCCTGATTGTGGCGCTCACCTGCACGGCGCCAAACACGCATACGACCATCATTGGCACCAAGGCAGAAGCGACTCTCATCGCTTAAGACGACACGTCTCCATCCGTCCCTCCATTCACGCCTGTCGCGACACCACTGGAGGCGGGCTGCACGATGTTGGGGCGTGAGCGGAAGACGGCCTAACGGTGTGCGGGACCGTAGCCCAGCTTCATGGAGACGGTTGCGAATGGTCCTCGCCGATACCCCAGGAGCAACAGTGTCCCTAATTTGCTGGGAAGTGGCGGTGCGGTCCCCTACGGCACTGCGTGGGATCCTACGGTCTTGGCGTGCATCCGTGCGTCGCTGCGGTCCGATCCCAGGTCGACGGGCACGTGCACCTTCCGCCGACCACTGGCGACAACATCGATGTACTGTGGAGACCTCACGCCCCACGTGTTGAGCAATTCGGCGGTACGTCCATCCGGCCTCCCGCATGCCCACTATACGCCCTCGCTCAAAGTCCGTCAACTGCACATACGGTTCACGTCCACGCTGTCGCGGCATGCTACCAGTGTTAAAGACTGCGATGGAGCTCCGTATGCCACGGCAAACTGGCTGACACTGACGGTGGCGGTGCACAAATGCTGCGCAGCTAGCGCCATTCGACGGCCAACACCGCGGTTCCTGGTGTGTCCGCTGTGCCGTGCGTGTGATCATTGCTTGTACAGCCCTCTCGCAGTGTCCGGAGCAAGTATGGTGGGTCTGACACACCGGTGTCAATGTGTTCTTTTTTCCATTTCCAGGAATATATATATATATATATATATATATATATATATATATATATATATATATATATATATATGAGAATTTAAATAAAAAGAAATAAATCAGTTTACATTTGGAAATTTATTTTAACATTGATCATTGAAATTTCAGCATGTTAAACTTGATTCCTAACTAAACTGGTGCCTTATTTAGGATTGTGAAAATGTGAGATTGTAATCTTACGGAACACATCAAATATGGGGCCAAGATTGGGAGACTGCATACAACACTGCATTCATAAAACAACACACAAAGAACGTTGAAACATGTGCAACAGAAAATTAACCACTACCAACCGTTTCAATTTTCACCCAAAGAAGTTACGTTCGTGGCACAATCCTGTCCGTCATGTAATTACCACACACTGGTATACTAAATTCATATTAACTCTTTGTGAAATCTTCCCGAAAAGAATAGCTGAGGGCTACTTTGATGATTACACCACACGCTTCACTTGGTCAACTTGGTTTACACAAAGAGTGTAACTCCACAATAATTTTGATAATTAAAATAAATTTGATCGAAAAGCAATTTACAAAAGAAAAACCTCGAACTGGTAACTATCGTCTTACTATTAACCTGATGGGTCAAACAATTGTATAAGCGCGTGGTACTGGTTTCACAAAGTACACCCCACTTGGGTTGAACATAAAGAAAAGTTGCTATATTGAAAAATACTGTCAAGACGAGACGTTATAATCTCACGCACATTCGTATTTAAGATTGGTGAACTTAGAGTTACTGATTTACACGTGGTTACACTTTACTCACAAAGTAGTGACAAAGCAACTACCGGAATATATTCTGAACTTCACACGAGAATTACACTGCGCTGCAATTTAAGATAACATTAGATATTTTAGAGCTAAGCCTGAAGTAAAGGTGATTAAATTTTCAGTTAGGTTGAACTTCACAAATCCATTGTCCTACGGACTTAGCAGAGACGCGCTTAGCCGGAGATCTTACCACTTCAGACGCTCGCCAAGGACAGACCCTTTCTGAGGGTGCCTCACAAATACAAACGGAAGTGGCCAGAGGGGCAGCTTCCTATACCAACATGACAAGAGACGGACAGGACCATACTAAGGATAGAAACCTCTCTGCTTTTAGAAAGCGTAGCTACCTGTTCCGACGTTGGTCCTACTGTTCTTTAGCAGACAGGCTTGTCTGCTACCCTCAAGCATGCAACTAGAAATACATTTGCTCATTCATCCTCTCACACAGAAGGGAAGGGGGATGACAGTATCTTATCATATACAGTATATAAAAGAAAGCTGATGTAGGTTCCGTATGAGACTGTGTGACATGAATTACATATAAACTGTGTTTTAAAGTGTAGTAGTGTGACAGATCGTTCTTGTTTATGTGTAAAAGTAACACGTTCAACTACTCAGTCTCCTCCCAGATAGTGAGAAACGCCACAGTAAATTTAGAAGAGGAATTTATGCCGTAAATGACAACAGATTTAAGAAATTAAACATGAAAGTAATCCAACAGAGACCTTTCACTGTAAATTAACAGGTACTCAAGAGCCAAGCTATCACACTATCCTTCTTTGATATCAACACACATCACAAATTTCTGAAGTGTGCGCTGGAGTGCACCATTGTATGAAGTGAAACTTGGATCGTGGGGAAGTTGTAAGAGAAGACAATCAAAGGATTTGTGATGTGGTGCTACAGAGGAATGTTGAAAAATAGGTGGGCAGATAAATGAGGTGGTTTCCCGCGGAATCGGCGACGAAAGAAGAACACCGACAAGACGAAGGGACAGGATGATAGGACGTCTGTTAAGACGTCGGGGAAGAACTTCCATGGTATTAGATAGAGCTGTAATTGTATCTGTTCCATTATCAGTCGCTCATGGTCGATCTTAATGTGCTATAGATATGGTTCTACTTGAAATTTCCGTCAAATATCCCGTTTAGTGGCGCTGCGTCGTGTATCTCGTCTGTGGGCGGGGGTCTTGGTGTGCCTTTGAGCGGGACCACGGGCCATGTTCAAATTCACCTACTTTTTGTTTTGTCGGGTAAGATCATTAATTATTTGAGGCTTCCTGGTTGGTGCAGCTTGTTGTTATTATTGTTCTGGGATAAAAAATTTCAACTATTTAAAACCTGATTTGCAGAAGCTTTTGTCATTACTATTATGTGGGGCTAAGATCAATTATTATTTGGGCCCTGCAGTTCAAGTGCGGCTTTCTTATTGTGATTGTTGTGGGATAAAATTTCTAGCTATTAAAAAGTGATTTTGCCTAAGCTATTGTCAGCGCAACTGTGTTACGTAAATTTATGAATTACTTCAGCCACACTGTTTAATTGTTGCCTTACAATTATTATTGTTTTTGGATAACTTTAAAACCTAATAATGTGAGTAAGGTGAGTCATTTCTTGTTGTGGGACAGAATCACTAACAGTTTACGATGGCGACAATCTCGGGCTATTTAAAATGGCTGATTGTCTGACTACCTCCGTATTAACTATTTTGCGGTTCGACAACTGTAGTCGAAATGTCATTGTCTTGGAGATAGAAAAACTTCTTTTCCTCTTTAAAGGTTGGTTGGTTGGGTTTGGGGAAGGAGACCAGACAGCGTGGTCATCGGTCTCATCGGATTAGGGAAAGATGGGGAAGGAAGTCGGCCGTGCCCTTTCAGAGGAACCATCCCGGCATTTGCCTGGAGTGATTTAGGGAAATCACGGAAAACCTAAATCAGGATGGCCGGACGTGGGATTGAACCGTCGTCCTCCCGAATGCGAGTCCAGTGTCGAATCACTGCGCCACCACGCTCGGTTTTCCTCTTTAAACCTGCTTTCTAATGAACTGGGAAGTTTGTTCGTTAATTTTAAACTGACTCAAAATGAAGTCAGTGTATGTGACTATGAACACTGCTCCCCTTGGATATTTTTCTCATCCAGCCTTCCACTCAACAGCCAGTCGCGGTACACGTTGCGTCGATTTAACGCAAAGAGACACTTCATCCATATTCCACAAAACGTACAGTACTTTTTTTTAAAGAATGTACACTATGTCATTCGCTGATATCATGTCTGATATTGCAATTGTAAGCTTCTTTAGAGTTATTAAAAGCTTATAATGTTCTGCTGGGTTTAGTACTTCTCTTGCCATGTTTTCATACACAAAAAAGTATCTAGAAACAAGAAAGACACAGGTAATGGCTATTTTGGTGATTTATGTTGAGCACTGAAATCTGTTTATAAATTCTTACGACAGTCACTACCACAATATTTAAAAAAAATGGCTCTGAGCACTATGGGACTTAACTTCTAAGGTCACCAGTCCCCTAGAACTTAGAACTACTTAAACCTAACTAACCTAAGGACATCACACACATCCATGCCCGAGGCAGGATTCGAACCTGCGACCGTAGCAGCAGCGCGGTTCCAGACTGTAGCGCCTAGAACCGCTCGGGCACTCTGGCCGGCCACAATATTTCAACGGACTTCAGAATTCCAGTGACAGAGTAAGAAATGGAAGGCCATTACAGGAATTATACCTGCACAAATCGATTTTGTCATCAACTAATGAAGGAAGCAGTAAGTGATTAAGTAAAGTGGAAGCAGTGACGTGCTTCACAAGAAGTTATACCAAGGACACAGTATTAACGTAGCTTAACAGTCTGCTGGTCATAGTTCTGGCAACGATTGCTCATCACACATAAATAACGAAGAGTATTTTATTAGACAGTTCCATCAACTCGAATTAGAGTACTGCTGAATCGGCTGGGCCCACGACAGTCTACATTAGGCAACCGAGTCTGATGGCTCCGCCTCTACAGATGTGGGGACAGAGTGCCACCGCTAGGAGCCTGCGGCCGGTGCTGCTGCTGTCTGCTGTTTCTGGGGTCCCGATGTGTCGCTGGCGCAGCTCCCCACGTGCTACCTGCACACGCGCCTACAGCCTAGCTGTGTTGATCGGGGTCCTCTACCTAGGTTTCAGAGCACTGCAACAAGCGATTTCTGTTATCAATCACAAATTTTGGCACCGCCTTACAGTTCCATGTGTCGTTATCAGCACATTGATGACTTTCATGACATTTGGGTCCATCCTTCTCTTGCTTAGTCAACGCAAGAAAGCGTTTGTGGAATTTATTGATGACATCCAGCGCGTGGACAGAATGCTTAGACGTTGCCCAGGGCGCGGTGATGAGAAAGTAAGGCTTTTCCTGACTGTAATGCCAACATTCTATGTTACTCTTACGATTGCCAGTGCTACTCATTCTCTGTATTATCAAGATAAATACTTCTTAGCTGTCGCCATTGACAGTTTCATAACATTTATGGCCTTGCTACAGTTCATAGCACTTTGTTTGATGCTAGGGCGAAGATTCAATTCAGTTAACGAATCAGTGAGGGCCAACTTCCGTTATGAGTTCTTAGAGATCGGATCACAAGATTTAACAACACTGCTCTGCAAATGTAATGCTCATTCTTTTTTCACAATGAGCCACGTACGCCCTACAAACGTAATATTAACATCCGCAAGCGATCGAATTGTGGAGATTCAAGTATTTCACTTGAAATTAAGAAAATTAGCTTCATCTCTGAATGATGTATACGGTCCGATCATTGCAATGATTGTAGTGCAAAATCTCGCAGTTACCATACTATGTGTGTTCTGTGCCATTACATTTGTTTTGTATAACGCTAATGTAACAATGACAGAAAAAATAACTTGTATGTTCAACATAACTGCATTAGTTCTACAAATAGCGTCTGTAGTGGTTACCTGTCAGTCTACATCCTCAGAAGCAAGGAGAACAGCAGTAATCGCTGAAGAGTTGTTCACACTGAATTGTGCAGGTTTGTGACGTGTGCTTCTCTATTATAACTGAATTTCAAGTTATCCTTGTTACTGGCTGCACTGCTTTGCAAATGGTTCAAATGGCTCTAAGCACTATGAGACTTAACATCTGAGGTCATCAGCTCCCTAGACTTAGAACTAGTTAAACCTAACTAACCTAAGGTCATCACACAAATCCATGCCCGAGGCAGAATTCGAGTCTGCGACCATAGCAGCAGCGCGGTTCCGGACTGAAGCGGCTAGAACCGCTCGGCAACAGCGGCCTACTGGCTGTTCTGCATTGTGTCTAATGTAAGCTTCCCATAACTAACAAATTAGACACAGACAGTATGAAAGCAAATTTTACTATTTTGTACAAATTAGTATTGAAACTGCTTCTGTTTATTACACTCCTTGCCATTAAAATTGCTACACCAAGAAGAAACGCAGATGATAAACGGGTATTCATTGGACAAATATATTATACTAGAACTGACATGTGATTACATTGCCACGCAATTTGGGTGCATAGATACTGAGAAATCAGTACCCAGAACAACCACCTCTGGCCGTAATAACGGCCTTGATACGCCTAGGCATTGAGTCCAACAGAGCTTCGATGGCGTGTAAAGGTACAGCTGCCTACGCAGCTTCAACACGATACCACAGTTCATCAAGAGTAGTGACTGGCGTATTGTGACGAGCCAGTTGTTCGGCCACCATTGACCAGACGTTTTCAATTGGTGAGAGATCTGGAGAATGTGCTGGCCAGGGCAGCAGTCGAACATTTTCTGTATCCAGATAGGCCCGTACAGGACCTGCAACATGCAGTCGTGCATTATTCTGCTGAAACGTAGAGTTTCGCAAGGATCGAATGAAGGGTAGAGCCTCGGGTTGTAACACATCTGACAAGTAACATCCACTGTTCAAAGTGCCGTCAATGCGAACAAGAGGTGACCGAGACGTGTAACCATTGGCAACCCATACCATCACGCCGGGTGATACGCCAGTATTACGACGACGAATAGACGCTTCCAATGTGCGTTCACCGCGATGGCGTCAAACACGGATGAAACCATCATGATGCTGTGAACAGAACCTGGATTCATCCGAAAAAAATGACGTTTTGCCATTCGTGCTGCCAGGTTCGTCGTTGAGTACACCATCGCAAGCGCTCCTGTCTGGGATGCAGCATCAAGGGTAACCGCAAGCATGGTCTCCGAGCTGATAGTCCATGCTGTTCGTGCAGATGGTTGTTGTCCTGCAAACATCCCCATCTGTTGACTCAGGGATCGAGACGTGGCTGCACGATCCGTTACAGCCATGCGGATTAGATGCCTGTCATCTCGACTGCTAGTGATACGAGTCCGTTGGGATCCAGCACGGCGTTCCGTGTTACCCTCCTGAACCCACCGATTCCATATTCTGCTAACAGTCATTGGATATCGACCAACGCGAGCAGCAATGTCGCGATACGATAAACCGCAATCGCGATAGGCTACAATCTGATCTTTTTCAAAGTCGTAAACGGTACGCATTTCTCCCCCTTACACGAGGCATCACAACAACGTTTCACCAGGCAATGCCGGTCAACGGCTGTTTGTGTATGAGAAATCGGTTGGAAACGTTCCTCATGTCAGCACGTTGTAGGTTTCGCCACCGGCGCCAACCTTGTGTGAATGCTCTGAAAAGCTAGTCATTTGCATTTCCTGTCGGTTAAATTTCGCGTCTGTAGCACGTCATCTTCGTGGTGTAGCAATTTTAATGGTCAGTAGTGTACTTTGAAAATAAGACTCTTATTGGGTGGTGTTTGATATCTACAACTGCAACTAACTTACAACAAGAGAGGGATCACTGTTTTATAGTTGTCTAGCACACTACGCCACTCATATGTGTCGATTATAGAAAATATTCATCAGCCGTTCTGAAATATTCTGGCGTTTCTTGCAGCATCACATGTGCTGGGTACTGACCAGCAGCAACAAGGGCACTTCGAGAATCCGACTAGATGAGGAATTTCTTGTCACGTCGTAGGGGTCTCATCCGGTCCACTGCCTTCAAGACTGCGATGAATTCCGCGATCTACACAGAAAACTGATAAGGGAGCCCTATCTTGAGGGGAATGTCAGGAAACACCACGGAGCAGCTGATAAAATCACTCTGCTTCGATCCACCTGGGTATACACTAATAAAATCTAGCTGACATGAAATCACGTTAAATTTAATTCTAAAGATATAGCCTCGGCTACATTTCTTCCAGTATTTAGTCAAAGCGGAAAGTAACCTGAGCCTTTTGAGGATCCACAGGAATCCTTTGCTCCACCCCTGGCTCTGGACCTTCAGCCATGAGGCAGCTAAGTTAGAATCTCATCAAAACTGAGGTTCACGTATTTCACCGTTTCCTTCAAAGTGAGAACAGTGTGGAAGTGTGTGCATGCGATTAAAAGCAACATACACAGATGTCTCCAAAGAGAATTTAAAATCACTGGTGTTTCGCCAATTCTCCAGCCGCCTCATCTTCAAATTCAGTTGCCGAGTAGCCGTTGCAATGTTGGAGGCGGTACAGAGGACAGAGAAGCTGTTCTCGAACGATGGTCGCTCTACAGGAGGCCTTAGACTAGAAACCCTCAGATGTGGCATTACCAGTCCTCTCGGATAGGATGGACTGTATGACTGTAAGGAAACGTCCACAGAAACCCAACTCGTAGAGCTGCCACAAAATACTGTGCCTCCAGGCACGATCGTAAGCGTTTTTTCTAATCAAATAATACTTACTAAGGGAAGCTTGTTGAATTGCGAGGTTAGGTTAGCGTGTGTGAAGAAACATCTCCTGAAACTGCACAGGGAGCCATTGAGTAATTACCTGGTACCAAGAACACACGCTAGGCATTCTCCAGTGTCTTTCCTATGCACCTTGTGAGACTGACGCTACGATAGCTAATGGAGTTAGTTCGATCCCTGGCTTCTCAGAAATTCTACGTTAACGCCATGCAGGCAGATTGCTGTTTTAGGGTAGTGGAAGGCGTCCAGGACTGGATCGGTCACATTATAGCCGAGATTCACCAATCGGGAGTTGCACCCATCCCCAGGTCATCAGTATAAATTGGGAGGCAGCCTGTCTCTTAGTAAAATGATGAGTATCGTTCTGCAATCAGGGACAGAAGGGCAGTTTTGCGACAGTTCAGTCGGTCGCTACAGATGCCGATAGAAACGAAACTTGCATCTTTTCAAATGGAGAGAGCAAACACAAATGAAATAATGCGTGAAGGTAGACAGACGTCTTGTCATCCGTTCCTGAAGTCCTTCAATACACACGGAAAGAAAGTACGGGAGCCATTGGCAGGATTTCCAGGTGGAACTCACGACCACAAATAGCAGCTGTATGAGAGCAGAGGCTTCTTCAGAGGTATGAGACTGCCACTGCCGATTATAACCAGAATCCAGCTTTCCTTCGCTATCGAGAGACATAGGGGACGGTTAGTTTTAATTTCTGCTCGATCAACAACCAGACTCACTCCCCTTGGGACCTGCAAACTGCACTGTCAAGTAGCTCGTTTTATTGCGGCCAGTCACGACCTGATAACGTACGGGGTGTTCAAACAATTGGGCCCGCAACCGACGGAGGTCCTCTTTTAGTTCTTTAAAGCACTTTGCATGACGGGCGACCTTTCCAACTCCTGGAACGAATCTGTTTAAATCCCGATTTTAATTAAAATACTACAACAGTTCCAGCGGAGAAGATATTCTTTCCTTTTCTAAAATATTTCAATCACGTACCCGATAAGCAAACTATGAAAACCCAAACCACTGAAAAGTAAATCGTTTTCCGGTTGGCCATGGAACTTCGAGAAAACTAATAAAGTCACTCATACCCATATCGTGTAATGGTTGACGTGTGCATCTTCAAAGAACGAATTCCAACGCTTTGATAGTGAATTATTCTGTCGCTACAATGTACTGAATAGCATTGCTGCTGTATGTTGATGCAGATATTTTGCGGTGAGTTCCTGCATAGCTATAGCAAAATCAATGTCAAATACATGAGAACCTATGAATGTTTATGATGCGGCATTTTTTCTTAAGATAATTTTCTGCATTTTTCGACGCACGGGAATTTTCGAACTAATGCACGACACAAAGATTTGTGCCTCGCCTGGGCCTGTCAACACCGACATTCGACTGTTAATGACTGAAAACACGTTGCGTGGTCGGACGAGTCTCGTTTCAAATTGTATCGAGCTGATGAATGTGTACAGGAATGGAGGCAACCTCATGAATCCATAGACCCTGCATGTCAGCAGGGCACTGTTCAAGTTGGTGGAGGCTCTGTAATGGTGTGGGGAGTATGCAGTTGGAGTTATATGGGACCCCTGATACGTCTAGATACGACTCTGACAGGTGACACGTTCCTAAGCATCCTGTGTGATCACCTGCATCCATTCATGTCCATTGTGCATTCTGACGGACTTTGGCAATTCCAGCAGGTCCATACGACACTCTGCAAGTCTGGGATTGCTACAGAGTGGCTCAATGAATACTCTTCTGAGTTTAAACACTTCCGCTGGTCGCTAAACTGTCAAGACACGTACAATATTGAGCTTATCTGGTATGCCTTGCAACATGCTGTTCAGAAGAGATTTCCACCCCCTCGTACTCTTACGAATTTATGGACAGCACTGTAGCATTCGTGGTGTCAGTTCCCTCCAGCACCATGTCAGACGTTAGTCGAGTCCATACCACATGGTGTTGCGACACTTGTGGGTGCTCGGGGGAGGGGGGTTACACGAC
Organism: Schistocerca serialis cubense; assembly: GCF_023864345.2. Classification (NCBI taxonomy): domain Eukaryota; kingdom Metazoa; phylum Arthropoda; class Insecta; order Orthoptera; family Acrididae; genus Schistocerca; species Schistocerca serialis. The sequence continues at coordinate 231,392,167 of NC_064639.1, forward strand.
ATTAGCATGTGTCACGTAGTAATGTACAAGTTTATTTGGCTCTTCAGTGTACTGCCTTTTGTCAAATATGATCATAATGATTTCATCTACAATTACTTGCTACTAGTAGATGTTCTTGTAATTCTGACAACGTTGATTTGAGAAAAGAAACTCAGAGTTTAAGCGATACAGAGATGTTGAAAACGTGCACTGGCTTAGCAGACAGTATTGTCTGATTTCTGCACCAACATTAAAATACATTTATTTTAAAAGCAGATGATTACAGTGTTGTTGTTTTTACAGTAAGAGTACAGCAAACCATATGAACTGTTAGTCACCCATACAAAGCTACACTCCATAAAAATACCTTCGGGAAAGTAGGTCGAACTCTTCGATTTGCTTTCGGTGCTAACTATTTATTCAGAAACACTTTCCTTTCTGTCGCCAATCTGCATTTTATATAGCCTCTTCTTGGATCATCGTCAGTGACTTTGCTGTCATAATGGAAAAACTCATGAGTTACGTTTGGCATCTCATGTTCTAATCTAATTGCCTCTGCATTCTTGGTGATTTTTGTTTTTTGGAAATTAATTTGCGGTCGCATTCGTATTTGTCTGCCTAATGATTCGTATCCGACTATATTGAAAGTACTCTTATCATAGTTAGGCTGCTGTCAATCTCACAACCTCTTTTCAACTGTCAACTGTTGGCAAAGGCCGTTTTCCATCTATGACTTAATTAGCTGTCGTGGGTAAGCCTAGTGACTACTCAGTTAGCTACCAACAATACATCTGTGTGAAGCGGTCACATAAATCGTAGGGACCAGCCTTCCCAAAGAGAGAGACAACTCAGCCATGATCCTCCTAGCCAGCAGGCGGCATCTCAGGTACCGCCAGAGCTCCCTGGCTCCACGGACCTATTCTCCTTTGGAAGCCATTGGACTGAATGTATGCCTATGTTATCCTAACCCCTGGGCTATAATCAGGATGTCACTCGAGCCACAATGAGCAGATAGAGAGGACCTGTTGGACAGACGCTGAATGCTGCACCTCCATCAATCAGGAACTCACTTAGGAGCCGCCGCAACGACGGTATCAGAATTTCCTGTCAGTGATCGGGTAGTGAACCCGTAACGTGTCTTGTCGTTGTTTCTTCCCCGGACTTTACTGTGTTTCAACATACTGGGAATTTGCAACTGAACATTCGTTCTGAGACCTTAGCTCTTACTGTGTCCAAGGTTAAAAAATTTTAGATTTGGAATCTCCCATCACGGATTGAACTTCAGCTAGCGTAGTGCATTCTGTATATACTAGTTAGTGATGTTTTCTAGAAAAGATTTTTTTTCCCTCCTTAAAGGCATTCAGTCTTCAGACAAAATTGGTGTTTATTTATTGTTGCAAAAAGTGGCTGTTATATTACTGTTATGTCACTACTTGAGACGAGACTCTTTTAATACTGTTTATTTCCTATTCAGGAAGTAACTGAGTATTACTCACTTTGTCAAGTAAGTAATTTTAGTGAGCCTCTGAAGTTTAATTCCCTTGGTTCCGCTTACTGCTTGCTCAGTGTTCAGATTAAATAACATGGTGGATTCCAACCATCGCTCACTCTCTCCTCAACTAACACTTTAATTTCCTTTTGGGTATCTGTAGTGGCTTCCTTGAATTTAGTCGGCAGGGGTGGCCGAGCGGTTCTAGGCGCTTCAGTCTGGAACCCCGCGATCTCTACGGTCGCAGGTTCGAATCCTGCCACGGGTGTGTGATGTCCTTAGGTTAGTTAGGTTTAAGTAGTTCTAAGTTCTAGGGGACTGATGACCTCAAAAGGTAAGTCTCATAGTGCTCAGGGCCATTTGAACCATTGTTTTGAACCTTGATTATATTTCTGATACATTCAGAAATTTGATAAGTATGTTCCAGTCGCAGTCGTTCAATGCTTTCTGTAGACTCCAAATTCTACAAACATAGGTTCACTTATTTTCGTCTCTCTTCTGACATTAATTTTTGCGCCAGTGTTATGTTGTATCAGTTAGAGGGCCCGTACAACAGACAAGATTGGGGGGCTGCCGACCTCCTTTCAAGAGCTCATCAGTGGATGTAAACATCAACAGACTTACCGCATAAACACAGCACTACTTCACGAAAAGCCATGTGACAGAGATCCACCAATTGGAACTAATGTGACTACGTGTAGCACTATCCCTAATCGGTGTTAGAAGCACGCCGGCAGAGTCAGACCGGCAGTGTGTAGCTACAGCTAGGATAGCTTTGGCCAATAGCTACGCCGGCTCTAGCGTAATAGACACTCGCCGTAGCTGTCGGTAGAAAGTTGTATCATTTTGGATGTAAGCAGACTTTGTAATTGTGTAGCGTAGTATTTTCGTTATTATTTTCGTTTCCCTCTCTTGTACATTTATCTGACTTTTGCCACCACGAAAACAGTTGGGTTTCTTGTTGTTCTTGCGTTTGGAAATTAGTGCAAGTCAAGAAGGCGTTTTCGTTAAATAAATGTGTGCAATCTTGATCGTTAGTTCCTTCCTGCCGCCCGCAGGACACTAAGTTATTGGAGACGAGGATAAAACTTTTATTTTCGGACGAAATGGGTTCCTTAGAGAAATTTGTTCAGTCCTTGACGGAAACTCTACAGCAGATTCAGGCAGCGCTCAGAAGGCCAGAACATCGCCCTTAACCCCCTTCCCCCCACCCCGGCATTGCAAGAGGCAGCTCGTAGAGTTGATTCCATCGCTTGGTAAATTGAACACTCTGCACGTGGCTCCACGGACGTTTCCAGCTTCCGATAGGTCTGTCGACGAAAATCGAGGTCGAGCTTTTTTTTTCTTTTTTTTTTTAACATCAGTCATTCAATAGGTGTATCGTTTAATTCGGCAGTTGAACCCTAAGCAGTCCCCTCGACATCTCTCGTTTATCCATAACAAGGGCTGCCTTTTAGAGTGCTTTGACGCACAAATACACGTCACCTCTTCTTCTTCTTTCTTGTCGAAAGTCCCTAGGTGAGACATGTCGGGAACTGGTTACGATGCTCCAGGGTCCCTCGAGCGATTGCAAATTCCAGTGCACAGACGTTGCCTGCAAGTAGTCTTATGCCTCATCGTTGATTCGCGATATGGTGGTGTTTCACGCATCAGGCCAGGGTCTTCGGGCAACATTCTGAAGTTACAGGACCCGTCCCTCGACACCAGTCTGCCGATCATTCGGGCGTTTGAACAGTCTCACCGGCTACAACCACCGCGTCTTGATTCGGCTGTTTTCGCGGCTCCCCAATTGCCTAGCGCGGAGCGGAAGTCTCATCGGTCCGCTGGTACATCCCGCGACAGAAAGTCTTTTGCCCGTTTACCATCATGTCAAGACTGTTTCCGGACTCACCAACGGTCGGAGTGCCCCATCGGCGAGCAAGGTGCAGCCGAACGGGCCATATCGTCGTCGTGCGTCTGGCTTCACAAAAACATCCCGTAGATGCCACGCTTCCTGCGGACGCACAGGTTCGTCACGAATCGTCGCTGCTGGCCTATCTTAGAGGCTGCGCATATTCCTGTAGTATTCCAAATTGACACGGCATCTTCAGTTTCTATTGTGGATGGTGCAACATACCAACGCTTGGGCTCGCCAGCCTTCGTCTCCGTACGCTTGCACCTTGGGTAGTTTAAATAAACACCATATATTAGTGAAAGGCGTTTTTACCAACAGAAATCTCCTACAACGGTCGTTCCTTCACCGCTCAGTTTTCGGTGTTCGGCTGCCCCGGCGCTATTAACCTTCTAGGTGTGGAGATTAGTAGTTGTCTGGGTTTGTCAGTGTAGGATGAGGTACAGATGGTTTCGATCTCCTCCTCGAATACCTCCTCGGCAAATACGATATGTGGTTTTCATCCTCCCCACCAGGGATGACGGGTTCCACTGCACATGTTCAGCTTCTTCACCCTGTTGTCCTTCGTGTTTTTTTTAAGGCCCGCCCGGTCCCCTTTGCTCTCCGAGACAGGCTCCAGGTGGAACTTTGCCGCATACAAGACGAAGGCATCCTTTCTCCTGTCGCACACAGTCGCTGGGCGACGCCTATCGCGTTAGTCGAGAAGCCGAACGATACTTCACGCATCTGTGGTGATTTTAAAGGCAGGTCGATTCTCAGACCATCATCAATGTATAACATGTCCCATCACTGAATGACATACTCACCCGTCTTGCGGGCTCAAACGTTTTCACAAAAACTGGTTTGCGTGACGCTTATTTGCCGCTGCCGTTGGGCGAGGAATCGTAGCAGGTCCTAGACAGCAATACCCAGTGTGGCCTTTTCCGGTACAACCACCTCCTGTTTGGCATTGCCAGCGCAGCTGCCATTTTCCAACGTTATTTGGAACATCTCGATATCATCGTCGATGGCTCGTTCACAGTGGACCTCGTGGACTACCTGGATGGGCTGTTTCAGGTTTTTCCGAGGCTAACCTGCATTGCCGGAAAGAAATGTGGGGCTTTCTTGCGCGCGAGGTAAGTTATCTCGGGTTCGCAATTGATGCCTGCGGCCTACATGCCTCTAAGGAGTATGTCGAGGTGATTCAAAACCTGCCTTCTCCTATCAATGTGTAGCAACTTAAATCCGTCCTGGGTCAAATTAACTATTATCGTCGTTTTATACCCCACGCCGCCAAG